>NW_026555339.1:2874427-3599941 GCF_029017545.1 Prosopis cineraria | reverse complement strand
ATAAAATCATTCATCAATATAGGCATTTTTGAAACAAAATAATGATTATACCTTAAAAATTAAAAATGCCTTATATTTTTTTTTACATCCAACTTCTCAAAAAAATACTTTACATTTTTAAATGGAGGCAATATTTTTTTGGATATTTTGAATGATTTTTGATAATATATCTTAAGGAGTATCTTCACCTAATATATATGATTTAAAGATTAACTAATAGTTAAATGGATGAAATATAATTTTGTAAATAGGATGGATGTTTGCCTTTTAAAAACCTATTGATCTAATGGAAGTTAATATATGCTTTAAAAATATGAGGGAGGTATATCTATTTTTGGCAAACTAGTAGCTAGAAGGGAGGTTGACATGTTTTACCTCAAATTAAAGGCTAATGTAAAGCAAAACACATTTACGTCACAGTGTGTGTGTGGTAACTCAACTAGTTTCTCACCCTTTAGAGGAGGATGCATGAAAATACTACATTGCCAATCAATATCATGAGCAGTTGGTTAAACAAAAAAAAATTCAACATCATAGCAGCTACAGCCCAGTTGGCCCATTCTTTCGACAAAAGCATTCTCTTTTAGCAAGTGATTCTCACGGAATCATTTTTTTTTTAAATGAACAAGTTATATTCACAAGAGCTAAAAAAAAAAAATTCACTTTGTACATCTATTTCATATTGATTTGTAAGGGTCGCAAGAATTTCATTAGGATGGTTGCAATTGGAGAATGTTTAAATTTGCAATTTCACAGCAAACTATATTTAAATAGAAAGAAATCTTTTCTAAAATTGACATATCATTTAAATCAATTATACAATTACTAATATCTTACATTGCTAAGCAACTTTTGACCATCTTAAGTTAAGTTGGATGAATTGAAAAGGAAGTTTTATTGAAACTTGCTTTGCTTATCACATCAACTTTGTGGCTCAAAAATAACATTAACAAACTTATTAAACTTGTGTTATAAAAAAACAAACTTATTAAAATTGAACCAATTGTGAGGTGACATTTACATCTGATTTAATTTGTATTTTTTAATACTTTTAAAAGAAATATTTGATTGTTGAACAGCTGTCAAATTTTACGTTTCTCTTCCATTGAACCTACCACTAACAGGCTTATCCGGTATTTGGTTTTTTTTCCATAGATAAAACAACTTTTGCTATAATCCTTGGATTATATAAAGAGCTACTAGGTTTTTAGGGTAAAATGTAGTAGGATTTTCTCAAATTAATTGCCGGCGGAGATTTCGTAAATTTTTCAAGAGATCTAAGCATTCGAAACAATAGATAAATTCATGTATGGTCTTAATTGAAATCGGTAATTTCTTACTCTTATCTTCGTGTGTATGAAATTGATTGAAGTTTGCATCTCAAAGTTGATATATATATATATGTATATATATATATATATATATATTTATAAATTGATCTTGACTCAATCTAAATCTAAGTGAGTCTAGAATTCTAGATCTATCTTCAAAATTTTTTAGATTTTTTTACTTGTGATTTCATAAATTTTGGTTGTTCAATTTGTTGTACTTCTAGTCAAACCCTCTTCTCGCAGAGTGAAATTCATTTTCCCATCTAAAGCGCATTCTTTCAATTGATGTGTAGATCTCTCCATTCTCTTGAAATGCACTCTCCATTCTCCATATTGTTTAATTCATAGCGTAAGGATGCTGTCTTCTTTTTTTCAATTCAAATCTCTCTCTCATTTTCTCCATCTGATTTGAATCTGTTGGCTTTTGGGAAATTTTCATAAATCATGTATGTTTTTTTATTCGACATTGAGCTGTCTAATTTTCATTTTCAACCGTCTTTGCTCTCTCTCTCTCTCTCTCTTCCAATTCTCGTAATTGTGATATCTCCGTTGGAATTAAAAAAATAATTTATTTTAAATAATTTTTATTGTCTAGTAAATTGATCTTTTTTCTTTTTCTAAAAATAAAAATATTTTTAATAAATCTAACTATTTAGATTAATGCAATGATCAATTTTTTTAAATGATCATCAATTTTTCAACCGAATAAAAATGCATCCATTTTTCCATAATTTATTTTTCTTTGTCAATTTTTTCTTCAGCCTTGTATTTATTTTATCATTCAGATTTCAGATTTCAGAATTGTGGATTCTTTCTCTATATTAAATGTTTATTACATTTATCTCATGCAATAATTTAGTAATTTACCACATGTAAAATTAAAGCTACAACAAATAGTATGTAATCATTACTAATACTACTACCTCCCTGTTCTCGAATATAGGAGAATTACAACAAACTTACACAGTTAAAAAATTAATTAACCTTAATAATTATGTTTGAAGTTGAAATGTTTGGATTGAAATGTCCTTATAATTAATCTTTACTTTTTTTTCTCTATATTTATGATACCATTCATTTATGAGGAACAATTTGAAAAAAAAATGTGATTAATGTTTTTTAAAATTTGTAATTTTGCTTATACTAAAAAAGTACAGGATAGTTTGCTTTATATTTGACAACGGAGAGAGTATGGCTTAAAAGAAAAGGTCAACTATTTTGGTTACTATTAACCTATATCAAGGATCAATTAATGCTCATTGCTTGAAAAATACCAAAGGTTTTCCGGAGTGGTCTTCGATTGGAGATAAATCAATTTAATGTACATTTACATAGTAATCGCTGTAGAACATAAAATTTGTAAGTGTTAAATTAAATAATAAAACTCATTGATCATTAATCTCTGTGTAATCCATTGAAAAATTAATTTTGCATTCTGACCCATTTTTGAAAATAGATGTTTAGACTGTACTTTATATGTTACATGTATATGACCTCAGTTTAGTATTTTACTCATCTCAGCCATTTGAGCCATGCATCTCTCAAAATCACAAACTCTTCTATTACAAAATGAAGACTTCTGTGGGTGTGCATGCTTCTTACTTTTATGCAATATTTATCCATGAAATCAATTCAATCAATGTGACCTTGAATCGTTTTGAAAGATTAAAGAAAAATCTTGTATGATCACAGCACACAGTGTTGATATATAGTAGGGAAAATGAGTAAAGAGGATATAGAACAAGTACCAAGGAGACGAAGTGCAAGAATTATTGCATTGGAGCAGAAGCGCGGGCGAGAGAAGAAGGCACAAGAGGAAGCCAAAAAGAACTGCCCAGATCAGTACAAAGGAAAAGCTGTTATTGGTGAAGAAGATGATAATGACTTCATAGATGATGAAGAAGAGGAAGAAGAAGACGATGAGTATGCTCCAAGAAAGAAGAGAGGACGCAAGAGTAGACCACTCAATCAACTCATATCTTTGACTCAGGTCTCTCTTTATGATTTTCATATCTGTCTAACCACTTTATTTATGTTTATTTTCCTTGGCATGTATAAAGTAATAATTAAACACGCCCTATAAAAAGGAACAAAAGAAGTATATTCACGTTCAGAGTTTGAGAGTAGACTGCTTATATGCAAGATTGGGAGGTGTCTTATGATAACGTTTTGTGTGGAAAGCAAATACCTATATGGATTGGCTGGCATAGAATGCATTTTTTTTTTCGGATCAACGTCAAAACATAATAAAATTATGGAGCCACTTTAGAGTGTTTAACCACCATGGATGATGACCTTAGATACAAACATACAGACATGCATCGGTTAACTATCTTCTTATTCGGTTTTGTTGTCAAATAATCTGTAGGCATTTGTCTCCGTATATGATTCAAAAAAAAAAAAAAAAGGTTTTAAGAGTGAACTCTCAACCTCTCAAAACGATGATGTTTTTCGACAACAAAATCTAACAAATGCAGTAGGCAGTGGAACTGACCATTGTTCATCTATCAACGTGCTTGCCAGATACGCTAATAGAAAGGACTTAGAGTGGCTTTTAGTTGGATTATTTGATATTGCATTTTGCACCCCTTGGGATCTCTTATATTCACTTTCTTTATATGTTTTTAGCCAATTCAGGAAGGACAAAACGCTGAGTATTTAAGTACTTCAAGAAGAAATGGTAAGCTTGTTAATTAGCTACATATCTCACCCTTTGATAGTGTTATTTTTTTCCCTCTGCTAAAGTAATCATTATGTTTGAACTTTGTTCTTTACAGGGTTGCCCAGAATACTACCCAAGGACACTCTTGAATTTGTGCTTGACCTCCTACAAAGGTGAAAATTATTGCATATCTCTATCTCACTACATTTGTTTGAGCAATCTCAGAGATCAAGGAATTATGAAATGATCAAGAATCTCAGGGTATAAACTGTAAATTATGCAGGCGGGATCCAGACGAGTTTTTCTCTCAGCCTGTCAATTCTAATGAAGTCAGTTCTTATCTCATCTTTTCAAAAATCTAATTCAACCGTTTCTTGTTTTATTGCATTACGCCTTCTCATGTTGCTATATTGGAGTTTTGCTTTGAAACGTTCAGGATATTGATTAATACTACAGAATTATCTTCCTCTTTTTTTTTTTTTTGAGCTATATCCATGCAAGTACATATTATATATGAGTTTGCTTTGAAAAGTTGCAGGATTATAGTAGAGTTGTGAAGGAGCCTATGGACTTCGGCACTATGAGAGCCAAAGTACATGAGAATTTGTATACTAATATGGAACAATTTGAGGTTTGCACATCACTTCACCACTTGCACATTTCATGCTCTTTCCTCTTCAAATGAAAAATGTTCATATAAGTTTAGATTTGGTGCTCACAACAATACTGAACACTCTGTACTTAGTAGGCATCCTCTTATATCGTAATTAAGTGAGATTTTAAAATCCACTCATAATTGATGATGGCATCACACATATTGTTAGCTTTTGATCACGTGGATGACCAGGATCAAACCTCATAATGCAATACGACATTTCCACAACCATATGTACATAATGGTTAGTATTGTGCTATTTAAACAACCAATCCAAATCTCTTCTCGTATGTTACTTCGTTCTAAATTTGTTTCCGTTAGTAATGTTGTAAAGATAAATCCTTTATGAACACAATTTTTCAGCAGTTTCAATGTAAAAGGTGATATAGCAAGGTGTTTGTAAAAATAGCTTAAACAAAGTGCATGTTTTTCATTTGACAGTCTATAAAAAGCAGCACCATTTATAAGTGTAATTAGTAAACCCTATAGAAAGACTGCAAGTCACTTGAATTAGGCAAGGGGATTTAGAATGATGTATTCCATGTATATATATTATTACTCTTGAGAATTTAATTTTTCTCTATCTTTTTCAGTGTACATGCACCCATTACACTTTATAGCTAGAAAAACATTCATCTCGACCATATGAACTAGCCTTTTCCCTCTGATTTTGAGAATATATTAAGCATTGGGCAAAAGTGCGTGTGCTTTTTCTGGTGGAAAAAAAAGCTACGCATGTTTTAATGTCAAATAATTGTGAAACATTTTGCTCAGTAAAACCTCAAACTGATATATGTTTCATCTATTTTCCATGATGTACAGCGGGATGTGTATCTAATATGCTCCAATGCCATGAATGTTAATCCCTCATCTGCAAGTTCCCACAAAGTGGTAGGGCCAAACGTTGGAGTAGCTAGGACCTGTCTCTGTGTGTGTGTGTGTGTGTGTGTGTGTGTGTACCATTTGTTGTCCAAACTATAGTTTGAAGGCTGATATAACGAGTCTGCACGAAGAATGATCTAGGACTTGTATATGTTCAATGTATATATGTACATTACTTACAGGCCGAAGCAATCAACGAAGAAGCAGCGAAGGTGTTTCACGCCTTGTATGCTGATCCAGAATATTTTGATGTGGGGTACTTTGGCGTCGATGAGAAGAAACCAAGAGGAAGGAAAAGCCATGGACGACCCAAAAATTCTGGTCGTCCAAGGCGACTTCCTTCTAAACTTGGAGGTATAGTTAACGCAAGAATTATTTTTTTCTCATGCATGACTCTTATAAACTTTGATGTTCATATCAACAAGACGTAAGCTTGTAAGAGTACCTTATACATGCTCAAAGCAGTCTCTGATTCACATTTATGAATATATCCTCCTACCGTCCTACGAAATGAGAGATTGACGCAACTAATTTAACTGTTATATATAGGTGGAAACTCTGGTGCCAATAATTCCACAGAAGTCGGAGTGGAGAAGAGGAAAACATATTGTCCATCGGGTGGAGATTCCATATTTTCTGAAGTCTTAGATGGACCCAAAAGGAACTTACAAGTAAGTCTGCTCGAGCCATCTTTATATATGTGCGTTTCTTGTCTCTATTTATATTCACCCTTAATGGCTCTTAGCGGGTTACTACATATTCATTATTCAACCTTTATATCAGTTTTATAACTACCATGGTATTTTCAGTTGTGTGTTTTGTTTCCTTATTCCTCATTAACTGATCCTCGCAGGTCATGTTATCGTACAATGCAAGAAATATAGCTAAACATTATTCTCTACCATTTCTGTTCCTAATTAGTTATGCACATGTGACATTGCAGTTTCACAAGCCATCTTGTTATTACCAAGATAGTCTGGCTCGATTCGTGGAAGGTATGGGACCTACAGTTCAAAAATATGCGGCTAGGAAAATAGAATCCCTTAGACAGAGTCAAATTTTGCGTGGGGAAGCCGCAAGACCAAATCCCCTTGCTAATTTCCTTGATACCACTGAGAATACTCTAGGGCCTGCTTCAACGGTGCATCCACCGCAGCCACTGCCTCCTCGTCCTCCTCCTCCGCCCCTACCGCCGCGGCCACCAACAGCAGCAACAAGACCTGGCCATGGTGCTCCTCGTAGCATGCATCATCCAGCCTTATCAAACAGGCCCCTCACTATTCCAGGTTTTGCTCCTCAAGCCCCTCAGGAAACCAGAAGTGTCAACTTTGATAGAAATGGTGATTATAAGGGCAAGAAGGTGGCGGTGGATTCAAGAGAAAACTGGGATGCTTATGCAGCATCTATTCTGAGTGGCTATTTCATGAACAATGGAGGAAGAGGAATAGGCCTGAATCTGAATGGAGAGGGTTCGAGCTCTAGTAACAATCCGGCTCCTTCTTTTCATCAGAACAGGTCTTCCTTCCTAACCATGTCGTCGTCTTCTTTTCGAGAGGCTAATCAGAACCAGAACCAGGAGATGCAACAGAATGATCGTCCTGAAACATCATATGCCAGAAACAATTATGTGAATGCTCTGAGAAATATCAGCAGGAATGCTACACCAAGGGAGTTTACCCAAACTCATACTCTTGTGTGGCCCAGTGTTGTGATCTCTGGGCCCCAAACCCAGTCCAGGCCCAATAATGAGGCCATTAACACCAACGATAGACAGGTTACTCCCGGGCCAGTAGTGACATGCCCCATATCTGACTATAGCCTCTCAAGCCAACCTCTCTTGTCTTGCCAGAATCTGATGAGGCAAGAACAAGAGCATACACCAGGGCATAATCTCTCAGGGAACTCTCTTTTGTCTCAGAACTTGACAGAATGTGACTTTACTCTCTTGAGGCAAGCTCTCTGGTCGCAGAAAGTGCCTGTAGAACGGGTGACTGGAAATAACTTCTCATGGCAATCTTTCATGCCTCAGAATAAACCTGCCATGCTCCTTACTGAAAATAACTTGTCATGGCAATCTTTCATGCCTCGGCAAATTCCCCAAGAGCCCATGAACATGACTGGCTATAATTTCTCAGGTCAATCTCTCATGTCTCAGCAAACTCGATCAAATTCTAACCCCATGACTGGATGTGCTCTATCTGGTGGGCAATCTTGCGTGTCTCAGCAAAGGCCTGAAGATGTAGGGCTCGTGAATGGGTGGCAATCTTTTCTGCGTCAGCCAGACCCCATGAAATGGCAATATCTTATGCCACAACAGAAGCCCCAGGATGCACAGACACGAGCGGTGATTGGGTATTATGAAAATCTCTCACAAGTAGCAAATTGGACTGAGGATGGAACCTCTAATTTGCACAATTTGGGCAGCACATATCAACCAGAGGATTTCCAAACAATATGGAGACCAGTAGACCTTAAAAACATCACCTTTACAGACCATACAAATGCAAGCCTTTATACTGCACAACCTGCATTATTAAACTACTCTGGTGACTTGGTGATGCAACCCGAGCCCAAGCCAGAGCTGAGCCAGCCGAGCCCTCTGGGTCTATTTCCTCAACAAATACCAAGGCCACTACCAGCATCTGCATCTCTTGAAATGCCCATGGGCCTCAGTGCAATGAACTACTATACGGGTAATGCTATGGTTGGCCATCCTGTAGCAGGAGGAGGAGAGGGTACTCCTGCCCAGCTTGGGTGGGACGGTGATCACCAGCCCAATTTGGCTCTTCAGCTCTAAAAAAATATGATAGTCCAGACTTCAGTTCTGCCTTTTATATTACTTCTGCCATCATGAGAAAACTATAGACATCCTCGACTTGCGTTTTATGCCTTTTCAGATTTCTCCATACTTTGGTACTCTGTTAGAATAATTTGCTTGCTTGCATGTTTGACAAACTTCAATTTTATGGCATGAAGAGATGATAAATATTCCTGTTAGCTTACCAGCATTCCTATATATACCGTCGAAATGTGTGAATGACAACATCGCACAAAACACGTATTTTAATAAATTTTTGTCAGATCAAGTCATACATATGTAATTGAGAACTTTTTACATCCCATTACAAAGTTGATACCTGCTGGCAAATCCCGGGCCCAAGATCTCTCTATAGGCTATTCGAGTTGTGTTTGAGGGAAAAGTAGGTGAGTTGTGGGCAGTGAGTAATATGGGAAAAGCTAAAAAAGAATGGTTGAGGGCATATTTTAGCGTGCACACCGGACAGAAAGTGAGATCCACCTCAGCCTCTGGAGATAAAATCAGAAGTTGTGTCCCTATATTCACCACCACCACCCATCACTGCTCGCCCAATGATAAATATTTCAGACACCATATTTAGAATATATGTAAACACACCAAGTTTTAAGACTTTATATATATAATGTTAATGTAAAGGGAAACAAATGTAGGCATGCTAGAACCCTTTACCATGTATGTTTCTGACTGCTTAGTTGCTATCAAATTCTCAAGGACCACACCACCAGAGAAGAAGGCAGCCCCACATGTATATGTATTCAATTGGGCTTAGGGTGTATGACTTGTCACCGTCTTCTAAGTTTTTTCGTGGTGAAATGTAGAACTGATGAGCCAGAGGATGACAAATCATGCTAGATTCATCAACACGCACATATCTACAGTGAACTGAAATATAATTATGACATCATGATTAATACAAACAAAAATGAGTGACGCAGAGAGATCAGAGGATAGCTTTTAAGTCAGAAACAGTGGTTACTTCTCAAGCTCTGGCTCTTTACTACAGAGATTAATGCTTCAGTTTCAGAGATGATGGCGACAGCAAGGGACTAAAGGGAAAAACATATGAAAACCGGCATCAAATAAAAGTAGCTAAAAATTTATAGAACTGTCTATGTTGAACTAATATTTCTGATATATATAATTCAAATACCATACCTTGTTTCCTAATCACATTCGATCGCTCTCAGAATCTAAATGGAGTCTATTGTAAACAGCTCACCCCCCATGAGTTGTCAAGCTTTCCTTAGGTTCACAGAGGAGCCATGAAAATAAAGCTCAATGGGTGGTATAGCACCGACAAGGACGACTATGGGATGCACATGCAGTGTCCTTATAATGGGGATCTGCGCTACTTCTATCACCATAAGTGTGCGTGCGTGCGTGTAAATATATTCTTTTTCCTTGTCTCGTACCTCAAATGTTCACCATACAGAAAGCAAAACTTCGCAACAACCTCAGCGATTGGTCATCGGGGCTTCATTTTTGCGCATTTGCAAAGGCTTTCTAAGACCAGCTCAAGCACACCCGCTTGCAGTCCAGAAGCGTGCATGCGATGCAGATTCAGCAACCCTTCGCGTGAATATATAATATATATTCAAATGAACGATGAGTTCTCTTCTCAGGAAATAACTGGCAGTCTAAATACGGTTAGATAAAAGTAACATGACAGGTTGAAGACTCATGAAGTCAAGATTGGACGACGGAAGAGTATAATCCACGTGCCATAAGATTTTTTTCAAAAATCTACTAATAAACTCATTAAGTCTAATTTTAATGCGCATAATGGTCAGTGTAGCACATCAACAAGTAGTCAAGCCTATCCAAATATGTGTATGAGTGTATCCCACTAAACTTCGTTTTCTTTTTTTTTGCCAATTATCTCTGATCCAGACTAAAAGATGCACTTGAAAATTTTCCTTTAACTTTATTGACAAAACCTCATAGGGACCACCATGCGATGGATGGGAAGGAGCTTGCGTAAGATACCGAGCAGCGAACACTTTATTATAAACAAACCGTACCCCAGAGGGATCAAGCGTCCATTTTCGTATAGAACATTCAAAGCCCTGAGAGTTCTAAAATACTAGCCAGCAAAATGATGAAACGAAAATGACTTGACAAATGAGTTAACGACACGTGCCGTGCAGTGCATTTTTATATCGAACAAGTTAGAAGGAAATGACAACCACAAATAGAAGAAGGTGGTCCTGAACACAAACAGGCTCAGTACTACAGAATTAGAATGACATCAATATTAACAACAGAATAAAAAATTAAAACAGATTCGTAAAAGTACGACAAAACTAATGGGTCAAGCAAAATCGTAGATTTTAAGAGAACTTTATGGCCTGTCAAAGACGACGGACCCAATCACACATTCACACGCACGCCCTTTTCTCGAAACATATATACTATAGCAGTGATAATAGTAATTAAATATCATATAGTTCTTTAATATTATATAATTAAACAATTAAATAATGACTTGGAAACAGTAAAGTGATCCACTTCAAGTGTACTTTCATCTCGAACTACCAAAGGAACTGGATTAATTAATCGTTGTCATTTTTTTTAAGCGGCCACACACATGCAAACCCATTTAAATATCACTGTCATTTGGAAGCACTCAGAGAAGGGCTTTCGAGAAGATCATTAAGAAAACTCAAAAATTATGATCTCGTGATATACCAAAAGTGGCACTCAGACAACATGGGTTATGATTCAAAATGGGGCATAAGAAAGCCCTCATCACAACTATACAGTAACATACATTTTCCTAGGAAACATCAAAACTGTGCCATTAGATTCATCTAGTAAACATAATCAGTTACCAACTAGTTTGTCAAACCCATTAATTGATCATGCCAACATTATATTGCTCTTGAACTTAAAATGGGTTTTTTTTTAGATTTTAAACCAGACAGACGTAGGATGGACAACATTTAGATAGAGAAGAGTTATTATTGATTTTTACTTAAATAAATGAAGACAAGCTAGGGCTCACGAATGTCAACAAAATAAAAAGTTGAGCGTTATAGCTAGCTCCAAGTTCCAACCTTTGGCACGTACCCCAGAACTGAAGGACAAGAAGGCAGGTTTTCTGATGCCGAATGCACCGCTAATATTTAATACCAGGCTCTGAAGAAACTGCTCACACTTCAGACTTCCATCAGTACTCAGTGATAATAATAATAACAATAACAACTCCCACTACACATCAATTTACCAGCTAGCTCTTTCCATCACCTTTCTGCATTTTCCACAGTGCTGGACCCTCAACTTAATATTAGTACCCTCCATAATACTCTACAAAAATAGCAAATGGCTAGCATCCTCGTTCCTTTAATATACCGTGCACCAATATTTGTAAGGTTGGTTTCTTCGTTTGGAAGGTTGGTTTCTTCGCGTATGTGAATGTGAAATGAACTGGCAAGCATACATAGGTGACATGGACGCGTCAAGGTGTTCTAAATAAGCACCAAACATGGGCATAGCAGGTAGGGCGAGGGAGGTCCATTTATATTATTCAGAAGGCGGGGTAAAAGCGGTGGCAAGGTTGTGTTTATTGGCCAAACTCGGGCTTTCATTGATTTTTGGAATAAAGCGTCTGACACACGCTATGCTACAACCTACTCCGATGTAGCATTTGGCTACTTGCTTCTCACATCACTGAATCCTCTCACAGAGCCACCCACCCCAAAAACTATTCACACATACGAGTGTATGACCAAGAGAACGAGAAAAAAGTACGACAAATCGAGCACATTTATCCTTAGCGGCATTTTCATTAATTACTACTACTTCATGCATGCATCAATAAATCTGAAAAGTTAACGCACGTTGCGCTATAATGGCAAGATTAAAGAAATTTAAAATGTTACACGACCCTATCAAATTGATATCTTTCTTCTGTCCTTTTCTTTTAACAAATACACCTCCAATTTTCTTTATAAATCATTTCCTCCAACCTCATTAACAACAACACAAAAATTATAAAAAAATAAAAATGTTCAAAATTTTAAGCGTCTATAACAAATTTAAAAACCATAACTTATAAATAAAACTAAATTAATTTTTTAAAATATACCTTATAAATTAAATTAAAAATTAATTTTTTAAAACGTATCTTATAAATGAAATTGAAGGGAGTGCATCCATATTACGTTATCAAAATAAGCGAGACCAAATGTTAAATATGATACATGGAATTTGATCACAAATATGATTCAAGCACCGTGATTTATGTACATGCTTCACACAAAATACGAACATTTGATCACTTTACACAGAAGAAACAGAATTACGTGACAACTGCTAACTACACCACTCCTAAGTATGACCCTCGTAGTTGCATTGCATCATGATTTCGTAATATACTTGTTCACCAGACAAGTCGCAAGCATGCTTTCAATCTCAAACCAGTGAATAACCGATACAGATACACCCAACCTACCAACACACATGAACCCACTTGCGCATGCAATATTAATAAACAAACACACCAACACATACACACCCTACTTGCTCCCCTGTACGATACTCGTATTCTACCGTACTTGACGAGGTCAACATGCCAGTTCATCTAAATATAAAAAATATTATAATTATAATAAAAATAATAAATTATTATAATATTATATCGACAAAGGCGCGGATAAACGTGATCTGAAATATAACACCTGCACAATAAACATTATAACACCAGCGAGATATAACGTGTACATGGTTAACCGACAAATGAAGGCCTCCATAGAGCGGTGCATAGCGGCGGTTCAAGCAGGGTTATAACCATAGGTATGTCTGGTAAAGGTAGAAGGAACAAAATTGCTGATTAATTTAACTGGATTGTATAGATACAGCCAACAAGACAAGATTTGATAATGAAAATTCATCCCAAATAAATAAGAAACCAAAAAGAAAAGTCCCTATATTTGGGTTATTGAAACTTCCACCAATTTCATGTACAAAAAGATTATTGAGCTGTCTGCATATAGCTTGCAGGACGACCATGTTTATATGCAGAGGAAAAGTTTTGAATTGGATCATCATATCTCGACGTTAATTTTTAGCAGTGAAAAAACAAACACTGAAAGGTGATATGATATGATATGATATGATATGAAAGTGGGGTTACATCTTGTAATGGAGAATATCAACTTTTCAGAGGGAAAGAGAGGACCCACAAGAAAGAAAAGAGATGAACAGAAAAAGGGAGCTCCCTTCAGTCCAAGCACAGACAAGAAAAGGATGAAGTTTACCTCCTGCATCATTCACACATTCACAATAACCATACAAAGCTTCCTGATCTATTGTGTTTGAATGAATGAGTCAGCAGCTAATTCAAACCCTTAACCCTATCCATGAGTGGACTGAAGGAAGCTCTCTTAAACTGTTAATCATTCACCATCATATTATTGTAACATCTCTTGAGAGTCATCTCATGTATTGCCCTAATTATCAAAAGAAAAATAGCAGAATAATGATATCAGAACTATAATTATCTAACCGGAAGAGAAGACACCCAAACGAGAGATTATCAAAACCCGCAATATGATAATAACTAACTGATAAAACAAATAATTATAACAAATAGAATCAGGTTCACAACAAACAACCACGCCTACACACGTCTACATAGACACAACCCATGGAAATAAAGTTTTGGGGAATTCATTAGACCACAGTTGGAAAGAAATGGCTCCGCTCCTGCAACAGAAAAACTATATATTTAAAGGAATAGAAATGATATAGAGCAGCCTGTGGGCACTCACTAAGCGTAATCATTCACAATAATTGACCAAGCTTAAAGTCCAGGGTCTACAACAAAACATAGATGACCGACTTGTGATTCTTGATCTCAGGTATAGCAGCAAGTACAGAGACAAAAAACATGGTTTTCAAATAATTCAAATTCAACCCATTTTCCTGTATTCTTGAAGACGCAGGAGCAAAGAATTGGACTAAACATGCAAATTTAACACCATACTAATTCAACGATTCAATTCTACAGCTGTGATTTGAACAGCTCTAAGAATAGCGGATAAAAATTCTCACAAAGCCCTAACCCTAGGCCTTGAAATCTAGCCAAGTACACCAAGGAAAATAATACGCCCAAACATTTTTTGTTGCAGAAAACATAAGACAATCAAAAACAATAAACTTTTAGAGAAAAAAAATAAAGGTAATTACACCTTTATTTACCTCCACTGCAAATCTGCAATCGATAAAACCACACTAACATCATTCACTTCATTGCAAAAGATCAAAGATTTCTACTGCAGAAATACATATGGAAAATGATAATAACAACAATTCAGAATGAACTAGTAACCTATATGTGTGATATAATGCAACTAAAAATGCATCGAAACCAAATTAACTCACTGCTTCTTAGTTTACGCAAAGTTAAACGACATAGACCTAAAATCGGAAGCTTCTCGTCTCCGTTAGAAGGACAATCCCCAAGCACCGTTAAAAGAACAAAGAAAACCAATACACAAAGGAGTAGAGGAATATACACACACACATATATATATAGAACTACGACTGAAGCAGTAATAACCCATTAGTGCGTTAAATCAAACCCATCACGACCTCTGCTTATCAAAAGGAAAACAAAAGCGAAGATGAAATAAAAAGTACAAATCACGCAGCAAAAGCAGATAAAAAAAAGATAGATATTGGTTAAAAGGGTGAGAAGCAAAACAACGGCAGCGGGGGGAGGAAGTGTCACTTTCTTCGTGAGAGTCAGAGAAGGGAAAGCGATTGAAGATCTAATATATACACGCACAAATCTGGCAGACCACGATTTTTCCAAAAGAAATCCTCACAAAGGTAAGCAAGAATCGTCTGTTACTTTTTCCAGGAGATAATATTTTGCGACTCACTAGCAAAGGAGAGAGCAAGAGAGTGTTCTTCCTCTCTTCACCTAGCTTTCTCACTATTTTCTCTGCATACTAACACCCAACCCAATCTGCACAGTATAAGTACTGTGAAAGAAAGAGAAGGATGGGAACGTGGTGGGGTTCTCGTTTTACCTTTAAGCACGTATCCCCCCTCCTCTCTCTTGCTTTGAGGCAGTCACTTCACTCCACTGTTGTGCACTATTCTCAAACACGACTCTATGAAACGTGTCTGACCATTTTTATAGTCTCTACACTCTAGTCTATGCTAAAATCTCCCATGGCCAGTTATTGTACATAGAAAGTGCTGAAGAATGGTGCGTATATATAGGGTTTGAGATCACTCATGAGTCTGGCGGAGAATATCATGGACCAGGGTGTCTGCAATTATATGAATTTTTTTATTAAACAAAATTAAATAAAAAAATCATTCAAAAAATTATTTATAAATAATGACTAACAACATTTTCATTTAAAAAAATTAATTTATAATTTTATTTTAAAAATGCTCTTTTAATTCTATTTATAAAATAAAAAATAATTTTATTTATAAAATATTTATCAATTCTCAATATTTTTATTTATATTTTTTATTAAATATTTTAAATAAAAATATTAATAATAAAATTTAATAACATTTATAACGAGTAAAAGTAAAAAGTTATAAATTTTAAGATAAAATTAATAAAATTTTTAATTTTTAATTTTGATAAAATATATTAAAAATAATTTATAAATAGAATTAAAAAATAATTTATTTTATCTTTTTTGTGTAAATAATATTCTTAAATGATGCTTGAATGTTTTTTTTTTTTTCAATTGCATCCACATGTGCATTATCAGGTCACGAACTGGGCACTTGGCCAGGAAAATTATTCCAGATTTCGCATTTTCCTTGAATCGTTGAGTCTGGATATTGTTAAGCTTTCTTGCCCTGGCTGCCATGTTTAACAAACAGTTTAAGCTCATCTAGTCTAGTGATCTAGTACTGCGAGTAACCGAGCTTTTTTTGACCGAAAGCAACCGAAAATTTAACTTGATTTGTACGGTCAAGAAAACTTGTTTTGAATATTTTAAATTAAGGTCGTAAAATTTTCCTGCAAAAATAAAATAATAATATCTGTCATATTTTAATTTTTTTTCCATTCTTGCTTAATAAGAGTGTATATTTTTAAAATAGAATAATGATATTTTTATTGATGAAATTATTTTTTATTTGTGTTTTCAATATATACTAAATAAATCCTAATTTACAAATAAGATTTTATGTAATTTAATCAAATAAATATATCCAAAAATGTGAAGGTTCTTTTGAAGAACGGGGATGTGTTAAGTTTCTGGGCGTGGTTGCTGGTAACGGCTTCATATATGGATGCATTATAATCTTTTACATACATACATACATACATATATATATATATATATGTGGTGTTCTTATATATCATCAACTGTATATTGTTACGAAGGTATCAATGAATTTCAATTTTGCGGGCACCGAATATTGTTCCAAATAGCCATTAACTTCTCCTTTTTCTTAAGCAATTTAAATAGTGTGTTTAGATAAATCTAGAAGAGACGAATCCTTCATTTGCGTGATTAGACATTAATTTCCATACAGCATCGATTAAGAGTTTGACCAAAAATGTCATTATCAATATTTTCATAGTAATGATTTTCTTGATTCAGTGAGTCTCCTTTTGCAGGCGCCAAAATATATCCAAACCAAACCAGATTTCTCGTGTTTGCCGAATCTTTCTACTTTCGTGTTTCAACTTTGGTCATGATTGATCCTCCTTTCCCCGGCCTCGTGCCATGAGCGCAAACTCCATTTAATTTAAATTTAATAACCACATATCTAACACTTTAATTTCCTCGTACATGATTGCTTGTAAGCTGTTCTTGTTTTTACTTTTTAGTCATATTACACATGCATCTATATATAATACGCCACGATACGAAATATTCTGGTTTTCAAAAGAAACCCATCTCGGTAAATCATTCACGTCAGCCTAAAACATTTTTAGAATTTGTATGCTAAACAAATAGAAGCATAAAAATAATATTTTTACCGTTGAAAAATGCATTGAGAGCAGCTTGAGCTCCTCCTGTGCTATCGTGTTTTTTCTTAATACCAACCTATTTTTCGAAATCACGTCCTGTACAATCTTTTTTTGAGATAAAAAGATCATTATATCAAAAAATTAAAACAACATTACAATTTAATAGTTTCATAGCACGAGGCCAAGGTAATTAGAAACTACAACAAAAAAATAACAAAAAGACAAAACAAGAGAATTAAATTTAGTCGCACAACATCAGCACTGAGAGGTTGAAAACTGACCTATTGGTTCTATGGAACTTGGAAATGGGTCGCCCCGACTCTTATAGCATACACGTGTCATGTACTTTTAAACAATTCCTTCCATGTATTCTAACTCAAAATTTTAAAAAATAAATTGGTTATAAACTCAGATAGGAAAAATCACATGCTAGAATAACTAAAATATATTATTCACAGAGAAGAATTAATTACAAGTGAAAAAAATAAATTTCTGTTCTTATTTTAATAACAATTAATTTCTTATTGATTATCATCTGTGAGAATAATTCTCAGCTGTGCTTATACGTGATTCCTTTTACTGGAGTTAATCCGGAAGCAAACAAAGCCAATAGTGCCATGTAGGCTTGACAGATTATATTGTGAAGGCATGAGATCGAATACCGATTTCAAGGAGACAAAACAGGGTTGAGAGTAAAGCTTGCTGTCAAAGAAAGCGAAATAGTTATGGAGCAGGGAGGAAAAACTAGCAAGCTAGGGTGAACTAAACTAATGAAAACAACCCTTTTTTAAGATAGATGATTTGACAGCATAAAACATGCGAAGAAACTTAATAAAAAAAAAAAGAATGAGATACAGGCATACAGCTTCCATATGCGTATAATAAATTTAGTTCACGGCTACCCAAATTTACGAGTGAAGAGACCTGCCCTTGGAAAAGATACGAAAGGGATGCAACCAGCAAGAAGAGAGAGTACCCTCATCGTTCACAGATTCATTAGCTAGACTTGGACAGCTCCTTGTGACCCCGCATTCAATGTCCGCCCAACCACTTTCTTCGCTGCGTGTTTCTCGTGAAAAAGTCGTGTTAACCTTTAAACATGGGGAGGGTTACATTAAAATCCCAGAAAAAAAAATTAATTATTATAAAATTTATTAACAATTAAATTAAAATTATTAATAACTGATTGTATTGTCAATGATCTTAATTTAATTATTAATTAATTTTGTTATGTCAAACCTAAATGTAATTTTCCCTTTAAAATGTCGATAATTATTATAACAACCACTGTCATGTTTGTGATATTTATACAGCATAGAAATTTAGCATGCTTTTAAAGACGATCCCTTGTTTATTTTAATCAGAAAATCAGCATGGATTATAGAAAACTCACGGTAACTTTTTCGTGAAACAACCAATGACATTATGATAATTACTCCATTCATTTAAAAATATAAAATATTTTTTAAAAAGTTAGATGTTAAAAAATATAAGACATTTTTAATTTTTTAAGATATAATTATTATCTTTTTTTTAAATATTCTTATTGATGATGACTTTATATTTACTGTAAAATATTTAATAGGGATAAATATAAAAAGATAAGGTTAGTTAAAAAGTAAATAATTATTTTATTAAAAAATAATATTTAATTAAAAATATTTTATATTTTTAAATGGGATAAAATTTAATACAACTAGTAAAATTCGTGCAGCCAGATGAATATAGTAAATGAGTCTGCGTGTTGGGAGAAAAAAATCGGCCCATGCTTTTTGCCCTTGATGTGACTGTAATATAGGGCTGTGCAAAAGTCTCCCAGTCCTGTCTGGTCCAGTCCAACCCGAGATGGTCTCAGTCTTGTTCGGTCTGTATAGTCACTGGTCCTTCAGGACCAAAAGGACTAAAAAGACCAGACTATTTTTTCGGGTTGGACTGGACAAGAGACCAGGCATCCGGACCACTTGGTCCAGTCCAGTCCTATTAATTTTTTTTATTATAATTATAATTAATTTATTTTTGACAAATGTTTAAAGTGTAATTGATGCTAAGGAGATGATTGCATAAAGATTTATTAAGTTTGTTTCTAAATTGTTATTGTAATATAGTGTTGTTGAATTTTTTGAGTACTGTTTTTATTAAAGTTTATAAATTTAAATAATTTAGACTATAACAAAAATATTTTTTTTCTTATTATTAGAAATTATTATGGATTTATTATTATTATAAGTATTTTTACTATCTTAATTGAGTTTATTATGTTGGAATGGATTATTGCCTCTCATAGAATAAAAAGAGGAAAAAAAAGCTAAGTGAGTACTGGACTGACAGGACCAGTCTCCCAGTCCTATGGACCAAGTCCGGTCCTGTTAATCTTCGGGTTATCACTGGACAAGACTGGACTACGGGTTGCCTAACCCAGTCTTTTTCATGAAAGAGACCGGACTTCGGGTTAGGGTGAAGTCCAGTGCCGTCCAGTCCTTTGTGCAGCCCTACTGTAATATCTTATACATGAACCAGGATGTCTTCATTTTTTCTCCTCTCTTTTCCTCCACTTCCTCCATTCCTATTATTTAAATTTTTTTATTAAATAATTTTTTTAAATGATAAAATTAATGAATAGTGAAGATAAAAAAAATAAAAAAAAATCGATAGAAAAAAAATGAAAAGTCCCCTAGTCCATACACGTCCTCTCCCAATTCATAAAGCAGGCAAATTACATGCTGAGGTTAACTTCACCGTCGATGTCTCGATCTAGGTAATGCAAAAATTAATTATTCATCGTCATCATCATCATCGTCAAATCTAAATAGTACATCAACTGTTGATTTGGATGGAAAGAAAATTAGAAGGAAAATAAAACTATAAAAAAAATGTCAACAATAATAAATATTTTTAGTATTTTTTATAGTTTTCCCTCCTGATTTTTCTCTTATTCTTTTTCTCTATCCAAACTAAGCATAGATCTAACTGATAATATTTTTAGTATTTTTTATAGTTTTCATTTTTCTCTTACTCTTTTTCTCTATTCAAACTAAGCATAGATCTAACTGATCTGCAAATCAAGCACTGCATATGTCGCTTTTTTTCAAAAATAGAAACAGATGTCGTTCGTCAATTTACTTGCTCCTCGGTTTTTATTTTTCTCTGATATCATGCCAAACATGGTGAATATTCAAGTGAAGAGAACCATGAAACAAAATATATATATGTATGTATGTATGTATGTTTGCTATACAGATGTATTTAACTCAATTGGATCATGAGGTCGATCGCTTGCCATTTTTAAGTATTGAAAAGACGACATTAATTATATATACTCAATCTGATGATGGACTTTACCGAAAGCAGATCATCAAATCCTCTAAAACAACTTTCATGAATCAAAAGCGAGGGATTAGACATCCTTAATTCCAGGATTTCACACACAAAGGTTGATTCATGTGATCTGACGACAAGATTCATGTCGCTGGCTAAGGGCAACACATCATGTGTGTGAATGCCTTTCTGCGCCTAAGACGCAACCCAACACAAGCGTTGTCCAACGACTCAGTTTTCTCTTTTTCACTTTACATGTCTTTGTGTGTGTTTATAGTTAAACAGCCTGAATAAGGTTTCGCAGGGTGCAGCCCCATTTTGGTTTGTCTGGTGGCCACCGCCATCAGAAAGAAAATTAAAATTATGATTCGGAGAATTTGCTGATAAAGTAATGTGGACAAAATCTTATGTTGGAAGAGTTTGCTCCGCTTGCATGCTGGCTTGGTCATACCATGTGGGCGTCTAGCATGCTGGATTGGAACTTGAAAAAGGTCCAGAGTTGAATGGTCAACCCATCACTTCTTAATACTCCTGCAGGTTTTACGCAAATTTTATTTATAAATTTAGACAAAGTAATTATTTTTATTATAAGCTATACCTTTTTTTAGGGGAATAGTCGAATAAAGTTATTAACTAATGTTGTTTTAAAGTTATATTATAATTATTTATCAATAGTGATTGTGATTGGATCAAAGTCATATAAACTCGACATCTTTTAAAGAAGACCACAGATTTAAACACTGGATAAAAATAATATTAATAAAGCCCCTGTGTAACATCTTTTTTTTTTTTAATTAACAGCTACTCAATTCAAACTCGAACCAAGCAGGGCTGAGATCAACCACTCGGGTTGCTTAATTAAAGACTGATCCGTGACAGAATCCACCCACTGATACCACGTTGTTTTCGTGGTATATAAATTGAGATTCCACCATTTGTCTTGCGTTCTAAAGTGTTGTTTGGAGTTATGTTCGTGTTTCAAATGTTTGGTTGAA
The DNA here is from genome assembly GCF_029017545.1 of Prosopis cineraria. Classification (NCBI taxonomy): domain Eukaryota; kingdom Viridiplantae; phylum Streptophyta; class Magnoliopsida; order Fabales; family Fabaceae; genus Prosopis; species Prosopis cineraria. Next base: position 3,578,321 of record NW_026555339.1, on the reverse strand, counting down.
GGTTTCACGTTAGTTTTCAAGTTTTTATGTCGATGGTGATGAAACCCTTTGTCGTCAGTGGGTTTTCATAATTTCTAGGATTAATTAGATGGCTTAAGTCTTTGGTCATACAAATGCATAAATATACATTCACCGTAAAAGTGAATCAGATGAGTGTCAATGTACCTTTCTGAAAATTTTCCAAACTAATCTTAGTATTTTCTTGCTAGGATTTTGCAAGTATTTATTAAGAGGTACATAAAACAAAATCTATATCAAAGACCAACGTATATTTTAATATCCTCATAATCATTCCTAGCAATAAATTAATTATATTTTATTATATCTGACTCAGTCAGTTAAAAGATTAAGAATAACCGACGGTTATAAGGTTGTAGGTTGGGTCTTTGTCCATTAGATTAACTTGTGTGATCCATCTATTACGGTCCACATAAGATTACAAAGATCAATCTATTTAGACTCATTAACTAACATGAATTTGTAAATAAATATTTCAACATTTTTTTGTTTCTAGAGTATTGGCTGAGTTTAAGATGTGGAGACATTTGTTGTGAGTAGTGAGTAATTGAACCTAGCAATGAAATTGAGATATTCTCTGTTTTTTTTTTTAAACCTTGAGATATTCGGGTATTGAGAGTTGGTGAATACTTATTCCTGTGAAACACGTGTTTTGTTGATTTACATATATCTTGCCCATGACCTTGGTTGTTTTGTGATAAACTAGTAACTTTTGAATTATGTAATATGTGACTAATGAAATGCCTTGAAACACTGTTAATTTATTCCTTGCCAAACTCATGTTCAAAACTACTATAACAATTCACGGCAAAAACGTTTTCGACACTGCTATATGTCGCACTCGAAAAAATAAATTAACAGTGTGAGGTAAATGACGGCGCGCGAGCGGAGGTCCCGGCCTTCGCGGCGGGAACCGGATCGAACGAGGAGTAGCCACTAAGATTTTGAGGTAAATCTCGGGAAACCGAATAAAAGGAGGATAAGGGTGGTCTGCGAAATCAGAGAATAGGTTCGGGAGTCAGTTGAGTGTGGGGAAGGTGTTAGGCATCCCACAACACCCGTTCGTCGGAACGGTTACCTGAAGTTTGCTGTGCTCTTTTAGTATGGTTTTATAATTATTTAAATTATCCCTTTTATATTCATGTGTTTCAAAAAAATGATCAGAATTAAGTTAGAAATGTTTATTTATTTACGAGGGAGGACGGACTTGATTCAGAATCTGTCTCTAAGGCCTACGTACCCTGTGATGGGAATCAAAGTCCACATAGTTCGGGCTTAAAAGTTTATTGGTGAAAATACTTTTTGAAGGAAAATTAATTAGAAATAATTCACATTTTGCAAATAAAATAATTTCTAAAATTTTGATATGTGTATTTTAAATTGCAAAAGGTGATTTAATTTTAATCATTTTTCTCCATTTTTGAATTTTTGGAATAAAGAAAGAAAAGGGTTTAAAATTATTTTTCTTTATGTTTTATGATTGGGAATTTTAATTGTAGTACCTGCAGAACCTTATTGATTCATACAATAATGCAATTGCTCTAAATATCTGCGGAGATTTTGAAATCTCACACGATAAAAGAGTTTGGCAATTTGATTTATTTATTTATATTCTTATGCACATTTTTAAGTATTAATAATAGTTTTTTTTAGCATGTAGATACATGTTTTGAAGAATTTTAATCAACATACCTGTAAAGCCATATTGACTTATACGGTAATATGATTATCCTAAATATCTGTGAAGATTTCGAAATCTCACACGATAAAGAAATTAAATTTAAATATGTCTTTAATTTAATTAATTTAATATATAATTTATATGTATTTTAATAAACTTAATCGTTATATCTGTAAAGTCTCATTGACTCATATGATAATACAATTATCTTATAAGTCTACAGAGATTCAAAAATCACACATGACTAAAGATATAATTGATAAATGTGATTACTATTTAAATACATTAATTTGGTTAATTAATTTTCTGAATTGTTTATTATATGATTATTTACGAACATCATTCATATATATTTAGAACCACTATATCTGCGAGGACTTATTATCCCACACGATAATGTGATTAATTTAAGTCCCTACAAAGATTCTTGAAGTCTCATATGAAACTTAAATTATTTAGATCATAAAAGATGATGGGCCACAGGAACACATATTTATTATATAAATTGGATCTTTATACTTGTGAACTCTTATTGATTTCCACAATAAGAGATCCTTTTTAATTGCCAATGAAAACTCTTAGGATTTTATGAGACCCACAAGTAAAATACAAATATATCTTTAGAGCAAATATAAAATAATTCAACTTTAAATGCACAGTCACGGTATATATCATCACCATGTCAAGCGGGTAAAAAAAAATAATTTGACACATTAGCTTAGTAATATTTACTTGCATTGTGTCAAGAGTTCAAAAGGTACCACCAATCTTCAGTATATATATCAGTATTACAATGAACCACATAGTCAAAGTATAGCAAGGTGTATAGCAAACAATTCATGTTGCATACGTACACAAATCATAGAATCCATAACAAGCCACATATTTATAATTAAAGAATGATAATGTTGAGGCAATTAGATTTCATATAATACATAGAAGAGAAGAGAAAAAAAAAGAATATGCTAAGAGCAACGTAAGGATTAAAGAGATGAGAGGATTATATTACTTGGAGCAGCCAGTGTCAATGGAGATAGTAAAGGAGATAGGGATTATGGCCTCAGGTCCTTCACCGTATCACCGTGTGATATTACAGCTTCTGATGAAACAGCTCCTTTCTCGTCCTTTCGGCTTCTCTTTTTCCAGCCAGAACAGCTTCTTCCCTCAACTCCTCAGTCTCTTCTTTTCAACTAGAATAGTTCCTTCGGTCCCTCTCTCTTCGTCTCAGTCTCTTTCTTTCTCAGCCTTTGTTTTAGCTTCTAATCCGTGTCTCCACCTCGTTCGTCCTCGATGCTCTGTTTTCGTGTCCCGTGACTGTGGCGTTCTCTTCTATTTTCTCCTTCTCCGTCTCTATTTCTCTTTCTCTCTAGACTCTCTCTTTTCATTTCTTCTTTCCCTCCAGACTTCTCCTCCTTCATTTTGTCCTGTCTCTCTCTCTTTCTCATCTCCGTCTTCATCTTTTCTTCCTCCTCTCGGTCTTTTTTTTTCAGTCCAGCTCATATTTTTTTCTTCCTTTCTTGCTCTGTCTTCCAGCCCCTTCCGTCCTCTCTGTCCTCTCCTAATCTGAACATTCTTTTATACTCTCAGTCTTTCCCTCTCGGCTTCTTCTTTCTCTCCTTTTCTGCTGCTCTTTCTCTACTATGTTTTTCTAGCGTTTTTCCCGTGTATGCGTAGCTGTGTGTTTTGCTTTTTCTGCTACTGTGTTTACGTGTGTGCTCGCTGCTCTGTCTCCTTTTGTGTTTGCGTGCACTTTTCTGTTTTCTTCTGTGCATTTTCTGTATACATCATCTCTTCTTTTTTCTATGCGTGTTCCTTCTACCTTCTGTGCTTCTGCATGTGTATTGCTACGTGTTTTTGTTTTGTTTGTGTGTGTCTGTCTTTCTTTCTTTTGTTTTGCATTTACTTTCTGCGTTTTTGTGTTTTCATTTCTGCATGCTTCTGCTCATGTGTGCTTCTAGTTTTCTTTATGTGAGTTTCATGTGTGTTGGTGCTGTGTTCTCTGGCTCTATCTTTTCCTGCTGCACGTGTTCCTTTACTGGCATTTCGTGTTTTTGTTTCTGTTGTTTCTGCTGCATGGCCGAAAGTATGTGTGCATTCATGTTTGCGTCTAGCTGTGTTCTACTTTCCTGTTCCTTCTGCTGTCTTCGTGCACGTCTGGCTCTCTTTTCTATTTTTTTTTCACTCGTGGGTCTGAACTCAGCTCTCTCTATCCCTTTTCTTTCTTTTTTTTAAGAGAAAAATTTAAAAACATTTAATCCTCAAAAGTTGATCCTTAATATTTTTTGAATGATTGAGATGATTTAGGAGAGATTTTAAAAGATTCAAACAAGATTTTTGATTTTATTAAAATTTAATCTTAAAAAGGATTAAATTTTATTTTTATTTTTTATTTTTTTGATTATTTATTATTAAATTTAAAAAAAATCCAGACAAAATACGGTGTTCACACTATAGAATAAGCCATGTTTCACGATTGTTTCTTTCTTTCCTTTTTCTTTTTTCGTATTTGATAGTTATAAACTGTCAAATAAGAGCCCTTCATATATTGGAGGTGAGCTATATTCAACAATTGTAAAATCATCAAATATTGATTTAAATATATAATGATTATAGCCAAACGTCAAACATTGGTGCTCAAATGTTGTCAAAAATATGAGACAAAAAGGTATATTTGACAATTATGGTAAACAATCATTAAATGTGAACATTTTATTTAACAGTTATTATTATTATTTTTAGACAAGAGGACTGCATATCTCCCAGTCCCTTCGCATTAAAGACAATCAGACTGCAACCAAAACAAATATGCTATCAAAACCAATCTAGAATACCTCAAGTAAAAAACCTATCTTTTTTTTTTATCTAATCTCCTAATACATAAGAAATTAAAACCAATCAAAATATGTAAACCTAGCATATTATAAGAAATTAAAAAAGTATGGGTTATATATTTTTGACCCTATAAGTCGATACATTATAAAAGCTTTGATACTCAAGATGAAATTCTTATTTCAATTATACATATAGTCTTATATGTGCGGGCGCGCGCGCACATTATTTCCATTAAAAAATGTAAAGTATTTTTAGTTAAATCTCACTCTAATAAAGTAGTTATTGTTATTAAACTAACCTTATATTTTTATATTTACTTCTATCTTATAAGGTGTTTCACTTTAAAATAAATAGAAAGTAATTTATTCAATAAGAGCACTTAAAAAATACAACGATTACACCTTAAAAAAATTAAAAATACTTTATATTTTTAAACATTTAATCTCTTAAAAAATGACTTATATTTTTTAATGAAAGAAGTAATACAATTGCTCTGATAGGTTAAAAATATAATGATTGTATAATCTATTTATTTTCAACAAGATGATGTTGCACCTGCTCTTAAAGCATTGATTTTATTTAATTTTGCTTTTATTTTACATTTGATAAAATAAATTATGAGAATTATTACTAACAAACTTTATCAATCATTGCAACAAAAGATATAATTGACCTAGAGATTTTGTAACAAATGAACATTATTAGCGCATCAATATATTTATTTACCACAATTATTAATTAAAATAATTAAATAATAAATTTAGTAAATAGATAACAGAGCTTCTCAAATTGAAAAGAATTTTATATTCCAATTGTGCATTTAAATATTTATTCAATACTTACAGGGAAGATAAATTTTTTATCAATTTAATAATATTTTATATTACAAATGAAATTATTAAAAAGTTTACCATAGACATGACAATTATTAATTTTTATGTCATGAAAAATTGACGGGCAAGACTAAAAAACTAAAAATATATATTTATTTTTTTTGTATATTTATACAATTAAATTTAAATATATTATGCCATTGATGTGTGTGTGTGTGTGTGTGAGATTTTTCTTTGATTATCATACATACATACATATTTTGTTATTCCGCCTTGTCCGTGATTTACTTGATTTTAGATCCGATCCGAAGTGTTGGTTTTCTACCCAATTAATGTTAAGTACACAAGGTTTTTAAAGGACGTTGTTTACACCCTATCTATGACTGATCCTTGAATTTAACACGGTAGAACTAATTATAAGACAATCGTGTCTTAAAAAAATATAATATACTCTCTCCCTTTAAAAATATAAAGTATTTGTTGAGAAATTAAATGTTAAAAAATGTAAGGCATTTTTAGTCTTTCGAAGTATAATTATTATTTTTTTTTAAATATCTCTATTAATAATGACTTTATATTTATTATAGGGTGTTTAATAAAGATAAATATAAAAAGATATGGTTAGTTAAAAAGTAAATAATTAATTTATTGAGAAGTAAGATTTGATTAAAAATGTCTCACATTCTCTAACGGAGGGAGTGAGTAGCACTTTTTAATTTTTTAAAAATATTTAAAATATATAACTTCAGATAATGTGAATAACAACTTTTTTCAGTATTGAATAACAATTTTAAATTTTAAAGTATTATTGGAGATCTGTGTATGGATCTTTAAGTTCTTCTTTACCCAGATTTTAAGCACTCATGAGGACCATGCCGCTTTGACTCTCTCCATTTGAATGTGTCGGCTAGAAAGCTACGATGAATCAATGCAAAAGAACGAGAGAAGGATGAAATGTTGGAGATTTAGAACAATATGCAGTAAAAAAAAAACTAAAACACACTTCCTCCTCCAACAAAAAATGTAAAATATTTACAATCAAATCTAATATCTAATAAATTGAACATCTGTATGTATTTAAACTGACATCATCTTTTAATATTTACTCTTACTTAATATGATATTTTGTTTAAAAATAAATGTAAAATAATTTATTTTTTAAGAGTATTTTAAAAACAAATTAATTACGGATATTAAAAATATTTTATATTTTTTATAAGAAATGAATATAAAAGAACAATGGAGTGTAGTTGGTATTTTATGTTGTTACAGTCGAGGCTGTTTTTAGATATTTGCTGGGTCTGTTTTTCTTTTCTTTTTCTTTTTTGATCAACTGAAACTCCGTTCCACTGGAATAACACAAAGTCAGAACCTACAAGCAACCAGAAAGCACAAACACAGAAATGCATGAACAACCACAGACAAAAAAAAAAAAAACAAACAAACAAAAAACAAAAAACAAAAACAAAAACAAAGCAAAAGGAAGCAACAAAACATATAGAATCAACTAACTCCAAAGTAGAGCTTGTAATACAGACTAACATGCAGTTAACTAATTGGCACACAACGGGTTGGCATAAACTACATTTTGCTAGGTTATATTTTTGCCAACTTGTTAATAAAATATATTTTTATACTTATTTTTAATTTTAAACATTATAAATTCACCTCTTATTATTATTATTTTTACAATAAAAAACATATTTTTTAAAAAAACCTAATCATTTGACTAACAAAAAAAGTTTGCAATCACAGCTATGGGGGTCATCAAAACAACTTGCAACAAATTTTTCTTAAGACACTTTAAACTTTGTGCAAATTACATAACCCGCGATTTAGTTAGATGTAATTTATCATGTCAACATTTATCTATTTTTTAATCAAAACATGCATAATTATTTAATCCAATTTTGTTAAAAAAATTATATCTTTTAAACCATGAAATTGAATAATTAGACAATGTCCAGTGCTCCATATATGCTTTAGTTTTTTTCAATTTTTTTATTCATAGTACAAGTTATAAAAAATTTTGACAATAAAAATATAGAAAGTATTAATCTGCTATTATTGTCCAGTTTTATACAATCTAATAATATTATTATTTAATATAACAAAAAATATAATCGACTACATCAACATTTATAAGTAATAAATGATGTTACTCATTTATTAATTTACTTTCAATTCATAGGAGGTATATTAATTTTTTTAGTATATTGCATGGAGTTCAAAACCAATTTTAAGATTTGTTCCGCTGATGTTATTTTAACAACTCTATTTAAGTTTAATTTTTTGACTCACTTACCTGTTTATATGTTTTGAGTTTAGGATAATTCAATGAAACTAATTTTAAAATTTAAATAAAAAGTTAAGAATTACTATCCATTAAGCAAATAAGGATTTATCTTTTCAACTTATTTTCTATCAATGAGATCCAAGTTTTGCTAGGGTGGACCAAAAACGTCCCACATTTAAATTGAACATGTTCTCTCTAACCCAACGTGCTGCATTTTTTGTAGGTCGTGGGTTGAGCTCGCGTGCCGGCTACACCCTCATCTGATATTTGAATGTAGATGTACATTTGTAGCCATCCCAGCTTTGAGGACATCCATAGCTAGCAAATTAAGCAAAGGAAGTGATGGTGCTTTCATTCACCCATGGGGTAAACATCTTCATTACAAGCCAACAAATTAGTTATCGTGTTACATTCATGCCTGGTGAGAGAGACAGACCAGCGAAACCAGTGTTCGAGGTCGTCAAGTCCATGATATCTTAAACCAAATCTCGGCTGAACCATTCACAACGATCTGGCCTGAATTCCTCGATACATTTAACAACGTCTATTTTGACTAGCGTGATAATATATTCCAATGTTTTCCATGACGTTAACGATTGCTGAATGATATATACTTTAATTTTTGTGTTGTAAAGTTAATTCAATCACTTAATTGTAGTGATGGCGCGGCGTTTAACACGTAAAATTCAACACGACAATTACTCTAAGATACTCTTGTTTACAACTTTATCCTGGTAGCTATCATCGATCTTAAAGTAATTAATTGTAATCAAGATCAAATGTTTATTAAGCAAGCAATTATTATATATTTTGTCAATATGTGCAATAATATGTTTTTTAAATGATGCGTTTTGAACAGGAAAAAGGACGCGTGGGTAATCTCTGGGTTGTCAACGAGAAACAGAGAATAAAGGGGGGCACTAACTTAATATCGTCGGAATGCATCCGTTGAAATTGTAAGTCGATTGAAATTTGCAACCTTGTCATGCTCTAACATCATTCATTGGGTTGAAATGCGCACAATCACCACGATAAAAGCTTGGGTGGAACTTACTGATTTGACAGGATCCCAAGCAAATAAAATAAAAACGAATTAAACGTGTGTATGAATTTTAGTTAGGTATGATTAATTGTTAAAAAAAATGATCAATTTTGAATATAATCGATTATATTATCAGATATATAATTGATTTCTAAAATTAATTAATAAGATTGATTTTAATTAAAATTGATTGAAAATTAAGTAAAATCATGATTTTATAAAAGTGCAAAAAGGAAAAAATACATACAGAGTAATCAATTAGGAGCACTCAATATCTTGAAATGAGAAAAAAGGCAAAAGTATCCACAATGTTATATGGGTAGATACAAAAGTGATAAAATCATAAACTTTGACCTAATATCATTAACTTTTACTGTTAAATGCTGATTATGCATGTTACATGTCAATTTTTGCTGAATGTACAAATAAAGGGGTGAAAATATTCACAAAATCATTAACCAGGAGCAAAAATACTCACAAAGTCGTCAATTAGAAGCAAAAATACCCAAAACGTTATTAGAGTTGGTGCAAAAGTGATCAATCCATCAATTTTCTTAAATGTTGACCGTTTAATTGACACCTAAGTAGAAGTTAACTATTTGTTCACTGATATGGATAAAAATTCATCTGGAAATATTTTTTTGTCTACATCAATAAAAAATAGTCAACTTTTACTTAGGTGTCAGCTAAACGATCAATATTTAAGAGATTTAATGGATTAATGAATTTTGCACCAACTCTGAAAATGTTATGGGTATTTTTGCTCCTGAGTGATGATTTTATGAGTATTTTTGCTTTTGATTTATGACTTTGTGGATATTTTTGCCTCTTTATTAGCCCATGTCAGCAAAAATTGATACGTGATATGCACAGTCAGCATTTAACGATTAAAGTTAACGGCTTAAAGTTAATGATCTGGTCACTTTTGCACCCACTTATGTAACGCTATGGGTATTTTTATCATTTTTCTCATTTTAAGATATTAGGTGTTTTTGGCTGACCACTTTGTAGGTATTTTTGCCTATTTACCTTCTGTAAAAATATAACCAAATATCTCTATTACATGTTAAAATTAATTATGAATCCAAAATTATGTTTTTCAATATATATATATATATATAAACACCTATTATAGATGTCAAAATTAATTATGAACCCAAAATTATGGTTTTCTTAAAAATATCCAAACACCCCTATATATCCCAAAATCAACCATAAACCCAAGATTACAGTTATCCCATAAGATATTATTATCTACTTTTTAATTTATATTTTCAATTATGCTTTTCTAAAAATTTATCCAAAAATCATATAAGTTATTTTACAAATCATATTTTTAGATTTATAATTGATTTTGACATATATAAAGGTGTTTGAATATTTTAAAGAAAAATATAATTTTGAGTTCAAAATTGATTTTGGTATGTATAATGTGTTTAAATTTTCTTTTCTTTTTTTTTTTTTGGAAAACATGGTTTGAAGTACATAATTGATTTTAACATGTAATAAGGGTGTTTTGATATATTTTTACAAAGTCAAAATTTTAACTTCTATAATTGATTGAAGAGTTTATCCTAACAAGCGCTAACTCTAACTGAAAAATGGGGTTAAAGATAAAATGTATGAACATTTTTGTTAGGAGAATTGTATATAAGGCTCGTCAGTGAAACATGAGCCTTTTCAATTTTCACTCTTTCAATGAATTTGGGTTACTTAGACGAGGAAAATAATTACACTTGAAAGTTTTTTTTTTTTTTCGCCAATGGAAACATCAGAAACTAACAAAACACCAATCCAAAATGGACAGGTATAAATCCAGCAAAACAACCTGAAAAGAAAATGCAAATCAGAAGGACCAAAACAAAGCAAAATGAAGAACAATATCGTCGACACAGCAACATCCTAATCCAGGAAAGAAACCATTAAGGATGGGGACATAAAAGCTCAATCTGTAGGGCACATCCTATTAGCCGCACCACCAATAATTCAATCTGTAGCTGCGTTTGTAGTTGGCGCTCATCACCGTCATCGCTTGTGATCAGCACCAAGTGATCATCAAGTTGGGAGTAATTTTGGCTGTACATTTCATTTTAAAATAATTTTTACCGTTCATTTAAATTAATTTTAAATATTTTTAATATTGTATTGATTGATATAAAAAAGTTAATATTAAATATGAGATTTATTTAGTGTTCATGAAGGAATGAAGATTATGATACCCATCACTTTTGATGAGATCTAGACTATTTAAATTTAAATTTTTTTACTTTTATTTTACATTTATTAAAATAAAATTTATTAAAAATATAAAAAAACTCATAAATTTATTCATTACCAATTTGGCGAGTACAGATTTAATCTAGATAATCCCCACCTTAATATTAAAAAATTTTATAATTTAACAATCCAAATAAATTTTGGTCAATTCGTATATAATTTGAATAACTTAATTTAATATTTAAAAGTTATAAATTTTACAAATTAACTATTTAAACACACTTTAGATAGTTCAGATTTAATAAAATATTTTATATTAACAAGTGAAATATTAAAAAATTTTAAAAATTAATTTAAATGACTGCAGAAATAATTTTAAAGTGAAATGGAGCGCCATAAGCACCGAATGGGGACGCAATCGTAGACAAGTAGAGTCTTTCTTGGGACCCCTTGAAAGCAACAGCTCCTTAAAGGCTTGCCAAGATCAAAGAAAACAAATCCACAACAATTGTGCTATCCCACACTAGCTACTAGGCAAAGAAAATCACAATTAACGCCAACAACCATTGAGAAATAAACATCCTGGACTAAGAAGTCATGCATTGGGAGAAGATAAAGAAACTCAACACCCTCATGACTACTGAAGCATAAAACCAAACTCTCGATGGAGCCCATCTCTTATATCCAATAATCATTTGAATAGCCCACATAATGAACTCAAAGAGACCCCATATCAAGCAAGAGACCAAGGCAAAAGGTCAATATAAGATATTAGCATATTAAAACTCCCAACCAAAAAATCCAAATCATTCACAGATTCCACCAACACTAATTTAGAACCAAGGAGAAAACTCAGCCAACAATCATCAATAGATCTCGTAAGAAAATACTAAATCAAGCCATTTGAATCCAAAGAGAAAAGGGGTATAGAAGGATAGTACTATGAGAGCCCCAAATTCACTAGCATCGCCATAGTCCCTAATAAGCTCAATACCTAAATCTTGTGATTTATCTGTGAGAGTCAATTCTGCCTTCGATTTAGGGCGCCCAGGTAGCAAATAAAGTTTCGATGTCGACAGGCACCCATTATAGGTCGCTAGCCTTTAAATCAATCCCCCCTTTCATTGTACAAAATAAGCCTCAACTGATGTATCGAACCCATTCTGAACCATTGCCGCCATATTACAGACCATCCTTCCTCTCCTACCATTGCAATCCCATTTTAATCTCCCCAACTCACACACCCTACCCTTCACACACTCACCAACCCACACAACACTGACACCCATGCACTCTTTCTCGGTGGGAATTGAGAAAAGCAACAAACCCATCATGAAAAACCCTCTGTCATTGAGAGAAAGAGCAAAAACCCTTAGCAAAGCGAAGTTCTACACCTCAGTGAGAACTAAAGGGCTCCCAAGAGGCGAAAATGAAAAGTTATACTTCAAGCCTTTTGAATCTGCAAAGAAATTATGTTCATTGAATAGACCTTGTATGTGATTTTCTCCAAAATTCTTGAGACAATGGATCAGAGAGCATTGTAGAATCTAAAATTTGCACTTGAATTTTAATAAAATTTTAAAAATCCACAATTTCAAAATTTTCGCCCATTGGATCCTTATCCCTAATCTTCCCTAAATCTAATAATCTCTGTACAAATCATCCCCTCCTCCTGACTTGACTTTTGTAGGTGTGAAAATAGTAACAAGACCTCCAGTGATTATTTAATGTTTGTGCTGCTTAATTAGTCATTTAGTCTTATATCCCATTCCGGCAGCTTTCATTTTTTTTAAAGGAAAATTAACCTCTTAATCCTCACAAATTTAATCTATTTTTTAATGAGGTTCTTGTAGTTTTTTTATTTTTTTTATTGGGTCCTTATAATTTCTTTTGTTATAAATGTTAATCCTTGTGATAAAAATCTGTTAACTTTAAAGCAACGGCGCGAGTGACTGCTGAGTTGGCTAACAAAGAATGATTAGGCTTCATGACACCTGGACTAAAATTGCCACATTGATTTAAAAAGAAAAAAGAAAAGAAAAGCAGTGAAACCAATGAAGAGGGAGAATTATGCTAATATGAACGAAACGTATCTGGAAATATCAAAGGAAATAGATGCACATCTGACCAAAGAATAAGAAAGTCAACATATGAAGAGGGAGATCTAAACAAAACATAAAATAAATATAAAAATCAACACAACAAATCTGTTAGTAAAACATATGCAGATTTGAACAAAACATGCAAGGAAATTTGTACAAAGCATATGCATAAATCAACAACTCAGTCTCTCTCCATTGAATCAAGCCAAAAACCTTCGATCCGTCTCTCTCCCCAACCTTCTCTCCATTAAAGGAGGTGCGCTTCCAATGTTTGTTCTATAATGGCGATGGAACCTCAATCTTCACAATGCCTTCAACACCTCCAATCCCTGATTCCACGGTGCCTTCGAAAACTTTTGCACCCACCTGATTGAACCCAAGAGAATGATGACCTGAGAAGATGTAACCCAAATACTTGAAAGCTCCTGCTTCTCCCTTCCACAGCTAGAAACCTAACCCGCAATTTTTTTTTTTTTTGGTTCTGTTTGGTGCCTTGGAAAATCTACTGCTCTTTCCTTCTTCTTCTTTTATAAAGATAAAAATAAAATTAAAAAAAGAAGCCACCAATTTTAATCTATGCATGCGCTGAGCTAGAGCCTATTCATCCTCTGTTGGCCACCTGAGCAGCCGATAATCTCATTTTATACCCTGAAATTAACAGATTTTGACTATAAGGATTTAGGTTTGTAACGGTAGAAACTATAAGGATCCAAATAAAAGTAAAAAATTGTAAGGACCTAATTAAAATGTTCGTAAAATTATAAGGATTGGGAGATTAATTTCTCCTTTTTTTAAAATTTAAAACTCGCACCGAGTCGAGTAAACTTTGTGCCAAGCAAAGCATATTGATTGAAAGATAAGTGCTTATAATTTATTCGCCTTTTATTGAATTAAGTTTAGCTGTTGGCAAAAAAACAAAAAAAAAAAAAGAATTAAGTTTCGGAATGGTCCTGTGCGTTTGATCAAGTTTCTTTACTTGAAGGCCTGAGCCATGGAAAATTAGAAATAGATAACGATTTACAACAAGTTTCACTCGTTTATTCACAGGCACTATCATTGACTTGATAAATCAGGAGGGATTTACGTTAACCCCCCCCCCCCCCCCCACCATTGTCGTGCTTCGATAGTAATAGATGTACATGTTGAGATTTATAAGAGCCGAAATTGCAAAGACGGTGTTATGGACTTTAAGTGGGTCGTATATGGGCCAGAGTGCATAGACCTAAAAGTTGTGGACACGGGCTTCGAGCTCGATAAGAATTTATCAGAACCTGACCTTTCTTTCTTTTCGCTCGTTTGGTCGTTGCCGGCTCAAGCCCATAAAAACAAAAAAGCAAGGAGACGAACCAAGATCCACTTCAAGTGGCAAATACCACCCCAATTCCGCAAACAGGCCGCAACGATGCCTTTCGCTTTCTCATCTTCACTGGCTTGAATATTCGAGAGTAACTAAGACCGATATTAAGAGAACCTTGACTGGATAATTATATAAATGTCTCTAGAATTTAAAACTTTAAAATTGAAGCGTGATCAGGATGAGAAAATAAGAATGGCCTACTTCATTTTTTAAAAAAAAATTCCCATCCCTTAATTTCAACAGCCTTGATTTTCAAACCCTTGGAACCATGATAGAGATTGGTTGAGTAAATAATTTATTTTAACAATAATAGCCAACAAAGAAAAATGATACACATATAATGGCCATATGACTAGCGTTAGAGATATGCTGTGGCCTAGTAATCTTGTGAGCAAACACACAGGTAACTTGACTAGCTGTTTGTTTGTTTGCTTGAAGCTAGGATACCGTGGTGGGGGTGCAGAACCGTAAGAGAGATGAAGTCACATGGGAGGACCTAATTAGATCGCATTTGTTGGGCGTAGGGGCAACAGGGGTCCCTTTCTATTTAACATGTTGTACTGTTCCTGTAACGCCACCGTTTGGGACTACCTGTGCCGCTTTCAACCAACCTTTTGCCCCCCCCTCCCCTCTTTTCAGTGGTAAATTGTTGTCTATCTTTTGAAACTCCTGTAGTCATTCTACTTTTAAACAGCCAATGTAATTCTAATTTTTCAGGGTATCAGTGGCTCTTCTAAAAAACACTTTCAAAGCCAAAAAAAAAAAATCCATTTTAATCCTTGAACATTAGCTTCCAGATATGTTGAAGAAATGCTAGTGAGATGGCTACGTGAAATACAATAACAAACGGACCTTCTATTACCCCAAAAAAAAACAAAAGAAAAGAAAAGAAAAGAAAAACTGACCTTCTAAATCCATTGGCCAGCCACCAAAGAAAAATTGACATGAGACATATAGCATCTCCATTGTATTATTTTTATTAGTATTATTATTCACTGATCATTATCGTTTTATATTTTTGGAAGAATGACAAAAGAAATCTTATAAAGATTAATTAATTTAAGTTAGATTTCAAGTTTCAAACTTTAAAAATTTACAATTCAATCTCTCAATTTTATAACTTTATTATGATGAATTTACATCTTTTTTTTAAATTTTAACATAATTGAAGAATAAAAAAAATTATTTTTATATTAAATTTTGAAATGCAAGTTATAAATTTAACATTTGGGACCTAAATTAAATTAATTGGTACTTTTAAAACTTTTCTGTCATTCTCCTTATATATTTTTTTTTTACTAAAAAGTTTCAAAATATTTTATATATACATATATATTATGTCTTTAAAATTTCATATTTTTTACGTGCAAAATGGATTCTAAAATTCAAAACCAGATTTTACTTAAAATTATTTCAGTAAAATAGACCAATACCTGCAATTCATAACTAATTGGACAAATGATTGAGGTGCGAGTAAAAATCATGTTAGAAGGGTGGCAATAGTCTGAATTATTCGTGGCAGCTGGTTAAAAAAAAAAAAAACAGAGAGAATTATTTATGGCCATCTGTATTAGTTTCTTTAAATCACTCATTAGATGATTTCTCATACTTTCTAGTATAAATTAATTTTATAAAGTGATAATGTAGGATAAATTAATCTTTAATTAGCTACAATAATCACAGTTAATTGACTTTCCAATTTCCATCAAGCACCGCTCAAGTAATTTGAGGAAGGGGAACATGCAAGCACTTAGTTTTAAGGAAGAATTTCATTAAATTTTTTTGCATGTGATCTAATTTCAATCAGGTCCTAAAAAATTCTGAAATTTCGCTGATTGAAATGAAATAAATTGTCTAACTTGAATGACCAAAATGCCATTCCATTATAATTAGAATTATTGGTATAACAAATCAACTTATAATTTTTATATGTAATATTAGCAAAACAATAAGTCAAGTTATAGATTTTACCAATAATATTAATAAAATAAATGTAATTTGTTATTCTAATAACATGACTTGTAAAAATCGTAACTTAATTTATTATTTTAATAATATTGCTTATAAAAATCATAATTTAACTTGTCATTATAGCAATATTATTTGTAAAAATTGTAGCTTGCTTTGTTATTTTACTATTATTATTTCTAAAAATTATAATTTAACTCATTATTTTAATTATATTACTTATAAAAAGCATAACTTAACTTATTATTATAATAATGTTCTTTGTAAAAACTGTAATTTAACTTATTATTCTAATAATATTACTCATAAAAATTATAATTTAACTTATTATTTTAGTAATGTTAATTATAATTGAAGAGCATTTTGATCATTCAAGCAAAAAAATTTATTTCGTTTCAATGTTCCAGGCTTGTAGTGAAATTTTAAAAAAAATTAGGACCTAGTTGAAATTATGTTATATCCAAGGGACTTTAATAAAATTCTCCTTGGCTGTAATGTTTTTATGTATTTAACATGCATTGGCCTCAAATATATAAGTTGAAGTATTTAAGTAGGAATTCAACAATAATTATATAGTTGATAGTGGTTTTTTAATGTATAAAAATATCAGAAACTCTTGCATGAACACCTCATCTCATACATGATTCATCCAATAAAATTGCACAAGTTTAATTAAAAAAGATTTTATGTGCTATTGTTTTTGATCACTTTCTTTGAAATAAAGTATCTTTTTAATTTCTCATATTTCCTATGTCTACCATCATTGTAAATAATTTAAAGTGATATAAATGAAAGATAAGATATAAGATTAAATGAACTTGACACATTTTTTTATTTGATAGTATACAAATGACTTGGTACATTGAGTCCATACAAAATTTTTTCTAAAATACACTTTCTTTTATGCTAATTTTTTTCTAAAATACACTTTCTTTTATGCTTTTATTTGACAAAACCACTAGTTAGCAATTCTCCTAGTTACTAAAAGGATCTTACCATATCTTGCACGCAGGCTTATTGAAAAAGGGAAAAACGACAAGGAAGGACTCTATAAAAAAATCAAAGTGAAATTAAATTTTTTTCATAATTAAAGTTTTTAAATTTAATATTTCTTCTTCCATATCTCAATGTTAAAATTCTTGATTTAATATTAATTTTCTTTTGAGGTGCTCACTTGTCATTTTCCCTATTTTCCAGGAAGCCTTCCCCAATTTCTTCGTTCGCACTCCACAAAAATTGGAAACTCTAAATTCAAATTCAAATGCAGTGACATATGCGAACCGATAGTTCCACATTATTTTCACAATTCCTTTCGGGTCCTACATGCATTAATTTTTTTTTATTAAATGACAATGACGTCATTTTCTCCCAAAATAAATCGATCGCCCAATTTTGAAAAAAAATATCATTTACACATTAACTGCCCAGATTTTTTCCATAGAAATATTAACCCTGGTCTTAAATAAAATTATATAGAAAATATTCGAATAAAAAATTTCCAAATAGAATTTGCTGGGGGTTTGGTGAGCTGGAGTAAGACGACAAAGCGGGTGACGTGCAAACATTAAGACGCATCAGATTTAAGACAATTGTGGGGAGGACGATTATCGAAATCAATAATAGCAGCTATTAACCTGTCAAAGTTAATTTTTGCCCTAAAAAATTATTATATTCATAACAAAAATAATATCTCCACATTAAAAAATAAAATATATTTTTAATTAAATTTTATTTTCAATAAAGTAGTTATTTGTTTTTAAATTAATATTATTTTTTTATTTATCTCTATATAATAGAGTATTTCACTTTAAAATAAATATAAAATAATTATTTAATAAATTTTTTTTTTAAAAAAGTACAATAATCATACTTTAAAATGTTAAAAATATTTTACATTTTTAAAAAATTAATTATTAAAAAATGTTTTGTATTTTTAAATGAAATAAATAAATTATATATTTATTTTTAAGATATTTAGATTTTCCTATTTTTTTTAATGTGGTTTTTTTCCCCTACAACACGGAGGAGGGGAAGCTGTTGGCTGAATGGAGTTGTTCGGATGTTTGTTTTGGAAGATATTTTGTATTTGTTTGTGGTGGCGGTAAACGACAGTGTAAAACTTCGAGGGATAAAAAAAGTGAAGAAGGGACATGAATTGATTTTATTTTACAAGCGTGAAGCATGAGGGTGATTGGTTTTCTTTCAATCTAGAAAGAAGCTCATGATCTGGTGACAGAGAGAACCAGTGACCCACATTGCTCATTAGGTCTCTTGTTGATTGAATATCTCTCTCGCCACGCACCCTCATTGGAGCGTGCTTCATACTTGATGCTCTTATTCACCATTTTTACTTCTTATTCGTTGTTCTCATCTTGTTTTGATTTCAAGCTCTCTTCATTTTCTTTGACTTCCCTCTATCTTTATCTGTTTTCCTTCAATCTAATACATGGCTTTAGATTAGAGAGTTTCTTGTGAGTTTTTTCCCCCACAGCTCTGCATATGCAAAAGAAGCCAACGCAGGTACAATAAAATCAGACCAGAGAGAGAGAGAGAGAGATACAGCCTTAAAAGCTCGCTTTTACTACTGAGCTACAAAAGTGAACTCCCTCCATCTGTTTGTTGTTTTGTGCCTTAGGTTCTCCCCCCTTCCATTTTCTCTTTTGCTTTTCAAGTGTAGGTCATTGATTGTATGTTTTCTGGATTTTGAGCCTTCTCCCATCTTCTTTCCTTGAATTTTTTTTTTTGTCTAACCTTTCTGGCTAAAGCAAACTCTTAGAGAATTTGATGTCTGGGTTGTATAATCAAATTTCCTCACCTGCACCTGTAAGGGCCAATTCACCAAACATAAACGTGAGAAGCAGTTTTGATGTTGAAAGGTAGGGGACGATTGTTCTGATGTATATGATAAAACTTGTGAATTTTTTCAATGATCTGCGGGTGCACATATCATAAGTATGGTGTTTCAGAGCTAAATCCAAAACATAGCCTTAGTTCCTTATTTGCTTTTCTTCTAGTCAGTACTTAGCGGAGCTGCTGGCAGAACACCAGAAGCTTACACCTTTCATGGAAGTCCTTCCTCTATGCAGTCGACTCCTGAATCAAGGTCGGTTTATTTCATATTTTCAAGGACTATATTTGTGTTTTGATTTCCATGCTTTTCTTTTTAGTGTTTCTATTGATATCACCTCTCATTTGATTTGAAGAAGGCCTAGTTATAAATTCAATTTTCGGTTTACTTAGACTAGTTTCTCAAGTTATTCTTCTCGTGGGGATTATTGTCTTCTTTAAAATGCTGTGTCATGTCCATTTACTTCATCTAAACTTCCTTTAAGGATCGTACTGACACTCGTAAAATAAAGACAACTCCTATAGGTCCAAAAATCAGCACCTGTTGATCAATTCCCGAAAAGGAAGCATCTTAGACTGATAATTCTGGACATTATTCGATTAACAAGTAATGCCTATACATGTGTGTTTCTTTTAAAATACATACATGATAGCTCTGGATTTGATTGACGCCTGCTACAATCTGCTTATAGCACATCATCCTCTCTTTGGGAAAACAAATTATTTGGCTTCTTTTGACTGGCCTGACGATGGAACATTTAGAAAGCATTTTTGCAACTTACATCAGTATAATAATTCATTCATGTTATTGATGCTCTTGCATTTATATAAAAGTTCTAACATTCAATATTTCTTCAATCAGAGATTTTAAGGGTTTCTGGAAAGAACGGACTGATGCTGAACCAAGGGTTTAGTGACTTCGATAGAATGCAGTTCGGAAGTCCTAGTCTTATGGCTTCACCAGATATAATACCAAATTTCACTGGCTGGAACAGCCTATCACATGATGTAAGAATATCATATTTCGTAGTGGCAAAGTTGCATTTCGTTTTTGAACATTTATTTTAAGCAATATCTGCAAGTCTGTTTGATGTTTTATAACTCTCTGTTCCTACTAATTGGCTCATATTTGTTAAATATACTGTTTCTCTTCTACTGTTTCACCCTTTGTCTTCCATCTTTCATCTGTTTACCCTTTTGTCTCCAATGACTGTTCTTCAGTTTAGCTTGTTTCATTTACTAACGGATTAAGTTAATCATACATCAGAGGTTTGCTGGAGCACAGGGATTGAACGTGGATTGGCAAACAGCACCAATTGTCCCGAGTTCTCCCATTGTGAAGAGGATATTGCGCTTGGATATTCCTAAGGATGCCTATCCAAATGTAACACATGTAGACACTTGAATGCATTTTACTATGTTCACGCCATGACTTTCTATATTTCATCTGCTGCTTTGTAAACATATTTTCTATCAACTTAAAGTCACTAAAGCCAGTTAAATTACCAGTTCAATTTTGTTGGCCGCCTTCTTGGCCCCCGAGGTAATTCACTGAAGCGGGTAGAGGCTACAACGGGTTGTCGTGTTTTTATCAGAGGGAAAGGCTCAATAAAAGACCCAGACAAGGTATCCTTTCTTTCTATGCCATGAAACTACATTAGTTCCCTTTTTAAATTCTTGCCCCAGTTTTTGTAGGTTCCAAACCTGTTTTGTTTCGTAAATGTTAACCCCTCTCTTCCTTTTAACTCTCAAGGAGGAGTTGCTAAGGGGAAGGCCAGGCTATGAGCACCTGAATGATCCTCTGCACATTTTGATTGAGGCTGAACTGCCTGCCAACATCCTTGATATTAGGCTGAGGCAAGCACAGGAAATCATAGAAGAGCTGCTGAAACCTGTGGTATATTTCTTTAACTCTTTGCTGAGTTCATGATTTACTCCTTATAAGGTATTTTGCATAGTATTTTAATCACATTCCTCCGTGAAAAATGCCCTCTTCTGTATCATCTGCGTGCTAAGTAATGTTGTATATACTATATAGCATTTACTTAGCTGTAGCAGTGTTCTTGATGTCCCTTACAGTGATGGTATTTTGGCGGTTTCTTTATGAATGTCAGATTACCTACATTACTTACTTCTCCGGTTCTCGCCACTTGCTGGTGATTTCTGTTGCATCTTTACTATTATGTTCTTGCCCCTCAATACCACTTTCGAGTTTCGACAACCAATCCACTAGTTGTTAGGGATTATGTTAACACTATTTATGATCTCCATTCAGACAACTTGAGCAAGTGAGTTGAATTGATTCAGCACAAGCTATTGGGAGACTGTGCTTGCCCAAACGTAGAAGTCTGAGAGGTCACTGATGAGCTTCTTGCAAGGGGATGTTTTATATATTATAATAAAACTATTAATGGCCTTTTCATTTAACAGTATAAACTTTTTGATTTGCATGGATATTTCTGCTTTTTTTGGTATAAATTCATGGTTGCGTCGAAGAGAAAAGATGGTTTCCTTTGAAGCCAAATGTTAAAATAAACAACCGGAGTTTGCATAGACTTTTTTAAGAATATTCTCTTTCCATATGCAGGATGAGTCACAAGACTTTTACAAGAGGCAACAACTAAGAGAACTTGCAATGCTTAATTCCAACTTCAGAGAAGAGAGCCCTCAACTGAGTGGTAGTGTCTCTCCCTTCACTTCCAATGAAATAAAAAGGGCCAAAACTGATCAATAGTGGCTTTCTGCTGAGAATCACAGACGTTTATGTTTTCTCCTTTATCCAAGTTCTGTATAGCCGCTTGACAAGAAGACCTTACCGAAAAGATCCTGTTTAGGAGAATGCATATTTATTGTCACAATCAACTGCATAAGTGCGCTTGAAAAACTGGTACAATTCTTATCATACTATATGTAGAAATATGGGTCAGTTGGGATGTTATGAACAGTCTAGTAAGCTCATCTTATTGTTATAAACTGTTTATTGATTGTATTGAAATGAAGTGTTTCATATCAGATGTCTACTTTACTGAGCACAATAACTAGAGCACTTTGGTGAGCTTGGCCTCTTCTGTGAGGCAAAAGAATAATTAGCCAGAGGTGCACCAAGATTAGCAAACCCTTTTTGAAGCAAAAGGGCATATCTTAAGGATAATGTCTATATATGGTAGGGCCCATGAATCGAAGGCAAGATGTGGATGTTCTTGTCTTTAACTTTAATGAGACTAGATAATCCTCTTCTGCTTTGACTTGTTAATGATTGTCTTTGTAAAGTGGGGTTATTCTAGATTTCTAGTGTCCATCATGGGCCATTCTGTTTTCATCAGCTTCTCCATCCCTATCCAAGCCAAACCCCCCTTTTACCCTTCAGAGTGTTGAGCTCCAAGCGTGCTTTGATGGAATTTAACTTTATTTGGGAGAGTTTCAAGGCTGAATGGATCTGTTATTTTCATTGATGCTTTGCACGGAATCTTTCTTCGCACCTTTCGCTTCTTGTTTCTATTACACACACACACACACACACACACACACATTGCATGGTTAATAAATGATTCAATTCGGTCTTAATTGATTGGAATTTGGCATCTAAAATTGGTATATTCTATTTTGGCCACAAAAGAAAAACAGAATGGTATATGCTATATGTTTTTTCAGCTTTTAACTTTCACAGTCCATCTGCTTACTGGTCAATTCCGTGCTTTAATGATTTAATCGAATGCAGATCCATATGCATGGATTTGGAGTGTGAACGGGAGGCTTCCGTGAGAACTCAGATGTCCCTTGCTGATCGCCCAACGTTAAAATAACGAGTAAAATTGGTTATATTCAGAAGTGTTAAAATTACGCTTTTTTGCAAATCAAAATATGTGCACGCACACGTGTGTAAAAAAGTTGCATCATAATCCAATCCAATCACATTTTACATTGAGTTTTTATTTTTTTTTAAAAAACTGAAATTAGAATACAGTGTATCATCGCATTGCAAATCTGCCGAGCCAAAAAAATCTTGACAAGAAATTATCTGATAAAAAATCCTTTTGATTATTTTCGAATGCCAATTTGTGATGCGCCACGTGAGTGCTTATTGGTAACAAGGAGATGAAGTCCCTTTTAACAAGGAAATAAGGATAATTTAATTTGCCCTTCCTACCTTAAAGGAGGTCAGCCTCTACTATTGGTGGAAAATATTCTTATCTCACACAACAATAATAGAGAGATAGAGGCGATAATTTAATTTTACTCTAAAATTTATTTTTTAATTTAATCAAGTAATGTTATTATCGAGGAAAAAAAATCACGTAACATCATATATATCAGTATAAAATTTGTTTAACCATCACATCACTGTGTAAAATTAAAATTTAAATGCATCCCAAATATATGAATATAACAGGTTATGGAGATGAATGATGTGTACGATCATTTTTTTAATGGGATAATTATTTTTTTATCAGCCGGATAACTATTTTTTAATAGACGGTAAGGATTAAAAATCAGGGAATAAAATGAAAGCCCATAAGTGGCGGTACAGAACTCGAGCATCCGAAAGCCCAGTTCCCAACAGGGCTTTCAGAGACGAATTTGTACCAATCACCAATTCTCATTTCTTTGTTTTCGTCTCGATCTCAGCAATTCAATTTTTATCGGAGCGAGCAGAGGTTTACAATCGGAATTTGGAAGGAGGACGAGATGGGAAAGCAACCGGTGAGGTTGAAGGCCGTAATCTATACCCTATCGCCTTTCCAGCAGAAGGTAATGACTGGGCTTTGGAAGGATCTACCCACCAAAATTCACCACAAGATCTCTGAGAATTGGATCAGCGCCACTCTCTTGCTATGTCCTCTCGTCGGCACCTACTCGTGAGTTTATTGTTTTTCTTCGATTCCTCTTTTCGTGTTTGTTGATTACATGTAATGGTCAATTTGCTTTTTAATTGGTGATGATGATTTGATTTGACGTAATCGGGCTAATTATGGAATTCTGTACTAGAAATTGTACTTGTTGGGATTGTTGGAACCCTGCTGTTAAGAACAGGTAGGATTCATATGGCTTATGCCTACATTGTTTGAAGAAGGGCAAGAGAACCAAAATTTTAAGAACAATGAGGGTCCAGAATGGCAGAATCTATCGATCATTGAACATTCTGGTGATAGTTTTTTAAGTTTTTTCACAAAAGTTTCGAGTTATGTGTGTCATCCGGGTTATGACTTATTAGTTAATTAGTTAATAGCATCATATTTGTAAGAAATCCTCTTGATACAGTGCTAATGGTGGCAGTCCTTATCCAACGAGGAATTCCAGGGGCACTTCTACAAATGGGCAAAATAATCCTCCTTTTGTTTTTTTTCCCCAATTTCCTAAATAAAAACCTTCACCTCTTGCATTCACGACTTATTTCGAGTTATAAATTTCTTTTTCTTAATTTTGGGGAAAATCTAATTAGCATATATTTTCTGTGGCCTTGTGGACCTTAGGTCACATTGCTCCTGCTGGATAAGATATCCTCAGCATTACTAAATGTGTAACCGAATGACGCTACACAGAACTGGGAAGGAAGCGTGAATCAAGATTAATGGGGGGGAAAATCTATGAGTTTTGTGAATCGTAACTCAAATAGCTAAATGTATATATATTTGCAAAATCCATAATTTCATTCTGGAAGAAGAAAAATAATGTTAATGAAATCCTAGCGAACAACAGGTGTTGCTATGTGGACCACTGATCAGACTTCAGAGCAGAGATCTCGGAATCGCTCTCTAATAAAGATAATGAACAACTGATGGAACCCAAGGATTGTAATTGCTGCACTTGCTTCTCAAAGGAGCTCTTGACGTTTGGTAAAACCTTCTGAAACAAGTCTACTTGTTTCTGGATGTGAATTGATTAGAATTTAGAAAGGACAAGCAAGCTGAGTAATTATGGATTCACCCCCCCCCCCAAAGTATTTGGGGATATTATGATTAATTATAGTTTCATTTTTTTTTTCCCTTGTTATATGGAGACCAAATGAATATGAATATATAAAAGCTTAAATGAACTTAGCAGAGTGTGAATATAATTCATCTCTCAATGGATGTAGGTATGTTCAGCACTACCAGGAGAAAGAGAAGCTTGCTCACAGGTACTGATATCATGCGAGACAGCATGAGTTTATTTGGATGATCATTTATTGTGGTGAAAGCACATTTGCCCATTTCTTGTTCCACCGGCTAATAATATGTTGTTTGTTTGGATGTTGATGCAATGTCAATGTTATGACTTTGAGCCGTTTTAACTTTGATAGACCTTACCAACTAGTGAGATTGGTGACACAGGCCTTTTAAGTAAAACTTTCTAATCAATTCATAATAAATATCTAGGTAGCAGCGCAATTAGTTCGGCGAAATTGCAACATTTGCATGTAAAAGCTACACTTTATTCGGCAAGCTCAACTGCTTCGAAGACTTCTATCTGAACTCATGGTTGGGTAATTGCAGAAGCCCCATAACTGTGTAAAGTATAAACCATAATTACAAGCAATGCAACTAATTGCATGTTTGGATTAGACAAATAATCGATTTTTTGGGCCAAATAATTGATTTGATTGAAAATTGCCCAAACAGTTAAAAATCTCACAGTCAATTATTTTAACCCAAATCATGTTTTGACTAAAGCTGATGGGAGTAGCTTTTGAATTACAATTCTACTGTTCTATGTATTTATCACTTGTTAAATATTTCACTTTCCAAATATACCCCTTAATTAATGCATATATTTTAGTGTTCTTCTTTCACCTCCCGTCTGATACTACTCTCACCTTAATTAATGCATATGGTTCCCCTGATTAAATGTGTACCATGGATTTTGGCTTGTCCTAGTGTTGGAGCGAGATGGATGACCTATTCTTGTTTGATGCTCTCATTTTTGGTACAGACATTAAACTATTAATGTTAATATAATTTAAATCTCCGTAATTAATTAGGTATATAAGTTAAATAATATATTTTACTTATTAAATAAAATTAAAAAATTTAATAATATATACACAGCTTTATTAATATTTTAAGTTTCAAAAATAATGTTCTTGATGATAATTTGTACATATAAAATTGATTCTAATTAAATCATTTAAATATATTTAATTTTATTAAAATTATTTTTTTAAAATAATATCTAAATATGAACAAGTTATAAATTATAATATAATTAATTATAATTAAAATTAATTATACTAATTAATTTTTTAATAATTAATTATACTCAATTAAAATTCAATTAGACCCTAAATTTCATCAACTACGTCAAATTAAAGTATAATAGGTGACCCTAAAAATCTTATACAAAAGCACACCTGGCTATTGTTCTACAGATATATTTTACAAAGGGCTTCCTGAGAAAGAATGTGAATAAAGGGATGAAAAGAGGGTAATATGTTGTCATTGTTCCACGCACAAGGTCGAGAAGCTCAATTTACACAGCATGAATGCTGGTGGTGTCTTTTCCCCACTTCAACTTCTACCTTGGCCTGATGGTTGGCTCTACTCCACTAACAAGTCCGCTACCAGACATATCCCCCGATATAAAAGGAGTTCTGGTAACAGAAGACGAAGATGCTGAACTGAATAATTTTCCAGAATCACTGGATATATATTCAGGTATCTTGGCATTGGACTCGGGCATCATGGACCACATGTTTTCAAGCTCTCGAACCACTTCTGCCATTTTAGGTCGCGCATCTGGCTCGTCTTGGCTACACTTGAGGGCCAGTTTCAAGAACTTCTCCAGCTGCTCAGAAGGATACGACCCCACACGTCTGTCGATAACCGAGAATACCTCCCCAGACTGGTATGCAACAGTAACCTGAAAATCATGATTAGCGTCAAACACCTCATTACATTCATATCTTGAACTTATGAAACGATCAAGAACGCTGCTGTCACATAGGAATAAATTTAGTTTGATAAAAATTGTACTATTTTCCTCAACAAAGCCTGGAGTAAAAGTGAAGGCTAACAAGACGATTGTTGGATGCCACCACTGTGACAGTTGTATCAATTCAATGTCCACAAATAAAAGGAAATAGAATGATGATACAGATATATGTGCCAATAAAGCTCAATCGGCAAAAAAATAAGTCCAGATCAGGGTTGACTCATACACATAGCAGACAGCGAAATTAAGTCCGGATGTGATTTATACCTCTCTAACAAGATTTTTGCCATGTGAGATCGGTGGCTTCCCTGTCAAAAGTTCGAGAAGAACAACACCAAAACTATAGACATCACTCTTGTCAGTCAACTTATGAGTTAGAAAGTACTCTGGATCAAGGTAGCCCTACAAAATTAAAAATGCGAAGAAATAGCGTTAACCTCGCTTCTATGCAGAGTGCTAGTATGTAAGGATACGGCTACAGCATAATATCAACACATTTTGACTAGGGCTGCCGTCCCAGTGCTGATGTTTAATTAAAAAAGGCAACTACCTTTAGAGACGAGGAAATGATAACATTATAATAAGAGTTTATTTTTCAAATAATATTAAACCATAAGTCTTTTGAAATATATGAAAATATCCAAATGAGATAGCTTCCTTGAAGAAGGATGGAATAAATATCCATAAATTGTTGCTTCTATTTTTCCTATTAATGCTGCATCTGTGTTAAATAAACAGATTTAAAAGCCAAAAAAAAAAAATCAATATTGATGGTAAGCCTTGGTCTAGAGTCCTACACTTAATCTTTCAATACCGTTACAGTCCAAGTTCTACCCATATTTTGGCAGGCATAAATGGCATTATTAGAAATTAAAAAAAAAAAGTCGACAACAAAATCTCAACCCTTCAAGCAGCCATGTGCTAAAAAATTGATTTGAGTTCCTAATTGCATTAATGAACAATTATTTATTTAGATCAGTAGGAGGATGTCTTATCCTGATGATAAAACCGCTGATCTTATCCTTAATACATTTCCACATGCATGCAATTTTAGCTAAGGTACAGTGATGAACTTACCGGGGTTCCCTTTACCACTGTAGATACATGACCAGGCACAATTCCTTCAGTATCTGGAACTGGAGCGAGACGTGAAAGTCCAAAATCAGCAACTTTTGCATTGAGCCTGGAGTCCAATAGTATGTTGCTGGCCTTGACATCTCGGTGGAATATTGGAGGATCAGCTTCCGTATGCAGGTACAGGATGCCTTTAGCTGACCCTAGTGCAATCCTCAATCTCATATCAAAACTCAGAGGTTCTTTAGAATTAGCTGTTGTAAAGACATGAAATACACGCATAAAAAAAATGCACTAGTTGTAAAATAAATTAAATTTACCAAAATCTCTTGGCACATCAAATATTGGAACAACAATGGGCGGGAAAAACTGAAAGTTTTTGTTGTTTCATAACATAGTTATCACATCAGTAAAATGCAATGAATTATAAACATCAAGATCAAAAAACATGCGGCAAATTTTGGTAGTCAGAACAAGAGATGTACCAGAAAGATGATCCCTTAGTGTGCCATTTGGCATAAATTCATAAACCAGCATCTGCAAGTATAAGCAACAGCTCAAATGAGGAAAAAATCCGAAACAGCCAAAGAAAGAAAGAAAAGAAGATTAATATGAGCAAACAAGACCTAGGCAGAAAGGAAATTAATACAAAAATGAGGACTTGGATTCTAGACACTTCTGAAGTTCTATTTTGTATCTAAATATTAAGTGGCCCTTGTTTCATTAATTCAATAATGCGTTTGACACCCTTTTTTCTATGCATTTATGCCGGGCAAGCTGCCTATAACCTTTAACATCGTCTAATGTTTAAACTAGTTGATCTAAATCAGCATCCTTTTTAAGTAAAATCACTTCCTCATGCAATCAACATGTGGGAACTATGCTCACGAAACTCACAGATATTAGAACTTCCAATGATGAAATTGATAATACAAAGATCAGTGCAAAACGTAATAAAATTATAATCTAGAGATCGTCAATTTTCATAGATTTAAAACAAAACGCACCTGTTCACCTCCTTCATCACAGTATCCAACCAAAGTCACGAGGTTGCGATGATGCAACCTTGATAGTAACTCTATTTCTGTTAGGAACTCCCTCTCACCTTGCAGTGATCCCACCTGTGCACGTTTTATTGCTACAACAGTGCCATCAGAGAGAATACCTTTATAAACTTTACCATAGCCCCCTTGGCCAGCTTGAGCGGAGTCACTAAAATTGTTAGTAGCCAAGGCCATTTCTTCATAAGTGAAGCTCCGCACACCATCAATTTTTATTGATATCCTAGAAACTGTGGATAAACAGAAGCCTACGTCAAGACTCGAAAGATATTGTCAACTCATATTTGACAGTTTATCGGACATGGTTTACATAAGTGACTTCACAGTTCATTATTTTGTCATGTTTCAGCAGCCATGTAAAAAGTAGAAACAGAGAAAAATAGTGAAGCAAATTGAAACTTCTGCTTCTTTGAAACCTATATCAAAGTTTTGCTATCTTACAAGTGCATTGCTCATCTAACTTCACTAATGTATGTTTGATCAAGACACAAATGAAAAAAAAAATCAATTTTGATTTGTAATGTTGCCATTTTATTTGCTATATCAATCAGACCAAGATTTAAAGGAAAACATTACAAGATGGAAAAACCAGGAGGGGTGTTAAAAATCCAAAAATTCTATTGATCCTGAAATCCAATCAAGCTTTTAACCCTAATTCAAACTGCGGCATGTTAATTATCAGAAATACTTGTGTGTAACACAAGAGGACAAAGCAGTAGAAATCATAAGTTTTAATTGGATTAACGCGTTGGCCCATAATCATCACTATCTATCCCCATCTGTCCTTGAGTCTCCTTGTTTATGTTTTCCTTGATTCTTTCATTCTTTCTTTTATAGTGCGTTCGGTTGGAAGGATTTGGACTCTCATCCCCTTCTTTGGTTAAATAAAATTGAAAGGAGGTGCTCCCCTCCCTTCTATAAAACTCCTCACCTCCTCTTCCCTTCCCTTCATTGAACCAGACACTGTGATAAGGACTATGTATGTATAATTGTAATCAAAACCGTCAGAAGGATAAAAAAGTTTGATATCTCTTCTGTTTTCCCTGCTTCTTCTGCTTTTCTGGTACGTTAACACAGTGATGTTTGCCTCAGGTTTTCAAGGTATCAGAGACAAGGTCTGATCAAGGGAGCCTTAAACTCATGGCACAGTGTTTTTATGGCCTGGGTTGGGTAACACCGCTTATTGCCTTTAACTCCTCCATTCGATCATTAAGAATACAAAGCAATGAGCAATGATAGTTACAGAAAGCATTTGAGACAGTCTACCACTGGGTATTATACCAAGGTAAAAAGGAAAATCTGTCACTTAGAATTGAAAGAAACAGACAGTTTTTGTCCAAACTCCGAAGGCTTTACTTGAGTTAATTTCAATTTGAGACTTTGTTCCACGACAAAACATAGAAATAAAGACAAGAAGAAGAAAGAGTCTTAGTTGCTTCGCTTCTAATGAAACTGTTCTGTGACAAGGTTATGTAATTGTTTATTCTTAATCTCTATGAAATTAGATGCTCCTGCTTCACTTTGAAAGACAATTAAAGAAAAATAGATCTTAAATATGATTTCGACAAAGTAAAAACTTGCATTAAGCTATTAACATCAACAATTATTTATCACTGTGACCTAGCACTTGGGACAAGTCAAAGAGCAAAATAGTAAACATAGCTTGTTTATGAGGTACTCACATTGTCGCTTTGATGAAAGTGCACTGTAATCTCTCATCCGTGCCCTCATGATAAGAAGAGTCACAATTGCAGATACCGTAACTGCACCGGCAATTGTACCTAAGATTATGCCAGCCAGAGCACCCTTGCTTATCCCTGAGCTTGTAGTGGGGCCAATCAACACTATGACCATGATGAACAGTATGAGAATTATCATATAGTAATATTCATACATGGATGAGTACAGCAGATACTATGGAACATGTCTTCATCGATGGGCTTAAAGACGTTAGGTATTTCATTTAAATGGAAGCTCTGCTTCCAGAAATTGCCACAGCAAAGTTATTACGCTTTTCTCAGAGTGTTTTTACAAGCATTAGAATGAAAAATAAAATAAAATATGCTTCGAGAAACAATCAAATAGATGCCTTTCAGCCAGAATATCACTAATAGGCAAAAGTCAGACAAAGCTGACCTTTACTCAGCTACAGAGCAATATACAACAACTGGCAAGGGAGTTAAGCAAAAACTTATACTTGCGACTTGCGAGCATAGGTTAGGTTAGAGAAAGCTAAATTGCTTCAAGGAAGCTGGAGAATAAATTGCTCAGAAAACATCATTCGATCAATCAAATTAATATATATTAGACATGAACATCATTCTTTCAACCAGCTAAAAAAGTTTCAATCACATTTTTATAGTTAATAGGATGATGTATACATTAAATCCAAAAAGCAAGCATTCTGGCAGATCATAAGTAGTTTCTGAGACTCACTATCTTTATAAAGATCCAGAAGAGTGAAGTTGAGCAGCTCATAAGGTCCGAAAAATTCATTGTCTGAAACAACCCATCCTGAGAACATGTTATAAAGACGCAGAACCTCGCTTTCGTTGAAATTACGGGAGCTTGTGCTATCAATAGATTCCGGATAAAGCTTCAAGTACATTTTCAGTCGAAGTCCTTGCCATTCAGGGGTGCCAATATCAACCTGGTTATTCATTAAACTATAATTGGATGCCAGGAAGTTCTCAAAATCTGCCTGGTATGGATTAAAATCGTAAAATCCAGGACTTTTCAGTCGATAACCAATGAGCAAAGGCGCTGCACAGAAACACTTCACAGAAGATGTTTTGGAATATTCATAAGGAGGAGGGCATGCTTGAGGGGGACAGTTAGCACTGGAGTCCGTTGGACTCAAGTTGTTTGTTTCATTGGCACTTGCAGATCCACAGAGCTGAACTAGAGTGTTATTGGAACAAAGAGGATTCCCCTCGAGCCTGAAAATCAGCAAGGTTCATGTAGTCACATAACCAAGTTATGTGAGGGGGAATGTATGATTAATTTGATGTGAACAAATTTCAACCTTTAGTAAAAGGATATAACCCTTTAAAAAAATCCGTAACAAAGAGAATGAAGACAGAATTCTCCACTACCCAGATTTTGGCACTCAGAGCAAAACGACTTTAGAATCATACCTGACTGTGATGTTAGGACGAAGATCAATAGTGCTTGATATGCTTGTAAGATCATTATTTCGAAAATCCCTGCAATATCCAAGATCACAAAACCATGCTCAGTAAATCGAGAGTACCAAAGTCCGTATGTGAGAAAGATTCTGGAACTATCGTTTAAGAACATAGACATTCAATTAATTGTTTGAAAGTGACCTGCCATGGGGAATCATATGTGATAAAATGCCAATCTATTATCTTGTAACTGAGATAATCAGCAATATCAAAAAAAATAATCGCATCTTAGCTGAGAAATCCAACAATACACAATTTGCAAGTATGATAAGGTGGTAAGGAGTTTATTGCATTTTGCTTGTAAGAAGAAGACAACTTACAGTAGTTGAAGACTTGGGAGATCAGAGAAGTAGGATGGAATAGTTCCAGTTAGCTTGTTGTTTGACAAATCACTGCACAATTACTCAGACTTAAACATCAGAAGTATAGACTGTCAAGGTATCATAATATTCTTTAGATTTGCCACAACTTAAAATACCAGTAGACTAATCACGCTGGGAATCCAAATAATCGGATGCCTGATTAGTATATTATAGATGACACAGAATGATTGAAATTCTTACATGGTTGTGACTCTTTCAGAAAGTTTATTAGAAGGAATCGAACCATTCAATTGATTGGAACTGAGGTCACTGAAATTAAAAAAAAAAAATAGTAGTCAGTAGAAGAAATTACATACTGTATAGATTATCATTAAAAAATGTACAGCTAAATACTTACAGTCAAAAGTAATTTCTCTCAAAAAATAATTTGAGAATTCATCAGTTATAGACTGATTTGAGGCAGAATTAGATTAACTTACAGATAAAGAAGGTTTCGTATGCTGCTTAAATCAGGGATTGGTCCTTGCAAGTTGCAGTTCCTAAGGCTCCTGGAAGAAACAAGGAATATTGACGGTCAACCTGTCAACCTTGACATTTAACCTTTCAAATTAAGACTTCCTTTTTGTGATGAAAGTAGAAACTTATTATGAGAGGCATGGAGATGATCAAAAGGAAGAGGAAGCATCCTCCAGATTATTGACCTTAAAAACTCCATGTTTGAGTTTGGCATTACTCATATAGGTGTTCAGCCAATTTGTCTTGCACCTTACATGTGGTTTCCAGAAGCACTTTAACAATTCTACTTTTTGCCTTTTGCCCTTACATTCTCTTTTTCCTCCCACCATCACCCTCTTTTTAGCCTAACACTCTCTCTTTTGAATAATTATCGTTTTTACATGGAATTGTGTAAGCAATGACAAAGGTTTTAGCACCTTGACCTCAATCATTATATTTGGGAACCTACAAATGGACAACGGTTAAGAAAATGTACTTACAACTTCAACAATGTTGAAATGTTGCCATATGAATCTGGAATTGTAGTTCCACCAAAGTCATTGTTATCAAGTTGACTGCGAGAACAAGATTGAAGAAATAATTTAATTACTCTGATTATTCAACAAGTAAAGTTTATTAAATTAGCCAGTAATAAAAAACTACAAGAATTTTTACACTGGCAATGGTAGCAAACTTCATGAATTAGCATATGATAACTATGATATTGATATCTTTGGCAAGGAACCCACTCCTCTGTTTTCTACTACTGAACACTACTAAATCCTCTTCTCGACTCCACTCCTTGTTTTCAAACCATCAATAGCATTGCCAGTCGAACCACGACTACATAGCTCTTGCTTCCCACATTTTTTACAGTCAAAACAAGTCACAATTTTACGACATAACTGAGTACACTAATACACGTCTAGCATTTAACTGCAATAATTGTATTTAATCTTTAACGATTCAAATTTAGATCAATCTGAGTTATCTAAAATTTATTTTATCAAAAATCCAGATTATAAGAATGTTCGAAGGAAAATTATATTGCTAAAGGAGTTTAACACCAGGTGAAGAGAAGGAAAATGTGCCCAGCTTACAAGGAGTGAAGGTTACAATGTCAAAAACTGTTTTTACACACATTTAGGTAAGAAACGAGAAACCATACATTATGCGTATGCTTGGCATCTGGGAGAGCTCAAGTGGAAGATATCCTGATAATTTGTTATGGTCTAGA
This sequence comes from Prosopis cineraria, assembly GCF_029017545.1. NCBI lineage: Eukaryota > Viridiplantae > Streptophyta > Magnoliopsida > Fabales > Fabaceae > Prosopis > Prosopis cineraria. Next base: position 3,543,842 of record NW_026555339.1, on the reverse strand, counting down.
AGGCTGCAGATCCAAAGATACATATTGTGAACAAGATAAAGACATGACAATTAAGGATTAAACAAAAACCCACAAAATATGTTAGGGGCTTCAATTAAGTCACTGGCATCCAACAACAAACTTACAGGTGAGCAAGGCTTGTCAAGCGGGAAAACTCCGGAGGTATTTGTCCAGTAAGTGAGTTATTGTTCATGTGACTGCTCCATTTCGTGAGGGCAGAGAGAGATAAAAACACTAATTTACTTGCCTTACTTTTATAAGAATAACAAAGGCGAATGAATTCAAAAACAAAACTCAGATAAAATCACAAAAGCGGTCATTCTTAACTGTGTTTTTACGATAAAGAACTCACAAGTGCCTTGTCGTGGTTAGGTTTGCAAACGATGGAGGAATAGGTCCTGTTATATTGTTCTGATCAATTTGAAATCTATTAAGATTTGGAAGATAACCAAGCTCTGCGGGCAGCTGACCTACTAATTTGTTTCCATTCAGAAGCCTACAAAATAGTACATTGAATATGATAAGCAAAGTAGCTATGATGTTCCCTAGATGATAAAATCCTTGTACATTTAGAATTATGCCAGTAATTCAATTATTTTCCTCAGTGAACAAGTATTGGAATTTAATTTGCTTAAAATACACATAGGTTCTGTCGTAAGAAAATAACTAGTTATTTAACAATATATTGCTGCATAACATGCTGCTCAAAAGGGAAGGTTCAACTTACAAGAGTACCAAACTTTTGATATTGCCAATTTCCTTTGGTATACTCCCACTTATGTTGTTCCACATAAAGTCCCTTTCAAGAATTAAAAGAAAAACATGTATCACAGTATCAGCGGAGGAAGGAAAGTATGAGCCCCCAAAGGGTCATAATATCTAAATTGTAAAAGCGGCAGATAGGAATTGCAAATTGATAACTGTTCACACAGGAGGGGAGCCAGAAAATTTTGTTAGAAAGGCCAAAATGACAAAGCATATATGATAATAAAAAAAATATCTACATATATCACTAACATAACATAAATATTTCAACATATATATTTACATTCAATTTTACACACACACATATAACAAAAATAAATATATATCTTCATTTTTTAAGTTTTGCTCTTTAAATTTTTATGACATAAAAATAATTAATTATCATATTTATGATAAATTTTTCAAAAATTTCTTTCTTGATATAAATTATCATTGAATTGGTGAAGATTTCATCTTTCCTACAAGCATTGAATAATTTAAATGTATCATTGAGATCTAAAGTTCTGTTTAATCTAAAAAACTTCATTACTTACTTATTGAATTTACTATTTAATTATTTCAATTGATATGTTCTTTATTCAATATATCTTGAAATTTTTGCCACCGTACTTTATAAAGTTTATTAGTAATAATTCTTATAATTTCTTTCCTCAAATATAAAATGAAAGCAGAATCAAATAATATCATTACTTTAAAAGCAACTGTAATATTATTTTGTTAAAAATAAATAGATCCTGTGACAACTCTATCTTTAAGCTACTATAACAATTGGACTATACATGCGTAAAAGACTACTATAGAATTAAAATGAGAACTCTATCTAATATTTTAAAGCTTTTATAGTGTGCCAACTTAAGGTGTTGAAAATATATAACCCTATATTTTACTAAGAAAGAAAAATTAAAAAGTTAGGAGGGTTCGTGGTTGCTGCTAATCCCCCTATCTCTACCCCTATATTCACATATGTAAAGAGATTGCATTCTATACATTAATGAAAATACAGTCTCACAAGATTTGCAGATAAGACAAGTTTCCAATCTCTGGTGCCAATGTTCCAGACAAGTTCAGATTCAGCAGTCGCCTACATAAAGATGAGAAAAACATAATAAATAGAGGAGGCAATACAAGGATAATTCTAAAACAAATGTGTGAAAATGACAATTAAAGATGTCTCTAAAGTTCAATTGTCTTGAGTGGAGGCTGGAGCTTTTAGTTTGTGTAGCTGCCTGGCTGGCAAACAAAAAGATCATTTTTCAAGATACTCAAATTCATCAATATAAGTTAAGAAAATCATCATACAGAAATTTGCACCGCGACCCAAAGCTCCCAAGTTAATGGATTTAATATCTATATCCGGAATTTCTATGGTGTAAATTATTGAGAATTTTTTTTTTTTTGGCGCACACCAACTATTGTGAATCTTATTTTCAGTTTCATAGATGAGAGGGATAAAGGAAACGAAGGAATAAAATCATACAGTTCTCTAACATGTAAATAGCCATCAGCCTGTGTACTGTTGAAGCAATGAACCCCGCTCCAGCTAGATGTACATGGATCTCCGCGATCCCAGTTGCTCAGATTTCCATTAGGATCAATCAAACTTCTCTTGATGGATTTCAATGCGTCAACTGCAAATCAATGCAAATGAAATCATCATACCACCAAGAGAACCAACAGACATTGTTTGCACATTGCAACGATCGTCTTTTCATCACGAAAACAAGTATACTTATTTTTGCCGTTATATCACTTGTACGTGGAGCTTGTGGTAAATAAATAATACATTTTTCAATAAATTCTTGGCACCAAAATCAATAATTGCTAGGATAAGTGATGAAATGCAAGAAGGATTTTAGCATCGACTATTCCAGGACAAAACTAGATATTCTAGATGTAATCAAATTGAAGTGCACCACATAACTTAATAACAAGTCAACAATTACACGTCAAAATTATATTATAGCACCTTCTCTACATCCATACAAGGAACACATGAATATAATATCCGCAGACTTTGCTACTAATTTTACTTGCTGATGTTTTACACGGCAACAATTCCCATCTTGTAACATTGAAGATCCACCACTCCCAGAAAAGACAACCCATTGAACACTAGATAAGAGGAGCAAATACCTTCGGTAGGGTGAGTGGCGGAATCCTGTGAGGTAACCAGAAGCAACCAGCAACAGAACCAGAAGCTGAAAACAGCTTCACACTTCCCGACCTTCGAAAGATTCATCCCGATGACTGGAGACTTCTGATATATTTTTTTTACGAACCTAATAAGCAGGGTATTTTTATTGCCCTGATAACAGCAAAACAAGAAAATCATACGGCTGTGAATCCAAATGGAACAAATAAATAAATAAAACTCATTCGTGAAACTAACAAAGATTAACCTTTAAACCCGATCCCTTGTGACAAACAGAGCTACCCAAGTTCTGTATAGCAGATGAAACCTGCTAGTTCGAAAACTGAAGGCAAACGAATTCTTACTTGCGAACCGATATTATATACGAAGCAGTCAATAAATAAATAAATAAATAAATGTGCTAAAATTACAAGAAGAAGAGGTAAGCATCGTCTAGAACGACTGGAGTCTGAAACCTCGACGGTGGTAAAATTCTGACCAGGTAGCAAATAGCAATTATAGTCGCTGTCGTTGATTAGGATGGCCACCCCTTTCGTCACAGAGGATGCGATATGGAATTAAACAATCAATGAATTAAGAGGAGACCTCTTATCTAATAGGATCGTGGCTTTGACTTCTGGGAATTGAAGAGGCCGTGGATGAATTAAAAAAAAAAAAAAAAACCGTTGAACGCGTTGAGATAGTTCAACTGAATTTCTTGGCGGCAAAGTTGGGGTTAATTAAACATGCAATAAAAAATAAATAAGAAAAATTAAAAAAGGCACAAAAAATCGCGTTTGTTTGTTTAAATACTCGAATGAAACGTCTCGCCTCGCCCTTCCTGATTGTTGAGTTGTGTCAACTGAACCCAAATTTAGTTTTTTTTTTTTTTTGAATATTGGATTATATCTATTTTAAATTCGATATATGCAGGGACATATCGTTAGAGGTCTCCTTTGATGTTGGGGATCGTAGGTATTTGGCTAAGGACACTAAAATAATATTGAGTTGTCGTTGTTCATCTGTCATTAATTTCAGGAGAAATGAAAATAAAATCCTAATAAAATATATAAATAATAATATTTTTTTAAATGCCATAATGCTTTTTTAATCTTTGAATACTTTTTTGACATTAATAATTTTTTATTAAATAATTAAATCTCTTTTATTTAAAATAATAAGTCACCATTTTTTTAAGTAATCACAACTTTTATTATTTAAATCTTAAAAATTAAACAAAAAATTGCAAATTTTCATGTGAACTTTTTTTCATCATCTAAGTTTTAAAAATAACTAGTCACAATTTTTATTTAAACAATCATAATTTTTATTATGTAAATCATAAATATCAAACAATAAATCATAATTTTTCATATAAAGTTTCTTTTATCATTGAAGTTCAGGTTCTAAAAAAATAATTAATTATAACTTTTATTTAAATAATTATAATTTTTATTTTATAAATCACAAATATTAAACAATAAATCACAACATCCCATGTGAAATTTATTTTATCATTCAAATCTAACTTTTGAAAATAACCAATTATAATTTTTATTTAAACAATTACAATTTGTTATCCTATGAGTTGCAAATATTGAACAATAAATCATAACTTCTCACATGAATTTTTTTTATCACTAAACAAGTTACAATTTATTCATTTAATGTAAAATTATTAATATTAGAAATGTACCCAGAGACTTAAGAGAAATTATAATATTTCAAATGATCTCATTGTTATTTATGTATTTCAATGAGATTTTATCAGCATTTTCTCATAATTTAATGACTGTTAGTGTTTATTGGTGTCTATTGATTCATTTTGTTGTTGTCATGTTGTGTTATTTTTTTAAAAGACTCATTGAATTAGATTAAGGGCTTATTTAGTTTTCTGTTTATTCAAAGTTCATTCGGTAAAATTAATTTAATATAAGACATTTATTGTAATGAAATTTTTGTTTGCATATATTTTTTTAAAATCGATTTGACAAAATTAAAAATTGTTTGGATAGTATATAGTAAAAGTAATTTTTAAATGTGTGGTTACTTAAAAGAACCTATTATAAATAATTTTGTTATGCAAATCTCAATATATTGAAAAATTTTGATTTACAAATAATTTATAAATAACAAACATTTCCAAAAATTTCATAAGCATATTGATCTGTATAACTTTAAATAATTTATAAACAAATACATTTTAAAAATAAACGATTTTGCTCAAAGAAAAGTATAAAAAGAAAATAAAAATTAAGATTATTTCACTAAAAATACATCAAAAATAATATAGGAGATATCAAATAAAATAAAAATTTATTTTATAAAAATTAAATAAATATGATTAAATAAATTATTTTATAAGTATGATAAGAAAATAAGCTACAGAGGTATTATGATTACAGTAGCTTTACTTCACTTTCAAATTGAAAAATGTAGATAAAAAATAGCTAAAAGTTAAGTGTGCATTTAGTTTTTAATTTATTAAAAGTTCATTATAACAAAAGTCAATTAAATAAAGTCAATTATTATAATAAAATATATATTTAAAAATATTTTTTTAAAATTAATTTGATAAATTAAAAATTATTTAAATGATGACAGTAAAATGTATCTTTAAATATACAATTATAAAAAAATATTAATTTATGATGATTTATAATTTTTATTATATAAATGTAATATATTTAAAATGTTTAAAAATATGATAAATTTTAATATGTTAAAAAAATAAAATTATAAAGTTTGATATATTGAAAAAATTATATAATACTAAAAATTAACATAATTAAAAATATATATGATAAATTTTTTTATTCAAAAATATATTTAACCACTTGGACAAACATTTGTTGAGTAATAAAAACTCTAAATAACATTAAAATTAATATATTAATTAATAGAAGTATAAAATATAAAATTTGATATATTGGACAAAATTTATATAAATAGTTGAATATATATCAATGCTAAAAATTAATAATATTAATTGTTCAATTTATAATGTCAAGGAGTTGATCTCTAATAATAATTATTATTTAAATAATAATTATATTTTTAACAAATTAACAATATATTTTAAATAGAAGAATAATATATTAAAAGGACAACATAGTTAAATAACATATCACTTTTTAAATTCACTTTTCAGATCCTTTCTCAAGTTACTTTTATAAATTTACATCTAAATCACTTTAAAAAGTACTTTTTAATAGCACATTTTTTCAATCATTTTATTTCAAACAACTTTCTCCATCTCAAATGTTCTAAAGTGCTTTCCAAATGTAAAATGTAATTTACCTAAATATGCCCCTTAAGTTTTTCAAAACAACATTTTATAACTCTTTTAGCGGACTTCTTAAATGGACTTTAAATTTTTTAAACAAAACCAAACAACTTTGACATTTAAAACTATTCAAAGCACTTTGTAAGTGTAAAAATAAGTTCTTCAAAGTCACATTCCATAACTTTTTCAATGGTTTCCTTAAATGGACTTTGAAATTCTTAAACAAAACCAAACAACTTTGATATTTAAAAATTTTCAAAAGCACTTCACAAATGTAAAAAGTTTAGTATGTGTTTCATTTTTAGTTTGTTAAAAGCTCATTTGATAAAAATTCATTTGGTGAAAATTAATTTAGTAAAAGTCAGTCATTATAATGAAATTTATATTTAAATATAATTTTTTAAAAGTTATTTTCATACATTAAGAGTTATTTGGTTTGTGATAATGAAATATGCTTTTAAATATATAATTATTAAAAAGGATATTGATTTATGATAATTTATAATTTTTATTATACAAATGTAATATATTTAAAATATTTAAAAAATATGATAAAAATTTTAAATAATAAATTTTAATTTATAATGCTAAAAATTTGATCTCTAATTATTTGTATTTGTTTAATTTGTCATTTTAGAAAAAGTGATAAAGATTTATAATTTTTATTATACATTAATGCTAAAAATTAACATGATTAATTATTCAATTTATAATGCTAAAAATTTGATACCTAATTATTATTATTATTGAAATAATAATTATATTTTCAATAAATTAAATAATTTTTAAATAAAAAATGAGGGATTAAACTTGGGGTAGTATGGTTAAATAACATCTATTTTTAAATTTATTTTTTAAAAGTTTCAAATAGTTTCGTTTTAAAAATTCACTTTCAGCTACTGTTTGAATGTGCTTTTATAATGTATTTTTTTATAAAATATTTTATTTAAAAAATTTTTAACTTTTTAAAAGTAAAATTTTATTTTTTGAATATAAAAAGTAAGAAAATCAAACCAACCCTTAATATCCCAACACGCACTAAAATGTGAGCTGTCAATGTAATGTTATTATACTGTGCGTATATTTTTTTGAAGCTAGACGTAGTGCTAAATATCTCATAATTATAATACTATATATGTAGTCGGAGATATTAAAAGCGGATATTCTTTATTTCCTTTTCTGTCTTCACACTGCTTGGATTTTCTTTATTTTCTGTTCATCATCAAGTTTAATTTTAAAAATATACAAACTTATGCGTAATTTAAACGAGACATATAAATAAATTTATGTAATCTATTCTTTTATTTATTTGATCATGCCAATTTAAATATGTTTTTCTCATTGATCCCCACTAACTTCTTCCGCTCCAGGCACGATAATGTTTTATTAGTTAATTAGCCGGCGTTAATTTTGATTACACGTAGCATTAGAGTTAGCTAGAGTATTCGTAAATTGTAATATAAAAATTCAAATGAAAAATTAATTGAATAATCACGTGCCGATATACATGCAGTTAAAAACGATATACTTTAAGGAAAAAAGATAAGAAGACAGCTGGTAAGATGTTTCCTTTGCAATGCTTGTTCGTGTGATCCGCCACACATTGCGAAACTAATATTAAGAAAAAAAGAAAATCAAGCTTATGGTATTTTAAATCAAATAATAATGATGTTCAAACTTGAAAGCTGATTCTAAAACCTAACGCACAAACTTTTTTTTTTTTTTGGCCCGGGGGGGGGGGTGTTGTGTAGCATCCAATAAAAAGAAAATGTTAAGTCGATCGTGTTCAACTCTCAGTAATCCTCGCCCATCGCTCCATTCAAAAACGAACAATTAATTAGTTATTCAAAGGTTTGATACGTCATATGGGGTTGGTGCAGAATAACAACGGCTACAAGTTTCGTCCCGCGAGTCAAGCTTATCGTCAGGGTGGGGAAGGGAGACTGGCCACGATTTTCGTAATTTTAAAATTTGTTTTAATAAAATTTGAGGATTGTATATTTTTAAGATCTTAAATTAGCATATTGTAAAAATGTGAAAAAAACTAGATAAATTCTCATTTTAATTTTATACATGGTATTTTACATACATACAATACAACTATTTTAATAACTTAAAGATATAATTATCATAGAATCTGCTTATTTTTAACAAAATAAAACTATAAATATTTTTAAGGCATTAATGTCATTTAATTTTATTTTTATTTTATATTTGATAAAAAAATTATGAGAATTATTATTGATAAATTTTGCCACCCATCGCAACAAAAATCTCAAAACATATTAAACGTTGTGTGCTTAATATCTATTATAAAATTATAAATTAAGATATTTTTTTAAAAAATTACTTTTTTAAATATATAATCAAGCTATTGAAATCTACGATACAAATGAATTTTATTTTAATATAATTCAATGCCATCCATGTAAAAATTTTCTGACAACTGAGCTTTATTAACTTGTTGATATATTTATTTATTATGATTATCAATATAATTTAAAAAAATAATTAATAGAATTTATTATGATGAACAAAAATTTAGATCTCAATTATAAATTTAATTAATTAATCATTTAATGCTCATAAGTCAGATGAAATTTTTACCAATTTAAAAAATATATATTGAGAAGTACATTACTAAAAAGTTTGTCACAAACTTAATAATTAATAATTTTTATGTTATGAAAAATTAATAAACGAAGCTTAAAAAATAAAAATAATTATTTATTTTTGTTATATATTTGTAAAATTGAATATAAATATATACATTAAAATATTTATATTATATCGGTAAAATATATAGATTTAACTTTCTTTCTATTATCATACATACTTTATCATTTCAGCTCTCTAATAAAAACATTACACGTCAAATTAATGCGTATTACATTAGTTTGATTATATTTAAGGTGAGGACGAGTTTTCTGGTAAAACCGACGTATGCGATCATTAGAAAAGTACAAGCCTGGTCGCTTACACAACTAGAAATGGTCAGGGTGGGAGATACGTATTATGGTAATTCATCGCATTTAAATATGTAATTAATTAATTTGTTGCGTGGTTCAGCCGTTTAGGTAGTCCCAAGCGTTTAAAACGCCAAAAGTTAATTTGAAATAGCTAGTAGGAGTAAACGTGTCCTTTTTTAATCAGTAAAAGCGCTTTTAACCTTTAACGAAAAGTTTTGCAGCCGATGTTTTTAAAAAATAGAAAGCTTCTTCTCCGTGTGAGAATGTGTGCCGTACTCGTAGTCGTACATGTGTTATACATACAAGGAATTTACACTTGCTTGACAGACAGATCCGATCCGCTCATGGTTTGCTATGATAAATATGTTTCGTGGTTTTGCGTGGATGTGTCCAAAAAATAAGTCTTACATTGTCCAGAGGAGTTCTAAGTCCTTAAATAACAAGGAGTGAAAATGGGCTATAATCAATAGGCCAAGGAGAAGAGAAAAGGACTGGCGCACACAATACCAAGTCATCGTGACGAAATCAATTGAAATTTCACGATTCGCCTCTTTGCAATGTCGGGCATATTGCCCTATTAATTATGATTATCACACGTGTTTTACTGGTGTGTTAGAATAGTATTCTTAACTTTTTGAACAAGGACCGAAATCTGCATCTCCCAATAATATGAGAAGAGCTACCCTTTGAAAAAGAATATATAAGTTTCAAACAAACGTAATAAATGTTTACGGAGTTATTTTTCTGGATTGCTATTGCGACTTTGCGATCGCTATCATGTTTAAGTACTAGACATTTACTATATTTTATACCTTTTATGTGACTGCTAACTCAATTATATAGCCGTCCAAGGCTGTTGCTTTAAAATGTTGGTACGCGTTAACTTAATAAGTATAGTCAAATAATAAGAAAACACTGACCAAATCAATTTCCTAGCACACATTCAATTCACGGTGTGGAAGCAAACCCTGGGCATGAGTGCACAGCCCTATGAAATAGTCTAGCGCTTAAATAAACCCCAGGGCCCAGACTAGTACTTTAAAACGAATCGTCGGCTTCAAAATTGAAACGAAGTCGTAACTCATCCTTGTTCGAAATCGCAAGAGACAATGTTAGTGGATTTGGTTGGGGTTAGATGGCCTGCGATGACGTTGCCAAAATTGAATAATTCGATGTCTTTGGTTGGATGACACCGGATTCATCGAGCGCCAGGTAAGCGTTCTGCTCTTTTTTTTTTTACCAACAAGTGTTCTACCTTAGTTATTAGTACCATTCATATCCAGGCAAATTATCAATTGCGTCGCTCTAATTTTCATATTATTATATAGCCAGTATCTTGTGCACGCATTGTGGCGGATTCTATTATCTGAACGTTTGAACCTCAAGTTCTAATTATCTTACCATCACAAGCTATTCCCATCTTTTATATTGGTTTAGATTAGATAATTGTATTTAATACAGGTATTGAGTGCCTATATCATTCAAGTCGTTGACATTCAAATCAACAGTTTAAATACACTCACATATTTATTAATTTTAAATAAAGTATAAATTAATAATTATTAATTTAAATTTTAATGATTTAAATAATATAAATATTTAATGCCTGTGCTAAATATCATCTCTGATATCATAGATATTGTGAGGAAGAGCGTTGCTTTGCTTTCCAACTATTTGGTATTTGAGCAGAACTTTTCACGGATCCACTGTTCCACTTCCACCTACTGGATTATGCCAAACATTAAGGTCAAGGGGGATAGCTGGGTATTTGTTATTCAGGGTCTAGAAAACGACAAAGATATTTATAGTTTACCTTTTGTGATTTGTTTTTAATTGATGTCCAGAACAAGATTATTACGGGACACTACATCTTCAGAATCATTGGCGCGAATGAACTCTCTAAATTCGTTCTGCGTAGTTGTTAGTAAAATTGAAGGGAAGATATCAAGGAACACTACTGCTGGCCGGTTCTACCGATTCTCATGCAAAGTTATAGAGAGAGTGTGTTTCAATGACTTTTATTTCCTCCTCGGTTAAATTTATTTCAATTTTTTTTGAAGTGGTGCACAATAAAAATGTTTGGCCGTTTAGGCGATGCACAGGCATCAAAAAATATCCAGGGGAGGAGAAATCAAACCATGAACAAAGTGTATATCTGCTCGGGTGAAGGGGACCAAAAAAAAAAATCATCCACTCATAAATGCCAAGGAGGAGGTTAAAGATTTTATTGCACGTGATTAAATTGTCTCAGTAATTAAGATCATGCCTTCTAAGAAACAAGCAAATGTACGGACTGATTTATTCAACAACCCATGACATGATTGCATCATTCAACTTTTAAACAGGTCCAAAGCACAACATAATAATAAAATAATAATAAAATTAATATATCACATGTTTTATAATATATTACATAACATGTGTGTATAAATAGGTTGGTTTGTTAGGTTCGTAAATTAGGTTTTGAAAAACTCAACTCAACCTATTTAACTAAATGAACCTAATTAAATGCCTGAAGTAGGCTAGGGTGCAGGCACCTATGACCTCTTCTCACCCTTACTTAAAATATCAAAAAAATATATATAAAAACTAACGACAAAATTCAAGTAAAATACAAGAATTTGATATTATATTTTTCTTTTTATTGACACCAAATAAAAAAGAACACCTATGCGTGTGGGATTGTAATTACACACTTATCATCAACGTAGGGTCGACCGAATTGAGATTCTCTTTATATCCTCTCTCAATACTCAGTCTCATTCATCCATTTAATTATTTATTTGATTTAATGATGTTGTATTGCTAATTATGGCATTACATTTAATAGATTATTTACTATTATCTCTTGAGTTATTTTGGAAAAAAGTTCATAATGCTTGTTTGTGATGATCATTAGATGAATAGTATATTTATTTTAAGGGAGAATGACAAAAAATCTCTTTACATTATGCAAATGATAATTAGATATTATGAACTGTAATAACCCCTCTGAGGTCTATGGAGACTTTTACGGCATTAATTTTTCTTGTAAAATAATTATAATGCTCCTAATTTAAAATAAAATAAATTAGTTGATTTGGTTCCCATTTCCCGCTATCTCTTCTGCTCCATCTTCTTCCTGGATACTCAAGCTTCTGTGCGCCCATCATTTCACCCCAAAGACTTATTCCTTTGAATTGAAGTTGAAATTTTTTGTTGATCTTATCGTCTGCATCAGAGGCTCGTTGTTCCTATTTATTCATCGTTGGCATGCTTTTTCTGCCCAAGGGTTAGTGGTAGAGTCAGAATCTAAAGTTAAGAGATGCAAGATAATTTAATTTATAAATTAATAATTTTTAAAAAAATAATAATTACACTACAACTAAAATTATAATAAAATTAGTAGATCGATCATTATTTTCAATTAGAAAATTATATCAAATACGTTTTTTATTGATATTAAATATGTTAATATACTCTTTTATGTAAATATGTTCTTTATATTTTATCTTGATCATTAAAATATTATATATTTAAAAATATTTTGAGGGCAACTATTTTTTATTTAGCTTAGAAAGTACAAAATATTAAAAATAGAGATGTACAGCTGCAAAATTTATACACCTTATTTATATATATATATATATTTTTAATGGGAAGGTACATTTGTCGGCACTCATGATGATGTGGCTCCATCGCTGCTTGCTATGCCTTGTATTGTGGATGATCCCCTTACTTCCATGATCCATGTTTTTGTTTAATCTTATATGGCCTGAAAGCTCATATATTAATTCATTAGGCTTCATTTGAAATAACGTCACGTCACGAGTCCTTTGGTGTGGTCCTATTTTTAATCCTCCCCATTTTATTTATCACTGGTGTATTATAGTTGAAAACTAAGCGTAAAACATGATCACGTGATACGTGCTTTAAGTACCAACGAAGAATATCTTTTCAAATGAATAAAAATAAGACACATAGATTTTCTACAAATTATCTAAACAATATTAAAAGTAGAACATTTTCAAATTATTAACAAGTACTGGTTCTAATAAAAGAAATTATGACAGTTTAAATATGAAATTTTAAGTTTAAGTTTGTGTGAATATACAAAATTTTATTTAATCTCAATGAACCTTATGTTTCCGCACAGAGCCTTATTTAATCCTCTTCTTGTGAGAAATCAAAGCTTTACTGGTTCAAGCCCCGCAGTGATAATGACGACAACTGACTGATGTTTATTCACTCTGCGGCACCTAAGTGTGATTTGCATATTTTAAAAGGATCTTTTTGTTATTCTCCCTCATTTTAATGCCATGATTAACCATGTGATACCATTAAATTAAACGGATAGATATGATTAAATATTAAAATATGTATTAAGAGAGGGCATAAAGAGGAGAAGATCTGGATCGAACCCACCCTATACTGAGTACCGCCGTGTATCTGTCAGAAAAACGAGGTTGATAACTTGATATCAAGAAAACAACTTTACTGGTTTGAGTAGGACCAAAAATGGATCAGATAAACTCGAATTAAAATTGCCGCAAACTAATTACATGCAGAACCGTAATTAATTCGCCCAACAGGCAAACTAATAGACATGGCTCCAAGACTAGGCACATAATTAGAAGTACAGACGAGAACACGGCACGTTTTTTCTCCTTACTGTTCCGTATTTAACTTGCGAACTTTGACAGTCAATTAATTAATAGTAGAGATCTTACAGTTGGAAATTAACCTGCACACTAAACATCGAAATTCAGCAAAAATAATTAACAATATCATAAATATGGCGATGAATCTCCTACGCGGCATTATTCGCATCGAGTTCGTGCGGTTTTCTGGCAGCCATCTCCACAGACTCCTCTTGCGTCGTGGGTCTCTCACAAGCTGACTTGCTGTCACGATATATGAAGTAGAGTAGCAGTTGTATCGCTCCTAAAGCAGAACCCATACCATTAGGCACCTGCAATAGCAAAACCAGCCCAGCAATTATAATACAGCAGACTTCTTTTTGTAGTATTACATATGCAAAATGTATAAATTAAAATTTTTCTGGCACGAGAAAGCCATTGGATTTCGAAGAATGGAATAAAAGGATGGGGCTTACGGCGACGAAAGGGTCCCTGCCAAGAAGGCCAAAGATGAACCAGGAAGTGCCACACAGGAACACAAGCAACGACACCAAGAAGGGCATGTGCTCCACGCTCTTTGTTTTTATCACCATTCTCTGCATTCCATTACGCCAACTTCTTCTTCATCGATTAATTATATATATGTATCCTCATTTTCACTCTTGTCAAGTAATACTCAATGGCTAGAAGGGCGCTTACAATGATGGAAAGGGGTGATCCGTACATAAATATGGAGAATACGGCGGCGGTGAAACCGCAGAAGAGCATCCTGGGCTTGCCGTGAAACGCGAAGAGTGAGATGACGACCACTGCAGAGAACACCGCAAGCACGAACGCGAAGAGTCCGACAATTTTGAGCTTCTCCTTCTTCGGTGCCAACACGATGAACGTTAACACGTACATGGTTTCAATCACCGCTCCTGTTCCATTCACTGTTGATAATAGTACGTTCCAAGGTGACACAAATGGCAAGCCATACCTGCACTCCGATCTCTTCGTCGTTAGAAAAGGGTTCGTGATTTTCTTGCCTTGCGTGCATGTTTTGTTTTATAGATGACACTTTTGGTACAAGCAAGGAAATCGGAAGCTGTTCGAAGAAGGATATATACCAGGCAGGGAGGAGACGGCTGAGGAGTGTCAAGATGTAAATAACGCCAGAGAATTCCTCCGTGGATCTGTTCTGTATGATTCTTTTGAATAACATCCTACAAACAGAATATGGTAACATTTTCGCCTAAAAAGCGTAATGATCACATGAAGCAAAAAATTACTGTTCATTTCAGGAAACAGAAGTTGAGAGGCCAGTGGAATTTCAGTCGTGAGGATAGAGGAGAAAGCTGGTGGAACATACGTACACAGGAGCCAAGAAGAGGAACAGAGCAGAGGCATTCCCTGCAAGAAGAATGAAACAGAAGAATGAATAACGGAGAAGAATATATATTACAAATCCTAGGAAGAAAGCATGTAGACCCACCGAATATTCCCACGAAGAAACGCAAGAAATCCATGATATTCAAACTTCAAAGAATGATATGTTCCTTGATTAAATGAATTGAGGGATGGACGAGAGTAGAGAGGAATGGGAAAGCGGAAAAGAGAACAAGGTGGCAGTGCGTGTTGTTTTGGGTGTAACTGTAATTAGCGATAACTGTATCTGCCGAATTTGTGATTGAGAACCGTCTGCTTCACGGTTGTAGATGCAGTGACGTTACGTGGGTGATTATCTGCTTTGGTTTTCAGTACCAGTTACCATTTATGTGCATTTGCAAGTTTTGAAATTTCCAACTCACGTAGAAATATCTATCTTGATTCAGATGAGATTACAGTACAGGTTTTTTTTTTTTAAAGTGACCCAATTGCATGGCCTAGCAGAACTGGTGTGGCTGCCCTTCAACTAATGTAATTAATATCGATAGATGGGTTGGGCCATAGTCACTTAATAATGTGGTCTTTGTTGTAGGAATGAATGGGCCTTTCAGTGGGCCTTAACAAAGCTTGAAACCAATAAAATGCTTTGAACAATTCTTGGCAAAATTTAAATGGACGTATTGATGATCGATATTTATTTATAAATAAGGATTTATAATGTTGCATATATTCAGGAAAATATAAATTATAAATAGTATTCTCTTTGATTTTATTTATAGGATAGAGAGAGAAAATTTTTTTTATTCTATTTATAAATCATGTCATTAAATTTTGATCTTAATTTTTTTATCCTCCATTAAATGTTGAAAAAAAAAATATTATTAAAATGTGTATATTTAATAGGAATAAATTTAAAAAATTATTAAATTTTAAAATAAAATTAATAAATTTAAAATTTTTTTAATACTGATAAAATATATTAAAAATAATTTATAAATAAAATTATAGGAATCTATTGCATTTACAAAGTTTATTGGACCAAATGTAAAATGAAATGAGCATGTATCACAAACGAAGGCGGTTTCAGGCCCAAAAGGCCTAAAGATCAAAGAGTCGGTTTTAGACTTTCAGTGGCTGCTAACCAGTGTTTTGGGGAACGCAGCTCCGGCCAATTCTGGTTTCCTTCGCTTTACTCCACCTTTTCATTCTCCGTCGTTTAACTTCTCTCAATTCCGAAGGACAGATTTCGCAGCTATGGCAGCCTCGCCTATGGTCATGGACTCCAAGCCATCTTCGGAACTACCTCCTTTCCTGGCCTCGACGAGATCCGATTACCTTCTGGGTTTCGGCGACGGAACCTCTGACGAAGACGATCTCTACAGTCGCCTTAAGTCGCTTCAGCGCCAGTTGGAGTTTATTGACATTCAGGAAGAATACGTCAAGGATGAGCAGAAGAATCTAAAGCGCGAGCTCCTTCGAGCCCAGGAAGAGGTCAAGAGGATCCAGTCCGTGCCGTTAGTCATCGGCCAGTTCATGGAGATGGTGGACCAGAATAATGGTATTGTTGGCTCGACGACCGGATCGAATTACTATGTTCGTATTCTTAGTACCATCAACCGCGAGCTTTTGAAGCCCTCGGCATCCGTCGCTCTCCACCGTCACTCTAACGCGCTTGTGGATGTTTTGCCGCCTGAGGCCGACTCCAGTATCTCGCTTCTGAGTCAGTCAGAGAAGCCTGATGTCACCTATAATGTAAGTTCGATCATTGTCTCATAATTGCTGTTTGATTAAACGTTGCTAGGAAAAAATTGAATTCTAGGGTTTCATTATAACTTAAAATTAGTTGCTTTTTTGCAATTCAAACCAACCAAATAAAGAAAAAGGAAGAAGAATTCCAATTACCATTTGGTTTTCATTCTCCAGTGTTCTGCTATATAGCGATCATATGCAGAGTTTGAATTAGTGTCAAACCGTCAATCCTGGGCATATTATTCTACATCAACGGGTGCCCTTAACGTTTTATTGGAATTTGTTATGTGAATGGGGAATTGTAGATTTTACTGTGAACTAAGTCATTCTCTTTATAACTTTTATTTGGAAAATGGCGTCTTTTGTTGAAGCTCAATGACCAATTGGGTTTTTGAGCATTCTTGTGCACAACTGTGATTCTCACAATGTTCACTGGTGTCAATCCTGGAGATATTGGTCCATTAGTCGCAGTTCATTGTTAGTGTTAGGGAACTAGAGCTGGGAGTCTGGGACTATGATTGAACATCTATCCCACTGCTTTGTCAGTTATCTTTAAGGCTTCTAAAGAAATTCTAGGGCGGGTTTCTCTGAAATCTGAAATACACTTGCATTCCCACCCAGAGCAAAAATGCATTTTGTATTACACTTGGTAGGCTTTTTGTTTAGCATGTGCACTATGATTATCTTAAAGTACTTTCATATTTGACCCTTAATCCTTGTTGTTATGATAATTTCCTTAGGACATTGGAGGATGTGATATTCAGAAGCAGGAGATTCGTGAGGCAGTGGAACTACCCCTTACTCACCATGAACTGTACAAACAAATTGGTATTGATCCTCCTCGTGGTGTATTACTATATGGTCCCCCTGGCACTGGGAAAACAATGCTTGCCAAGGCTGTTGCTAATCATACCACAGCTGCCTTCATTAGAGTCGTTGGATCTGAATTTGTGCAGAAGTATCTTGGTGAGGTATGATTTCCAAGTCATATGTTTTGGAATGATATAAATGACATTGTAGCTTGTTCAGTTGTCTTAGACCATTTAAGAATATTGGTTCCATGTTTGTATTTATTAATTTAATATTGCTCTTTGCATCATCACAATAACATCTTTCCAGTTTGAGGATCAAGTATACTCTATGGGGGCTCCTTCTGTCCTTCATATGTGGACTTTTTCCCATGATGTTAACTACTGTGCTTTGTTTAATGAACTATGAGTTTCAGATTCATATTATCTTTACTGAGTAAAGGAAACATATAGGTTACCAATGATTTATTGTAAAATCTACAAATCCGTTAGAAATTTTCTGTTTTAGGGTCCAAGGATGGTACGTGATGTTTTCCGTCTTGCCAAAGAGAATGCTCCGGCAATTATATTTATTGATGAGGTAGATGCAATAGCTACTGCTCGATTTGATGCTCAAACTGGGGCAGATAGAGAAGTACAGCGTATTCTCATGGAACTTCTCAATCAGGTACCTATTAAAAAATATTGCTTTCAGTGCTTTGTGTTTCACTAGTATAATTGCAACTGTGTTTGGTTTTGACCATTCTATGAATTTCTGATTCTTCTCTATGGTTTTGCCTTGTTGATTTCAGCTGCTAAATTTATAAGTTAACTCTATTTCCTTATAATCAGATGGATGGATTTGATCAAACGGTGAATGTCAAAGTTATCATGGCAACTAACCGAGCTGATACATTGGACCCTGCTCTTCTGCGTCCTGGAAGGCTTGATCGCAAAATTGAGTTCCCTTTGCCTGATAGGCGTCAAAAAAGGCTTGTGTTTCAGGCAAGGCTTTCTTCTTTTCAGCTTTTGCTTTAATCTTATTTATGTTGGTATTCAGTGCTTTTATTGATTAGGACGATGATGTCCTCATTAGTAACAGAACTGTTGGGGCTTGTGTCTTTGTCAATGGACTTTCAGTGGCTTGTAGCTAATTATTTAGTGGTGTGCTTTTGGACAGGTTTGCACGGCGAAAATGAACTTGAGTGATGAGGTAGACCTAGAGGATTATGTTTCTCGTCCAGACAAAATTAGTGCTGCTGAGGTTTGTTTATCTCTTATATTCTAATTCTAATTTCCTTATATTAAGAAATTTATGTAAATGCCATTTTCCTTGGTATTGATTTCCTGATGGCAAATGGTAAATGACTGATAACTCTATCTTTCAAAAAACAATTGATCTGTCATCTTATGAATTGGCTTGAACCAAAATTTGTTAAATATGTTTTCTTGTACTTTTAAAATTTGAATTTGATTGTATTAGATTTGTCATATGGAAACATTAAGCAATTGATAGATTCATGTGAATGGAAAACAAAGTTCAAATATAAAACCATGATGTTTATTTAAAATCATTGTTTTTTCAATATACATATTCCCTCCATCCTAATTTGTAAGATATTTTTTAACAAAAATCACATATACTAATAAAGTTATTCTTCTTCTTCTTCATCTTCTTTTTTTTTTTTTTTTGCTCAATACTGAAAAAGCTCATTAAATACACTTTTATAATAATATTTTTTTCAAAATAAAAATATAAACCTCTGAAAATACTTTTAATTTAATACTCAATTTGTGAAAAAATATTAAAGAAAGAGGATATAATGAGAAAAGTAATGTTGGAAAAGTATCTGAAGCCTTAATTTTCTGAAAGTGTCTCATATTTTATGATGTCAAATTTCTTCCAAAATTATCTTATAATTTGTGATAGAGATAGTATTTTGAAGTGATTAGATGCACTTGATAGGTTTCTTATTGTGGTTCGCTATTCTGTGATAACAACCAAAGTTGGTCCAATTGATAGAGATTAGACTTGTGCTCCATATGAATGAGTTAAAATCTCACTACTAATGGAAGGATTTTGTTGGTAATTTGTAAATACCTTTGTTAGTGTTTTTTAAACTAAGGCTTATCTTCATCTAATGAGATTTCAAGATTTGACTCACCTATAGAATGTCCCAATAGTTGCACCCAGGGATTCCTAGATTGGAGTATTTGCTCTTTTATATGAAGAGATATCTGGATAAACAATAACAATACTACGTTGATATTGTATATAGTGTGAGCATGGAAGATTGTAATGTCACCGTTTCATTGTGTTATGTAAACAAAAATAACAGTGAGATGGATCTTTGGTGTCTGCAGATAGCAGCTATTTGTCAAGAAGCAGGAATGCATGCTGTTCGTAAGAATAGGTATGTCATACTACCAAAGGACTTTGAGAAGGGCTACCGGACAAACGTGAAGAAACCAGACACCGACTTTGAGTTCTACAAGTGATGAGGAGGGCTGGATAAGAATTTGGAAGATTCCTGTGTTCTTGTTGAAAGAGGAAAAAAAACTGTAATCCTTGTTCTCGCTATAGCACTTGTTAATTTGTGTACCGACTTTGCTGAGTCACCGAAGGGCTGTACTGCTTACAATATATTGTGCATTGGTTTTCTAGAAATCAAAGATCATTCTCATTTCTTCATTAGTCCACATCTATTGTATCGTTCATTTATTGTGCAGCTTGAGAATTTGACTAATTTGGGTGTCATTTCATCATCCATGGTTCATTTGTGCCCTGCTAAGTGCCAATAGACAATCCACAAGGTAGCAAAGGAGCATCAGAATTTGCCCCCAACGCACAGCCTAATCCACGAGAGGTGTTGTTAGTGTCATTACTATTATGATTTGTACTCACTGGTTATCCGATTTAGTTCAGTTTCTGGCTAATTTTTGGTGATTGTTGTCATGCTCAATCTGTTCCATACTACTCGCTCCTGCAATTCTATACGAGGCAATGGCCAAAGCATGTGGGGAGGAACGGGGTGATAAGCTTTCGTGCGGGAATTCTTCGGATTATTAGAGCTTGCGTGGCAATCATTTATCAGCAGATGGGCAGCTGAGTGTGATTGGACAGGGTTCCCGATGCCTGAACCCTTCTAATTTTTTTTAAAAAAATTACAACGGCAAGCTTTTTAACGAGAATAGATGCTCATATACGATATCTCCTGCAGGGGGGGTGGGTAGAAGACCAGCTCGTGTGCCTAAAGAAACCGCCAACTAAAACTAAGAATTGAGACAAGTTAATGCAAAGGCCACAAACTGAATCCTGGGAGCAACTTCTTGTGGAGGAAAAACTGCCAAGGGGAAGGTTTTCCGAAGGAAGCAAGCCAACGAATACATGCATGAGCCGGGCCTCACGTGAAGGTCTTGGACCATGGTTGTGGGCCCCTTGAACCATTTATGTTGGGACCATTTTGTAAGCAGCCAACGGGGGCGTCCATGATCCTGAGAGGAGACCGTGAACCGTTTAATATTTATTGTCTGTTGCTGTGTTTGGACCGAGCCCTGCTTTAAACTCCCACTCCTACCTGTTCCTTTAACCATTATAAATTGATTTGGCATTAGTGAGAGGCACGAGATATGTCACAGTGTTCCCAATGTGTATTTATTAATTAAATAGCATGAGAATATTGAAGCAGAGACTGCATTCATATATTCAGATATTTTAACAATTAAAAAGATGGGGCCCTTCACTCTTGTATTCACCCGTTGCGCCTGCCTCGCTTCGGTCTCGCTCCCAGAAACAATTGCTCACTTGCGTACGCTTGGGATAACATTACCCTCAAAATTAATGAAACCCATTGGGGCTTGCCTTCCCTCTCTCTCCCTTATCTCCTTCACCTAGCTGTCCCTCAATCCTTGCATCTATTAAAAGACAAGAAAAATATACATCAATTTCTGTACATTTTACATCTTTTTTAACAGTAAAGTAATAATTTTTTTTTGAAAGTGGTATGAAATATCTCTCAGGTCAGGAGTCAGAACATTTTACTGCGACTGCGAGTGTCGGTGTCGTGTGTGTGTGTGTGACGCTGGCATCAGGGAGATGTGATCGTGAAATCAGGTTGCAGTGATGAGAGGCCGGTGTGGGAACAGTGAGAATGCGTGGTGGCCTTGTTTCGCTGGGGGACCCCTTTGGATACCATTCATTGAATGGCTTGCTTCTTCTATATGCTTCTCCTCACCAACTTCAACAGTTCCTCAATTCTCCACATTAAATTACTCTCGAAATAAATAATTAACACTATTTGTCTTCATCTAACCTGCACCCACATTTTGCTCGTCAATTGTATTCAACCAGATTCCGCCCAACTTGAAGATGTTTAGTTTAGGTTCTTTACTCTAGTGATTGAACTGATGACTGTGCAGGGTTTAGATTTTTTTTTCCCCCAATTAAGGAAGGGTAACGTCACTTTTAAATTTCCTTTTCTTTTTTTGCAGTAAAACTGATTTAATTTGCGAATAATAACCTTATAACCTAATGGCATGTTTTCTAAAAATGAAAAGTCATGGGTTTGTTTTTATTTATAATTTTAAGTCGGTTAGTGCTTGCTTTTTTAAATCAAAAAAGTTTAATTTTGAGGAGAAGGAAGAGTAAGAAAGGTGCCTTGGTACCACCAGTTTTGTTTGTAATGGAAACGTAAGGTATCTTCAAAAAACAGAAAAGAAAAGAGCCATGTGGACAAAAATTCAAGGAATGAGGATTGGATTATTAATTAGGGATTTAGGGTTGTCACTTGGAAGATTCCCTATCCCATTTTCCGACAATCAAATACTTGCGCGTCAAAATATTTATTTTATTGTGTCCGTTTCCAGAGTCTTTCTCTCTAGTCTACTCACTACTGCATATCTTTCCAATGGATGATAACAAAATATTCATAATTTTTTTATTGCACATCACAAATGTTCTGATCATTTAGTATTTCCTTTTTAAAAATATTTTATTTTATCCTCTATTTTTAATATTTTAAAATTGCTTTATGCTTATTATGATCTTCACGTAAAGTTAATAATGTGATTTCACTAAATTAGCCACAGGCTTTTTTACTTTGCCGGATAAAGGGGAATTTTTTTTTAATGGAAATAAAGGGGAAGTTTTTTTAGGAAAAAAAGAAGGAAGGAATGAGGAATGACCCTTGATTAGGTAAAGATTGACTTAATTTCCTTACCTGATTTTGTGTCTTGTTTTTGTTTTTAGGTTACGTTAGGTACTTAATTATTATGAATTTAATATAATATATGTTTACTGGATTCAGCTTAAAATCGCATTGGATTGTTGGTATACTTATGAACATGATTAATTAAACGTTCAAAATCATAAGACTATCCCATGCGAAAATGACATGTAACTAAAAGTACGCGTAGTTACTTTGCATTTCCTTCTGACATTTCTGGAAATTGATATATACATTATATTAATATAATGCAAATCCAAAGTCCAAACTTAACAATAATCTTCTCATCGTCGCGCAAATAATTGAAACAAACATAGTGCATTTCTTGGCAAAAAAAAAAAAAAACACACAATGCACTCGGATATTTAAAGTACATATCCAAACTAAAGTCCAAACTCGCAATTAATTACAAGGGAATTTTTCCCCAACTGTGAACTCTTTTAATTTATTGGGAATTAAGACAATGACAGTTGTGTTTATTAATCTTGAATCACCCAATTCTATCATTTAATTGTTGAAACAGTGAGACCTGGCTATAACTATGTACATTGCTTATCATGAGAATAAAATTGTCCACTGTCAAAGAAAAAAATGACATGTATGTGTCATGATTTTTTAATGAGCCTCTCTTATCCTCGAGTATTTTTGTTTCAAAGGTTCATTTCTCAATTACACTAAAAAACGCCTAAAAATTATTGCTATTGAAATCTATTCTCTAATGTGATTTATTTACTTCCTCGAAATAACTAATTATAAAATTCTCAAAAGAAGATTTCAATTTTGTTATACATTGAGGACTATGAGAAGCCGCTTGCTGAACCGAAGATAACACGAGATAAATTAACATGTAATTATATAAATATATATACAAATTGACTTTTGATAGTAGTTTCTGCTGGAGTCCTCGAAATAAGCGAGTGGTAGAAATATTGAAATGGCTTGTCATGATTGAAAACAATAACCAAATATAGTAAAACATGACAATATACTAAATTCATAAAAATATAAGTCATGAAAGACGTAAGACCCTATATTAATTCAAAACAAGTGCACGATAGTCTGCTTAGTCACTAAAATAATACATCTGCGAAATGGATGCGAAAATAACTCATCGTGTTTTTCATTTTTCGGGAGGCTAAGTGACATAAAGTAATGGCCTGGATTCTTTATTCTAAGTTATAAATCTGATGTCGTTTTCTCTAACGTTCATTTCAACACCTTCCACGTGATGCCAGTTATTTACAAATGTCACCATGGTTTGACTTAATAAAATATCCAAAGTCAGTTGATGTTTTATTCAAAAATCTAGGCATCAACGTAGTATAATATATATATAAAAAAATCCGAATTTCTGATTAAGTTAATTATAAATAAAATGATATTGAAGCTGCAATTAATGTATAATATGATATAGTTTAATTAATTATTACATCAAGCCTTATTTTTAAAGTCCGTGTAATAATTCCATGTTAATATTTCTAATTATTGTTTATTGCTTAATGATTAGTGTTGTTTAATCGTCTTGCTTGACCTAATAATTGTAGGCTCAAACAATAAAAAGTGAGTTGCAGCCTTGAATAAATTAACAAAATGCTTAACCATGATACACATTTACGTGCTCACTTTTTATATTTTTCTTATTATGGGAATTTTTCAGTATCTAATCAACTAATCTGTATTTAAGTCGTGCTGCGTTTTATATGACGGGAAGAACTGAAGAAGCTCTTTGAACAATGTTTTTTTTTTTTTAATTCACGGTACCTGATTTTAAAATTTTACTTAAAATACACCAAATTTACTCCATGTACAACGGTCGTGAGCATGCCTGTCAAACTCACAGAGTCACAGTAACTTACTGCAGCATTTTAAACGCAGTGAATATAAAATACTCCCTTCATTTAAAAATATAAAATATTTTTTAAATAGTTGTATATTAAAAAATATAAAATATTTTTAATTTTTTGAAGTATAATTATTATTATTTTTTTTAAAAGTGTCCTTATTGATAATAACTTTATATTTATTGTAAAGTATTTAATAGAAGGTAAATATAAAAAATAGGGTTAATTTAAAAGTAAGTGATCATTTTATTAGGAGATGAGATTTAATTAAAAATACCTTACATTTTCGAACGAAAAAAGTACATGATATGTTATGGTTTGATTCACATGAAGAGTATTTTGTCAGTAATCTCGTAGTAAAATGGCATATTTTTCTTATCTTATTTATAAATCACACTCTAAAAGATTCAATTAATTTCATTTTTAAATTATCGTGCGTCTTTTTAAGTAATATTTAAAAAATATTTTTAAAATTATCCTTCATAAGAAAAAAAAAATAATATGATATCATTTTTAAATTTGTTATATAATGAGATATTTAAAATTATACATACTTTTATTTTTTTTACTTTTCTGTATTTATATTGACGATATTCATAAAAATAAATTATAACGAGAATCAAAAGAGTATGAGTTTTCTTGTAACTTCAACTTATCAATGCTTGTCCTTTTAATCCTCAGAGTGAGACTCACATTCATGTCACGTGATCCCAATTTTTTTTTTGTTTTTTGTTTTTTGTTTTACCAACGTCACATGATCCCAATACGCTGCTCTAATTTTTAATATTCTATTTCTTTAATTAACAGGGACTGATATTTTGAATGAAAAGTACAGATAATTCAAACGGATCGTTCATGCTCTAATGATCATGATCCATAAAATATGGCTTCCGTGTGATCAATTTCCACACCCACGAAAGAAGAGGAGGGGGTGGAGTTCGGTCCTTCCTTAAAAAATTATACATCATGATGGTCAAAAAAAAATGCTATAATTTTTAGACTAAAATATGAAATATTATTCAAATAAATCACAAAGCTGTTTAAATTAAGTAACTAAAGAATCAGGTCTAATATGAATAAAGGGACCGACCTCGAGCTTAATAGAAGGTTATGATAGAATAAACATGTCAAAATTTCACTAATTATAAACATTATACTAATAGCATATAAAGACACGATTCTGAATAATTTTAAAATCTAAAAACATCATACCTAAGTATTTCAGTGAGACGGATTAATTATCCAAAGTGGAGAACACTGAATAAAGATCATGCCATGAATTTTGTGAATCCCTGATTTTTCAGCAAAACATATAGGTTTCAAAGGAGAGGCTACCATCACTCTGATACTATAAATAGAAGACAAAAATACAAAAAAAAAAAAGGCAAGCAACACTTAATCAAAGATTCGCATTCTGCACCTTTAACTTTTAGTTTTATTAGTTAGTTTTTTTTAATTTTCAAATTAGACTTGTAAACTATTCACATCTTAATAAAAATCAAAATAATTGTTCTACCAAAGCCTGATGTATTTTTTACATCTTAGTGAATTACGGTAAAAGAGCTTGGAATCTTTTTATTATTAATTGAGACTCAACGCCTCTGATACGCTTGATGTTTGTTGTTCGCACAACGAACATATACTTCTTCCATTAAAAAATATAAGGTATTTTTTGAGGAGTTGGATGTTTAGAAATATAAAACATTTTTAATTTTTCAAGATGTAATCATTATTTTTTTAAGTGTCCCTATTGATAATAATTTTATATTTATTATAAGGTATTTAATACAGATAAATATAAAAAGATAGAATTAGTTGAAAAGTAAGTAACTATTTTATTGGGGGTGAGATTTAATTAAAAATGCTTTATATTTTTTAACGGGAGGATTACATCATTGCTTTTTTATTTTATTGTTTGCAGGATATTTTTATACATTAAATCTTATATTTCCTAACAATGATTTTAAAAAAACAATAGTTTAGAGATATCATATTACATTATTAATTATAGTTTAAGCAACACACACACACACGGTAATTAAGAGATAAAAAAAACAGAAAGATCTAATTAAACTTTCAACTGTCTTATTATTTTTATGAGAGGAAATTTACTATTTTTCGTTAACATTAATTATTCATTGCGATGTTTTTTAAGGATAGTATTTTTCTTACATTAATGATAATATTTGATAGAGTATATAATATAAAATAATCTATAAAATCTATACTATTCATAAATGATGAACAGCATAAATATAATAGCTTAAAATATAAAATTTGACTGATAAACTAAAATAAAAAAAAACAAAAGAATAAAAGTTCATGCAATCGTGAGGAAGCTAGAACAACATCGCATGTATTAGAAAAGGCACAAATAAAAGTGTGCAGAAGGGGCCTTCACGGTCATGCCAGATGAGGGCCTCCCGATTAAAATATGTAATGATTTGCGTTTTCGTTAAAGTTCAGACATCATTAATTATTTATAGAGGGAGCGGGAGGGAGAGAGAGTTGCTGAGTGGGACCATATTAATATATTCAATTAATAATACATTTTGGTTCAATTATTATTTTTTAAATAAACACAAAATTAATGAGCATGATCGTCAGTCTGATGGTTGCAGTGCATATTCCATAATCATGGTTGCTTCCAATTCAAAAACTTTTCATTGACCTGACTAGAATTCCTGTCTCCTCTGATTTGATTCACCCCTTCTCTCTTCTTCTTTCCTAGTAACACTTTCCACTTCCTTTTTTTAAAAAAAAAAAATTAACTGACATTTGTTCCATCATTACAATTGTTCACTCTAAAATTAATTGCTTGACTGCATGTGGCATTTTAAAAGTTAATATTAATTTAAAAACATAAAATATTTTTTTAAAATTAAATGTTAAAAAATATAAGACATTTTTAATCTTTTAAGACGTAATTATTATTTTTTTTTAAAGTGTCTCTGTTGATAATAAATTTATATTTATTGTAAGATATTTAATAAAAGTAAATATAAAAAGATAGGATTGATTTAAAAATAAATAATTATTTTATTAAAAAATAAAATTTAATTAAAATATTTTATATTTTTAAATGGGAGAATATGTTGAAGACGAAACCACATGTAAGTTTCGCAAAATGTCACTGTCTCTTGACAAAGAATTGGCCATTGGGATATTATCAAAGTGGTGAAGTGTTATGCGTGTGTGTAAACAATGCAACAAAATAGTAAGTTATAGGCACGAATATTTATGAAAGCCCTTTCTTTTACTGCTAATTTAAAAGGAGTGCATATGCAATATTTTGTCTTATGATAATTAAAAGTCGAGGAGTGATAGAGACATGATCAAAAGGACAAAAAAGAATGAAATATTAAATTTTGGTTTTTTAATCTGCAACAATTCTTGAGCATTCCCTACATTTGTACGATAAGTAATAGGCAAAACAGTGAAAAGTTTTACGCCCAAAAACTGTCATTCATACGCATAACTACAATTATTGACTTTGCATCTGTTACAACAACTTTTGGCTGTTGTCACATATATCAAAGATGTTGTAGTGATATGTGAAGAAAAAGTAGAAAGGGGGAGTTGGGTTGGGACATCAAATCATGGTAAGGTGCTTTATTTGTTGAATGATGTAGGGTTGTTTGTTTGTACATGGAGGGTATTCAATAATTTTAAACCTAATACTTGTGTTCGAATATTTGGAAAATGGGAGAGGTGTGAGAATCGTCTTGTTTACTGGATTGAAATATGCATATTGAGCGAAGGGGTTATAAAAGAAGGGAGAGATCAAGAGGGATTCAGAAATAATGCAAGAGTGAGGTAGAAGAAGTGGTTGAGATGTTTTTAAAGAACAAGAGGTCAGAGTGGTTGGATCCATTCTCGTGCATTTCCATCTCTCTCTCTCTCTCTCTCTCTCTCTCTCTCTCTCTCTCTCTCTCTCTCTCTCTCTCTCTCTCTCTCTCTCTCTCTGTCGCGCTCGCGCTGAATCTGTCATATTCACACTCCATTCATCATCACAAAGCTTGTGGTTCTCCTTCTTCACTTACACAACACACCCAAATTAAACCACCTCCTCTATGGCAATAAATACCCATTTCACTTGCCCAATAAAACCTAATCCCATGGGCAAAACTCTGAAGCGTATCTTATCACCCTTCCCGGTGTTCAAATCTCATTAGTAAATTTAAATTTTGTTCATGAATAATTCGGGGTGACATTGTGATAAATGTTATATATCAAAGAGGTGGTTCTGATTTCAATTAATCCAAATCTTTATTGTAGCAACACTGTACTATAAGAAAAGATAGAAACACATGTTAAGTGGGCCTTGCATAGTGGGGAGTCAAGATCTTGAATTAGGTGTAAAATAATTTAATAAAATTTAAATTTTTTAAAAATAATAACTATGCTAAAACTAAAATTATAATAGCATAAATAGTTTTATTATCATTTTTTATTTTAAAAAATTTATATTGAACAGATTGATATGGTCTTTTATTATAAATATATATCTTATATAATATTAAAATATTATATATCTACTAAATTTTTAAATCATAAATATTTTTTATTTAATTTAAAAAGTGTAAAATATTATAGTAGAGGATGTGAAGTTATAAATTTTATATACCTCATTTATATTTTTTTTTCAAAGTGTGGTGCATCCCCTCAAATCAATGTGGCCCCGCCATTGCCCTTGCATGTGTTGGAGGCCTCGCGTTAGCTACTGCTATGTTTAGTTGTTTGCTAACATGATACCGTGCGATTAAAGCTTGAATTGCATAATATTTACTAATATTCATTTGACAAGCAACAATAATATAATCCCCAACAATGCAACAAACAGTGATAACATTGTGAGAAAAAAATATTAATACCAGTTGAGTGGCCCCACTTACAAATAATGTCCAATTTCAATGTGCAGTTTTTTAATGTGAAAATATAAGCGATTCAGTAGTCTGTATTGAATTGACGCATAAAGATGTACAATTTTCAATGAATAATGTGTGAATGGATCTATAGACAGAAGGGCACCATATCGCTTGGAGTCACCGGCACAAAGTGATATTCTTTATTGAATAATTGGACTTTGGTTAGTATATATAATAAATTAATAAATGATTTGGTGGAGATGCTAACTGCTTTTTCTCTGTTAATACTATAGTATTCTGTTGACTTTCCTCAAGGAATCAGATTGAATCCAATGCCATTTCTCACGATCATCAAAGTAAAAGTCTAAAAATCAAGAAAGCAGACAGAACACGTGTTAATAATTCTCACATATATTTTTCTCTCCTTAATAATTGAATATTTATGTGCCACCCATGTATAAAATCTATTGTAATAAAACATGACAATTTGTGTATGATCACCGCTCATTTTACGTTCTTAATAGATTTTGCGTGTAAATTTTGTTAGTTTGCATGTTAAGAGGATAATATTGCATTTTATAATCTTATCTTCTTTGTCTTTTTGGAAATATATTGTCCCAGTAAACAGTAAATCAACGTGAACACATTTTATTTTCTTGATAGGCTATATCACTTCAAAATGAGTTATCCAAATAATTAACGTTTTATATATTGGCGTTGACAATATCGATATATTTTAATTTTAAAACATGTGTATAATTATATTAATGCTACTTCCTCCAATCTCATTTATAAAATACATGTTAAAAAATCTATTTGATGTTATTTATAAGTCATGATATACTTTTTTAAGTAATATTTAAAATATACTTTTTAAAATTATTTTTATAAAAGAAAAAAGTTATACGACATTATTTTTAAATTTATTATATAAAAGTATATTTAAAAATTTATATATTTTTATTTTTTAATTTTAATATTGATAAAATTAATATAAATGACTCGTAAAAAAATAAAATGAGTATAGATATCATGAATCTTTTTGACCTATTTAGACATCGTGAATAGGACCTTCAAATTTCAATATTCGTACATAGTCCAAGGGAAAGACAAACCATAAAAGATAAAAATTCAGGAACATTTTGACCTTTTCTGTTATTTTTTATTTAAGTTACACAGGGACACTCATTTATCGAGATTTGTCATTGAAGAGAAATTCAAATTTTAAAAACGAGAGACTTGCATTTGACTTTATGTCAGTGTAAAGGAACTAAAAGAATAAGAGGCGGGGGCAGTCGAGTCATTTCGCGCGAATTTGAATTGAGATGCAAATTCAAAAGCAAATAGATGGTGGAGGATGGTGATTTGACGCCTCTCATGCGCATTGATGTGCTTGGTTGACCACAACCGAGAGAGCCTTCTCCCAAAAAAAAAAAAAAAAAAAAACCCTCGTTTAATTTTATCCGATCAAAGTAACCAATCTCATCTGAACGTTGGAACATCATGGTGATGAGCGCTCTCTAAAATCTGGACGATCCGCATTCATAAGTTTTATTTTATTTTTTTATAATTATTAAAATATAAATTATAAAAAATTAATAAATTTATTTTATCATTCACCTGCACAATATAAATAATCTTATAATTCAGTTTAATATTAAAAGTATTTAAAAATTTTATTTTAATAAATAAAAAATAAAATAAAATATGTCAATCAGGATCATCTAGATTAAAAATTTGAACAGTTCAAATTACTCATTTTGATGAGTACTAAAACGAATTCCTGTCCCAACATGTTACACTCCCCACTTGCAAATGGAAACGCAATCAACACTTGGATTAGATATTATTTCTTGAGATTGATTTATTGGGAACACAGGCACGTTATTTTTTCGTTGGGTTTAATCTTCTTTCCAATCACTCTGATAAAGCTATTAAAGATGTTCAATCTTCAAATAAAACATTGTAAAATAAATAGATACATGAGTCATATTCTTATAATACTTGTTTACTCTCTTTATTAAAAAATATAAATATTGTTTGAGAAGTTAGATATTAAAAAAATAAAAAAAGTTAATCTTTTAAATATAATTATTACTTTTTTTAAAAACGCTCTTGATAAATAAATTATTTTATATTTATTTTAAAATAAATCATCTTATTAAGCAGGAGTGAATATAAAAAAATTATTAATTTAAAAATAAATAAATATTTTATTAAAAATAATATTTCGTTAAAAATGTCATAATATTTTTAAGGGAGGAAAGTAGTATAATTGAATAAAAAGCGTGGTGTGAGACGTGGCATGCAAAGCTTAGGAAGCAAGTAAATGTGAAATGGGGAGGCAGTATTAATGAGGGCACAGAAATACGTGCTACCGTGTAGCCAGCTATGCCGAGGGAAAACTATTAACACTCAGAGCAATATCAAAAAAAGAGGCTGCTGTCATAAATATGTTCTCAATACACCAACCTCAACCCCTATATTCTGAGGTGGTTAGTATTTAGTTTCATTTATTGTCTGTGTTCTGGTATTATTATTGGCGAAAACAACGTAGTTCCTCACAAAACTCCAAGAAAACAGTTCGAGAAATGACGAATGTGTACGCTCATCTTACTAATAGTATACTATAATGCGCCTGAGATACGCCCCTCTGCTAACGTGAATCAGTGAATCAGCGGAAGCTTCATGGTAGGTTGTCCTTTAACCATCATTATCATGTTTGTTGTCCTCATGGCTTGCCTTTAAATCCTTATTTTCACCAATTAATTACTCTCTTTAGTTCTTATTGCAAGGCCTGTGATTGAACCACTTCGCACAAATGAGTGCCAGTCTTCTAGAGTAGTCTTGCCTTGAAGTAGTTTTTTCTTTTTAAGTAATTTTAAAACTTTTATATATTACCAAGCACGTGGTAATCTTATGCTGTTACGATGTAATAAGAGCGTTTCCGAATTCAGGACTCAGGAGTCACAGCCAATCTAACGGAAGAGTCTGGGCTGAGCCCCAGAGGTCAGATAATAGGAGGCTGCACAACGGTGCGTTTCAGTGCTTCGGTTGAAACAAGGAAAGAAATGTGGTGAGTAGGTATTGTCAATTATTAATTAAAGTAATTACAGGAAAAAAACACTCTTTTAGTACCACTGACAGTATTAGCCACTATTTTTTTAACTAAAGGCCGCCCAGAGGAGGATCTCCCAGTGTCATGTTCATAGTACGTGTCTACGTGCCCATTGCCTTCTGACCAATCTCTCTCTCTCTCTCTCTCTCCTCACCTCTCTCTCTCTGGCTGTGCGCTCTGCTTTGCCCTACTGTCCACTTTTTTCTTTAATTCTCTCCTTCTTGGCCTTGCTTTTACTTTTCTTCCTCACTATTTTATTTGTAACTTTCGCCAGAAAATTTGCTCCTTTTCCTCTCCTCTTCATCTTTTTCCCTGTCCCTCCAAACTTTGGTGTTCTTGTGAATCCGCTTTCTTCCTTTCTTCAGTGCTTGAATTGGAGTTGCTTTCACTCTCACGAGCCTAAAATGCCAGCCACTTCTAACCAGATTCCCCGAATTTATGGGCTCTTGTGTTCCCATCTGATGAAACCCACTTCCAGATTCTTACTTTCCTGATAAAAATTTGAGAATCCGAACGACCTCCGTAACTTCCACCGGTTCTTTCAGCAAAATGCAACTTGACTGGGGGCTTCAGCTCTGCTGCTAACGGCTATTTATGAGCTCCCATGAAACCCATTGCTCTCGTTCAGCTTCATTTCAGGTGATTACTCTGCCAAAGTATTTCCTTGTTACTGCACATCATATGTTACTCGTAACTCAGCTAGCTTGTAGATCTGGATCAGTTGGGTAACAGTTATGGATGCTGACTTCTGGGTTTCAAACTTAGATTTGGGGTCGACATTGTGGGCCTGGTTCCCTGAATTAGCTTTGGGGAACTTTCTTTTGTTTATTTCTTGGCTTAATTTTGTGTTGGAATAGTTGGGGACTGGTTGGTCTTTAGGATCTGAACGTAATTGTAAAGAAAGTGTTTTTGGTATATTTTTTCTGAAGGAGATTGGGTTGTTCAACGACTCTGATTCTCTCATCTGCTGGTTTCCTTCATAATCAATCAATGCGTGTGAAGAAAATTTGTGCTTCTTTTGGCTCATTCTTTTCTTTGTAGTGATTCAGGTTACTTTCGTGTTGGGAAAAAAAAAATCAGGAAGAAAGCTTGCATTGGTTTGTAGTTAGCTAGATAACTATTTATTCAGAGGATAAACTGGAGAAATATATGCTCGAGTTTTCTGTCCCGGTTAAAACAGTTTGCAAAGAAAGACGAAACCTAAACGTACCTACTTCTACGACTACAGTTTACATTAGATGCTATCCTCGAGTTATCGTTCAACAATTTTTCTTCATCTTTTCTAGCAGCTGGATTCACGCGTTGAGTAAATTCTATCCTCTACTCACGCTTGAGCTATCTTTCAAAAAAGAGAGAAGTATATTTTACTAATTTGGGTAAATTTCTTGGTGGATCTCATTTAAGACGTTCATATCTCTGGTGGTTGAAAAAGGTGTAAAAGATGAAAGTGCGCCCATTGAACACCACTAAGCTTTTTCCCCTTTTCCATTACCATTGTGTAATGTTTTCTTAATTATTCAAGCAAGCCTTCATGTATCATAATTCAGCTGCACAGTTCAATTCATTTGGATGCTGCTCTCATCTCTCTCTCTCTCTCTCTCTCTCTCTTTTTGTGGTGTGAGATTTGATGCTAACCATTAATGTATTGGGAGTCATTCATTTTCTACGTTGTCATTATTTTAATTCAATCTAGGTTGGTCATATGTGACTCACTTCTTCATCCTGCCCATTTCTTACTTGAATTTGTGATTGTGCTTCTAAACCAGGAACATGAAGTTCGGTGGAGGTTACTCAATTTAATTTGCAGGTTCTGTGAGTTATAGTGAACAACTCTCCATGAAGTTCTATTCAACTTCATTGCAACCTTTCCTTTTGGGTATGGTCATTCTTTTTCCTCTGGCTATTGCTGACTTAAATTCAGATAAGCAAGCCCTTCTTACTTTTGCCAATGCTATCCCCCATCGCCGGCACCTTAAGTGGGATCCATCCACCTCTGTCTGTAAGTCTTGGGTTGGCATCACTTGCAATCCAAATGGCACTCACGTTGTTTCTGTCAGGCTCCCTGGGATTGGACTTGTTGGATCCATCCCGACTAATACACTTGGAAAGCTTGACAACCTTAGAACTATAAGCCTTCGATCCAACCTAGTCAGTGGAAGTTTACCTGCTGATATTACTTCTCTTCCTTCTCTTCAGTATCTCTACCTCCAGCACAATAACCTTTCAGGTGATATACCTGCCTCATTTTCATCCCAACTAAATGTACTTGATCTGTCTTATAATTCTTTCACCGGTGTAATTCCAGAGACATTACAAAATTTAACAGGACTGACTAGATTATACCTGCAGAACAACACCCTTTCTGGACCGATACCTGATCTCAATGCCCCTAAGCTCAAGCTTTTGAACTTAAGTTACAACCAATTGAATGGCTCTATCCCGACTGCTCTTCAGAAATTTCCTAATTCATCCTTTGAAGGGAATTCTCACTTATGTGGGAAACCTCTAAAACCTTGCTTTCTGTCCCCCCCACTCCTCCTCCAGCCACACCATTGGCTCCAGGAAAACAAAGCTCCAAAAATAAATTAAGTAAAGTAGCTATCATTGCAATCGCTGTTGGAGGAGCTGTTCTGCTGTTACTTATAGCTCTTGTTATTCTTCTCTGCTGTTTAAAAAAGAAAGATGATGGAAGATCCAGTGTAATTAAAGGGAAGGGTCCTAGTGCTGGGAGGGGTGAGAAGCCAAAAGAAGAGTTTGGCAGTGGGGTGCAAGAACCGGAGAAAAACAAGCTGGTTTTCTTTGAGGGCTGTTCTTATAATTTTGATCTTGAGGATTTGCTAAGAGCTTCAGCTGAAGTCCTGGGAAAGGGTAGCTATGGTACTGCATATAAGGCTGTATTGGAGGAGTCTACTACTGTTGTGGTGAAAAGGTTGAAAGAAGTAGTGGTGGGGAAGAGAGACTTCGAACAGCAGATGGAGACTGTGGGAAGGGTTGGCCAGCATCCAAATGTTGTACCCCTTCGTGCTTATTATTACTCAAAGGATGAGAAGCTTTTAGTCTATGACTATATCCCAGGGGGCAACCTGTCGACCCTATTACATGGTATGCATTTCTGATAACCTTAATTTCTCTTTATTCCTGTGTTATCATTCCTTTTTCTTGTTATTTTCTGTGAGCTTAAAGAGAAAGTTTGTCCTCCAAATCTTTTGCATCAACAAATCAGTACTAACAGAGTACAGTTGGAATCAGTGCTGGATAAATGCTATGACTGTCAAAGAGGAACACAGTAAATGTAAATTACTTCTGGGAAAATTGATTTATAAAATATGTTGCGATAGCACTTCTGCAAACATTGTTGAGTCACATATATGGTCTGGTATCTTTCCAATGCTGCTGACCTTTATACCGCATTATTTTGAATTATTTTTCTCTACAGTGCACAGGGACTTTACATAATGAGATTTCATACCAATTTGCTTGTGTCTTATCTATTTGCATGGAAGGATTGGCTTAATACATGTGTGTGCTTTTTAAGTGATCACTGTAGAATTCAGAGTCCATACAAGAAATGGTGCAACATTGTGAGTCACTTGGGTGGATGTCTGCAAGAAGACTGCTTATAAAGTTTCCTAAATGTATTTCCTGATCATTTGATTTATAATGTGCCATTTTATGATGGATTTTCACTCTCAAATTCTTGCCTGCTGCAACAAAGATAGCAGTAAAATAGTCTTGCGCCACACACCCCCCCCCCAAAAAAAAAAACAAAGAAAAAAGGCTATCTGACCTCTAATCTGGAGTGGCACAAAATTTGTATGCACAGAAAGGAATAATATTATCTATCTTTATTCAAGCTAAAAAATAAGTGCTTGCATTTCCTTGAGGATTTTGTAGAGGCTGATGTGGTTTTTCTGCAATAAAAAATACATATGCTATCCCTTTATTACTGATGATGACAATTTGATGACAGGTAGCAGGTCAGGTGGAAGAGCTCCGTTAGATTGGGATTCCCGACTGAAGGTCTCCCTAGGAGCTGCCCGAGGAATTGCCCACATACATTCTGTTGGGGGTCCAAAATTCACTCATGGAAATATCAAGTCCTCAAATGTCCTCATCCAAGATAATGAAGCCTGCATTTCTGATTTTGGCTTGACCCCACTCATGAATGTTCCAGCAGCCCCCTCCAGAGCTGCAGGTTATCGTGCTCCCGAGGTGATCGAGACACGTAAACACACTCATAAATCAGATGTGTACAGCTTTGGTGTCCTCCTCCTGGAAATGCTTACAGGGAAAGCACCTCTCCAGTCACCAGGCCGTGATGATATGGTTGATCTCCCTAGATGGGTTCACTCTGTTGTTAGGGAGGAATGGACAGCTGAGGTTTTTGATGTGGAGCTAATGAGGTATCAAAACATCGAAGAAGAAATGGTTCAGATGTTGCAAATTGCCATGGCATGTGTGGCAAAGGTGCCGGATATGCGACCTACCATGGATGAAGTAGTGAGAATGATCGAAGAGATCCGGCAATCTGACTCAGAGAACCGGCCATCTTCGGAAGAGAATAAATCCAAGGACTCCAACGTTCAAACTCCATAAATTACTTTCTGGTGTTCCTTGGTGGTTCCAAACAAAATTGATTTCTAGACATTCGTTACTTAGGAAGCTACATTGAGTGGTATATAAGTGTGGGTGCTTACTCAGGTTTCTAAGTTGTATCCAAACCTTTCCTGTCCAATTGTGCATTATTTATTTTTCTTCGCTGACGGAGTTCCTTGGGGTGTTCTGTTCAAAATGTAGGTTTTTCCCCTTGTCTTTTCATGATTTCTTGTAACATCATGGGTTTAATTGATGATCTTCATTCTCGCAAACCACCTTTGATTGTTGTTTTGTTGGCCCTTTAGGGATAAGCTTTTCGCACAATCTCGTGATGGAAAACGCTGAGAAGAAAATCAACATCTTGTTCTTTTGATGACACTGTACAAGTACGTTGATTGGTTTAGAATTACAGGGAGGAGATCCAGAGTACCTTCATTTCAAATCTTGCTTGCTTCACCTTTGACAAGAAGCCCCACGAACAAATCATTGAATCTGAATAGTAATCCTTATTCATTCTTCATCACTGCGTTTTTTATGTCAGTTTTTTTTTTTTTTTTAAATAGAAGGTTATAGGACAATTGTGCAAGAAGATTAAAATTTAATCATGTCTAAAGTCATGAGGTTTTTATAATTGGGAGGTGGGTTATCAAGAACATGAACATTAAAATTTTCACATGATGCTTTATGAGCTAATAGATTGTCCATTTGTTGGCTTATTTATAGACATGGTCAATTTCAACCATATCAAATGCTAGTTGCATGACCCTAGATTCAATCTTTTTGGAGGCATTCCTCTTCTATTTGGAGCAATTGGACTTTGAGTTCAGTGGGCTTTCACGAGCAGCTCATTCCTTACTTCAACCAATTGTCTCCTTTATAACAAAGGATTTGGTTGTATCACAGTCCTCGGTTTAATTTTTGTTGATATTCTTTCTTGTTCTCAAAATGGGGTTTTGCATAGACAAACCGGGCTTCATGCAATCAAGAATGCTTGCAAGCCTAGTCCAATCAAAATGTAACGAAAAAGTACCCTCTTTAAGAAACTTTTTCACCTTGTGCATTGCGCGCTTTGAGAAACATCTTAATCATCCATTCATCTCTGTGTATCTACCGAGAGTGGTAAGATAAAGTGAATATTAACATAATAAAAGTTGATATTTACCAAAAAAAATGATAAAAAGTTATTAAAAAATGAATTATATGACTGTATACAAAGATTTGAAAACAATTGGATCAATTAGCAGCTTTAGTATTTCATAAACAATTTAATTGTAAAAATATGTATATCCAACCAACCAACGCCAGTATTTGCAAAATTTAATGGAAAAATATATTTTAAGGGGAAAAATAAATTGTGTGAGGCGAGGGCCAGCCAAATATGAATTATTGCTTGGGTATTTGTACCGAAAAAGCAAAAACAAAAATACTGCTTGTGTGTCCATAACTGGCGTCTCTCTTCCCAATCCCAATGGAGTCCAACAATCTCTGATTATCTGGACAGGCAGATTGACGTTGCTCAAATCGATGGGCAGTTTCTTGAAAATTACTGGAAAAGCCATTTTGTGAATGCATGAAAAAGTTTCTGATGTATACCTATCGATCAGTTGCGTTGCTGGCATTCTTTTGTTAGTTGTATCTTCACCTGCCAACTCTGATTTCCCCATATATAGAATTTCCCTGTTATGCTGGCAATTTCATAACAAATCTCGCCTTCGCACTATGTCCGATCTTCGCCCATGGCAAGCTAAAACCACGTTCGACCTACTAGGCAGTCTCTTCTTCCCCTTCACGCTCAGATTTCGTCGGCAATGGCGGCGGAGTTTCCCCCATCAACCAGCAAGCCGGCGTTAGTCAGAAACCCCTCTGCCGCCGTAGCCGCAGCCAAGTCTCGCCGCTATGCCTCCTTCGAAATGCTATTTCCACCGCCTCCGCCGCTGTTCCGTTGGTCCGGCCGCAGCGATGTTCTTGATTCCGACTTTGATCACGTCCCACGCGGACGCTACCGATCGTGTTGCATCTCAATTTACGCGTGGGCTTGTATCGGGATATTCTCTCTCACCATTATCCTCCTCATTGCTGGTATCTCCTACCTGGTTTTCCTCAGGTCAGGGTTGCCTCACGTGAACATCGCCAAATTACAGGTCTATAGCTCGCAACAGACGCATTCAGTTCTAGAATTGGAGCTAAAAAGTCTCAAACAACAACCAAAAGCTCAATCTAATTTATGGGCCTTTGGCGTTTGATGTGACCAAGGAGGATGTGAAATTGGGGAAGACAGGGATTGCCGGGTTCCGTTAGAGGCCCCAGAATGACACTTTCTTAGATGTACACATGAAAGTGTATAATGCTGGAGAAAACTCAAGTGCTGCGAGTGATAATCAATCTGAGTCGAATGCTCAAGAAATGGTGTTTGATGTGTATTTGAGTGGTGCTATTGGTTTTGAGGCTGGGACTCTGCACATGATTACAGTGCCTTTTCTATCAGCTTGTTATGAAGTTAAGCTGACGGATGTTCGATTAGGAAGAAGGCCTAAATGTAATGTCAGAATGTTATCTTTCCGGTAAAATTGCAGCTATCATCCAACGGGTTGCTAGTGAATTAAGTACAGTATTTCGATTATTGGTATGATTTTCAATAACACGTCCTTTCTTATGAGGATGGTGGTAATGAATAGGGAATGTGTGTGATTAAAGTTGCCTTTTGGGGATAATTATTGTGATGATAAAAATATGGCATAGTTGGGTGAGGAGATGCCTTGCTTTGGTGCATGGTTAATCAGCAGAGTCTGCTGTATACTTGGCAGATCAAAATAACTCATTTCAATCTTAACTTCGAATGTTTGTCATGACCTGCTGTCCTGCTCAGGGCTAGCTCTATTATTCCGATATGGTAGTATTTACAAAACTACAATTCCCCTTTGCCACATGAAAACAAGAGGAGCAAGGATCTTCATGTGGTTCGTTTTTTTATTTGTAACAGAATAAATTAAAAAATAACAATAAAATCTTGTGAAAATATGTAAATGACATTTAGGTCTCCTAAAATATCATAATTAGAGCAAGAAAAATGGGCTGAACCAGTGGGGCCGATTCATTTAAGTCCAATAATTATTAAGGTTAAGCTTGAGATTTAAATTTTCAAAACACAAATCAAGCTTATAAAGGCCAACCCTAATAATAGGTTGAGGACTTAAATGAACCAACCCTGTGGGGTTGAGGGCTAGCCCATTCAGGCCCTTTTGTTTATTTATTTTTTAAATATTAATTAAGATCTTAATGTTATTGATATTTTTGACATTATTGATAATATTTTAAACACTTACTCCCTCTATTTAAAAATATAAGGCATTTTTAGATGAATTGAATGTTTAAAAATATAAAATATTTTTAGCCTTTCAATATGTAATCGTTGCTTTTTTTTCAAAATACCCCTATTGATAATGACTTTATATTTATTGTAGGGTGTTTAATATGAGTAAATATAAAAAAATAACATTAGTTTGAAAATAGGTAACAGCTTTATTAGGAGTAAAATTCAGTTAAAACTGTATTATATTTTTAAACGGAGGGAGTGGTTGTTATTGTATTTTTTTAGAATTGAACTTTGCATAGTAGTTTGATTTGTTTAATTCCAAATAATGATTTCTTTATTCAAATTTTAAAAAGTTGTTTCATTTAAGTTAAACTAGAGAATGATTTGATTTATATTATTTGTGTCTTAATATTTTAAACTATATTTTTGGCAAAAGAGTATTTGTACACTTATACAATTTTGAGATTGCATGATTTGAATTATAATCTTATAAATTTTAATATTTTATTACTTAAAGTAAGCGTTCTTTTGCATAATCATGATGCTAGTGTTGCTATTGATGTTTAAATGTTATTGTCTCATTGAGGTGTAGAGAAAAATCATTTGATTTAATTAACTTTTAATAATGGTAAATACTTAAGTTTGTTAATATTTATGACATGAATTCAGAATTTTATAATATTTATTTTATTATTTTATGCGATCACTCAAAAGAGAAAAAGCATTAA
Organism: Prosopis cineraria; assembly: GCF_029017545.1. Lineage (NCBI taxonomy): Eukaryota > Viridiplantae > Streptophyta > Magnoliopsida > Fabales > Fabaceae > Prosopis > Prosopis cineraria. The sequence continues at coordinate 3,502,478 of NW_026555339.1, read as the reverse complement.
AAATATATATAAAAAAAAGAGATTGAAGCCCGTAAGGCCTGTGAGGTTGAAGACCGAACTTTGTAAATGAGCCCTTTTTTTTGCATAAATGGGCTTTTTGAGCCCGATTTGTAATCTTCGAGATAGATTGATAAGATTACCATTATTAATTCACTTAAAATCTTTCAAAATCACAGTAATTAACAAATTGGTAAAGTTTTATAAATGGGGACCCCAGTTTCATAATTTAAAATACTCTCCTACACTTTTATTGTTTTCAAAACAGAGTCTCAAACATATGTGAAAACATGGGTTTTGAAATAAGGTTGCATTTGTAAAAGAAATGAGAGAACATTAATTTTTTCAAAATAGTGTGATGCATTGTGGCTCATTGCAAATGCACTACAGCTTATCAATCTCTGCGCTGTGCACCACGACGCATTATGCGAGTTTTTGACAGTAATTTGTTGTCAAATTGACAGCATTCGAAATGAATTTCTAACGCGTCCTAAATTTTAATCCGATGTTCGATTAAAATAATTTAAGTATTTACAGAAAGCTTTATCCTAACTCTAAATAATAGCGCAAGTTTCACAATTAACTTACTTTTTTTTATCAAAAGTTAGACACCCTTTATAAATTTTACTCCTTCTTCACAACAACTCACAACTAAGGCACCCAAACTATAATACAAGTGTTAAAAACTTGCACCATCTCTTAAACCACACTTAATAGATTATTATAGATTTGTACAATACACCACAACAAATCCAAAACACTCACTCCCTCCATCCTTATATATAAAGTATTTTTTATAAAATTTTTTATCCCTTAATATAAGGGGTAGTAATGATATTTTTAAGCAATTAGACAATTTTACCTTTATCTTAAAAAATGAAATAGATCATTAATTGTATATTTTTTCTACCACCGTCATGATATTAATTATGATATTATTAGAGGTAAAACTGAAAAATCATTATATTTTTATGTGATTTTAACTAAATAACAAACATTTATTGATATGCGTGATTCAATTAAAAATACCTTATACATAAAGACGGAGGAAGTATTTAATAAATTCATCACTCAACCCTTAATTTTCAAAAGTATGAGGGGGTCAACTTTGCGCAAAATAATTAAATATTCATTAGAAATAACCCAAATGCACCTTACCCTACTTACACTAGTATTTTGATCCTATTTAAATTTTACAAATAGTTGTCACTAGCTTAGAACACAAAATACACGAGATATTCACAATTATGATGCAAGTAATCAAAAATAATTGCATGAAATCCTGGTTGGTAATCTAACAATGTTCAAATACGCATAATTTAAATCAGGAGGCCTATAAGTAAGATTTACTTAGAACCCTAAGCCTTCGATTGTTTTCCTCAATCCTAATTTAATAAGCTAGGCCTTACAATATTAAAGAATGAGGGGTGGGTATAAGCATTCAATAATCAAGGTTAACCTAACCTATACAATTACGTGTTAATTAATTTTAAATGCAATTGGAAATTTAATCCACACTTTATATGCACGTGTATCAAACATAATCTCAGATGCAAAAATAACAACCATGTGACCAAATGCACAACACATCTCATCTCACACACACACAACATATAAATTATGCACACCACGAGATCATAAAAATAACTTCCACTTACCCTTAAGCAAAATGTTAAACTACAATAATAATAACCATGTAGTTGAAAATATAATACATGATCAATGCCAACACTATACCTTATCGATATCTCCGACATAAAATTGATGGCTATTCGATGGTTACATCTATGACTTGAAAGAACCCAATCTTTTACTTGTGAGAAGTTACCGAGTTAGGGTCAACTCACTCGTGTCCCGTGGTTTCTCCTAATACCAGTCTCCTTATGAACAGATGGAGACTAGTTAGGTTCTAGTCCCTTAAAAAATAAATAGGAAAGTCCCAAATCAATAATGGGACAACGACTGCCTTTCGATTCTAACGATCGGTGCCAATACAAGCTTTCAATTCTAACAATAAGTTGCCATTACCACGTAACTTTATCAATCCACTTATCTTCCCAAGTGAAACGCCTGCCAATGATCATGTCATGCACATAAAAACACTATTGTGTCTTGTTAATATAATTAATATCATCATATCATATTCACACAATCTTCCTTCTCTATTATTCTCCACATGCCAAATGTTACACATCTATCATTCTCCACAAGTCAAATACCACACATTCATCATTAATTACATACCAAATTAATAATTAATTGCATATGTAAAAATATGCACACTGTCAATTCAACACAATGTCACACATTGCCACATTTGTTTCAAATGGTTCTCAGGCATCCAGATAATTTTTAAATGATTTAATTCAACTAGTAAATAATTAAAATACAGTTATACAAAAAAAAATTTCTCCCAATTATCTCAAATCTCTACGAGATCAAAAGTTTATTCCTTAAAACACAAACTTTCAAAGCTTGCCAAATAGCTTGAATGGTGCCAAAACCATTTGTTTACAATGAAATTACAAAGATGTTTATTAATATCCTTATTTGAGCAATTTCAACATTCAAATTCCACATTCTCTTTCTATCAAAATCATACACTCACTCTCAATCATACCCATTGGGTTTATTAAATTTTAATAATTTACATTATAATTAATAAGTCATTAAACTACTATCAATAGCTTTTCAACTCATTCAACTATTATATTTATTATCATTTTTTGGATATTATTGATTTTCAACAACCAACAACTCACAAAACCATTAGCGTGGGATTTAAATATTCCAAACAACTCTCATGATTAATGTTTTAGCCAATGGGTTTGGAGTTATAGTTCATGTAAATCCAAAATCATCATTCTAACTCAAACCCGAACTTCTTAACTAGAGAAAATGAAAGAAAAAAGGAGGAGGAAGTTAAACATACTTACCTTTAGGTGGTGAAGAGCTCTAAAATACTCCCAACCTTTGATGCCACAAGTCCCAATAGAGAAATTTAGTTGCTCCCCCGCTGGAATCTGTTTGTTTCACATGTTTTATATTAGAAAAATTGGCTATGTGTAGAGAGGCTCATTCTTGGTTGATTGACACACATGTGTTGTAGCGGATGAACCACATGTTGCGGTGTGTGACACAAAATCACTTCCTTCGAATTTTTTCCTTTTTTTCATATCTAGGTTACTTGACTTTACTTCTGACTCGTATTTAAGGTTGAAATTACAATTAATAATAATAATTAAATATGGTCACACACCACATTAATAAATTTAATTACTTTAATTAAGCTCAATTAATCAAGTTTAAATTTTTAGAATGTTACATGACTCTTTCAAGCCATAATTTTTTTAAAGTTCCTGGTACCTTTCCAACATTAATAATTTTATATTAAATGACTAGATTGCCCTTTGTTTAAAATAAAAATAACAAGTTAGTAAATTACTAAGTTAAATTAGCAAATGAATAATTAATATTATTGATTGTCTGACAAATGAATGTAATTTATAAGTAACATTGATAAATTAATAAATAGAGTAAAAAATAATAATTAATAATTTTACAAAAAGAATTTAAATCTTTTTATCATGTAAATGTTTTTCATTTTTTTTAAATTGAATTAAAATTTTAATTTTTTTTATATTCACCTGAAATTAATTTTCTATTACTCCTAGCTGAAATTCTCCCTTGAAACTTCTTTGACGGTATTCTCTGTATCTAAATCAAAAAATAAAATATAAAATCATTTAAAAAAGGCAGTGCCAGAACGTTGCTCTCACGCTAACATGGAATGCGTATACTGATGAAAATTCTAGAAGCAATCTCTCCCTCCTCTTTCTCTCTCCCCGTCTGTGGCTTATAATCTTTTCCCTTCGGCTTCCCACCCTCAATTATTTCTTGGGTTTTCATTCTCTTGCAGTTTCATTTGCCATTTCTTCATCTCCGAGTTCCGCTGCTTCAATTCGACCCTAGGTAATCCTTCCTTATCGCTCTGTCTTTCTTATTCTTGATTCTGTGTTGTTATCGAAAGAGATTGTTGCCTGTTCCGTCGTTGTCAATTCGGCCCCAAGATATTTGGGTCTGCTGTTTATTTTATTAGGTTCTGGCCCCCACGATCTGATTGCTGATAGAGCGTCGCTGTTGGTATTTGTGGTTTCTAGGTTTCGTCTTTGAGGACTTTCACCTCAAGTTAACTATGGCATCGAAACGCATCTTGAAGGAGCTCAAGGATTTGCAGAAGGACCCTCCTACTTCATGCAGTGCGGGTGAGCTTCCTGATTCCCTTCATATATTTCTTTCAGGGTCTATTGATTTTCACGATTAACAGCTGCATCCGATAAATCATATTGCAAACCTTCGCTGCCAACAGCAGAAAAGTTTGCAGCTTCATTTTCAGCATTTCTTTAAACATAGATTCTAATTAAATGTATTTTAAGATTTCGTATTTTAAAGAAATCGATTGTTCTGACTTCTGTGTAACCGTTGACCAATTGACTCGGAATTTTTGGTCAGCAAAATTTTCATTTTATCTGCTGTTCTTTTATGCCAATTAGGAGTGAGTTGATGTCTCGGGTACCATTTAATTGGAGTTAAATATATTTGGAATTAAGTTAGAGAGCTGATCTATCGTACAACAAAATCCATAACGTAGTTTGATCCTTCATATGTTAGCATGTTTGAACATTGATTACCTTGGTTAAGTCTTGGTTACTTATTTGTTATTGACAATCTCTCTGCGGTTCGTTATATAAAATAGCATGGTGATTTGTATTACATGAGTGTTTAAGGGTAGTCTATAACATCCTTGGTGTATATGGTGCTCCAGACCATAAACTTTTCTTGTGAGATTTGAATTTACCCCTTATTATATTAGTTCATTTAGTTGCTTTTATTGAGTTAGTTGTAATCTGAAAGCGGTCTGCTTCTTTTAGTAAGTCCTGACGTCCAAAATTCTCTTATTATCCATGTTAGGTCCCGTGGCTGAGGACATGTTTCATTGGCAAGCAACAATTATGGGACCTTCAGATAGTCCATATGCCGGTGGTGTCTTCCTTGTCTCAATTCATTTTCCTCCTGACTATCCTTTCAAGCCACCGAAGGTAGTATATCCTGAGCTGTTCCTTGTATTAGTCACTAGCATATTTGTTCTTCACATGCTGCTGTGATGAAGTCTGTTGATGATTGTTCAAACACAGAAAAGAATTTTGGTTTTTTTTCTCTGGGCATGCTCTCCTTGAAGTCATGTCCGAATACTCAGAAGTATGAACTGCTGCAAAATGCACCATGGGCCAAAGTTGTGTTGAAAACTCAAAAGCTGTGTTGGTTTAATTGAACTAGCCTTTGAATCTAATAAAGAACATCATTATGGGAATGTGGTTAATAGCTTTTCTGTTTTATTAACTCTGCAATTCAAAAATAATCATTTTGGTGAAAATTTGTCTGCTTATTTATTTTATATTTTCTTTGTAGAAACAGTTATCATTTTTTGATACTGCAATTAGCAAGTATATTTTGCTATAGCAAGTTTGTTATAAATTTGTAATTAGGATATAATTGATTAGTTAGTTAATATAGCCGTTGGGAAAAGTATAGCCGTTGGGAAAAGCTTGGGAAAGGACGTCTATATATAGGCTGATAATTGTATTTTGAGGTTTTATGAACGGAAGACGTATTATTCAGTGCAATCTCTATTTCTCAATCTCTCTCAACTTCTCCTCTTTAATCTCTCTTCTTTCCTGCTCTCTCTATCTTTCTGTTCTTCTCTCATTTCATTCCCGCTCCCTCCCCCAACTTTCTATCTTTCCAAATTATTCTTACCTATCAGTGATATCAGAGCCAGGCGCTCCTCGGCCCCCTCTTCTATATCTCCAATTACGGTTCATGGTCAAGACGCGTAGCAGACACCAACAAAGCCGACCAGAGATGGAAGATTTCATGGTCAAGATCGAAGAAAACAATGGAAAGATTGACGCCTTGACCGAATTGGTTGATGGGCTTTCCCAACAGTTTCAGTCTTTGGTAAGGGACCGAGAGGCTGAAAGAGAAGGCCACCACCGAAACGGACAGATTGCTGAACGCCATCATGAGCATGAGGATTATTGATGCAGAGAGGGGTATGAACGAAGAGAATACCGGAGGCCCACGTAGTTCACGAAGATGGAGTTCCCAAAGTTTACTCGGGAAGACGTTCTCGGGTGGATTTTGAAATGTGAAGTGAGTGATATTTCGAGCTTGATGAGACGCCAGAAGAAACCAAGATCAAGATAGCAAGCATGCATCTTGACCCAAGAGCCTTCCAATGGCATCAAGCTTATGAGAAATCATGGGAAGGAATTTGGCCGACGTGGGAAGAATATATAGAAGTGAAAGATCGTTTCAGACCTGTTCATGAGACTTCAATGAGCGATTTAGCTCGTCTGAAGCAACGAGGAGTTCTGGTCGAGTATCACGATGAGTTTGATATGCTTGCGTGTAAGCTGCGACTGCCAGAAGAGTATTTGGTGGACATGTACCTCTCGGATCTTCGAGAGGAATATGAGGGTCCAGTCCGCCTGTTCAAACCTCGAACCCTGAGGGAGGCTCGGAAACTTGCGAGAATGCAAGAAATCATATTCTAGAGACAGACCGAGAAGAAAAGCCAGAATAAAAGGGGAGGATACGTGGCCACCTCAGTTTCGGCCACCCAACCCTCAGCACCAGCCACACAAACCTTCCAGTCAAACACGTGGGGTTCATATAAAAAAGCACTAATGGGTAATGGGGCCCATACCAAAGCCAAGACGCCCTACCTCAAAAAAGTGTCTCGGTCAATCAAAAATTAGTCAACACTGTCCTGAAAATCCTTTCGGCGGACGAAGAAGCTGAACACAGAAGAAAAAACTTGTGCTTCTACTGTCATGAAAATTTTTCATGAGATCATAGATGCCCACAAAGGCAGAGATTACAGCTTCATTTTATTGAGGTTAATGATGTCCCAGAAGATGTTACTCAGCTGGAAGAAGATGGTGAGGTTGAAGGGGAAGACACCCAACCTTTTATCTCGCTACACGCTATGGAAGGAGTTGATGATGGCTCTTCAATGAGGCTCATAGGGTATTTTGGCAAGAAACAGCTTCATATTCTAATTGACAGTGGCAGCACCCATGACTTTTTGGACTTTAATGTGGCAAAAAGACTCGGGTGGCAAGCTGATGGAACGAAGGAGGAATGGGTAGAGGTGGCTGGAGGAAGAAGATTGAAGGTGCATGGAATTTAGGAGGGGTTCAAATGGAGAATGCAGGGTTTAGAATTTTCTTTTGATTTCAGAATTCTTGAATTACATACCTATGATTTAATATTGGGGCTGAAATGGCTCAAAAGTATTAAAAATTCTTTCTGGGATTATGAATTTCTAACCATGTTTTTTAAGCTTGAAGGAAAAATGTGTAAGCTTCAAGCTATGCCTTCCAATACCCTACGAGTAGTGCAACCAAAGAGAGTGGAAATTAAGGATTTTTCTACTAACCAAGTATTTTTGCTGCAATTAATTCCCAAGGGGCGTGAGAAGGTGGAAATCTTCTCAGTACAGACCTGTATGGAAATCCCAGAGGCGATTAATTCCACATTGCAAGGGTTCCCTGACCTCTTTGAAGCACCCAAGGGGTTGCCACCGTTTCGTGAGGGACACGATCACTCTATTGTTCTTCAAGAAGGTACCAATCCCGTAAACTTAAAGCCCTACAGATATCCCTCCGCCCAAAAGGATGTTATTGAAGGGTTAGTCAAGGAATTACTACACACGGGGGTAATACAAGAGAGTTCCAACCCATTTTCTGCTCCAATTGTCTTAGTCAAAAAGAAGGATGGTACTTGGAGGATGTGTATAGATTATAGGGACTTAAATAAAAAGACAGTGAAAAATCAATATCCTATTCCCTTAGTAGAAGACCTCTTTGATGAGTTAAGTGTTGCAAAATGGTTTACAAAATTGGATTTGAGGGCTGGTTATCATCAAATCCGAATGGTGCCTCAAGATGTTTCAAAGACTGTTTTTAAGACACACAGTGGGCATTATGAATGGTTAGTTATGCCATTCGGTCTAACGAATGCACCAGCAACTTTCCAAGGGGCTATGAATAGTATATTCCGTCCTTATTTGAGGAAGTTTGTGCTAGTGTTTTTTGATGATATATTGATCTATAGCGCTAATCTTAATGATCATGTGCAGCACCTCAAGGAAGTGTTTTCTATTTTGAGACAGCATCAGTTCTTTATTAAAAAGAGCAAATGTTCTTTTGCAGCAAGTGAAGTCGAGTATTTGGGACATTTAATTGGTGGGGGGCAAGTCAGAACAGATCCCAAGAAAGTGCAAGCAGTGGCTGAATGGCCTGAACCCACAAATATCAAGCAATTAAGGGCTTTCTTGGGGCTGGCTGGATACTATAGAAGGTTTGTCAAGAGCTATGGGATTTTAGCTAAGCCACTAACTCTTCTTCTTAAGAAGAATGGATTTGAGTGGTCAAGGGTAGCTGCTGCAGCTTTTACCAAACTCAAGGAAGTCCTTATTTCTGCACCTGTACTCACTCTTCCAGATTTCTCGAAACAATTTGTAGTTGAAACTGATGCTTGTGGAGTAAGGGTAGGGGCTGTTCTAATGCAATCCGGTCAGCCAATTGCTTACTTTAGCAAGGGTTTGGCTGAAAGGCATCAAAAACTCTTGATATATGAAAAAGAATTGATGGCGGTGGTCTTGGCTGTGCTTCACTGGCATCAATATTTGGAAGGGAAAAGATTTATAATAAGGTCTGATCAGCAAAGCCTAAAATATCTGCTAGGGCAGAAGTTAAAAACCAGTTTTCAGATGTTTTGGGTTGCTAAATTAGCTGGTTTTGACTATGAGATTCAGTACAAAAAGGGGAATGAAAATTCTGTTGCAGATGCTCTCTCAAGAATACCGAAACAGCAAGTTATGCAGATGATTTTAGACACATCATCACCAGAGTTGCTTGAGAAGATAAAGGAAAGTTGGGACGTGGATGCTGTTATTTCAGAAATCCGGAAGAAAACGCAAGAGAATGAGGGAATCTGGAGTCATTTTTCTTGGGATGGGAGCTTATTAAGAAGAAAAGGGAAGCTGGTAATAGGGTCTCATCCTCCTTTGAGGCAACAAATATTGGAATGGCTCCATGCAAGCCCACAAGGTGGTCATTCAGGAATTCAGGCTGCATATCAAAGGGTTAAATCCTTATTTTGGTGGAAAAAAATGATAATTGACATTTCTGATTTTATTAAACAATGTGATACATGTGCTAGGTGTAAATATGAGACTGTTGCTGCCCCTGGACTATTACAGCCTTTGCCTATTCCTAGTAAGGTATGGGAGAGTATCACTGTGGATTTTATTGAAGGGCTCCCTAAATCCTTTGGCAAGGACACTATTTGGGTAGTAATTGACCGTATGAGTAAGTATGCACACTTTGTACCACTCACTCATCCCTTTTCAGCTTCCATATTAGCTCAAATTTTTATGGATCAAGTTTATAAATTACATGGGGCACCATCTGAAATTATTAGTGACCGTGACCTTTTATTTGTTAGCGGCTTTTGGAAAGAGTTTTTGCAGGTTTTGGGGGTAAAGCAACTTCTTTCCACTGCGTATCACTCTCAAACGGATGGGCAGTCTGAAGTGCTTAATCGTTGCTTGGAAACCTACCTTCGGTGTATGTGTTGGGAACAACCCAAGCAGTGGAGTAAGTGGCTGTCACAGGCAGAATGGTGGTATAATACCACTTTTCACACAGCAACTAAGGCTACTCCCTATGAACTTCTATATGGTCAGAAACCTCCTCTCCATTCTCCTTATTTACCTCATAATAGTGTGCTAGATGCTGTGGACAGGTCGTTTACAGCAAGGGAAGAGATGATAGCTGTTCTCAAACATCATCTCCATCGTGCTGCAAATATGATGAAGCAAAGGGCAGACTCACACAGATCTGATCGGGAATTTGCAGTGGGGCAATGGGTTTTCTTACAACCCTACAGGCAGCTTTCTGCAGTTTCTAGGAGTAACCAAAAATTAGCTCTTAGGTATTTTGGTCCTTACAAGGTGATTTAAAGAGTTGGAGCCGTGGCATACAAGTTAGAACTACCACCTGATTCTAGAATACATGCAACCTTTCATGTATCCCTATTGAAGCTATGTCCTGATCCTAAAGTCAAGCAGAGGCATCCACCTCTTGACTGGCCTGAAATACCTCCTGTTTTAGAACCTGAATGCATTTTGCAGAAAAGAGTTGGCCGGAAAAAGAGGAGGATAATTACTGAAATTTTAGTCAAGTGGAAGCAATTACCTGAGGAAGAAGCATCCTGGACAGCTTTGCATCAGTTTCAGCAGCAATTTCCTCAATTTGTTGTTACTAATCCTTGAGGGCAATGATCTCTTTAGGGGGGGTATTGTTATAAATTTGTAATTAGGATATAATTGATTAGTTAGTTAATATAGCCGTTGGGAAAAGTATAGCCGTTAAAGTATAGCCGTTGGGAAAAGCTTGGGAAGGGACGTCTATATATAGGCTGATAATTGTATTTTGAGGTTTTATGAACGGAAGACGTATTATTCAGTGCAATCTCTATTTCTCAATCTCTCTCAACTTCTCCTCTTTAATCTCTCTTCTTTCCTGCTCTCTCTATCTTTCTGTTCTTCTCTCATTTCATTCCCGCTCCCTCCCCCAACTTTCTATCTTTCCAAATTATTCTTACCTATCAAAGTTCTAGTTTTTCATTAGCTTCATGCAATACTGACTGGGAGAATTGATTTGTGCTGGCAGTTTTTTCTCTCTTTAATTATTGCTATACATGTAAAATATGCACCACTGTAGACATGATACTGTGGATGTTGTATAGATCTTTTCTTTTTGGGCTGCCCCACTTCACCCTCTCCAGTTCACAAGCATGCACACTTGAGATATCATTTAAAAGAGAACAGTTTTATAGAAAGTTGAGTTGCTGGAGTAAGACCATTGGTTTCTTTTAACTGGTAGTTGGGTGAGATTTCAATCTTCTTTTCAGCTCAGTCTCCTCTTTTTTCGGTTCCCTGTATTCTTCCAGGTCTTTCTGCTTAGATCCATCTCTCTGCGGAATTATCCTGTTTGATTTTCTCTGTCATTTGGCATGCCAATAGATTTCATGAGACCCTGTGTTGAGGGGTTGCTTTATCTGGTCTTTCTGGAGCTGAAACTAATGCCCCCCTCCCCCCTGATGATAGTCAAGTTTGTGGAACTGATGAAATTGGTTTACTAAATATTGCAGGTTGCATTTAGGACTAAGGTGTTTCACCCAAACATCAATAGCAATGGAAGTATATGTCTTGACATTCTTAAAGAACAGTGGAGCCCAGCACTTACAATTTCCAAGGTTTGATATTACGTGGTTCTCGAGTTTTGACTGAGTTTACTTCCCTCTAGGAGCAACAGATGGATTTAGAGTATAGGTGATATTTATACAGAAAGTAGACTAGATATCTGAGATTTTAGTTGTTCAAACAATGACGACATCTGATTTTTGTTGAGTTGAGCTATAGTTCTTGCCATCTTGATAAGGGTACTGTATATGATATTGCAGCAATATAAATGATTTGAATGACTTAAATATTCCTCTCAGTTTCCTTAAATGGGGCTTCATTCTTGTTTCCCAAGAGCCATTTCTTTGATAACTTGACGACACCTCTGCATGTATTGCTGTAATTCAATTGCAGAAAAAATTTATTTCCGTTATTTTCAGGTCCTTTTGTCAATATGCTCATTGTTGACGGACCCCAACCCTGATGACCCCCTTGTCCCCGAAATTGCTCACATGTACAAGACCGACAGAGCCAAGTATGAAGCTACTGCTCGCAGCTGGACACAGAAGTATGCCATGGGATGAACGGTCCTTCCTTCTCTCAACTGTTTGAATAAAAGTGGAAAAAAAAAATTATATTTGCTTCTTATGTAACAGAATTAAAGATGTCTTGAATGGATGCTTTCTGTTTTTGTCCGTGGAACTTAAAATTGGTAATTGTTAAGGGTCCGCTGTTGTGAATATTCCTTTTGTATGACGTTGGTGATGTGAAGGTTATTGTTCCGTAAACTTTGTCGTGAACGATCTGCTTTTCGAAGTGTTACTCCTTGAGCCATGACAACGCAGTCATAGGTGGGTGTTGTCAACAGGCTCAAAACTTGGGTAGATTTAATTCGTAAATTGGAGGGAGGGACGAAATAAGCTGTGAATTTTACAGGTCAGGAATATTTTTAAATAGAAAATAGTGTTTTTTATTTGAGATGTTAACAAATACAACGGGCTATTGCGAGGGCTCTGTTTGATTAAGTCGCACCACGAGGTTGGTTCAACATTCTTAGGTGTTTTATGATGCTATAAAGTGTTATTTATTTATTTGTTGTTAAATTAATTATACTTCCTATATATGTTATTTTCGTGTAAGGTACAGGGCAGGATTTCTTTTTTCTGTTTTAGAAGCGTGAGTAGATTTAAGGGTCTTTAAGAGTTGAGGAGGGAAAGGAAATCTGGTGAAGGAAAAGATTATGGTGATGGCTAAAGGATGCCTCGACCATCGGCCAAATCGCTCTGCAACTTTGTCAACAGCAACAATCAAAAATAATCATCAAGAACCCAGAGATTTGGAAAAATGCTGGAAGAAGATGGGTAATTTTACTGTCGAATGAGAACCTAGATCTGGAAGATGTCGAGTGGAGCTGTGTGGGTGGAAGATTCTAGAGATGCACTCATATTGCAGCGACGCGATTGCTTGTGTTGGTGTGTGGAGGGATTTTAGTTCCAGATGCGAGATCAAGGGGATGGTGAAGACAATGGCTTCCAAATCTGGTGATGATTAGAGCTACATATGGCTGCTGCTTTCAACTCCCGACTCTTCTCTCCACGGCGTCTCTGGTAACCGATGGTGGTGCTTGGTGCCATCGTTTCTGTTGGGGTGGTGCTTGCTGTTAGGGATGGAGGAAGGGTAATGATGGGGAAGAAGGGAAGAATGAAGATGATGTGAGAAGGCAAATGGAATTTGGACCCCATAGAATTTGAGATGGAATCCAATTCCAACAAATTCTGATGGAAATTGTTTCCACATTTTAATCTAATTTTAACTAATCAAACATGTGAAACTTTAATTTCTAATTTTATATCCATTTACACCCTTCTAAATCCATCATGCCAAAAGGCTCTTGGGGAAAGTTGGAGAATAAGTTGGTATTGGATTTGTCAAAAGAGGGACGGTTCAAAAATTGATTAAAAATCTGTTGCAGCGCTCCTTTTATTGAGGGTGAAAGATCAAGGTTACAAAGTCTGCGGATGTGAACGTTGGTGTGGCAAGTAGTTGTTGCCCTGATGTGAATCTTATGAAATGCCGCACATTTATTGTGTTGGCAAGAAATTTATAGGGAGACGTGGGAATGAATAAGGAAGCATAGTTGTGGGGATTCCAAGAGAGTTGATATCGAAGCATTATTGTGAGTGAGAAAGCTCAGCCACAGGAAGATGCTCATAATTGTCATTCTTGGAAGATGAAAGCTGCCTTCCAAAAACGATTGGCATGTTTTGTGTGTGCTCCTTCTCGGAAAGCGATCACTGCCTTCTCTCAACGCTAAAACCTCTCCCCTGTTATGAAACTCTCGCTACTTTTCTCAATATCGTTCCAATTTTATCAGATGTCTGTGAAAGGATGATGGCAATTTTTGCTTGAATGAAAAAGTAAATGCCACAAATGGTGGGTGCATTATTTCCTCTGTTTCCACCATGCATGCGGGACCATCCAAAGGGAATTGGCTGAAAGGACTTGAGGGAACCCCCCGAGAAAAACTACAAGAAAAGTAAACATGGTCATTACATTCACGTGGATAATATTATATTATATTTTATTATAATTTTTAAGAGTATATTTAAATTTTAGTTGGGTATAATTAATTATAAAAAAATTAATTAATATAATTGATTTTGATTACAATTGAATGGTATTTTTAAAAATTTATATTTCATTTTAAAAAGTATTCTTTCTATTAAAAATGTAAGGTATTTTTTAAAAGGTTAAATATTTAAATGTATAAAATATTTTTAATCTTTCAAAGTGTGATGATTTTTTAAAGTGTTCTTATTAAATAAATTACTTGATATTTTTATCCTATTAAATAGGGGTGAATAGAAAAAGATATTATTAATTTAAAAATAAATAACTATTTTATTAAAGATAAAATTTGATTAAAAATATTTTATAATTTTAAATATAAAAAATAAGATTGTTAAATTTATTTAATAAAATTTATTAATACATTAGGTTTTATTCAAAAATAAGGAGTATTATAATATAATATCTTATTTAATAAATTTAACAAAGCAAAGCGAGACTGCAAGTACATGCAGGGGTATGTTGGAGCAGATGATATTTCTGACAAATAATAAATGAAAATAAGAGCACCGTGGTTTGAGTGTTCAGAATTGACTATTTTCCTCATTCAAATAAGCACTAAATTATTTCAAAATTGGTTTAGATCCTGAAAGAAATAAGTTTTTACTGTTTGTAGTGAATGTCACTGTTATTCTTGAAGTATTTGTTTAAAAAAGTAATTTGTTTACATTATTTCATGTATTAATTTACTGAATGTATTATATTATACTTGGAAACCCATGCTGCGCTTATATCTTAAAATTAAAAAAAAATAATTTACAGTATTATTTGAAATAGGAGTGGGTAAATTATATGAAGTAGATTATTGAGGAAAGATAGGAATTGTGGATATCCACGCAGAGGACATTATAAATAGTGCGTAGCTGTATGAATTGAATATCTCGCGGGGATGGAGGGAAGGCAGCTATTTAGTTTGGTCATGGTTGCTACTTGCTAGCTACGCAATCCAATCAGCGGCTGTTTGCATCGGCAAAGAACAAAAGCCGTCTACATCCAATCGTACCATTTCCACACCCCCAAAGCTTTTCAGCTATCCCCAGTGAACTGCCTCTCCCCAGTTTTTTTCAGACCTAGTGGAAGTTACACCATTAATATACATTAATTTCTTGGAAGCTGATATTTAGATAACACTACTGTACCAATTTAACCAAGCATACCGTCGTATTCCTATGGCGTGCCTCTCCCAGATTTTTAGACTTAACAAATTTTTACTGAAAGATGTACTAGACGCTGGGAGTCCATATCTCTCTGGTGCCTGCCCCTGATTCCTGCATCTGCGTATTCTGTTTGATTTGGAGTTTGATGTCACGTTTGATCCGATTTAACTTCCCAGCTTTCTCCAGAGGTGCAATTCTGCACAAGCATTGATTCCCCTCCCAAATCTCAGCCTCTCATAGTAGGCATTTTCAACAATGGATTAGACTCCCTAGTTCTCGTCCCACAGTAAAACCCTCCTCGCAACACTGGTATTAAAAGGTCCGGCATTTGACCGCTCTCAGCAATTATTGTGTCTCACCTTATTGACCATGTTGGTTGGGACGTACTTGGTGAAAATACAACCCCCAAAAGCTGTCACTCGTGGCTTCCAGCCCCTCCTCCCCCGCAAATCCTCCCATCAGCACCAACCACTTGGGCTGCTTCATTCCTTCACTTCCCAGTTTCTTCATTTTTAATATGGGCATCGCAGGGACAGCACTGACCAGTGCATTAGGATTCTAGTATAAGCAACAATAAACACGCACCTGAGGTCATGAAGGTCGTATTCACGGTCTATATTTTTTATTTCAAAAGTTAAGGTAATCAAATGAACTTAATTTTAGCATGAGAGGACTGTTGAGAATAATAAACAGGGGGGATGAGAGAAAGATAAACAGGAGGTGTCACTATCTGAAAATTGGAGTCTTCATGCCCCTTAACTGAGATAAGAGGACACGTGCTTGACTCGCCGGGTAGATCTTTCCCTTTGCTTCTCCCTCAAGACATGCCATATGTATACTTTAAGCAACAACTCTTTGTGACACTGCTTCCATTTTTTTTTTTTTTAAATTTTTCCTGTGCAGCGGTATTAAATACTACTAATAAATTATATGAAAGAGGTGTTAATTTTTTAATTATTCTCGCGCGTGAGTAACCACTGCAACGTGTTCTCGCAAAACCCCACCATCACTCATACCATTCGTTCATTAACTGCTCTTCCAACTTGGCAAACTTCTAGACTCTCCGGATTCTTAGGGCACATTTTGATTTCAATTGACAAAAATTGATTAACAACAAGTGAGAATGTTTGGATAATATTTTCTAAACCTGATGTTAATAATTGAAAATGTTGAATAACTTTTCAGAATTAATTATAAAAATGGAAAATAGAAAATGTTCAGATATTAAAAATCGATTCTTAAATGAAGAAAAAAAAACTTCTTCAAAATAGAGTTTCACAGATGATAAAGTTATTTTTATAAAGTTTAGTTTATTTTCAAAACTGATTTTAAATGGAAATCTAAACTCTAAAGAGGTTTTATTGGTGGTGTCAAAAAGAGAGCAATTTCAAGTATTAGTCCATTGAACCGGTGATTGTTGGCCCTGGTTAATTTTCAACGTTGGTGAGTGACAGTAATCAGTAAGAGATTGAATGAGTAAATAGGAGCAGTTGAGAATAATCAAAAGAGAAGAAAGAGGGTTGGACACGTCAGCAGAGGCAGCTGGAAGCCTTGAAGCTGCGTCTGCGCTACTCTCGAGAGCGACGCGAACACGCACACAGTCACGCCCCCCCGCTCCACTCCCAAATCTCCTACTCCCTCAACTCAACACTATCACCATCTTTTTTTAATTATTTTTTTAATATTGTAATTGGGTGGCGGATTTAAGTATTTAATTTTAAAATGAGCGTGTCAAAATTGAAGGTTATTAGCCTTGTAACAGTGTTTGATTCCAAGAGGAGAAGCCTGAAGTTCATGAGTGAGGTTGTTGGGTTGAAAGCAAGAGGGGTGTGGAGTGTGTGGAATTGTGTTTCAACTTTGAATTAAAAAGCTCCTAATTTTCTTGGTCTTCCAACGAGAACCGTGTCCCTTCCTTCATGCTTATATATATGTGCCCTTCGTGTTCGACTTGTTGCTCTTCGCGTCACCCCCCACTCACTCCTCTCCCCTCCTCTCCCGCCAAAACCACCCACCTTCGTCTTCCCCTTCTTCCCTTTAATCGTGACGTCTCAGTTCCATCGTATCTAGCCCTTCTCTGATTCTTTTCTCTCTCCCTCCAGCCTCTGTTATCTCTAACAGAGCATAAAGCCGTCTCCTTTTCTTCGGATTACCACCCTGATTCCTCCCTATCCCTTTTGGTTCCTCTCTCCTCATACAGGTTCTCCAAAATTCTTAATTCTTCCATGCTGCCAGCACCAAGCATCATCACTCCTCACATTTCTTCTTCCAAACAACAACCTTAGCAGCACAGGGGAAGCGAAACAGTCCTCTTCCCTCTCCACACCTCGCTCTCGTCATGTCCCTGCGCTCTAAGCCATCCGAGAGTCTCCAAGAAACATGCACCTCCGCCACCAGAAGAAAAACGCGTCCAAGGCTCCTCAGAATCATACTCACTGATCCCGACGCCACCGATTCTGACTCCGATTCTTCCGCCGATGAAAGCCCGCACGCGTCTTCGAGAGTCAAGCGCCACATCACGCAGATCACCCTCCACTTACCGTCCCCAAATCCTCCTCCTTCCCCCGCTCCCCCCGGCTCCCCTGCCAAATCCAACCCGACCCGGTTCAGAAGACCCGCTGGCGCTTCCTCCTCGCTCCGCCACAGGAGGTTCAGGGGCGTTCGCCAGAGGCCGTGGGGTCGGTGGGCTGCCGAGATCCGGGATCCGAACCGAAGGAAACGGGTCTGGCTTGGGACGTTCGACACGGCGGAGGAGGCCGCCTCGGAGTACGACAGGGCAGCGCTAAAGCTAAAGGGTCCTCACGCGGTTACCAACTTCCCTAACTCTATCATTGTAGAGGATAAGGCGACGCCGATCGCCGCCGCGGATGAAAGTATTGGCACAGAAGGAACGGTATCGTACTCTGAATCGGCGGCGTCGCCCACGTCTGTGCTTCCCTACGATGGCGATTCGTCGGCGTTCAACGATTTCCGTTACGGCGGAGTGTGGATGCGTTCGGATTCGACATAGACGTGCCGCTGAGCCTGCCGGACGCGAACGTGATGCTGTCGAGTCAACCGTTTGGAAAAGAGGAGTTCGGCGAGTTTGACCTCGACGACTTCTTGACGTGGCCCAACTAAATTTTTGGGGCTTCTTCGTCTTTTTGAAAAAAGTCAGGGACTGTGTCGTAATTCCATTCGGCTTCTCGCGATTAAAAGTTTTGTCGTGGTGTTTGATTTGGCGGAGCGCGAAGCAGGAGATTTTTCCCAGCTGAAGCGGCGGTAAAGTTTTGATTCGTATTTTGTAATCATCAGTTTGATAATTAAAACAACTAAATTAAATTAAAATTAAATCAAAGGAATTGGAAAATCAATGATGTCCTTGAATATGAAGCGTATAAATTATAAGCGTTGAATTATTTATTATGTGATGTCGAAAATTTTGGTGTTTGTAAAATTATGCAACTTTGCTGTACTTCGTTTGTTTAAAAATGAACAAATATTTATGAAATTGTAGTAAATTATATGCATTTGGATTCTTAATTTTATAAATCGAATAAAATATCAAACACAAGTAAAAAGACACGTGGTTGAGAGTTAGCTACGTGGCTTAGAACTATAAGTCAACTGTATATAAGCCTCCCGTGGGATTTTTCTATTTCCCGGTGCTTTGCGTTCTTATCCAGCATTCTCCTTTCCTTTAATCATTCTTTATCTTTTTATGCATTAATTAAATTGAAATGACTTCAATAAATTTTGTTTGTGATTACATGAAAAATTCGTGGCTCTATCTATATCTTGTTATGGTGCATAGATATACTATAGAACATACAGATGCATTCATACATAAATTCTTGTAAGATTCATTGTCAGCATTATTTGTTTATTTGACCAAATATTCGTGATTCTCTACATATGTTAAAACTACTTAATATTTTGTATTTTTTTTAAGTTAAATAAAAATATATATTTAATTGTATTCTTTAAAGCTTATTATTTTTCTTATAGATGAATTTAATGGTGAAATAATTCATAAAATATTTCTCTTTTCATTAAAGAAGCGAGTCTCATGATAAGATTCCTCAGTGGGATCTACTGCTATGGGCTACACTACTACTTGTTGGCATGCCGGCAAACGCGCTTAATGGAATTTTAGCGAAAATTTACATGACATCAGAAGAGTCAATGCGAACCTTTTTTTTAAATTCCTGCATCAGCATCTCGTGAGCTAAAAGAAATTTAGAGCCACCAAAATTTTATTAATGGATGCTATTTAAATATGAGAAAAATAATACTATATCATTGAAGGTGGACAAATAATATTTTATCCAAATTTTGTGATCGAAGGTGGATCAAATAGGGTGCGAGAAAAATAATATTTTATCATTGGAAAATAATTAATTTTTTTTGCCACCTGGTTTTTGGGGAGGCCAGCAACAATTATTTAATATTAACACATTGACAGGGAAGGAAAGGATATGATCAAAATAAGTGTCTGAGTAGTGAGTGCCACATACAAGCATAAAAAATGCAATTTGAAATATCTGTGTTCAAAAATCATCGGATCCAATCTTTGATATAGTGTGCGACAAAAGGATGGACTACGACGTTTTATATTTTGTAGCGCAATATTTGATCACCTAAGAAGAGAAGAAAAATCAATGTTACATCATCGTACAATTTTCGTGATATTACAGGATTTTTTTTTTTCCCCTTTCCATCCCTGCCATTACCCAAGCTGGGAGAAATGAAAAGCACAGTTTTACCCGAACGTGAAATTAATTATGTTAAGGCCACTGTGCTTCTCTGAATATCAATTTCAATTACCTCTATAAATGACTTCCTTCGTTGCCCGTTTCATTTTTATCGAGTCGATCACGGTTGTGTGGCCTGTGAAATTGCACTTGGTAAATATATTTTAGTGTTAAATTGACAAATTATCCTTTTGTTTTTGGGCCGACAAGTGCTAATATTGAAATTTTCTGTCTCCCCTAAAACAAATAAAATTAGTGTTATATTGTCTTGCGAAAATTATCATCAACCTCACATGTATGCTTCTAATGCAATGTGACGTGTTACGTCTGGTTTTATCTTCAATGCATACTCGTCAAATCGAAAGCAACATTTAAGCTTTGTAATAATAAAATATCGCAATCCGTTGTTAATAAAATATCCATCACCCATATTACAAAAAAAAAATCCTCAACCACTAATGGTTTTTAATTAAAGGAGTCAAAAAGATACACATGGTGTTTCTTATTATTGTTGTTATATGCATCCTTAAATCAGATTTGATCACTATAAAACTCAATCGAAGGTACATCTCTTGAAAGGATTTTCTTAACTTGCACACGAATTTGAGCAGAATGCGTCGTACTTAAATACTAATATAATTTAGGAAAGATTAATAGAATGAAAAAGAATTGCAAAAAGGGGGTCTAGGTTAAGATATCTCAATCTGGAGAAGGAGATTGGGCCAGGTTAGCAGGATTATGTGAGATCATGCTTGTTATGGCAAGTGGAAGATATTTAGGGTGTGCTGTCTTTTAAAAAGCCTAAAGTTGTAAAAATTGTGTGAATCTTAGATGAGATGATCCCTTAAATCTTGCTCATCAGACATTGATAGGCCACTGTTTCAAGACATGGGCAACAGTAGGCCCCCGGTCCCGCAAATAGGTGGCTGCTTCTCCAACAATAATTTTGGTGGGTGGGCCCCACTACCCCCGTTATTATTATAGCCTTTCAAATGCCCTTGTGCCCCACTCAACTAACAAAGTGGTTACCGGCGGCTCATGCCGCTCCACAGTTCAAATACGTAAAAGGTCACGCCATTGAAAAATATAAAATATTTTTTAAAACATTAAATATTAAAAAAATATAATTTATCTTTAGCATTTTAAAATATGATTAATGTATTTTTTAAAAGTATTCATAATAAATAAATTTTTTATATTTATTTTAAAGTAAAACACTCTATACAAAAATAAATAGAAAAAAATTATTAGTTTAAAAATAATTAAATATTTTATTGAGAGGCGAGATTCAATCATAAAAATTTTACATTTTTTAATAAAAAAAATATTACATCCGTTTAATATTATCAATTACTTTCTCTGGTCCTATTTAAAAGGTAGAGGAAGGATTTTTTTTTTGTCCTATTTATAAATCATCTCATTAAATTTTTATCGTAAATTTTTCATTTGACCTCCATTAAATATTTGCAAGAGAAAATATATTATTAAAATATATATATTAAATAGAGATAAATTTAATAAATTATTAAATTTTTAAATAGAATTATTAGGTTTTAAGATTTTTTTAATTTCAATAAAATATGTTAAAAATGTCTTATAAATGAGATTAGAGAAATATTTCTTAAAGTATTATGTTAAAAAATATAATTTATTTTAGCAAGTCTTTTAAAACATAATTAATAAAATTTTTTAACCAAAAAAATTATTAAATAAGAGTTACTTTTTATCTTTTAGGTTGTGTTTAGGCTTTACTTGCTTTCCTTTTAGTTGCATTGTACTCCCTTCATTAAAAATATACAAGGTATCTTTAATTAATTTCACTTTCAATAAAATAGCTATGTTTTTTTCAATTAATCCTATTTTTTTATATTTAACCTTCTTTAATAAAGTATTTTACTTTAAAATAAATATAAAATAATTTATTTCATAAAAACAATTTTTTTAAAAAATAATGATTATATTTTAAAAGATTATAAATACTTTATATTTTTATGGAGGGGATATAATTTACTTGCTTGTATGATATTAGTGTGTACTCTTTTTTTAATACCAATAAAATAGACTATTTTTCTGTGCAAGGAGTAAGGGCAAACATGTAAATGTAATTATACTGAACGGAGGAAGTGATGGCCCTCAAATCTCAATAGTTGCAACTCTTGTCTTGTCTATCTGTTCAGCTAGTTGGTTCTGGCTCCGTTGAATAGAGATAATTTTATTCTATATAAGTTTTAGATTCATGACTTATGATGAAAAAGATTATATTTGGACAATTATCATCAATTTAGAACGGGGCAGGCTTTTCAGATAAAGTGAAATCAATTTCAGCCATTATGATGGAGGCTCTTGGTCCCGTGCCCTCTTACCTGCTAAGGATTTTAGTGCAGACAAGGTGATCTTTGAGAGTGACTTTCAAATGCTTATCTCTTGTATTACTAAGGGTCAACATGAGACTGTTAATTGGATGAGTAGAGGAATCATTCATAAAAAATGTGTGTGTTACTGTGTCGCATAATCACACTCAAAAATTATTTGTCACTAATGATATGTGCAACTATCTGATCTACCGGTGCCCTGTGTTGGATTAAATTATTTTAAGATGGCATACCCAATTGAGTAGAATTATTTTTAGAGACACATGCATATATTGTTTTTATGTTGTGAATAACAGAGAGAATATGTATATTAATAATCATTTTTCACAATCTTCTGTCTCCCCATTTCGCGTGTGTGAATAAAAAGTTTGTGGCATGTCCCTATCGGGTTGAGCGATTGTATTTACGCACCGCTTTTGTAAGGAATGATTTGCTATGCGTGCCTGTGTTTTGTTGACCAAAAAAAACCCCGGGGGGGGGGGGTTGTTTTCTCATGGCGGGTTGTGTATATTTATACTTATAAAAATGCTTTTCTGTATTAATCATGCTATGCTCTGTGTTATCATAAGTCTTTGCTAGATTCTGTACAAGTTTTATAAGCTTTCCATCAAGTACGATGTTCATTATATTGGTTACAAATGGCTTGTTTTCACGCAACAAAATCTTATTATTTAATCAACTTATAAAATAAGAAAAATTAATCATTTAACCCCTGTGATTTTGACCTAATTATAACTCAATCTCTAAAACTTGACTTGTTATAACTCAATTTCTGAAATTTTAACTTGATTATAAATCAATCCTTAAACTTTACCTCTTACAATTTAGTTTCTGAAATTTCAACTTTTTAAAAATTAGTTCCTATATTAAAAAAAATAAAATTATCAAAATTAAAAATATTTTAAAATTTATTACTGATATCTTAAATTACTAAACTATTTTAATATTTATAAATATTAAACGTTTAAAATATTTTTAGTTTTTATAATTTTATTTTTTTTAAATATAGAGATCAATATTTAAGAAATTGAAATTTTAAAGACTAAATTATAAGAGGTAAAGTTTAGGGACTGATTTACAATTGAGTTAAAACTTTAAAAATTAAGTTATAATTTGTCAAAATTTAAAAATTGAGCCGAAAACAAAACTATAAAAATTAAATAATTAATTTTTTATAAAATAAAATATAGAGAGAAAAGGAAAAGGAGTCTAACAATTTTACATACATTAAACGGGCGTTCGTATGAATTATCGATATGGTGAGTCCCACGAGTCACAAGTCACAAGCTCACGTAAGAATTGAAGTGGGGGAAATAGATGAAAAAGATGTGCAGCCGCCTTTACCCAAGAAAAAAAAAAAAGAATATATAGCCGCCTGACTTCCCACTATCACCAATTTAATTATTTAAAATTCAAAATATCTCATATATTTAATTAACGTGTAATCAATATCATTGGCACCAAATCCTCAATGTGCGGAATAGAGATTACCTGGTTGATTTCTATCTGACAATTTTCGGACCAATAACAACTTCTTCCCGCCGTTATTAATTACTCCTCTGATTTTATTTACAAAGTATTGTTAACCTATTTTATTAAAATTAAAAAAAATTAAAACTTATCAATTATATTTAAAAATTTAATAATTTTTTAATTTTATTTCTGTTAAAAATATATATACTTTAATAATATACTTTCTCTTTTCAATATTTAATTGAGGTTAGATGAAAAAATTTACAATAAAAATTTAATGAGATAACTTATAAATAATATAAAAAATTATCTCTGCTCTATAAATAACAGGAGAAAGTATAGAGTATTTCTAGAAAATAATTTTGATTTTTAATATAAATCACTTGAAATAGTATTAATTATATTTTTAAAATTATATTTACTTAAACTTATTAATTACAAGAGAAAATGCGATGCTGATTGTTTTCTTTAAATAAAAATAAAATTAATAACCTAAATGCTTCTAGTCAATTCTGATGAAGTGATTAAAAGTGTTTTACAATATAAATTACATGAAATATATCCTTCATTGCACCTTTTTTTTTTTTTAATTAACGTGGACAATTTGTTTGAGACATAGTTTTTGAAGGCTAATTGCTGGGCTAATAACAGGATTCAAATTTCTCTATATCACACTGTAGATGCGAGAAGCTCGCACTATTTTCTTGCAGTGTGTTTTGATAAGAATTAAACCTCTCAAATATTCATTTATAATATACTCCCTTTGCTAAAAAATATAAAATAATTTTAACTAAATATCATCTCCAATAAAATAGTTACCTACTTTTAAACTAATTTTATCTTTTTATATTTACCCCTATTAAATACTGTATAATAAATATAAAGTCACTATCAATAGAGGCACTTTTAAAAAAAGATAATAATTACACTTCAAAAGATTAAAAATATTTTTTATTTTTTAACATCCAATTCCTTAAAAAATATCTTATAGTTTTAAATGGAGAAAGTATATATATATATATATATATAGTTAAAAAGGATAATAGCAAAGGTCGTTGGTGATTAATAGTCATAATTAAATGTAACTTACGGTGGTCAAATGTAGAGAGCTTTAAAAATTTAAAGAGAAATGAAAACAGTTCCAATATGTTTATTTAAAAAAATGAAAATAATTTCAAAAATATTTAAATTCAAAATATTGATCCAAACAATTTTTTTAGAAAACGAACAATAATTATAAAAAATAAAGTATGTCCTTAATCAATGTGGATTATATATTTGGGTTGCCAAAGCAAGACAACGATGCTGCCTCGTTTGGCACTTTTTGTATGGGTGGGGATTCATTATAGGATTAGCATAACGATCGAAAAAAATTCACGCACACTAGTCAGATTAGGGTGGCTGTTTTTGGTTCTTGTCACCATCGTCCAAATCTCCCAAATAAACTCATCACCAACTTTTTTATTCGTGTTTATCCTATTCACAATGGCCTTTTCATTAGTGCTCAATCTCTTGTATCCTTCCTCCTCGAGTGTGTTATACCAAATGTAGATATATCATTTTTTAAAGTGAACGCGTGTCACTGTTAATTTCTGGGTACTTCTTAGACAATATCACAAAACATTTTTGTCTCTGAATATAACATAACAGCAAATGTCTGTCTAAAAAATGTATTATGAAATAGACTTAAGTTTATAATTATTTATTCAAAATCAATCAATTAAATCAGGAATATTTTGAATATATATTTTGGTTTCAATGAATTTTTTTATATTTTATAAAATAAAAATTGAAATTTTATAATTTAAGAATGTATATAAAATAATGAATATATATACTATGACAGCCTAGAATTTATGGTTACTATCTTGCTATATTTTAATTCAATGCCCACACTCAATTTTTAATGTTGTGTGTATTGCTTTTGTTGATTCCTTTTTCTGTAAATCATGAGTGAAAACCAACAAGACTCGCCCCTTCAATCTTGTAAAGAACCTTTTTGGGATAAGGGGGTCGGGAAAGATTTGTTTGTTCACGATTCTTTTTTATATTCTGCAACTGATTCGATGCATTATTCAGCAACTAAATAGGCCCCAAAATGATGCCTGACTTTGTGACATTATTACCACATTTCTTATGCGTCTCTAACCTTTTTTTTTTTTTTTCCTATTTCTTCTTTTAAGGCCGGACCGAATCTCTCTGATTCAATTATAAGATTTCTCATTGATGCCTTTCAGTTTCGAGATTTTGGTGAAAGAATAAATTTATACGCATTTTTTAATTTTTTATTTGATTTTTAATTAACCCGTATAAAACAAAAACATGGTTCAGACGTATTAGCATACATGGTTCTAATCTATCATATTATTGTTATAAGTTCATACTTGCATCTTACGTTAATTGAAATACTTGATGGCTTGATGCATAGTTACCGTGAGATATATATTTTATTTTAAGAAGAAGATGATAACACCTTTAATTTCTTTTTTTTCCCAATAGCCCTTTTGGAATGCCAAGTATTGGGACGAATTAACTTGTTTTATGATCTTATAAAAAAGTAATATTGAGTTAGTGTGGAAAGGACGTTTGCAATATACTTTTTTCCGAACCCCAATACAAGTTATTGCTAATTAATTAATTTATACCTCTAAAAGATTGGTTAAAATTTTAATAATTTTATAAAAAATTTCACATTTTTCCAATGATTGCATGTTATTCAAAACATCATTAATTATTCAATAAAGTAATGGTATAATTGAAATATATATATATATATATACACACACACATATACATACATACACATAACACTTATCCAACACCCTATATATTTGGGATAGAGCAAGCTTATAAAAAATTATTCATATTTTAGTTCAGAAAAAGTACTGCTAGTATAAAATTAGAATTAATAAGAGGTATACATGGCGAAACCCCACAAGTTCACCACATCAAGATTTTAAGTCAATACATGCTTACAATTAACATAATATGATTATTGATTTTCAGATAAGATCATAGGAAAATAAAATTTCAAAACGGACGAGAAACCAATCGCAAACAAAAACTGAAAAAAAAAAAAGACTGACAAAGAATTAGTTTTAAAAATATTCCAAAAAACTCTTTCAAGAACCAATGACAAATGGTTTTGAAGAAAAATAAATATACACAAAACTTTATACACTCTCCATTATACAATACAATGCATTTTTAACTACAACACACGTCTAATAAATTAATTAATTATTTTTGAACTAATATTATATTTTTATGTTTATCTTGATTTAACAAGGTATCTTGCTTAAAGGGAAAGAATTAGATGATTTATTTATTAAGAATATTTTAAGAAAAAACTCATTAATCACATATTAAAAACTAAAAATACTTTATCTTTTATCATTAATCACATATCAAGTGAAGGAATGTGCTCGAAAAACAACACATATATATACACTGAAAGGAGGTTGCAAGCCGAGAAGACAAGTGAGAGAAGGCAATGAAGGGACAAGTAAAAAGAGGAAGGACATACCATTAATGTAGTGACCATAAAGTGGCACATGTTATTCTCATCATCATCATCACTCACTCCCTTCTCCGTGTTTTCCCAAACCCCACTCACTGTTCCTTTTCTTAAAAA
Source organism: Prosopis cineraria (assembly GCF_029017545.1). NCBI lineage: Eukaryota > Viridiplantae > Streptophyta > Magnoliopsida > Fabales > Fabaceae > Prosopis > Prosopis cineraria. The sequence continues at coordinate 3,475,170 of NW_026555339.1, read as the reverse complement.
AAAAAAAATCATACCTTCAATCAATGTTAAAAAAAATTTTAATTGTTAATAGTCAGTTATGTTAATAGTAATACCACCTCCTTCTTTTAAAAGAAATCTTAAATTCAAACCCAACGCTGACACGTTTGTGTGGGTGTGTGGGTGCATGTGTCTCTGTTTTTTAAGGAAGAGCTATGTTAAAAGTAAAATTTTATTAAAATTAAAATTTTACCTTTATTTTTAATAATTTATTCAATCCTCTTTCTGTTCTTGTTCTGCATTAATAAAGTTTCGTTAGATATACTCGTGCTCTGCTTGTCTAAAATGAAGGTGATATAATTATGTTTGGAATGAGGTTAAAAATTTGAAAGATTTAAATAATTCTTTTTAAGTTAATTATTTTGAAAAAATTAAATAGCATCTCGGAAAAGTGAATTCATTTAAAAAAAAAAAAAACTATTTCCCTGGATTGAAATGGAGATGATCATTCTAAACCAGGCAATTAGTCCCCACAGTGTGCTGGAAAATGTTCACGTTTTCGAGTAGCCGTAAATTAAATAATTGTTTTGCCGATATGATGGAGTCAGTCTTACTGTTATATGAGAAACGAGCATATATACGTCTCCCTGCAAATGAAGATTGAAGAACACGGTGACCCACCTGGTTCCCACTTGATTGGACAGCTGGGTTTTTGTTTTGTTTTGATGAAAAGCTGGGTAATAATTTAATGGGGAAGAAATCTTCACGGGATCTAGCGTGGTAGCACTGTGGGCCTTGGAATCTTGTTTAAGTGAAAAAAGAAAACGCCTATAGAATTCAATGACGTTGAATACAACCAAGAGGAGTGCGATTTGAGGATTCAACCAGGGAAAAGCAGATTACTTGCATGAGACTCTTAACAGACGTGGAGGACCGAAGTGAATGTATATAATATAATCTAAGTATGTGTGCACGACTAGATCATTCATATCACAAGAAAAATAAAATGAATATTTTCTTCCAAAAAAAAAAAAGTGAGATGCGAGAAAAAGGCAAATGAAGGAAAGTTCGAGGGAACATAACGGGTGGGGAAAAGGAAGAAAGGGAATGGGAGAGAAGAGTCTGTGAATGGAAGAGCTGATGACTTTGTTTTGTTTGCATGCAAACTCAGAGTCAATAGCCACTCAAGTGATATACCAAAATGGACCAATACAAGCGTGGCAGTCATCCTCACGCAAAATCGTGTTCAGAAGAGGCGAAGCTGAAACGTTCAACGGTGTTGTGTGTTTTTGAGTGGACTTGTCTCAGTCTTGTTGTCTTGACCTGGCCAGTGAAGACGTTGTGGACTGGACACTCACATTGGCATCAAGATATTGGAAGAAGGTAGAATCTTGCGACACTGAACCATGGGATCCGCGTGTCCCTATCATATATATATAATCTCTTCTCGTTTGTCAATATTTTAGGTACAATTACCTGGCACTCTCTAGCAGCGCCGGGAGATCTAAAAGTAAGATAAAATACTTGTAGTAAACACTGGAGTTATGCAAAGAGAATGGTTAATTATCCCGTCTACATGATCTACGTTTAATTTGAACGAGTATGTGATTGGTTGCAATTTTTTTTTTTACGTAATTCAAAAGGGGTAATGTAGGTCCTATTGGAAGAGGATGTTGAATCCTCAAGAGTTGAGATGGTAAAGACAAGAAGAATTATTTGAAATAATTAAATAAGAAGGAAGGGGAGTATGTAAAATTGACAACTGAGGAAGGGAAGGAGAACATGAGGTGTTGGGGATAGGGGTGACGAAGGAGTTGGTAAATTGGGGATTAGTTAAATAAAAGAGCAGTTAAACAAATAAATGATGATGAACGCGCCACTTAATCTCATATAAGGGTGCTAACCGCCTGAAGCTCGGACTTTGTAGTGTGAGATTGTGGGTTGAATCCTGCTGGATGCTTTGTGATAAACAAGGAGGAAAAGGAAAGAGAAGGTGTGGCCAAGGAAGGGGAGGTTAGGCAGAGAAGTGAAAAGTGAAAGCGATTTATGAGGGAACCGGATGTCGTCTGGAAGAGAGACTTAATCCCCGCCACTGCCTCCTCTTTCTTTTTTCCTCATATGTCTTGTACATCATTGTCCATGTCTTGTGTGGAAAATTTAATAATTCGTACTACTTAAAAAATTATGATTTTTTAAACCATCTCTAATATATTGGACTCGCGCCTTATCTATGCTTTAAACCAAAAAAATAAATAAATGTATTCCTCACATTTTATTCCTTTTTACTCGTGCATTTACTCGAACATAAATGCACTGAGTTAATTTTTATTCCATATTAATATTTGATTAGAATTAAAACTTCATAAATTAAGATCAATTAAATTATTAATATATATCATTCTTCAAAATAATAATATGCAGATATTAGCTTGAAAAGGACAACCTTTTAAGCGGCTATAATTTTTTGAAAGATTTGTGTCATGGTTGTTGGTCGTAAAGATAATTTGGGAAAAATTTCAATTAGTCCAAGTTTGACTGCATCCCATGAAATTTAAAATTATTTAGGATCAGATCCAACAAAAAGGAGCAGTTGTATTTTTAAGAGAAGTGATTACCAGCTCAAGCCCTTGGTGTTGGTGACTTTATGAACTTGTTCAAGTCAACGCATCTAAAAAAATTATAGGAGCGGCAAGGCGTTGCCTCATATCTTTACCCAATTCAAAACCTGCAACCGCACCTAATCTAATCACCACCTTCAATCTCAAAGGTTGAAAGTAATTGAACACTGGGCTCCTGCTATAGGTAGCCCATCTTACATTTTCTTTTTGGGTGTACAAATCTGGGCCATTAAACTTCACCACACTTTAGTAAGCCCGTATATGCATGTATATATTAAGGTCTCGTGGCAAATAATATTTTGGTTATATGAAGCTATATATGCTCCAACTAATAAAATTAAAAAGTGAAAGTCACGGTTAAATAATTGTGATATAAATAATATCTAATATAAATATAATAAAGCCGTGTATTCTATACAATTGGGTCTCATCTTTGCTTCTATTCTCTCATTCGATTTCTTCCAAAATCACTTCAAAAAATATATTCATTTTATTGAATTATCATCCATGTGCACTCTAAATTTACCTCTCCATTGATGGTCAAAAAATAAATAAATTTTCCTCTCCATTTAAAGGGTATCAGAATTTTCTACATTTTACTCATATTTTTTTGGTATAACCATTTGGTATTCAAAGTCGACAATCATGATTAATCCAAATTCAAGCATTGTGGGGCTCCAAAGGGTATTGGCTCTCCCAAACATATTTTCTTTACTCCCATTGCTCCAAGAATCAAACCCAAAATCTAATGATTAAAAAAACTCAGATTCATTGTCATATGAGCCAACATGCCCCGATTACATGTTGCAAATTTTTTTTTTGATATAATAGAGGGCAAAGCCCATCAGGTTAAATTAAAGAGAAAAGGGGTTGTGACCCCAGCATCTCACAGTTCACAAGATCCCTTAAATAAAGTAGGACTACATTTAACAAAGCAGTAGACCGAAGGCCTTCTTTAGCCAAGATGTCAGCAACACAGTTCAACTCCCTTAGTATATATGATAGCTGCACTTCCCAATTAAGATTCAACAGCATCAAAATCTGTAGATGAAGTAGGCTGACATTGCTATTCAAATTATCGGCGTCAATGTTGTCCACAATCAGTTTCGCATCAGACTCAACAATGACTTTCTTAAAACCCATATCCCAAGCTAATCTCAGTCCTTTAAGAATAGCCCACTCCTCAGCCTCTGTCACAGAACAATCACCAAGGAAATGTGTGAATCCCGTGACCCAATATCCTAAATGATCCCTCAACACTCCACCACAGCCTGTTCTGTTATTAACAAATGACTTGACACCATCTACATTAACCTTGACCCATTATGTAGGAAGACCTTTCCATGTTCCCATATTCATTCCATCAGAAGTCTCACCATTATTAATCAACTCTTCAGGCATGGAAAACCGTTTCCAAGTATACTTGATGACCAAAGCAGGGTCATTTGGTCTTGGCACGTTTGGATTACAACAAAAGTTATTTCTCCAAATTTAAAGTTTCCATATAGAAACCCCCCAAATCAAACTTCAATTAGCATTTAAATCAAAGTTGAAAGTTTGCTTAAGATTTCAATCAAACTAATCAATCAAGGAAGTAGAAAAGAACTGTGAGTGATACATAGGTTGTAATAATTAGTGCCAAAGTTTCCTGGCATACCTGCAATCATAAAGAATATGAACATCCTTTATGTTAGCATTGCACCAGTTACAAAGAGATGAGTTTGAACTCCAATGACTCCTCCTAGGTTGGTTGGTAGTCTATTGTGGCAGGCTTGCCACATAAAAACTCTTATTCTCTTTACACCTCTCCATTTCCAAATCAAACGATAAAAAGGATCATGGAGTTGTTTCGGGCATTCTTCAATCATAAGGTAGGCACTTTTGACAGTAAACATGCCATTTGGATTAGCTTTCCACACCATAAGGTCATGTCCAGCGTTCCTTGTGGTGGCAGCACAGTAATTAGTTTCTGAATTACTTCTATGGGCAGTAGTTGAGATAATCTAATAAAATCCCAAGTATCATATGGAGCCCAATCTGCTACGGTGCTTTCCTCCTCTTCCCTTGTAAGCGATCTCAGGCATTTATCCTTTAAAGTACCATTTGTTAACAATCAAACATCATGGAAGAAACTAATGTCAATTCCATTTCAGACTTGTCACTTCATTCCTTTCTCCACCACCTCCTTTTGCTGACAGATAAAGTGCCATAATGCAGAATCACCAGCTTTAGCCTTGAGCAAATTATCCTCATTTCTCAACATGTATTTCTTAGTAAGAACCTCTGCCCATAAACCTTAGTTTCCTCTTAACAGTTGCCAAGCTAATTTAGCCCCACAAGCATGATTAATAGCTTCCAGTTTTTTAAAACCTAAACCATCATACTGTTTTGGAAAGGTAATTCTCTCCCAACTTATGGGATGGTAGTACGATTAGTATCACTCCCTCCCCATATGAAGTTTCTTTGTAATCTCTCTACCTCCTTGCAGATACTAATAGGCAATCTAGAAACTTGTATTGGGTACAATGGCATAAGTGAAGTACCAATTTTGCCAGAGTGATTTGGCCAGCAGTTGATAGACAAGTGGTTTTCCATGTTAATAGTTTGGACTTAACCTGATCGACTATATAATGGAATTTCTCAATTGTTCTTTGAATGTTAGTGATAGGGAACCCAAGATATCTTCCAATCTCCCCATTAATTTTCATTCCAGTGACCCTCTTGATTTGTGACTTGATATCGGCCTTAACATTTAGAGATAGGAAAATTGAGGATTTACTGATACTTATCCTTTCTCCTGATGCCATATAGAATTTATTTACACACTACATCATAATTATTGCTTGCTTCTCCAATGGTTCACCAAATAAAAGAATATCATCTGCAAACTTTAAGTGGGAGATGGATAGGCCTGACTTAGTAATATGAATTGGTTTCCATTCACTTATGTTAACCACATCTAAGATCACGCAGGACAGTCTATCAATACATAACACAAATAGATACGGAGAGCAAGGATCTCCCGGTCGAAGACCTCGTCGCGGAGGGAAATAGTCAGTTTGAACACCATTCCACAAGATATTATAAGAAACTAGGGAAATATAATTCATCACCAGGTTTATGAATGCCAAATCCAATCTAGTATCAATTAGGACTTGCTTTAGGAAATCCCAGCTGATCCGATCATATACTTTCTCTAAATCAATCTTAATCGCCATAAAGCCTTTTCTTCTTTTCCTGGCCTTCTTCATAATATGCACTGCCTCTTGTCCAATAACTAAGTTGTCTTGAATATGTCTGCCAGGAACAAAGCTTGATTGAAATGGGGAAATCCAGTCGTCCATTAGGTTTCTCAAGTGATTCACTAAGATCTTGGCGACACATTTATAATGAGTTGAACATAAGGAGATAGGTCTAAAATGAGTAACCATTTCAGGATTTTCCCGCTTTAGAATTAATGAGATTAAAGTTCTATTAGCTTCTGCTAATGATTTGCTTCCACTAAATACCTCCTTCACAAACTTGCAAATTGTTGTCCCTACGGTACTTCAATTTGCTTGATAAAATATGAGGGCATATCCATCATATCCTGGTGCTTTGTAAGCCCCTATAGAGAACATTGCTTTTTAATCTCCTCCTCTGTTGGTTCTATCGCAAGTCCTTCCAGTCTTCCCTATTCAAGATGAGGAAATGACATGTTTGTAAGTAGCAGCTTTGTATCCTGTCCCTCTTCTTGATATAACAACTTGAAATAATTAGTAACCCAACACCTTAGTGCTTCTTCATCTTGAATCCATTCATCACTATCATCTTTTAGAGTTACTACCCTGTTCCTCCTTCCCCTCATTATTATCTTAAGATGGTAATAGCGGGTATTTCTATCACCATTCTTAATCCACTCCGTCCTTACCTTATGGAACCATTTAATTTCTTTAAGTTTAGCAAGTCATCTAGATCTTTCTGTAAATTCCTTTCCAAATTTAATAGAAAGGTAGAGTGAGGGTATGCTCTAGACTTCTGAATTCCTTTTAATCTGGCTAATAGTTCATTCTTCTTAAATTTCACATATCCAAAGACCTCTTTATTCCAATGTAGCACAGAAGCTTTAAATTTGAGGAGTTTTAAATCCAGATCAAATTCTCCATTCCAATTTTCCTTAAGGAAATTTTAGAAATTATCATGATTAAGCCACATTGCTTCAAATTTGAAAGGTTTTAACCCCAAGCAAGAGAACCAAACGCTGTTCAACTTAATCAAAATAGGATTATGATCAGAGTAATTAGTTCTTACAAGTACCTGAACCATCGAATTGGGAAAGGATGACAAGTAAGAGCTATTCACCAATGCTCGATCCAATCTTTCATGCAATCAAGAGAATCCACGAGTCTGAGGACCCCTCCAAGTAAATTTAGGACCAGATGATCTCAAGTCAGTCAAAAAACAGTTGTTTATTCATTGTTGAAACCAACAAAAATGGTTATAATTACCACCTACACCTCCCACACATTCATTTGCCGAAAGAATGTCATTAAAGTCACCGCACACTATCCACAGATCAGTTATGAAAGGGACAAGATTGCTTAATTTCGCCCACAGTACCTCTTTGAAATTGGAGTGAGGAATTGCATAAACTACTGTACAGAGGAGATCATGATTCCCGCTCGAGCTATATCTCATACAAATAAATTGCCTATCTTCTTGAAAGATTGTGACAGAAACAAGTTGACTTTGCCAAACTGTAACAATACCACCAGATCGACCAATGCTAGAATTATTTTTAAGGAGTCAAAACTAAGAGAACAAATACACCAAAATATGGATTCTTCTTAGAATCTCGTCTCTGCCAGTACAAGAATAGTGGGCTTAGGGCCGTTAATCATAGCCTTCAGATTTCTAATGAGACCCTTTCCACAGGCCCCATGATTATTCCAGTAAATAACATTAATCATTGTAAATTAATATTAAATATTATACACTTAAAGCCCAGAACATCATTGTTGGGTTGAAAATTGTGTTTTAGCGACCACAGTACCTTCAAGCTGAGTCTGCATGGTATAGTCATCCAACATTGGGCTATCCACCAGCCCAAAACTACTACTCTCTTCGGGGTCTACTTCTTCAATTCTTATATCTCTTACATTCCCAGTTAATAGGTTGCAAGAAGAGAACTCTGGGCTTGTGTTGTTTTGGGCCTTCATATGCTCATTGTGAGACCATTGGCATGAGTACTATCTTCCCACGTTAGCATTAAAACTTCATCACTTTTTGCATATTCTCTCACCATATCTCACGTCCTTTTCTCAACTTGATGCCTGGTTGTCTCTTGTCGTACAATCTCATTATACGCTTGTTGAGCTATTTTCTGCTGAACCAATTGTTACACCTACTGTTGCACACTTTCCTACTACTTTTGTTCATCCACCATTTTAATCACGACAGCATTGTGCTCTGCAATTTTATCCCAATCGATATCCTGCTCTGTATTAGCAAACTCCCTTTTTATTCTTCTCTTGTCTTGCTTTAATTAGTCGTCCCACCCTGTTTGTATGTAGTTCCTGCATGGGAAGTGCTGTGCCATCATCACCTTATCCCTGCGTCTTACCGTCTTCGGTGAGGACTCCAAAATGAGATCTTGAATGGTCTCGACGGAGGTCTCAGGACCCTTATTCTTCTCTATTCTTTGACGCCTTTGCTTTTGAACCACTATCCATTGGTCTGGATTAGTTACCTCCTTTTGCTTCGCATTCTCAAGAACTTGTTTAGCTGTGGCATGTGTTTGCTCTGTTTTTTTATCTCGAGCATTCTAAGATTGTTTTGAAGGACAGATTTCATGTCGATGGCCATAAATCCCACAGTTTGTGCATAGCATATGTAAACCTTCATATTCTAAGTAATAATCTTCCTTATCTAACTTGAATCCAGCCATTAATTGTTTGCCTAAATAAACTAGGACACAGATTCTAACGAAGTGTCCTCTGAGTTGACAAGATGTATGAATGTCCACTTTGATTGTTTGCCCAATTCTATTGCCAATGAGTGTAAGCACTTCCTCATCGTAATATTCTAGAAAAACCTTTGGCACTTTAACCCAGCAAGTTCCTTTATCAATGGTGGCATGTTGAGGTTTGAAGTTGGCCTCCTGTGGATGGACAGTGAGGTAATGATCATAGAGCATCTATGGACCACTAGTCAAGGCACTAAAATAATCGTTTTTATTGGATAACTTTGCAACAAAGTATCCATATCCAATATTGATGAGTTTTATCACTCATTTCTTTGCCCAGAGAAACTAAAGCTGAGACTCAAGAGCCTTGAATCCAATCTGCCTGTCTAAAAGTTTGACAATCACAGCCTTCCTCCATGCTTTGTACAGCCTCCTCTTCATTCTCATGGAAAAAACAAATGTAGGGAAGTTGTGGTCAGGGTCTTCTATAATTGAGAATTCTGGTTCAATGGGAGCAGCCTTTTCTTTACTAGCCTCTGCTTCGCTAGAAGGGTTGCCATCTTTAAATTCTTCTTCTTCATCTAAGGAGTCATTATCCTTAGAAGTGCCTTTAAGTTTCTCCACAAATGTTGGTTTGCCATAAGAGCTTATTGGTACCTTGTCTCCCAGTTTTGGCCAATGTCCTTGCAGTTGATTCATACTCTATTCACCATTTGCATTCTTAATCTATTTGGAGCTTCGAGCTAGTTGATCATTTTCTTCATCAGATAGAGTATGGTGTTGCATGGAGACGTTCATTTTTCATACTTATTTGGCTATATTTTTGCAAATTGTTAACTCAGAGTCAGAACAAAGTTAATGGGCATGCTCTTCATTTTTTTTTTAAAAAAACTGAGCTACTTTAGAACAAATATGGGCCTACCAGTGGCCCACACTTGAAGGCCCAATACTACTGAAATAACCCACATTACATGCAACGAGGACGGGGAGTGGACAGCTCCTTTGCGAGAAAAAAGATATTATGGAAGGCTAGGCGGTAACTGATGCCACCTTCCCCCTTCTCTCTCCCTCGGCTCTGAGCATATACTTCTTTCTCAGGTTCTGATTCCCTTCCAATCTCTCACTTGCTTTACCATTTTATCCTCTTTCCTAGGGTTTCTTTGCTCTTCATTCATTTCTATTTTCTTTCTGCCATTTCTTCTCCGTTATTTCTTACTTCTTGGTCAAGCTTGTGTGGGCTCGATACAACAATTTTTCACATTTTTCTGTCCGACGCAAGTAGGCGCTGGACTAAAGTTTTATTTTTATTTTTAATTTCATTCTCCCGCTTTCCGTTGTGGAATTTGCTTCTGGAATCGTGTTAATTTTCGTTATGTTTGTTTTCGCATGGACGCATACCTTTGAATTGTGCCATTTCCACTAACTCTGGTGCCATGGCGTCATACTGAGAACAACTGCGACTTATTTTAATGCTGCACTCTGAACTTTATGTCTTTGTTTTTACGTCCATGAGATTTTCCAAGGCATTTCTTTGATTACTGTGGTTGTCCTGTGTATCGCAGCAGCGTGCTGCTGCTGTTTCTTCTTTTTTAAATTCTTGGTGGCTATTCGTGTCTCCTAGTGTGGCCTTGTTTGGTTCGTTTTGTTGATTTTGTTATGAGTATGTAGACGAGTGCACATGAAGTTCTGACATCCCTAAGTACTGAAGTGATTGTTAATTATTATTTTTGCTCACTCTTGTTATTTCTCGAAACTATCAGAGTATATAGGCATAATTTTTTTTTTTTTTGTACTTGGAATATTACGGCTGTTGCCTGTTGGTTTATAATTTTAATCTCTATTTGTGCTCCTCTTCATCTGGAATTCCGCACAACATCGGTGTCTTGACACCGAGTGTTAGCTTCTTGGCTAATCAAATCCGATGTCAAGAAGGGTCATGATACTCATTGTTTCTTGTCTGAGCTTATCAAAGTTGCAGCAGTCCGTTTCATTTAATCTATGTGATTTATCACAATTATACCTCTCATCAACAACTAGTGCAGTGTTTAGTGAAATGTTATTATTAGACTATATATATAAGAATTTGGTTGCTTATACTGTCATGTTTTTGTAATTCACTTGTTCTTAAATTCTGTAAAGTTGAGTGGTCATGTGCTACTGATACTAATTCTTCTTGTTACTTTGGGACTGTCAGAGCGATTAGACATAAACAGTTAAAATTTTAATGTTTGCAATTTTAGTATTGTGTATTGGATTCATGTATCTTTTCTATGCGTGATCAAGAGTAATTGAGATGGTTCTGCTAGATTACCAACAATATAAGTTTGCCGACAAGAGTTCTAAATGCAGTAATTCTGGCATACCGTTAAATATCGTGATATTTGCCCTAATTATCTCAATGCTTGTGGACACTCCGCCAAGTGCTAACTATATTTTACTGTTGTGCAGCAGTCATGGCAGATGACACACATGCTGGTCTTGCAGCAATCATGGCAAGTGAAAAACATAGTGATATTACGGAGGGCAGTGAAGAAGTTAGTGTTTACACCTTCATATTTATTTTATACAATGCTTTTTCTGCTAGGTGTTTCCCTGATTGGCATGAGGACATATAAAGAAGTTTTAAATCATGCTCTAGCGGTTGATATTTCTCATGTTGCCTTGGATACCTAGTCATGAGCGATGTTGATTGGTTGTTATTCTACTTTATTGAAACAATGACACGTTCTGTTGACTGTAATTCTAAATTACAGATACCTCCGTCTGATCCCTTGTTTAAGAAGAAAAAGAACATTTTGATGCAAGATCCTGATGGTGGTTGCTCCAATGAGGGGCTCCAACTGCAGAATCATGCAGCTAACTCTTCTGAGGTGTGTAAAACAAGGCAGAAACCCCGACAAAAGCTCGTCAGAATTATAGTCACTGACCCTGATGCTACTGATACTGACTCTTGCACCAGCGAAGATGTTGAAAAACCTATAACGCCACGAGGAGGGGAGAGGCAAGTAACACAGATCTGCATTGACATTCCCTCAGATTCTGCTTCCTTATTTGTCTCTACTCCTTTTCCTGCCAAGGAAGACTTGACCCATGTTGGGAAACCAAAGAAATCATTCAACAATCATGTCTCAGTTGGCGGCCACAAGAAGTACAGGGGTGTTCGCCGGAGGAAATGGGGTCGGTGGGCTGCTGAAATCCGAGACCCTGCAAGTCGAAAAAGGCTCTGGCTTGGAACATTTGACACTGCAGAGGAAGCTGCCTCAGAGTATGACAGAGCTGCTGTGAAGCTCAGGGGTCCTGATGCCATCACCAACTTCCCTCTGTCGGTGACAAAGGAGGTGAAGCCTGCCACCATCCGTGATAGCTCAAGCACTGATAGTTTTATCTCATTCGGTGCACTGGCATCCCCAACCTCTGTGCTGTCTTAGGATGTGGACTATGGTTTCGTTACATGGACATGGATACCTCTGGTTTTGATTATGTAACTTAACGTGGATATCCAGAGACCCTTGTCAGCAATAGCCACACAATTTTATCTTTAGTCTTAGGACGTGATCGTGGGATGTCATCCTTAATCACATGGGATGAAATGAAACCATCTTTGTACAGTATTAGTATATAATGCGTCGATCGGAATCCCTGACCTATGGTAGTATTGCCAGAACATTGGTGCCATGGTGCCCAATCACTAACCAGTAGGCTTAGCACTGCGGAGCGAATAAATAATTATGTGTTTGCATCCTATTATTGCCCATGTTCCAGGCAAACACTTTCAAATTCATATCGTTTCATTTTGCCTCCTGGTTTCAACTCCTATCATTGATAGCCTTAAACCTTTATTAAAAAAGCCAAGAGGCTTTGGTGGGAATATAACTTATTTTGGTGATTTCTATATTTTAAAAGAGATTAGTCTTTTGAAATAGATCGTTGGCTAATAAAAAGAAAGAAAAAGAACTGTACCATTAATTAACAACCGTGCAACTTTATTTGAAAAGTTACCTACGATCAACCCAACGTAATTCTAGTTGGACTTCGATGTTTAAGAGATTTGTTAATGCCTATTGGTAATTAAATGATACTACTATTTAATAATTAATGAAATTAAATAATAATTATTAGTTAATTGGAGAGTGTGGTCCGAGTCATTTTTTTCCTAACAGTGAATCAGTGATACATCAAAAATAGATTTTAAGGCAAAAAATTTTGAGTGAGTGGAATTTATTAGAGCTGACAATATATCAAGCTAACAATATATTTAGGTTCAAAGTATTTATAGAAATATTTAAATATTATTTACTAAAAAGTCATCACATTGGAGGAAGGATTTGATTTCACAACTTTATAAGTTATGGGTTAAATCTTTACCAACTGTATCAATATTTGTTAGTTAAGATTTATTTATAAATAAGTTTATTATATGTGACTCCTTTGTAATTTTCTCTAATTTTATTTCAAGCAAACGAAGCTTAAAAAGAAAAGAAAAGAAAAAAGGCCCAAACGGAGCCAAACCAAGCCCACTTGAAACCCTGCGATAAAAAATAAGCCGAGATCTGTTCGCTCCATGAATTTCCTCCCTGCAGGCCACTCTCGTATGGTAATCAATTGAAAACGGAACCCTTCTCTCCGCTGCAGTTCCTTAGTCCGGCCTCCCAGTTACAGGGAAGCTTCCGCTCCTCAACCTCCGAACAAGAATATAGAGCTGAAAACCACTGAAAGCCCACGAACCTCTGTTTTGTCAGTATCTTCTTCTTCTGCTAATTAGCTATTCTGTTCTGCTTTACTTTAAAAACTCCGTTATCTGGTTGTTTCAATCTTGCTTTTCCTTTTCTTATTTTCCCTTGATTTCGATTCAAATTAGGACATGAGTTTTTGTACTGTTCCGGGTACAGTATCCAGGACGCTTCCCAATCTCAAATAACCGTATCTAGAATTAGATTATTAAAAATAATAATAATAATAAAGTATGATACTTTTGAGATATGGATAGTTTCCCTTGTGGTAAAAAAGAAAAAAAGATGTGGATAGTTTCCCCTTTTGCCGTGTCCATGCGAAGCTGATGCTTGTGCAATATTGTTAATTGCAGTTGTTTGTTTTGTTTTGTTGTCAGAAGTAAGGGTCAATTCTGGAAGTAGGTTAATTAATGATTATGTTGCTTGTCTTGACCAACTTTGCAAAAGAATGATCAAACATTTATCAAACATGTAAGAAAGAGAGTCAGAGTTGGGGAAGCCTGATATGAGTGTATATTGCCTTATTTCATATTCCTTTTTACCTCTTTAACCTATAAATTAATCAAATTTTTCTCATTCAATCTGGAAACCTTAAGTTTTAACTGATGAATAAATATAAAGGAACTTTCATAACTTATAGTTACCGAGTGGAACTCTGATGGAGCCCCAGCACCTGAATATGAAATTAACACAAGATATATCTCAGAAGAACCCTAAGGCGACACTGACATTATATTAACGTTCTAAATGCTCTTCTGGAAGAGAGTTACAGCAGAAATAAGCTCACACTCCATGGAGATAGGCTACTGGAAATGATAAAACTAAGCACTGACGAACAGATTACACACTCAAATCATTAAAGAAAGTGATTAAGAAAGATGGTCTTCCTCCACCTCCAACCTGTTGTTCAAGGCACCAGGCACTCTCCCCCTCACAATGCTCACTTTTTTGTTTAGCTTGACCTCTAAACCCTTCTCCCCCATATGTATACATGTCACAGTCCCCCCTAATATACGAATAGGTCACGCACGCACGCTCCACATGACTAGTTTGTCACCATCTTTAGCCTGGGTTATTCACTTATTGTTCTTGTAATTGATGTATATCTTCATTCTATTTCAAAGAAGAGGAGAGGGGCTTCTATTGTAAGGAATGGCAAAAGCTTTCTAAATTTGGGCTTTGAGAGCTTTTGACTTGTCAGTGTAGAAGACTCTAAAGTGTTGTAGCTCTTTTATGTTTACATTTTTGTTGTATGTGGAAGATCTCACAATTTTACTACGCATAATATGCAGCTTTATTTTCACTCCAATGACAAAGAACAAGAAGAGTTCTAAAAAGACCCCAAGTCAACATCAAGACACTACGGCTATGGAAGAGCAAAAGCCGTCTTCGGCACAGAAAAAACAAGGTAGTGAGATTGATGAGATATTTGGGGGAAAGAAAAGGAAGAAACCTGAAGCAGAAAAAACAGAAAAATCTGCAGATGTAACTAAGAGACCTAAGAAGATAAAGAAGAATATGAAGAAGAAAACCAAAAGGTCAGATGCTGGAGACTTTGCAGATCCACCTTCTCGACCGAGAAAGACAACAGACGATGGACTTGCCATCTTCAGTGAAGAGGAGTTGGGTATTAACAGAGCAGATGCTGGAAATACCCCACTTTGTCCATTTGATTGCTCCTGTTGCTTCTGATGGTGGCAATCAAGATTTTCCTGGGACGCTTGGTGATACATTTTTGGATCTATACGCCATGGCCCAGCAGTCTGGCACATAGCTTTTAGCTTTGCAGATTTCAATCAAATTTCTGGAGTACTTGTATACGCTGAGCTTGACTTTTTAAGGCTAGTATATTAGCTGCAATTGAAGTTATGGAGTTTATTAATTATTGATTATTAACTAAAAAATATTTAACTTTTCTGTTGTATTTCCAGAATCTTACATGCTCAAATTGTACCAGTCTCTTTCATGTGGTCTTGCATCTTTGTGACTGCCAACCGATTTGCCCCACGAAACTACAATTTGTACTTGCTCTCGATAACATTTAATCTGTGCTAATATTGTTTAAATTTTTGTTGTATATAACCTTGTGTAACACTTCAATAAATTCAATGATAAAAGGTCTTCAACAAATGTAAATTGTAATGCTATGATTTTACATGGTATGTTCTTAGGGCCTAATTGAGCTCACGACCGAACTTAAGTGTAAAGATGTTGCATTTGCAGTTGTGGCCAGCGGACCGAAAAAAGCAAGACCGACCGATTCCAACTTGTTAAACTCGTCACCTTTGTTCAAGAAAATTGATCATTACAATTTTGATTTGTAAAAAAAAAAAAAATCAATGATAAACAATTGAAAATAAAAAGGCTTTGTGGCAATAATATTCTTTTGTTTTTTTCGAGTCACGTTAATGTTAATTAATTATTTTTTTTGCAACTAATGGGGTGTTTATTTTAAACTTTTTTACAAGAAAAACACCTTTATTGAATTTTATTATATTTTTATAAATTGATTACTATTCTGAAAATAAGCAAATGTAGTAAATAAGGGAGAATGCCATAAAAATACGTAAATATACAAAAAATATAAAATTTGAGATCAACTAAATAATAAATTATTTTTTATGAACACAAATGTACAGAAATACATAAAATTTAAAAATCACTAAATAATAAGAACTTTTCTATGGTTTTAACAAAACAAAATAATGTTTATTTTTACAAAATCTATACAGAAAAATATAATTTTAGATCCCTATACTTTACTTACATTTTGCTATTGATTCTTATATATTTTTTTGGTGTTTTTATCCCTATACTTTTTTTTTTCTTATTCTAGGTCTTTTCAAAGTATGGAAACTTTGGAAAGATCTAAAATAATAAAAAATAAAATTACATGGCCAAAAATATTAAAAAAAGTATAGGGGCAAAATATGAGCAAAGTACAAGTTAAAGTTATGTTTTTCTAATTTATACAAACTAAATCATTTTTTAATAAAATCTCTATACCATATAAAAATGACTTATTTTTTGAGCGTAGACAAACAAACCATCAAGGTGGAAGAGATTATGTTGTGTAATGAAATTGAAAATGGAGATTATTTAGGAAAGGAAGTATGATCAATAGAAAGGTAAGGAGAGACTGAGAATGGAGCAATGAGAGAAATAAATATTAAATAACTTAAGCTATAAAGCTCTATAGCTTAGGTTAGGGGTCTCTTCATTTCTCTTTCATCATTTTTCTCCATTTTCCCAATCACTACCATTCATGTTATTTTGTTAAATAATTATTTTTAATTATAAAATTAATGAATGGTAAAGATTGAGGAAGTGGAGGATAAAAGGGGAAAAAAAATGGAGAGGTTCCCTTCGCCAACAGTGTCTAGTCCCCTTCTTTTTATAACAATAAATTGCTATACAATAAAATTAATAAAAAGTATATTATTTACAAGTTACACAAACTTTTCTAATTGCTCTGAAACAGGAACGAAGCCCACAGTTTACAGGATACATAGATAAAGACGATCAAATTTTCTAAAATCTTATTTTATATTTAAATGTCTCGTTACGCTACATGCTCCCTGTGATTTTTAAAAGAGATATTTTCAGATTTGCGGGGTTTAGAATCACTTCCGGCCCGAAACCGGAAACCGGAAACGGAACAGAAACAGGAACAGAAAAAGCCCGAAACGGACGGCACACTCCTCGCGTTTTTTTTAATGATGCTACATTTTCTTCTTTTTTTTTTTTTGGCAACTAATGATGCTGCATTTCTCCACTGTAGTATTTAGTTTGCAAATTGAAACGATCAACGCGGCCTTGTCTCAATTAATTAAATGACTTAAACGTTAATTAGTGATGCCGACATTTACCCCAAAAAATAGCAAAGCCACCAATATTGAGGTGTGCATGTTCTAATTTTTTTTTTTCCAGCTTTCTAGTAACTAGTAGGTGTGCAATGCACAAGATGTGTAAAATTAATCTTTGGGATAAGTTACAAATCTACCTTTAAAATTTTCAGCCAGACGCAACTCACATTCTAAAATATTTTTTAATGTAATTTCACTTTAATATTTTTTTATTTTATACAATGTGGTCCTGAATTAATAGAAAGTAAATGATGATTATTAGTTGGCCCATTTTGCTTAGGTGGCGTGTCTAGTTGGCATCCACCTTACTTTTTTTTCCTCTGACTAAAAGTCCCATGTTGGCTATCTCTCCCTCCTTCCTCATCGTCACTTACCACTCATCCCTAATTGCTTCATCACTCTTTCCTCGTTGAAATTTTACACACACACAAAATTTTCAACAAAAGAAAATTAAGACCCATACTTCACAAAAATGAACAAATCAAAAATAAAATAAATTTTAAAAATCATAGAAGAAGCTTCAACAATTCAACGAACATTGGGTTTCATGACTCTGAATTCAAATAAAAAAATCATAGCAAATTAATGGAATCATAACAATCAAAAGTTGAAGCAAGTTACAGGTTGGATTTCGCTATAGAAGAAATTTTACATCCACACTTCACAAAAATAAACAAATTAAAATATAAAAATAATAAAACAACCAGAGAAGATGAACCCAAATCCACACTACAGTGAACAAACCCAGAAAGATCTAACCCATAAATATAGCAAAGCAAAAACTAGAAAGGTCGAACCCAGAAACATAGAAAATCATTACAAGATTAGACTAAAACCAAAAATAAAAAAGATCGAGGCTATAAACTAGAATGATCGAAGCTTTGAATATCCAGAAGATATCGAACCCATAAACTAGAATGATCGAAGCTTTGAATATCCAGAAGATGCAATCGATCGAAGCTTGAAAGACCCAGATGAAATCCTCGTGGACGAAATCCATCTCTTACCCTTCCTATCGCTGCTTAACCAGAACCCATTGCTACTCACCCATCGTTGATCGAACCATCTAAACTCTGGCACCTCAGAGACGTAATCCCTCTCTTTCCTCTCCCATCGCTGCTCACCCAGAACACATTGCTCTCCACCCATCATTGATAGAACCCACCTCAGCTCAACCACTTCAAAGATGAAATCCCTTGCCTTGGAGATTGTGCGATTATGCGAAGGGGACGATGAAGCCAAAGCATGATCTGCGATGCTTGGCTACGTTTTAAGGTCCAAGTATGTTGATTTGCCAAAGATCAAATTTTAAGGGGAGGAGGAGGTGGCAGCGATGGCGGGAAGGAAGAGGGAAGAAAGAGAGGAAGAGAGTTGGAGAAGGTCAGAACTCAGAAAGGGACTGAGGTTTGGACATGACGTGGAAGTGGAAGGGGAGAGAGAAGATATTACGTGGCCTTATTGTGTGGGTCTATTTGACATGTGGCATGCCACTTCAAGTCTTCACAGTCAAACAACGGTCAACATTAACGGAGGACTAAATCGTACCAAAATAAAAATAGTGGGGCAAAATTATGTCAAAAAATATTTTAAAATATAGGGTGCACTTAATTAAAAACTTTGAAGATAAATTTGTATCCTAATCCTTAATTTTTTAGTATAAGTCATAACTAATTAATTATTATTAACATGTGAAATAATAAAATACAATTAAATAATTTTTAAGAATTAATTAAACGGCCTCAACTCCAAATCACAGGATCATGAAAAGTAAATTTTTTTGCCACTTAACACCTTGGTTTTGTAATCATGCAACTATCCAATTTTTAAATTTTAAAAATAATAATAAGATTATTGGAAATTAGTGGTAGGGATGACGAGTGAGGAATAAGGGAAAAAGGAAATTAAGATTAAAAATATTGAACATGCAATTTTTATATAATTCAAGTAAAAAGCACAAATAAAATTTACTGAAGGGCAGAGAATGAAACTGAAATATAACAAAAATATTTTATCACTCATGACCGCACATATATGAAGGTTTATATAAAACAAGAAAAAAATTTAACACTTTTGTTTGGGCAAGTAATATAGTTATCTATCTTAATCAAAAAATGTAAAAAAATCTAACATCAACTGAGAACTAATAATTATCTTCAACTGAAGTGTTTGTGTTACAAAACTTAATTAAAAATAAAATAAAATAAAAAAAAAAGGGTGACAACCCAGCAATACAAAAGCAAGTTGAATTAGAATACCAAAATTTACAGAGCAGGTTTTGCTAGGAAATTTTTATGCCCACCAAATGTGACAATGGTTACAGATTAAAATAAGGTAATGCTTATATCAAATAGATAGAGAATTAAAAAAAAAAAAAAGAACTCAAGAGGTAATCACCATATAAATCAAAGAATGAATAAGTGAAATATATGATAGAGAATGTTGAAAATCAATAGATTGTTTTTCAACATAATGCACATGGGTTAGTAAAAGGCGCACGTCATTTATGCATAAAAAAGAACACATAAAAATCATAATGATAGTTGAGGGAGGCATTGAGGGAACACATCTTGTTAATTAAGAGAAGGTTAGGATGGG
Organism: Prosopis cineraria; assembly: GCF_029017545.1. NCBI lineage: Eukaryota > Viridiplantae > Streptophyta > Magnoliopsida > Fabales > Fabaceae > Prosopis > Prosopis cineraria. Next base: position 3,455,459 of record NW_026555339.1, on the reverse strand, counting down.
AAGCAACATACAAAAACATGGACTTAAGAATTAGAGGAAGTTAAATTAGGAGGTAATTATTAAAATAAATAATTATTAAATAAATTAATTTAAACGTAAATAATTGCAAATTATGATACGTCACTAATTTTGAAATATGAAATTAAAGAGAATATGAAATGGTATTGGATAATAAGATCATGGAATAAGAATTCATTCATGATTTAAAAATATTGCATTTACATATAAATTTATTAATTTATAATTTAAAATATTTAAATTAATAGGCGTTAAAAAGTATTTATTAGAATGAGAAAATACATTATGCTAATTACATAAATTGATTTATATGTAAATAGTTTTAAAATAAGATACATGACAAATTTTGAAATCCGAAAATAAAAGGACGATGATATTAGAGATTAGAGATAATGTGATACAGAAGTTATTCTTTAATTCAGACATTTCATATTTAAATTTAATTCTTTTTTTTTCAGATTATGAGTAGGTTTTTGCCTCATATTTTAATGAGAATAAAGGTGAGTTGATATGAAATTATTGTATTAGGTATTTTAAATTTTATAATGAGATAAGGTGATATGGAAGTTAGGATAACAAAAATAATGAAAGAAAAAAGTTGAGAAACAAATGAGGAAATTAATAAGGGAGTCAAGACAATGGAAGTTATGATTATGACAATGGAAATAATGAAAATGAGAACTAAAAAATAAATAAGAAATAAAATAAGAGTGCAAATTAAAAGTGATTTCTCAAACTGATCTTACATGACTTCACAAAATGGCAGTATTTGAAAAAATAAAGCACATGTCATCCACAAATGCAAGCTAGTTATTCTTTTATTACACACACACGATTAGTGGATAAAAATTTTATTCACTCGTTAAATTTTTTTCTTGCATGCAATATATTTATTTGGTATTGAATTTTATTTTTTAGAAATAGAATTGTTCTCAAAATTTACGTTTGAGTTGATGTAAAGAAAATTTTTGTTGAAAAATACATATTAATTGTTAATATATTAAAAATCAGACAAGTCATTAAATTGATTAAAAAATTAATTTAAAAATTAATAATTAAAATTATAGTCAAATCTCAAATCGACCATGAACAAATCATTTCATTACATCATTTAAAACATTGTTTAATAGTTCACTAGTTTTCCATGCTGTGGTGGTAGCAACAGATATTTTTAGATTAGAATGTTTATATATAAATAAGAGAAATATAAATTCATGTCTGAACAAGCAAGATTTGCCCAATTTACTTTCAATCCAAATCTTGATACGATCATCTCTTTTTAGTTTGTCAGTCAGTTAAATATGATCGTTTCTTCAGTTGAGAATAGCAAAATGATACTCCCTCCATTTTAAATTATAAAATATTATTAAATAAAATTTCTCATATCCATCACTCTCATCAAAAACACTTAATAACTTTATTTTTTAAAATATAAGTATACAATTTAAAAAATATCTTTCATTTAATAATATTAAATTCACACCTAATTAATACTCCTTTCGTTTCTATATATAAAAGAAAAAAATATATCACACAATTTAAGAAAATTAGTTAATTACAGTAACTGTGTCTAAAAATAAAATAATTAGGCTGAAATACTTTATAGTAATCAACATAAGCATTTATTAATTATTTTTTATTAATGTAAATTATGAGGGATGATTTAGAAAATGTGTAATAAATGTTTGTTGAAATAGGTATTTTACTTATATAAAAAAATAAGTGAAAAGTAATAGTTTTTTCTATAAATAAACATGGAGGGAGTATTAAATGGAAAAGGAAAGGGTAATATTGAAACAAGCATGTTTAATGAAACCTTAATTTTTTTAAAATATCTCATATTTTAAAATGATAAATATCCTTTTAAAATATTTTATAATTTGAGATAAAAGAATAATATTGAAGCTGATCACATCACTGAATGAGGAAGAGGTTCAGTTTTCTATTCTTTTTAATATTTACCATTATTTTTTGAATTTACCTCAAATTAAACTTTAACTGATCCAAGTTAAGCTGAGTTAGACTCCCTCATCTCAAGCACATTTTTTCCTTGTTGTCACAAAACTTAAATTCAAAAAACTAAGTCTTAAAACCACAACAAGGTAATTCTCCCCTTTATCTAATTAATTAGGCATGCACCCTCTCTATTCCAATCATTTTCAGTTTCATCTGAGAAAAATTATATACACTCTTTTATGCTAAAATTGCGATACAATAAATACATTTTCCGCTATTAATATCAATATCATGTAAATACATTTTACATTTTTCGGTTAGTACAATTTAATCTTTTTTCACGTGAAAATATATAATTTAAAATTGAAAGCTCAAGGTTTAATTGTGGAGCATAAAATAGGAAAAGGTAGTGAAACTGATAAGTTTGACTAGCAGAGGAGGAGGGAACATGTGAGCTGGTCATGTGTGCGTGGCCCTTAAATCGGGAACCCCACCTTCCTCCCTTCCTCTACTCTCTCCCTCTTTCGTTCCTTCCCTCCACCCCCCCCCTCTCTATCTCCTCCCTCTAACTCTGCCGGGCCACCAGAAATCCGCCCGAACTGTTTCCTCCGTCTTCACCGTTGCTGCCGAACCGATCTTCCTATCAAAGTAAGTAAACTCTCTGTTTCCTTTTTCCTGCTTCCTGCTATTGCGAATTAGTCTGACTGTTCAATATTCATCTTCCTCCTATGTTTGTTGAAGATGAATTCTTGAGTTTTGTTTGGGGAGAACTGAGCTCTGTGATTAATTTCTATTATTGGATTCTTTTTCTACAAGGGAAATAACGAATTCTTGGAATTTATCCTGGTTTTGTGTCTTCAGTGCCCATTCTTCCGAATTTATTCTTCCGCCCTCTAGAAGTTAGGAGAATATCAACAAGAGCAGGTGTTCGTGTCCTGAATGGATCTTATTGTACATTTTAAAAAATTTTTTGGTGAACTTTCTTATTTCAAATTTGAGAGTAAGCATGCCAGCGCATTTCTGGATTATACAAGGATTACAATATCGCGCTTCTCGAGGCAGAGTTCTCCTAATTGTCTCCATTTGTTCCCGCTAGTGGCACCGATTTTGTTTTCGTCCGCTTGGACCATTATTAATATTATTATTATTATCATCATCCTTTAAAAATCACGTATAGGAACAAATTATTTTGATTTTCTGGGTATATTTTTTCGTCGATATTAAGAAAAATAAGGAAAAATATTGTGAACGTGATTGCACCACCTTGATGGAAGGCGGCTACAGATGTTTACGCGTGGCGATAGTTAAACGTCTGGTTCGCCAGTGTCCTCAAATGCGGATGCATAATTAGTCAATTTCCGCCACCAATTTGAATTTCGCGTGCATAGTTAAACGTCTGGTTCGCCAGTTGTCCTCAAATGCGGATGCATAATTAGTCAATTTCCGCCACCAATTTGAATTTCTCCGCGTGCTTCTCAGGCGCGTTCCTTCACGCCCCCTTTTTTTTGGGGGGGAAAAAAAATCGTACAATGCCTTTTTTTGATAAAATATTCTTTTTTTTTTTGGCCCATGATATCCAATTGAATTCGTATGTGGGATGCTTCCATCACACTCATTCAAGTTATTTGCTCCTTCCAAGCGGCAAAAAAAAAAAAAAGAAAAAGAAATCGTGTGCCTCGCTATGTAAGCTTATCACGTTTATGCGTTTCCGCATTAATTTCGTGGTTTCCATAATGTGCAGGGCTTTTTGTTGTATCCAATAGCTTTTCTTGATATCAGATTTTTGGTCAACGAGTACGGGAAAAAGCTGATGGCTGCTTCTGGGGTAAGATATGAAACTGGACTCTCAACACTTGATTGATTGCTACGCTTTATGATATTTGCAGGCTATCAATAAACAGCGACAAGATGATACCGTTTGTCCATATCTTATAGTAGGAGTCATATCTGAACTGGTATTGCGTTAGTGAGGGCATGGGGCAAACATAAAAAAGAAAGAAAAGACTCTGCATTTATGGATAGAGTTTTTCAGTTAATTGACCGCCCTGTAGATCTGGTAATTTTATATCAAAGGGACATCTAAAGGATGGCTACAACTAATATCTAAAGCTTGCCGTGTTTGAAGTGTTGAAAACAATTATTAACTTGCAAGTATATATGATGCTCCTTTCCCACCTTTTCATTGGTTTTGCTTCAAAGATTGGCTTTGTGCTGCTGGTTGATTCTCGTAAGTTAATTCAGACATAATTGTGCTGGGTTCTTTTATCAGATCACCACTAATAAGCAAATGAAGAGGATGGAATCAAAAAAGTCACATTCCTGGTGGTGGGACAGTCACATCAGTCCCAAGAACTCTAAATGGCTAGCTGAAAGTCTTGAAGGTAAGTAACTATGAGCGCAATGGAATGCTTAAGTTTCTTCTTCCTTTGTTGTTAACTATCAAATAGATGGAAAGCAAACCTAAACAAGAGATGCAGCTTCAGATCATGCTTAAAAGGAAAGAATACCTCTTTTGAATATGTGAAAATTTGCCTAGAAATAATTGTTCATTGGTCAGCTTTTAGTCTAGATTTAATGGTCAGGTTGTTGTATACCATTGAGGAATGCAGAAATTAAGTCAAACTAGTGATGGCTGCTTGGGAATTAGAACAGTCTCTCTTCCTTTGTGGATCAAATAATGTATTGTTAATCAACGGATGTTCTGTTGTTTGACGTGCAATTAGAATTAGAATTTAAATTACAGGTTTATATCACCCTACTATTTTCATAGTCTTCGGAGGTTCTAGCTTAGATGGATCGAAGGGAAGAATGAGAAACTAAATATGGCAGCGCTGATAGGATAGAAGGTTAAATTACTCTATCCTCAATATGTTCCAAAATTACACTGCTCTTCTTCTATCACGAAAAATTACGCATAACTCTCATGAAACCAGATGACCAAAGTACCCTCAGGAATAATTTTTGTTAATATTATTTAATTTTCTAATTAATTGATTGTAATTTATCTTTTATAACGTGGATGTGTAATGTTTCAGAACATATTAGAAGGCTCTATAATCTTGGGATCTCTTAGGAGAGGAGAAACTAATTTACGCTGTTATGTATGTTTAAAAAAAATTACAATATGGAGTTTGGAAAATAAAGCATCACTATAAATTAAAGCGATTCTTTATATTTTTAGTACATTGGTTATGGTTTATCTAAGACCGGGTGCGCCCAATTTTGTTTAGAATTATGCTTTTAACTTTTTTTGGGGCCTTATTGATGCTTGTTGATGGGTTTGGCCTATCTTGATGCCTGTAAACATTTACCTTCTACGCGTCTATGCAACAAACCAGGTTCAGGTCGAAGTAAACAAAGCCATTTCTTTTGTTCTTCTAACGACGCTTGTTGCTTCTATACGGGATAATTAGCTTCTAGGCCATCAATGTTGGGATCTCTGTTATATAATCGAAAGAAGAGAAAGTTAATACGAGTGAAGAAATTAATATTTGGCGTAATCTACTGAAGTAGTTACTCTTTTGCAACTTCCCAGCTGTGGGGGAGGGATTAGATAATATCAATTTGTGTATTTTAAATCTCACAGTAATTACCAATTTATCTTCCACTTGTTCTCATCACAATGTACTTCAAGAGAAGGGTTAAACGATCTTTCTTTACAGAAATGGAACAGAATGTGAAGCGAATGTTGAAGCTGATAGAAGAGGATGGAGATTCATTTGCAAAAAAGGCTGAGATGTATTATCAGAAGAGGCCTGAATTAGCTTCTCTTGTGGAGGAATTCTATCGAATGTATCGTTCTCTGGCTGAACGATATGATAATGTACAGGAGAATTGCGAAAGAATATACCCTACGAACTTCAATCCCAAGGCTCAGGTATGTCAGATGTTGCATCTGAGCCATCCTCTTTTTGGCCCACTCCCAAAAAGGTGGGCCGTCGTATATCTGCCAACCGAGCCGCTGGGTTTGATGTCTTCCTTGGGTCTGGTGGAAATGGCTCTGATGCTTGCCAAAAGGAAGGAGATGAATCATCTACATTAACAGATTCTGAGGAGGAATCTGATTGTTCTTCGGTTAACAATTACTCCATTTTCTCAGGGAATGGTAGTGATAATGGGCTAAACAGAAGATACTTGACTTGGAAATTGAGCTTCGTGAGGTCAAGGGAAAGCTCTGGATGCAAGAAGAGGAGAATGCAGAGGTTTCATCTGGAGGGCCAAGAAACGAGAACGTTGATGCTATTCATGCCAAAGTTAACGGGTACGAAGAAGAACTAAGGATTGTAAATGATAAGTTAAGGCTTTCGAGAGAAGAAATAACTGAACTGAAGACTGAACTTGAAAAATACAAGTCCTCAGAAGCATCAAGTTTGCATGCTTCTGACAAGTTTACTGCAAGTGAAGACATCAAGACAGGAGGGTCACTGCTGAAAACATCAGTGTCTTTGAAGGAGCCGGAATTGTTGGACCCAGATGGTAAGATAAGGTCATTGGAGGAGGAGCTAAGAATCACTAGACAAAAACTTGAGGATTCAGAAAAACAAGTCGCTTCGTTGAAATTTGAGGGCGGTAAATTCTCTGAAAGGATTCAAAAAGTGCAGGATCAGCTTGACTTGGCTCGTAAAGATGCTGCTTCTTGGAAAACTAAATTCAATTCTGAGAAGAGAGAAAGCACCAAACTCCAAGAAAGACTTTTGAGGTTAAAATCTAGTCTTAGAGACCGTGATCATGAGATCAGGGATTTAAAAACAGCTGTATCTGATGCAGAGCAGAAAATCTTCCCTGAGAAAGCGCAGATAAAGTCTCAAATGTCCAAATTGCTTGAGGAACGGACTTCTTTGGAAGCGCAGGTCCGGGAATTGGAAAGCCGTGGTCGTCTCTTGGAAGATGAGATTAGGAAGATCAGCACCAATAAAACGGAGATGGAGGAAACACTCAAGGGTGAGTTAGAGCTGTTAAAGGCGGACATTAAAGAAAGAGAGAGCATTATAAAAGATCTCAAAATAACCGTTGATGCTTTAAAATTAGGGAGAGAGAATCTCAACGCAGAAATTGGTTCACTCAAGGAAGAGGTCGACACTAGGGATACTCGAATCCAAGAACTCGATCAGCATTGGAACCAGCTCCACCAGGAACAATTGCAGCTGGTTGCTGAAATGGAGGAGCTAAAATCGAGAGCGAAGAAACTGGAGGAAGAGGTAGAGAGACAGAAAACTGAGATCTTAGAGGGAGCAGAAGAGAAACGAGAGGCCATAAGACAGCTATGCTTCTCAATTGATCACTATAGGAATGGGTATCGTATGCTAAGGCAGGCTTTCATGGCGCACAAGCGAGTCCCAGTTTTGGCCTAGTATGTGTCCGCGTGTGATGCTCTAAATGTACACGTACCCTTCGTATTATTTCTCTCTGGAGTGTGTGGTTATTATTGGGGGGTTATAAATGTGATCCAAAGTCCATGAGAAGCGGGAACCATGGTTTCATGGCGTAATTGGGATGAAGCTAGTTAGGGAGTTGAGCAGGGAATCATTTCATGGGTGCCCATAGTGTAAGATATTGAGGAATTGCCTTAGATTTACTGTTGACCAGGAAAATGTGCGATGTTTTATCCCATTCTGGTCTGAAGTAGGGTTTTGGTGTATTATTTGTTGAAATTCAATCAGAACTTGGTATTATGTTGATCATGATTATGTAATGTTCTTGAAAAATTCTGTCATCATGTATACTTAAATGCAAAAATCTTGTAGATTGTTTTGTTCTGTGTTGTTTTATATCGTGGGTTGCTCCAATTATTCTTTGAAAGTTCAGCAACCTCAACCCCGCTCAAAAATCAATTACTCAGGTAAAAATACAAGTGGGACTGCGCGCAGGTAGGGGTCGAACCTACGACTTTCTGCTTAGGAAACAGACGCTCTATCCACTGAGCTACAGGCGCTTGCTACCTGCAACGCCAAAAAGTTTAAAATAACTGGATCTTCTTTTATATTCTTATACTACCTTAATTGATTCGATTCTATTCAAATCATATCAAGATAAGTATTGTTCCAATTCAAAAATAATCAAGATGAGGTGAGACATGGGATTGCCTTCGAGATGTTTAGTTTCATCTTGAACTATAAATATCATTTCTTACTTTAAAAATATATATTAAATATGTTAATTATATTAATGTAATTTATATTTATACTAATTATATTAATTATAATTTTAATATGTATAATTAGTATTTAAAATTAAACTTTTTTATATTATAAATTTAATGACACAAAGCAAGCAGTGCAGGTTAATATCATTGTTTATAATATACTAATTAAATTAATATAATTTATTCTTATATCTATTTATTTAATAACTTTTATTTATATTGTATTTCTTACTTTATTTTTAAAAAAGTAATTAGCTTAACATATCTCAATTAAAGAAGAAGAACAATTATATTTATAATTGGCTTGATGTTATATTTAATGACTTGATGTTATAATTGACTTGTCTATTATTGTTGTTTTTATAACTTAGAGATAACTTATAATTGTTATTATAATGTGTTATTACAATTATTATCATAAGGTTTATTTCATAGTTTTCATAGTTGTGATTATGTACTTCAGTAATTGACTTTAAATTATTATATTTTATGCACTTGTATAGTTATGATTTTAAACTTAATAAATTATGTAATTTAAAATTTTAATGAATCTTATTATCTAGACCTTTCTTTCACATTATTTGATTTATCGGAATGATGGTATATCTTGATCCTATCTCAATTTTTAATTGGACCAGATAAGATATAGAACAAAAATTTAGCTATAATCTTTTTTCAAAATAGGATACAGGATAGGGATATCCTAATTCCATCCCATCCTATAAATAACCCTAGTTGATATTTAGCAAACCTTACGAGAATGGACCAGGATCTAGAAATTGGAAATTTGAAAAATTATATCTATACAGTAAAAGGCATACTCTTGTCCTATGCATTCAAGATTGTATGTGTTCAGCAAAATTTAAAAAATTACGTATGCATTGCAAATTTATAATGTAATCATACAATACGAAATGATTTGTATATGCGCTTTTACTTTATACATTGATATTCGTATTAAAGCAATCTCATGAATTTATTATTTGGGTGAATTTAATAAACTTGATTTCAAGGTATTGAAAATAAAAACATAAAAACTGGATCACCCCTATGGCCCTATACATAGATTACCCAAAACTTAATTTTAGATTAATAATGAGAAAAGTCTCTTAGTGTGGTTGCACACAAAAATTGAATTCAAAACAAACAATCATTCTAAAAACAACAGTAACTTTTTTGTTTAAATAAATACTCCTTCTGATCCTATTTATAGGATAAAGAAACAAAAATTTATCGTATTGATAAATCAGTCATTAAATTTTTATAATAAATTTTTTCTTTTACCTTCCATTAAATGTTGGGGAGAAAAAATATATTATTAAATTATATATATTTAATAGGAGTAAAGTTAATAACTTATTAAATTTTAAAATAAAGTTAATGAGTTTTAAGATTTTCTTTGGTACTAATGAAATATGTTAAAAGTAATTTATAAATAGGATCAAAGGAGAAAAATAGTAGTAAAGTAATTGCAATAAGTGATTTTGTTTTATATATATATATATATATATATTACATTGGTTCTGTGTTCAAAATAAAGAAAATTAAAGACTAATATGTATAATGTAAAATTTGGAAGAATGGAGAAACCCTAAATGCATGGCTTTATTTTCATTGGAGAATCATCTTGGAAGATTTTCCTTGACCGTATTTTATCTTTCGTTTTCACTGGTCACAGATAATCTTATCTTTTAGGAAATTAGATTTAAGTATTTGCATTAATCTCCGCATACGACAAAGTCAAATAAGAATATATTGTTTTTAATTTTCCTGATTACATTATAATTACCACACACACACCAACGGGTTATATGATAAATATTATTGTCATTTTGCCAGAGAAATGAAAAATAGGAAACAGAATAATGCACGATATTGGAGGTTTCGAAATGAAAAAGGCAAGACATATGGAGCTTTAAAAAGAAAAAGAAAAGAAATAAATTCAAATACAACAAAACGATCACAAACAGAAATCACAGCAAAAATTCAAAAGGAAAATTTGGCGACGCATGGACGAAGCAGTCACAGAATTAGGGAATTAAAAACGAAAGACGATGAGGACGAGGAGGAGGAGGAGGGTAGTAGCTGGAAGGAGCACAAACTGGACAAGCTTGGCTCCAAAATAAACCAAAGTGATGAATATGATCACCATAATCACTACTTGCGCTGATAAATCACTCCCTGGAGCATCGCTTGTCTCTAGCCTTACTTCTTCTGTTGAATCAATATTTCCAGAGAATAGACAAGTCAAGACCCAAACTTCACTAACACTTCAAATGCACAATCTAGCATTGAACAATCAATAAATCTTGAGTCAAAAACTACGAGACACATGGAAAGCTTATACATATAATGAATCAATGATTAAATAACATACATAGATATCTGCAGTAAGAAATGCTTACGAAGAGACGGTTTGAGTACTCAAGAATTGTGAGGAACGTAGCAGGTAGAGGAGTCATGGGAAGGAGTGTGAAGCCGTGGACGAGAAGAAGGTCGAAGTTCAGAGGACACCAACGCCACCATTAATGATGTTATCGTGAAGAAGATGGAAAGCAGCAAGAGGGAGCTCTTCAGGACAGTCATGGCTTGGCTGCTTCACTTGCCCACCCAGCAAGAAACAACAGGATACGTTATTTTTTAGCCAAAACTCCCTCGTGCCGTGTCTGTGTCTTGAAAGGTCTCTGATTGGTTTATGTAATACTCAGGTTTACCATCCCTTTTCTATTTTCTTTATTTATTATTGTTCTTTTTGGGTGTTTGCGTATTTATGTTTTATTAAAAGAAAAACTTAAATACTTATATTTAAGATGTCTATTTCTAATCAAGCTAAGACATGTTTATATTGTATATATTATTTATCCTGTGTCGAATCATCTTATTAATTAATATTATTAATAGTTTAAAACATAGTTATTTTTATTTGATTTGATGAGTGTATATTAAGTATATAAATCTTTTCCTTTATTAAAATGAGAGGGATATACTTTTATACATAGATGTCCCGTTCAATTCTCATTTAGGGCCACATTGGATGTTAAATATAGCATCCTTTTAAATATTTTTTCCTCTATATTATGTATTTTGCTTTGGTCTACCAAAGCAATGTATTTTTCATCAAAAATAACTTTATGCTATCTTTAGATACACATGAATTTAGATTTAAATTAAATTAATTATTTGGATAATTAAAAATGTATGGACTTGGATTTGACCTAAATCCAAGTCTAAGTTATCATTTAATTTCTTTATAATTTAAAATTCTTTTGAAACCCCTATTATTTCAAATACTAACTCAAGCTCTTTTGTAATTTAACCCAAATGTATGAAGATTTGATTAACCTGCCAACGTTAATTAGATGAAACCACTAAAGTTGAGGAAAACAAGCTGCCACTGTTGACTAGGTAGGACGACCGACTTTCACCAAGACCAAACCGACGATAATGATAGGACCGAAAGCCAAACTTCCAACATGATTGGATCGATAGCGATGACTAGGACTGGACGCTCGATTTCCACTAGGACCGGACCAACGGCGACGGCAAGGATTAGGTGCCCAACTTTCACTTGAGACCGAACCTACGATGGGGATTGAAAGTCTGACTTCCAATGGGAATGAACTGACGGTGAAGGCGGGTACTCAATGCCCGACTTCCAACGGGAATAGACGACGATGACTGCAGGGACTGGACGTCGAACTTCCACCGAAACTGAACTGACAACAACAACGAGGACATGATGCTTAACTTTCACCGGGACCGAACCAACAGCAATGACGAGGACTTGATGCCCAACTTTCACCAAGATGGATCGATGGTGATGATGGGAACAAGACACCTGACTTTCACTAGGGATTGGATCGATGGTGATGGCGGGGATCGAACGCCAGACGTCCATCGAGACAGAACTAACAACAATGATGGGAACAAGATGCCCAACTTCCATCGAGACAGGATCGATGGCAACGATGAGAACCAAATGCCCGACTTCCACCATGACTTGACCGACGATGATGACTAGAATCGAACTGACAACGACAAGAACCAAACAGCCAACTTCCATTGAGACTAAACCGAAGGTGATGACGAGGACTAAAAGTCTCACATCCATTACGCAAGATTGACCGTTTGGTCCCAATCGTCGCCATCGTTCTTGTCCCGATGGAAGTTGGCCGTCCGGTCGCCATCAGTCTAGTCCTGTAGAAGTTGACCATCTAGTTGCCGTCATCATCATCAGTTCGATCTTTATGGAAGTCAGCCATCAGGTCTAGTGGAAGTCGACCATCTGGTTGCTGTCGTCACTATCAATTCGATCTTAGTGAAAGTCAGCATTTCGATCCCCATTATCACTGTTGGTCCAGTCCTTGTAGAAGTCGGCCATCCAGTCCCCGTCATCCCCCTCGATTCGGTCCTCATCATCTTTGTTGATCTTGTCCCTATCATCATCGTAGGGCCGATCACAATGGAAGTCGACTAGGGTCCCGTCCCTGTCGTCACGATGATCCGGTCCTAGTGGAAGTCAAAGGTCCCATCCCAATCATCACCAGTGCCACAGTCCCATTCAGCTTTGTTTGTCTAATCCCGTTAAAAGTTGGCCATTCAAATCGTCAAGTTTGACCAATTTTTTAAATTCAAATATAAATTTTAAAATTTGAAATTTTACTTTAGATCAAAATAAAAAATTGATTTTGTAATTAAATTTTTTTTTATCATCCAAACAAAGAATTTAAAATCCATGAATTTTAAATATAAAATTTTAAATCTAAATTCTCTGTGAAATTCACCCATCCAAATACAATCTTAGTTAACACTCCACTATTTCAAGTAAAAAATTTTATTCTCTCTTATTCTATTTATAAATCACTGTTAATATATTTTATTTGAAGCAAAAAAAAAAAAACCTTACTCTATCTAAATATTAAATCCATAGCAAGATTTTTGTATTTTCGGAGTAATACATAATTATGGTTCGGAAAACAAAGTGTCACCAAGGAAAAAGCGAGGGTGTCAATTTCGCTTGAAACATTATTTGCGTTCCATAATAAATTCTTCACATAGTTTTGATGACATGAGGCATTATTAATATAATGCCTTTCATATCACCATAGACTACATCCTATCTGTCGTATTAGATGTTTTTGTATAAGCATGTACATGAATTTTCCTCCTCACCTTCACATTAGATGTCTATTTTTTTTTCACATCAGTTACCATAATTGAAGAAAAATTCAAATAAATTAATTACAAGCATAAAATTATGTGCATATAAGAATTAATGACCATTGATTAAAAAAATACTGATACTCCATTATTTAGATACTCGTGCTTCCATTGATTTAATTAATAACATTCATCCATAGCGAGGATAAAAATGTAGAGAGAGAATACGAATAAAAAAATTGTAAAGAGAACAAGACTGCAAAGGTGACCCGCGAACAAAATTCCGATCATGGCTTGCAATCAAGCCGAGCAAAGGACTAAAACATAGAAGTAATTTTCTTTCTCTGGATCAAAAAAAGTCTCAATATAAGAACATGACATTGCAGGCATTCTATGCTGAAACAAATTGATGTTGAGTGCGGGAGTGGAATACATGGAAGGTGGATATACAATTATGCTGGAGTGATTGTCAAAGTCTTGTTTTTTTTTTTTTTTCAGGCAACAAAATTTGAAAGAGAAGGGAACTTGCGTTCGTGGGATGCACAAGATGCATAACCTATGCCAGTCCTACAAAGTCTAGGCGTCTATCTAGCAAGCTACGCTTTGCTGATAGCCAATTACAATGGTGTAAAAAGTCAATACACGGAGACTCCCAGCTTCCATACAAACTAGTCCATCCATCTCCACCATCCTCGCACAGCCACAGCCCCATGTCTCTGACGAAACAAGCCTATTGATGGATCACCCATAGGTGTAGTCCAACTTCTCAAGCGAGGCCAACAATATCAATGCACAGCAAAAATTTCAACAATCTCTACCATATATAATTATATCATATAATGAGGGAAGGAAAAGCAAGGAAATTTAGAACCACATACAGCAAATCTAAGCATGCACGAGTAGCCCCAACCTTCGCCATGGAAAAATATACTCGACAAGGGAAAAAAAAAAAAGAAAAATTACTAGTTACAAACCTTGGAGCCTTTCGTAAAGTTCCATCAATTAAATGAGGGCCGCCGTCAAACATCTGGTTCAATCATCCCACGCACTATCAGCTGCACCTTCTCTTTTGATATTCGATGAGGTAATCATGAACCTATACTTATCCTCAATAGCGATTGGGGCAGTTCCGGAAGACAAGTTCTTGGATAAAGCTATCTTTGCCTCTTTTTGTGCAGCTGCCGCCTCTTTCTCCTTTCTTCTAGCAACCTAGAAGCAAATGGCAAGGAAGTTCCCCTATCATACCGACAATGGAGGATGATGATAAACACAACATCATGGAGAAAAATAATATACTTTCCCAGTTGCAAATGCCACGGCATTCCCAGACTCAGCGTCAGCTATAGCCTTCCTTATATTTGCAACAAGGAACTAGAGACCAAAATCATGTTAGCGTTAAAATCAAGCAGAAAGAAGAATGGTTCAAAATAGAAGAGGACAGCAAGCACCATATCACGATCAGTGTAAAAAGAAGTCGCCTGGCCTGTTGATCCCGCACGCCCTGTCCTGCCAATCCGGTGTACATAATCTTCCATGGTCTATAATTGAAGCAGCCATAACTGAAGGACATTAAACTTGACTGAAAATACCAGGCCAACAAAATCCCAATATAGCAGTAGCAGAATGGCAATCCTCTATCAGAGAAGAATCCCAAAATCCTTCTTAGATATACTTTCTTCTTGGACGTCAGGCAACATTACTGATCAAGTAAATTTGGCTTGTGGAAGACATACCTTTGGAAGATCTAAATTGATGACATGTGACACTCCTGTGACATCCAAGCCACGCGATGCAACATCAGTGGCAACCTGCATGAATTGGTCCCAATGAGTACCATGGAAAGCGAGGAAAAGGTCCCAAATTTAAAATGGATTATGTAAGAAAGAGAGGAACAATATCAAAATTGCCAATGTTAAGCTGACATAGCAGGAATCCTAGCATACAACCTGGGCACTACATAGTCTTTTAATATGACATTTGTAATAAATTGAAGAACAAGTTACTGTCAGTAAATCCCACAAAATATTGTGTTTTGTTCCTTTCCTCCTTGACATGAAAAGTAATTTCCATCCAAAAGCAGACTTCGGGAACATAATTACAGGATTATGATTCTTTTAGACAAAATGAGGAAAATGAAAAACACAGTATTACAAAGAAGATAGGCCTCTTAGCTTGCCATTCTATTCAGACATAAACTGATGAGATTATATTTGTAGTTGAATGACATCAGAAAAATCTTATGAATCAGCTATCCAATCATATTAGTTGATTTAGAATAGCTTCGGAGAGTCGACACACTAGAATTTTTCCTGTTACCCACTAATGAGACAAACCGTTATATCAAATTTTAGAACTAAATAATGATGAGAATGTTAGGTCGGTGCTCATTAACAAATCTATGGAGCACAGATGTTTCATAGGTTAGTTTCAAAGTTTCGCTTCCTGCCTTGCCGTGGCTGAGTTAAAGTAAAATGTCCTCACCTCTCTTCAACCCCCCTAAAAACAATCCAAAACCAGAAATGGCGATTGAAGTTCCAATTTCATCAGATCATTATGCACAAAATGAAATGAAATGAAAGAAAAATGGAATGGAAAGTAATCTTGTGAATGAGAAATGCTGTGTCCCTAATTTTTTTAAAAAGTACCAGTAAAAGATAGTTACTTTTTAGTAATTACAACAATATAATAAATATTGTATCTTGTTTTTCAAGCAATGGAAAAGGAAAGCTTTTCAATCCACCAAACAACAGCCCCTTACAGCTTTTGTAGCTGGAGGGAACCACAACGTCCTCACAAAGTATAATAATTACGTTTCAGAGCAGACAATTAGTGGACAGGTTACCAAAATGTTAGTGGAGCCACTTCGAAAATCATGCAAAGCAGCCTCTCTTTCATTCTGACTACGGCCACCATGAAGAGAAACAGCAGATAAACCTTGGGCTACCAATGCTTCAGCAATTTCATCACACCTTGTCTACAAGAACAAAACAATTAACAATGAGAAAACATAGAGATACAGCCACTCCCCTTGAGGGAGGGAGGGGGAGAGAGAGAGAGAGAGAGAGAGGAGATTCCAATTTTTTTTTTTTTAAAAAATGCCACTTCAAAAGAGTTCAATAAATGTCTTTTTAAAACATCTAATACAGATACTAAAACTAAATGAAATAAACCTTTCTTTCCACAAACACTATTGTTAATGGAAAAGGACGATTGCATTTTTCAGCCTGTGACGCCTCCTCAACAAGCATATCCAGAAGCCGGTCAATCTACAAATACGTAATAATTTCAGAACAGAATCCCATGAAATGAAGGCTGAGGCCATATAAGAGAAAAACTAAAGAAATACAAATTCAAGAATAAGATATATTTGAGAGTTGATTAAAAAAAAAGTTTTTAATCAAAAGTTTTAGGAGAATCAAAAAGTTTTGATCTGAGAGATAATGAGTCTTGGTGGTGGAGTGATAATATACAAGAAAAAATCAAACAAAAGGAAAAGTATTTTAAAGCCATTCATCTGTGCAATAATGATAAAAATTGGAAAAAATATCGTATGGCTAAGAAGAAAACTAAGAAAGGCGTGAGTAAATCTTGTTCTAAACTATTTGAAGGGTTTTATAATGGTTTTGGAATAAATAATGGAGAACAAAAAATTTATAAGATTGCTAAGAGTAGAGAAAAAAATCAAAAGAAAATAGATAGGAGAAATTTTGGTCATAGATAGTGATAGGAGACCTACTTTTCCAAACTTTTCAATGATAGAGGGGGTTTGTCTAGTAATTTGAAGATTTAATAACTCATGAAAAACAAAATTTGTCATTCTATCAAAGAATGCAGAATAGTGACATAAAGGAAACTCTTAAGAAAATGACAAATGGTAAAGCCAATGGACCTAATTATGTTCCTATTGAAGTGTAAAATGTTTAGGTGAAGAAAGGGTGTAGTGCCTAACTAAGTTATTTAATAAGATCTCACAGTTCAAGAAAATTCTTGACGATTGAAAGAACAGCATCTTAGTTCCTCTTTACACAAATAAAGGAAATATTTAGAATTATACTAACTATAGAGAGATTAAACTCATGAATCATATAATAAAATAGTGAGAAAAAGTGATTGAGAATGTAGATGGTATTTTTGAAAATCAGTTTGACTTCATACCAGTAAAGTGACTACAAAAGCGATTTATCGACTAACAGGATTAATGGAAAAGCATCCATGCAAAGGTAAGGAAATTTGTTGTTATGAATTTAAATCCTTTGAACTGTGACTGAAATTTGTTTTGTTAGAGATTGTCATGGATTTATTATGATTAGCTTTTAATGTTTTGTGATAAATTTTATATGATTATAAGTATTTTTGTTATCATCATCGAGTTTATTAGATTGAAATGAATTGTTGGCTCTCAAAGGAAAAGGGGAAAAAAACAAAGTAAGGTATTGAACTACCAAATCAGTCTCCCCCCAATCCTATGGACCAAGTCCAATCTTATTCAATTTTAAGTTAAGCCTGCACTAGACTAAACTACAAGTTGCCTAACCCAATCCTTTCTATGACAAGAAACCAACTTCGAGTTAGGCCAAAGTCTTGTCATGTCTATCCTCTGCGTAGCCCTCACACAAACTTAATGACGTTATTTAACATGTCAACAATCTTAACACCGTTTGTACCACTACCACATCAACATCCCTTTGAAACTATAGAGACCGATGTTATAGACAGAGAAAAGTATAAGCACCAAGAACACCAAAAAAAGTGCATGGCTTATAACAAAATTCAAGCAAAGTATAAGAATCAAAAGTATTATTTTCCCTAAATTAAATAAGCAACCAATCAAGCCTTTAACAACTAAAATATCATTAGATAATTATTCATACCTTCTCATCTTCAGAAACCTTCACAAGAGTTTGACAAACGTTTGCTGTTGGGCTACTCACTTTCCCTACCTTTACCTGCACGGGGCTTGCTAAGTACTCCTGAAAGTAGAGAATGGAAAGGCAAACTTAATAAAGTTCTTGCACAACTGAACTTATAGGGAATATGTTGGCAACAAAATAACGATGATTACAGATGTCTTTATGAGGCTTGAGAAGCCAAATTCAACAATCAAAGAGAAATTAAGTAGGTTGCAAGTCACTCAAAACTAGAGTCACAAACAGCTTAGGGAAATTAATAAATTGGTCAGCGGTACCCATTGTATGCTGGAGATTATTTTTATTTCTCCAAGCACGAGCAGCAGAAAGTCTCCTTAAAATAAGAAAATAACAATTCCCTACCCTTTCAACATAGCTCAAAAATAAACAAATGTAAAGGATGGAACCGAACCTTTGCTAAAGCTTCAATCTCCACAGGCATAGTTGCACTAAACAACAATGTTTGATGCTTCTCTGGAAGATTTCTCATGACCTGATGATACATTAGATAGTATATATTTTCTTCAGCAATCTAGATGTTAGATAGACATATTGCAACACATTAGCGTCGGGTAATTTCTTATAGTTGATAATTCATTCACAAGAGATCAAATTTGAACAAATAAGGCATCTAATTGTCAAGCAACATTCGTTATGATAAAAGAGATGCATCAAGAGACAAAAAATTAAATTGACATGATCTTTGGTCTGATTTTAAAATAAAATTTCGAATCCAGGAAGGGAGATTCCTTTTTGCCAAAGAAATTGTGCACATACCAAAGCAACCTCATCTTGCTTTCTTCACTACAAAATCCTTACCCATTCCAGCTCTTCCATGAAGGAAAATGGACCCTAACTAACAAATCATCTTGTTTAAGCATCATCCCTAAGTTCCAACTTCAACAATCAATAAAATCAATAATTGTTTTAAATAGTGAATATGAAATTAGAGGAAGAACTGTCAGGCAAAAAAATAAAAAATAAAGGAAGACCTGCACGGAAACAATAGGATCTAGTAAAGCATAAACACGAGTACCAGAATGGAACGGAAATCATTGTTCAACAGTGTTTATCGCATTAAAAAGGTCATTTTCCATTCTGTCATTCACATTCTTATTTC
Source organism: Prosopis cineraria (assembly GCF_029017545.1). Classification (NCBI taxonomy): domain Eukaryota; kingdom Viridiplantae; phylum Streptophyta; class Magnoliopsida; order Fabales; family Fabaceae; genus Prosopis; species Prosopis cineraria. The sequence goes on along the minus strand of NW_026555339.1, from coordinate 3,436,156 downwards.
CTTTCCCTTTCAACTCCTAAAATTCTGCATACAATACATAGCTTCAAAACATAAAAACAAGATCAACTTATCAATCATACATTTGAAATTGAATTGTTATCAAGATGAACGGAACATTTGAGGGAGAAACTTCACACCACTAACCTCTCTTATCTGCGGTTCAAAACCCATATCAAGCATCCGATCTGCCTCATCTAGAACAACAAAAGAAATTCTAGAAAGGGAAGTATTGCCTTGTTGTAAATGATCGATGAATCTTCCAGGGGTAGCAACCACTATGTCAACTCCTGCTCGTAGCTCAGATCTCTATAATATTGATAAGAAACACATAAACCCCCAAAAATATGTTTCCTTAAAGCATAGGAAGATTAAAAAGTAAAAAGCACGTGAGGACTCAACAACATCTCATAAATGTTTCAATTGATAGTAAAATAGTAAAAACATCATGGATATAAAATCATTATACGCCATTATAAAATTATAAAATGTTAAAATAACATCGCTAAAGCATACAATTAAAGTTTTGACATACAAAAATAAGACTCAGCATTTAGTTACCTGCTTTTCAATGTTAGTTCCACCTACAACTATTGCAGTTTTTAATGATTCAAGTGATCTGCTAAAAGCTTTAACCTGCAGAATTTCAAAAAACACCTCATAATAATTAATGAATAGTGGGAAAAGATTACCAATAAAGAAACAAATCAGTATAGCTCCTAGATTCAGGCATAACAAAAGAATTATGATAATTCAAAGAAAGATAGAAATATTCTTGTGTTCAAGAAACAAATAATCTTTAGTATAGATAAAACCCTATTTCCAATATGGAAACAGCAAGAAGATGCATATAACTCATGAGTCTCAAATGCAACATAATCGCAACTTATCAAAAAACTGAAGGATAGATTAAAATTGTTCCAATAAGGAAAACCGTAACATAAGAAACTTTATTAATAAATCATCATACTTTGATTCAATGAAATAATGATTCAACATTACAAAAAGGTGAAAAATATGTCCCAGGTGTCATGCATGCGTCAAGGCAGAGTAAAAGTAACAAAGGACAGTCACAAATTCAAAGGTATGACATATGAATAAAAACTATAACTTGGGAAGCATTCCATCCCTATACATTTGGATAGCCTATTTATATACACTTAAAATTATAAACATCACCTCTTTCTCTATTTGTTGAGCAAGCTCTCTAGTAGGTGCCAGAACCAATGCTAAAGGACCATCACCGCGCCGAATCGGAGGTTGAGCCAAGCAATGCTACAAAATAAAACAGGAATGAAATTAAGTCGCAAGCAAAGGATGGTCACTTAATTTGCTATTTGTTTGATTGCCACCGCATGATATCTAAGGAAAACAATACAAAATTAGATAAACATTCCAAGTATAATGAGCTTAGACCTCTATCATAGGAATGGAGAAAGCTGCAGTTTTTCCACTACCAGTTTCTGCACAACCCAATAGATCCCTTCCACTAAGAGCAATTGGCATGGCTTGAGCCTGGATAGAAGTTGGCCTTGTGTATTCATGATAAGCAATATCCTTCATGATACTAGGGTGCAAGCACTGTAAATCAATGAGTCCATACTTTTGTCACTTATTTGACAGAATGACTAAAAATTGAATACAAGAAATATGGATCTGATTTATAAAATTAGCTACCATGTCTGAAAATGATTCTATTGGTGCAGGTGCAGGAAGAGACTCAGAAGCAACAGAAACATCAAGATTAAGCCGCAGTCGGACCTCTTCAATCTGCAAATGAGAAGCATGTAGTCTGTAGAATTCAGTAACTCAATAATTGCTGCTGTGATTAAAACTAATTGAGAAGAGGTAGAAATAGAACAATCAATAAAGCAATAAACAAAAATGAAGTTGAAAATTAATACAGAAACAAAGTAGGTGGTTGTACTTTAAATGAAGCAGCCAGTGATATGTGATAGCTTTTAAAAAGGTGGCTAGAGAGAGACAAACCCAGGGAACAAAAAGATGAAAAAAGGGAGGAAAACTCGTCAATAATGTTAAACATCAACAACCGCTCCGAAGAAAACATAAGATTGAAAGCCAACGTCGTTATTCGTAATACCCATTGTTGCATGGCATTTACTACCAGCACATTGTACCAGATCTTCAACCTAATTCCTACAGAACTATACGTCTGAACAATAAATTACCTAGTAAATCCTTGTGATTAAAATAGACAATTTAAAAAGAAACACAAAAAAAAAATTATCCTCATGATTAACGTAAACAATTTAGCTTCTTATGCATGCCACTTCAATTCTAGCAAAGTTTTCTCCACTGACAGGATGGAAACACTATATACCACTTTCCAACTCTTCGAACTACAAACGAACAGGAACTTTTTTGTTCAAAAATGATATTCATCTGAAAAAAGCATTTGTTGAAAGTTTCACGACCAAGAAAGGGCAAGTAAAGGAGAAAAGGAACGCAAGCCATTAAACTAAAAACGACCCGTGACCACAGAAATGAAACACGGGAAATCGAAAAAAACCTCAAAAACCCTAAACACAAGTTCAAATATACACATTTCTCCGAAATGATCGAAACTCAAAGCATTTAAGTGAAAGGAGGAACGAGAAAGAGTAATCGGCAAAACAACAGAAAATGAAACCTGCTCGGGCTTCATACGAGAAACGCGTTCAGACGGTTGCCAGTGAGGGAACACGGGGTCGGGGACGGAAAGAGTGCGGTTTAGAGGTGGAGCTCCGGAGCTCCGGCGAGAGGAATTGGAGAAGCTGGAGGAGGACGAAGGAGTAAGAGAGGCGTGGAAGTGAGAATTAGAGGAAAAGGCCAGCTTCTTGTGATCGTTAGTGTCTTGGGCGAGAGACGAGCTTCTGGTAGCAACACTAGTGGAGCTGGAGCTCCTGAGGTGAGGAGGAACATACGACATCGTCTTCCTTCCTTCGTTCCTTCTCTCACAATGGCAGGTTTTTCTTTCCTGTCAGGGAGAGCACAGCCCACAGATAGGGTAGTGATAGAAGCACAGACCAGATCATCAGATATTCCTGCCTTGCTTAGTTGAGTGAGCCTCGAGATGATGGCGACACACAACCTAGTGATACATCCCACATCTTTCGCTCTTTTTTTTTTTTTTACTTTCTCGTTTTTTTTTAACCGACAGTGGGCTTAGTTGGCCCTTTTAATGTTTAATTATGGGTCCATTAATCAAATTGTCCACTACTACGAGGTGATCAAGCAAAAACATAACGACGAAGAACTAGGTTGGGCACTTGTTTAAGCCCACTCACTTGCTAACAGGGCTCGATTGTATTTCGGATATTTTTATTTTGGTAAGATGTGTTTCGTATATTTACGCAAAAAGACATAATTTGTGTTTGTGTTGTAAAAAACAAATATTGTGTGTTAACAAAGGAATGCTAGATTCTCCATCCATTTAAAAATATATAACATTTTTAACTCAATCTTACATTTAATAAAGTAATTATTTATCTTTAAACTAATATTATTTATTATATTTATTCATATTTAATAAGTTATTTTATTCTAAAATAAATATAAAGTGATTTATTTAGTGAGAAAGTAACTTATATTTAAAAATATATATATAATAATTACACTTTAAAATATTAAAAATAACTTATATTTTTTAATGAGAAAGTATTATTAATTGGGATTTACTTATCCTAGCCATAAAAGTTTTGATTAATAAAAAATCTCAATATTTATTTAACTGGTTTTGCCCCATCAAAAACAAAAGATTTAAAAGATATATTTTAAAAATCAACCATATTATGTTAAAATGAAATTGAATTCTTTCTTCCCGATTTATCACAGAGGAAAAAAAATTGAAACCGATTACTATATCTTGTTTTTGAAGCAGAGAACCACAAAAAGCACACTCCGAGAAACCCAAAATGATGAGAGTATGGGAAGAAAACGTCAACGCCAGGGTGCAGTCAGGAATAGCAAATGACAGGGAAGCTTAGACAAATTCTAAAATAAGAAGGTAAGGCAAAGTCACCCCAAAAAAAAAATATATATATATATATATATATATAAATTTAACCATTAAAAAATAAGCATTCTGACGGGCCATTTTGTCCACTTAGTGACTCAGATAAATACGTTCTAGTCTGGTATTCCAATTCATGGCGGACGATATCAATAATTACTACATTACAGTGTATAGTAGTGTATGGGTTGCTTTCTACTTGCAAGTGGGGGACTGGTTCCCAGGCTCAGCACATGTGATGAGCATTAGGTGCTCCGTGATCGTCACCTCAACCTCAACAAGAAGAGTTTCACTAATTTAAAACAAGAAACTTTCATTTTGATGAAAAGCAAAGTCATTTTAAAATTGGTTTTTGGTTCCCCCAGTTCTGGAATATGCTTTCGCCAGTTCTCCCGTCCCTTCTTCTTGATCAGCCTCCTTTTGCTTCCACTATTGACTCTCCATTGAAGTCATGCCTTTCCCTCCCCACAAGAGACGCAATTTCCTCTGTCCCAAAATGAATACTTTTATCCTGTATATTCATTCTCCAATGGTTCGTTTAGATTTTCAAGGATAACAAAACCATTGGAATTCTCATCCAGCTCCTCAAAAGTGCTAGATTAATTTGATTAGGTGGAGGTTTCTTCATTTTCATGCTTCCAAGCTTTTCTCTCCCTCGTTGAGCGGCTAGTATCCTTCCTTCTTTTATGAAAATGGTGCCTTTTGGTGACGAGCAACCTGATGAGCATGAAAACCAATCCCAACGAGTGGAAGGTTCTGGTCCCTTAATTTTTTTTTTCTTTTGTATTTTTTTCTAGGTTTATAATTTCGTGCCTACTGTGAAAATTAGCCATCGCACGCGAGGAGCTATCATTTTCCTATACCGTCATTTTTTTCTTTTTAATTTCCTTCACATGACATGCCAAATTGCACCGTCAGGTGAAGATCACTTGGCACCAAATGTTAACTTATCTATTTCGTTACTTCCTTGTGATTTTACAAGTTTGTTTATTTTGATTGCAGTGAATGAGTTAGAAACTTTGATCGTTTTTATATTTAATTAGCAAAATATGGTAATAAGGAGGATTTGTTTTCGCTATCAAATAGCATCAGGGTTTGGATAGAGAGGAAGTCACGTCACCAGAGCTTGTTTTCAATTGAAACCCAACCCAAGCGCAGTATGGGTTAGTTAATGATATCGAATATTGTGCGATCTATTTTAAAAAGAAAAAATTGTCGTACTCCTCAACTTGCGTACGCCTTTGAATTTTGCTGGAATTGATCGCCAATGTTTTTTTTTTTTTTTGGTAGAAAGATCGCCAAATTTAAAGGGGAGAAAAAGATGTGAACTTGAATGGGCCAACCAAGGTTTGCCTAATTCTCTCAACCTCCTCCTTTATTGGATACGGTGGACATTTCCCTAATCCTATTTATGAGACAGACAGATTATTTATTTTGATTTTACTTGCAGGAAACCTCGTTAATTGTTGTGTTTATCACCATCATTTTGTCCCTATTAGCTATTTTGAAAGATTATTAAGTATTAGAGCATCTTATTTTTAAGTTGTATTTAATAGTAATAAAGTTAAAAATATATTAATTTTTTAAACATAATTAAAATGGTTAAAAGTTTTCTTTAATTTTAGTAAAAATATTGAAAGTAGTCCGTAAATAAAATCAAATGATGTAGAACCATTTGGACTCTGATAACTGACGCCACTAAATCTCATATTTAGTTTGCCGCTTGAGCAAGTCCAAGTGACCAAGCCACCCGCGAAATTATTGGTTTGAAAAATTGGCATCGTTGAGGGGGGCGATGAACGGATGGCAAGTGATTTGTTGAAATCTCTCGTTAACCTCACAAGGCACGCACGTTGCTAGCGCTTTTCACCAAAATGCAGCGCCTGACTTTGCAGTCAAAGTATGCTCATCACCCTCCCACGCAAGCCATCGATGGTGGAAGATCAATCAAACACCCTCTTCATTCAAGAGGATAAAACCGCACGTCGTTCTAACACCCAAAAAAAAAAAAAGAAAAAAAAGGAAAACTAATAATTAATCAAAATCAACAAGTTATTTTTTTCAATCATATCTATAAGTCATTTTTAACATATTTTATGAAAATAAAAAAACTTTAAACTTCATCAATTCTGTTTAAAAATTCAATAAGTTTTTAACTTTAATCTTATTAAACACACACACTAAAAATAAAAATATTTTACCATTTAATATAATTCACAACATTTAATAAAGGCAAAAAAGAATAAAAATGAATGTAAAAATTATAGAGTGCCCTATTATAGCCAAAATAAATGCTCCCTTTATAAGTTTTGTTTTATTCAAAATATAGAATATTCGATAAGTTTTATATATATATTTTTTGTTATATCCTTACTCAATTATATTCCACTCAAATAATTAATTAAACGATTTTGAACAAATCAAACATTACATTCATTACACTAAATTATACAGTTAGAAACATGCAAATTTTTTTAAAAAAATTAAATTTGTAGCTAACTTTTTAAAAAATATAAATTAATTAACAATAATTTATATTGTAATTGAAAGTCAAAAGACGGTAAAAGGTAAGTTTCATCCACTTTGATCGAGCCTTTGCTGTGAATTTCTTAACTGTTTAATTAAAGCAAACTGGTACCTCGTTAAAAAAAAAAAAAAAAGAAACTAGTATTGGAGCCCCGTGTGTGTGTGTTGAGCGCACGGAAGAGCAGGGGCGGATCCAGCTCGGCATACATGATGGAAATTTCAAATGATATAAACCATGGGAGGCTAGCTAGAATCAATTTTGGTAATTTTCATGAAGAGAGGGTGCTCGTGCTTTCCCTGGATCTGTCCCTTCGCAATAGACAAAGGAGACAAACTTTGAGTTATACGAAGCTATCAATTTAAACAATTTAACGACGTGAGGGGATATAATTCAGGGCTTTTCTTGCTGGGGCAAAAGAAATTCACAAGTTGAAAAGTCACATGTCAGCAGCGTTTCGTCAACCGGCGGTTGTGGGTGTGAAGCGCTGTGAGAGAAAGTGGGACATGAATGAGTTTGGTGAGCCGTTCAGATTGTCCTTTCTTGCAGCTGCGGGGACAAGTTGTCTCCCTCTCTCTCTCCTTTTTTGCTTATTCTTTCCAGTGAAATTTTTGTGAGGGAGCGGCCAAACCAACCTGCAAGTACATCAACAAAAATACATGTACTCACAGTAGATATCAGCTCAGTTAAACAATTGCCTGGTCCTTGATATAAAAACAACTTATCAAATTCGATGAAGCATTAATAAGTTATCTTCAAAAAGTTCACATGTCCAGTTTATTCATGCCACAAAAGTAAAGTTAATAATTTTAATTAAGGGTAATTTGATAATTTTATAGAAATCTTTGAAGAATCGATACGTTTAACCAATTTTAATCACAATTCTTAATCCAAGTGATTTGATTAAATTTTTCTTATAAAAAGAATCAAATGAAGTAATGGCTGTAGAAAAAAGACCTTGCCCCTCAAACCACCAGCTGTCTGGACCACCTAATTAAGGAATTGTTTCGTAGTCAATTTTAAGATTTAGAAATGCAACAGCATTAAAACTCGGTAGCATAGCTCATCCTTTGAAAGTATACAGTCCAAATTAGTTTGATCCTCGTTAAAAAATTTTTAGGGGGCTTTTGGAATGATAAATTTAGATTTAAAATATTTACATTTTAAATCTTACATTTAACATTTATGTATTTAATATGAACAATTTAAAAATACAGAATACAAAATAAAATATTTCATTCATTTAAAATTATAAGACAAATTTTATGTATCAGTAAACCTTATTAAATATACTTAATAATCTTATTTTTTAAAAAATAAAAAGATAAAAATTTTAAAAATATCCGCTATTTAATATATTGAAAAGATAAGAGATAAAAATAAATTATAGAAAGGAAAAAGGTAATATTAAAATCAATATATTTAATAAAATTTTAATTTTTTTAAAGTGTTTTATATTTTGCAATGAACAAATTTCTTCAAAAATACCTTATAATTTAAAATAAAAAAAGTAAAATATTTTATAAGAGATTGAATATGAGTTATGACTTGATCTAATAGTTAAAACTTAAAAGAAAGAGTGGAGGATGAGGGAATCATCTCCTCGTCTTGTTCATTACGGCAATGTCGTCATTATATTCCCATGTCAAGACCAGAAAACATCCATGTAAATAAAAATATCATATAAAATGAAATAAAGGGGACAAACATTTTTTAAGAAAAATTAGATGGGTGCATATAAATTATATAATTTGTTGGCATTTAGACGAATAGGCTTACTTTTCGTGCCATGAGAGAATACACGAACTTGTGGCTGTGGGCGAGCCCGACAAAACGCTCCGCCTCCATAAATTTCACTCGTTTTTTTTATTACATTTAAGTCTTATTTCTGTCGAGTTATCAAAGTGCGTATTCTAACAATATTTTAAGTGTTCAGATTTTAAATAATTCCTCCTCCAATTATATAAATATTTTATATACTGATGAGACTTAATTTGTTTGTCTACGGGTTAACCCTGTAGCCTTCTATTAAAAAAATGTGTAATCTACTCCTTTTTATTTAAAGAAAATCATATTCAGAAACTTAACAAAAAAAACTTATTTGAAAACAATAACTACTAACAAGTTCATTAAAAAAAAAGCTAATATTCTCATTTTAACAACAAAATATCACTTCACATTACTTATTGCCCTTGAATAAATTTTTTATCACATTCTCAGATGTGATTCTTCCTTTTATGTTTATGTATTACGTTACGTGGACCTTTTCTCCGAATCTATAAGGAGTGATAATAATTTAATTAAATTAATTATGTGGACCTTCATGGAGCACACTCGCTCTCACGCAACTTGCTAGATATTTCAGTCATTGAGACAGAATTAATTTATTAATAGTGCAAGATATTTGATGAGTTCGAAGTCAATCCTTTTTTTTTTTTTAATCAGTCTGGTTAAATAAAATCAGATCAATTTTTGTTACTTAAAGAGTCTGGAAACAATATCAAACTTCTAATAAACTCTTATATGACTTGGGAGAAATAAAAGCTTGCTTAAGTCTACATAGACATGTGTGCCTAAAGATTTAATGCCCTATTCAAATTAATTATCTTTGAAATATTTTGTGCAACTACTTGTAATTTACATTTTACTCGTGGTGACAAAAATAATATTTTTGCAAAAAGAAAAAAAAAAAGAAAAAGAGAGCCTCTTTACCAACATAGTTCTTGTTCATAAGATAGCTTCATGTTGTTGTGCAGAAATACAAGGAACGAGTAACATTACTCGCGCGAGTAATACAAATTATTGTGGATTTTATATTTTATAAGGCAAGAGCTTTGAAACTTTCAACAATGCAGGGTGGACCCGTAATTTCTCTCGGCCTTAAAGCCTCTCCAACCTATCTTGAAATAACATGTAATTCTTCCTATGTCATTCATAAGATACATTTTAAAAAAATTATTTGGTTTTGTTTATAAGTTATAGTACAATTATTACATAATATTTAAAAAATATTTTTAAAATTATTTTTTATAAGAGAGAAAGAATAATATAATATCACTTTTTAAATTTATTATATAAATATTAAAATTTTGCATACTTTTATTTTTTGTATTTTTTATTGATATTATAAAATTGATAAGAATAATTTATGAAGAGGGCTAGAGGAGTATGTGATAACTAGTCAAACTTTTGACATTGAGCAAGATGGACTAAACTACTCCAGCTGTTGCAAAGCATGAAGCTTTTGAGATTAAAGCAGGTGGATTAAAAATGTAATCAATACATTAAAATATTATCTATATCACCAAATTGGCTCTCAATTATTGCGCTGAATAAATAAAAATTATTGAAGCAACTAATAGTATAATAGAAAAAAAATCTCGTTAACTTTTAGAAAGGCATATAAAATGAAATTAAAAAAATCTTCTAAAGAACTTGTATTTTGAGACTGAAGGAGTATGAAGTAAATATTCACGACAAATTATATTCCTCGTCAAACAAATAAATAAGAAAATTGAACCTAGGGCCATAAGACTCATTTAATATTATGAAAGATTCTTTTATAATATTTTATTTACCTTACATTAACTAGTGTTCAATAATTCCTGTCCTTTTAACTAAGCACACCAAAATCGTTTTTTATTTTTTTCGAGTCAACCATATTATTCAAGTCCAAAACTATATCTGGCCAAAAGTTCGGTTTTTTTTTTTTTTTTTTTAGTGTAACTTACACCAAATAACATAGGCTTGTCCAGGTCCAAGAAAATACTACCTCGCGTCTCAATCAAATAATGACAAAGTCAAGAATTATTAGAAATAAATTAAATTTTGATATATTCTTAGAACATTAAATAATCTTACAATTTTCTAAAAATAAGTCACTTGAAAATATGTGAAAGCAACTTCAGAGTTATCCTATAAATTTCTCCCTTATACATTTTCTCAATCATGATGTTATGTGAGGAAAAATAAAATAAAGCTGTGGCTCTGAATTTTTGAGTGGGATGAATGAATTTAATTTTTTCCTTTTTGGGGAAAGCTGACAAAAGGTTAAAAAAGACCAGCATAATAAGACGTTAATTACCACTGACTGAGCAAATGTGTGGTGGGGGAGGGTAAATGCATCCCCTCACATGAGGCAAATTATATAGGTAGTATATAAAAATTATAATCACGTAATACTTGTAACTTTAGAATTTTAAACCCTTTAAACTTAATAAAAAATATTTAAATTTAAAAACTTTTAAAAGAAATAATATTTTAACTCATATTTTATAAATTTAAACTAAAAAAATTATAATCATTAAACATATTATTAAAAAATGAATCAAGAGTTGTTTATTTTATAATAAAATTAAAGCATAACAAATTAAAGTCATCGATAATAGTTTTTTTTTAAATTAAATGGTATATCAACTTTTTTAACATATTTTTTTTGCCTAAAGAAATCCTCAATATATATGTTTTTCAAATAAAAATATACATAATTTTTCATATCTTATTATATTTTTGTTTAATGTACTTATTTTAAAAATTATTATAATATTTTAAAAATTATTAATTTCTAAATTGAGGTGTCTCGCACCCCTTGACTCTGAATCCTGTCTCCGCCATTGTTAACTATCATGGGATAGACCCTTACTTTTATCTATCAAAAGAAGAGGATTATATCATCTAGGTACTTCAGTGATATTCATCCATCGTCTAAGAAATTTTGGACTAATTTGGCTAGGTAACCTGCATAACTCATGTATGATTTCAATTAGATATAATTGATCATAAAAAATTAATTAATATAATTTACTTTAATTATAATTGATTATGTTATAATGTGATCATGTTTGAATATTATTTTTTAAAATTAATTTTAATAGAATTAAAGATGTTTGGATACTTTAATCATAATTAAATTTAAATGCACAAGTTACAATAAAGGAAGTGAGTTTCAAAACGTAAATATTGATAAAATTGCATATAATATTATTAAAATTTTTTATCTATTTAAATTCAATGAAGCTAAAAACAGATAGATAAATAAAAAAAATAAAGAAAGAAATAAAATATATATTATAATGTTATTATAGTTCAAATAAATGAATATATTTAAGTCGTTGAAAAAAGGATATATTTAAATGAATGAATAAATAATAGCACACAATGCCTACACATTTTGGCGAGGGAGAATTTACAAACCCTGTTTTGCAAGAAAGAAGAGTGGTGTAAGGGTGAATTTGAACCAGTACAATTTTCAACAAGACGTGTGCCTTCAACTTGAAAATTGATAATAAGAAGCTGACCAGAGTAGGTTCATCAAAAAAGGGGTTTTGAAAGTATAATCGATTAATGGGGGAAAAAAAGGTCCTTGGCTTGCCCTTAGAACAGTCACTGTGCGGGGGCCAACTAATACGTGCGAGACCAAAACCAACAAAAAAAAATCTCTTTATTAAAAAATATAAAATATTTTTAATCAAAATTATCAATCAATAAAGCAGTTCTTTATTTTTAAATTAATTCTATTTTTTTATATTTTATCCCTATAAAATCATATATTTCAACCCAAAATAAATATAAATTAATTTATTTAATAGAGACACTTTTAAAAAGAAGGTAATAATTACACTTTAAAATATTAAAAATGTCTTACACTTTTTAACATCTAACCTTTTAAAAAAATGTTTTGTATTTATAAATGGAGAATTTTTTTTTTGGGTGGGGGTGATTTTACGTATACAAAAACCATACCATTTGAATTTTTATGACTATTTTTTCAGATAGTTCAATGTTTTGACGAAAATGTGCAGGCAATAAATCTTTTACAATAATACAAAACTCAGTATATAAAGACACACAAATGAAACGCGTTGTCGTCGTCATTATCTATATATTGATGGTTACAAGGGAGGCAAACAAGGGCGATTGATATATGCTGTATAAAACTCTTTCCTTTTAATGGAATGGCAGCACGTGCACAAGGCGACCTTGTGATACTAGGCTCACTTTTGTGCCGATTCCGTGCCGTTAATTGTTCAAGTTGGTTCCAGCTTGTCCTTTATGCTAAGAAGAACTAGATCGGGGGTTCTAATAACCCAGCCCGTATGTATACAAATAACCTAGCCAGCATGAATACACATGATAAAACTCGTTTTAATTCAAGCCACATATTGTGAAGGAAATTGCAAAGTCAGAGTGCATGTTTTGGTCAGATATGGTGACGATTTTTTATTGTTGTTGGAATTGGCAGTGGTCTAAACGGTAGTAGCAAAACAAAAAGTTCGCCCATATTATAATAGCGGACTTGATGGGGGTAGGAGAGTCAGCGGCGCAAGGTGGTAGTGTTGGCATATCTGCTTTTCTTTATCTTGCAACTGCCTGGAGTCGTCCACTCCCTTCTCCGCATTCCCTTCTTCGTCCACATGTTCGCAGCTTGGTTTCTTAATTATACTCGTGGGTTTAATGGTTGGACTTGGGGAGCATCTCCCAAGGACGAGGAACATAGATGGGCTATCCAAAGAAATATATAAGCAAGTATAATATTATATATTCACTCAAAATTTTAAAGTATCAAATTTACAGATTTTTTATAGTTATATGTTTCTTCTATAGGTCAATTTTATCTGACATGAGACTTCTCTCTATATTGAACCAAATTAACTCACATATGACGATCCAATAATTATAAGGCTCCTGGTCCCTTCCCCAAGCCAGCCATTCAATAGTTTCAATACAACTCGCATAAACAAATGTGATATTATATTTTAATCTGAAATTTTAAGATGTTGAATTTATGAATATTTTTTTTTTGTATATCTATCCTCTAGTCTACCTATATTTGACGTGAAACCTCTCTCCATATCAAGCTAAATTCATTTATACTTGACAACGCAACATCACACCATCTTTTGTTGTTAACAACAACAAATCAAACACTATATCACTATCTACTTTTATAATTTACTATATGTTGTTTGAATTTTATTCTTTCGATATCTTTTATTGCTCAATAATGTAGACGGCCGTTAATTAGGAGAGGCAGATCTAAAGGGACGCACCAATTGCGCAGTATACAAAACATATACGTGTGCGTGATATTTACGTTATATATAGCTAGTTAACCCATTGGCTGTTCCAACCAGTAATTATGATTTCATGTGAACCGGAAATGGACGAAGTGCTGAATCCGACCACCTTGTTTCCTTGACATCTAATTCGTTAAGCTTTGCCCACATCTCTCACTCAAAAAAACAAAAAAAAAAAAAAAGGTTGGGGGTGGGGGTGGGTTGGTTTTGCCCACATGTCACTCCATCACCTTTCGTTTTTTTTTTCCTTGGTTGACCTTGACCAGAGCCTTTCTTTTGATATATATATATATACACATACATATATATATGTATGTATATGAATAGGATGCATAATTCATATGCATTTACTCCAAGCTAATTGTTCCAGGTCCAAGTTAGTGTCACTGCAATAAAATATGGATGTGGCTTTTAAAATTTCCTTTTGTATCTTTAAAATAATTGATTTGTATTTCAGTTTATTCACAAGTGCGTTGACATTCACCTTGAGAATAAAAATGGTGTGAGATGGGGGGAAAAAGGGTAACATTTTAGTTCCGAGCCACTGGAAAGATCGTCGATCGTTCTCCAACTCGATGGACAAGTAAGGGATTTTTGAAGCCATCGAACTCGCCCTCCAACTCTCGACACCGATGGCAAGATTAATTAGAAACAGGGATGAATTTTCTTTTCGACAGCATCAAACATTACAGTTTCCTACAGTCCTATTCTCCATGCACTGTATTAATTAAATATGTCCTCCCTACAGCAGGATCAATTTGAATGTATAAATAAATATCAATGCATGCCTGAGGTGAAGTGCGTAAAACGCAATTGAGGCGATCCAATCCCACGGTACGTACTCTGATAATGAATTAACTCACTTGCAACTTACAACTTCTAACGAGCTAAACTTTCTAGTTTCTACTGATTTTCCTATGAAAAAACAGGAAAAATTAATATTTTCGAAAAAGTAGTCACTTGACCTTGATACTATCTCGTCTTATTACTGGTAACTATATTTTTAGAAAATGGTTCGGATAGAGGCAGTATTGATTCCGATACTGTCTCATCTTCTCATCGTTCTAATCTAATTTAGAAATTAAATATATATATATATATATATACTGCCTCCATTTTTATTTATAAAAAATTACCACTTTTAATTTTTTTTATATAAGCAAAATCACATATTTTAATAAATATTTATTGCAAACTTCTTAAATTATTTTTTTATGATTTTATATGCAAAATTATAATTAATTAATGAAGACTTGATTAATTATAATTAATAAAAAATATTATAATCTAATTATTTTAATTTTAAATATAATTAATATAGTTAATTAATTTTTTTAAATTATATGATATAATTTTTTGTACAAATAAAAATAGAGGGAATATACTATACAAAGAGAGATTAAAGGGTGATCAGGAGCGAAATGTCACGATTGCGTTATCTTGTCTGCGTGTCAAAAGCGCAGTGGTTGCCGAAGTCACAACTCACGGTAGGCCCCACACCATGGCCCATTTATTTATTTTTATTTATTTTGTTATCTTTTCTTTCCATCCACCTCAGGTCCTCCACCAACCCCCGCTTACCTACTACGGGGGAGGGTGGCGCGCACGCCCAACTTCCTTTCCCAAACCTCTGACTCGCCTACTCCTCAAAATCACCGTCAACTAACGCCGTCAGCTATCCCCCAACACTCCCACTTGACCATTTCCTCATGCCACGAGCCTCGCTTACACGACCTAACGCAACGTATGCCACCTCACCACCACACCCTCCCCTGTTTCCTTCCCCTATAAAACTCTTGAAAAACTTCAGCCTCTCAACCAACCTCCATTTCTGAAAATTATACTTCACACTCTCCACCATCGCCCGTTCAATTTTCCCTCATCTACCTACCATGGATCTCCTCCTCTTGGAGAAGACCCTCCTCGGCCTCTTCGTCGCCGCCATCGTCGCCATTGCCGTCTCCAAGCTCCGCGGGAAGCGCTTCAAGCTTCCCCCGGGTCCTCTCCCGGTCCCCATCTTCGGGAATTGGCTCCAGGTCGGCGATGATCTTAACCACCGGAATTTAACCGACTTGGCGAAGAAGTTCGGCGATATCTTATTGCTCCGGATGGGGCAGAGGAACCTCGTGGTGGTGTCGTCGCCGGAGCTGGCGAAGGAGGTGCTTCACACGCAGGGGGTGGAGTTCGGATCTAGGACTCGGAATGTGGTGTTCGACATCTTCACGGGCAAGGGTCAGGATATGGTGTTCACGGTGTACGGGGAGCACTGGAGGAAGATGCGGCGGATCATGACGGTGCCGTTTTTCACGAACAAGGTGGTCCAGCAGTACAGGGAGGGGTGGGAGAACGAGGTGGCGAGCGTGGTGGAGGACGTGAAGAAGAATCCCGAGTCGGCGACCAATGGAATCGTTCTGAGGAGGCGGTTGCAGCTGATGATGTACAACAACATGTACAGAATCATGTTCGATCGAAGGTTCGAGAGCGAGGATGACCCTCTGTTCCAGAAGCTCAAGGCTCTGAACGGAGAGAGGAGTCGTCTTGCCCAGAGCTTCGAGTATAATTATGGCGATTTCATCCCTATCCTCAGGCCCTTCTTGCGAGGATACCTTAAAATCTGCAAAGAAGTTAAGGAGACGAGGTTGAAACTCTTCAAAGACTACTTCGTTGATGAGAGGAAGTAAGTCGTTTCTTTCTTTCCATTCTCTATTTTCTCCCCTGTTTACCCACGCAAACAACTCTCCTTTTCATTCAACTTCATCATAACTTTTTTAGATACAGAGACCTTCACATTTTTATTTAGAAGGAATTGAAAATATATAGGAAAGAACTTCTGGCACGATAATGGGCTGGTAGATGCTTAATTTGTTGAGCCAGTATGTCAAGTCTTGATTTTTTCTGGAAATAAGTATTAAAGAATGAATGTTTCGTAACAGGAAACTGGGAAGCACCAGGAGTTCGAGTAACGGGGAATTGAAATGTGCAATTGACCACATCTTGGACGCCCAGAAGAAGGGGGAGATCAACGAGGACAATGTCCTCTACATTGTCGAGAACATTAACGTTGCCGGTAATCTTCTTTTGTCCATAAAAGGACATCTTGGTCTACCTATTTCCAGAGGGTTAATATTACTGTTTCGGGATCTAAATTATAATTATTTAAACGAGCCTGGGATTTTCACCGCAATTGGCCATTTAAGACACACCTTAAAATCAATTCTGGTATGATACCGTATGGGGTATTATACAATTATGGTAAAATGTACACACATACTATGAAGTTCCTATAGTATAGATAATATACTGTTATTGTTTTTCTACCAAAAACTTCTATTATTGTGTGACAAAAAAAAACTATTATTGTTAAAAACAGTCGTTTATGAGGGAATACCTGATACCACGGTGAATAAATGAGCCGTGATGAGCTGATAATATATATACCTACTTTCTTCTTTTCGCTCTGGGGGGCGACTGGCCCACATTAATTTTTTGGATGTTTCAACGGGGGTTGAGTGGACGGCTAGATATGTACACGGGGTGAGGGTGAAAATTCTAAAATGCCCCTAAATTCGTCCGAGCATATAGCTAAATTTACATTGTTATACTAGTATATTATGATTATTATCTCAACGAAGTTCCAGTTTAACACGAGAAAGTGATTCATACCATACCGAACCAAGAATGAAAGGTCATGCCAGAGTTTACCCAACCATTCCGAAACTAACTACCTAAATTCTTGTGAATTTCTGCTATATTTATTGTTTTGGGTTTTTAAATGTCACGGGGAACTACTTCCGTGCATAATGCGGTGGAACTGGAAATCTATTTTGTAAGTGCAGAGGGAGTCCGCATCTCTGTGAAACTATTGAGATTTTTCTTTTTTGGGTTATCCAATGCGAATATTTTCATTATCGGGGATAATTTTGGATGGTAAGTTTCATGTGAATACTTTTTTTTCATTTTTTTAAAAATAAAATATAAGATGAAAATCATATTTAAACGATCTAAATAAAATTTAAACGAAAGAATGAGCACACGCGGGTCCAATCTGAAAAGTAGGTTGTGAATACGGTTTGGACGTAAAAGCCAGATTGCAGAGTCTGGTGAGTGACACTGTCTCAATACTCTCCACGATGGTATGATTGCAACCATCGTCTGGGATTCCCTACCCCCCGGATTCCATAAATATTGAGACTATAAGTGATGTTAATTTTACCAAATGGTGATTTACTGGCCTCTTTGAGGTACTGTCTTGGGTGGACAGTTGCAGTATATTTATTATTCTATAATTTTCAGGTTTTTATACTTGGTGGCACAGGCATCCTAATTTTATAGGATTTGATCAATAAATTATTAGGTGGCCTGCTTTTATGGGCACTCAATTTTATGCTTTTATAGTTATAGTTCCCACGTGCAGCGCACATATAGCCCGACGGCATCCGCGGCTCTTCCCTATGCCCGTGCGATTATCTTGTTCTTTATTAGGTGTTTGTGTATGACAATAAAACGACACAAGGACTCACTGGTTAGTGTGTGTGTTTGATAACAGCGATCGAGACAACACTCTGGTCAATTGAGTGGGGCATCGCCGAGCTAGTGAACCACCCAGAGATTCAAAAGAAGCTCCGTGATGAGATCGACACCGTCCTGGGACCAGGCCACCAGGTGACCGAGCCAGACACCCACAAGCTCCCATACCTACAGGCCGTGATCAAAGAGACCCTTCGCCTGCGAATGGCCATCCCACTCCTGGTCCCCCACATGAACCTCCACGACGCCAAGCTCGGTGGCTACGACATCCCAGCCGAGAGCAAGATCCTCGTCAACGCCTGGTGGCTGGCCAACAACCCGGCTCACTGGAAGAACCCGGAGCAGTTCCGACCTGAGAGGTTCCTTGAAGAGGAATCCAAGGTCGAGGCCAACGGGAACGACTTCAGGTACCTTCCTTTTGGGGTTGGCCGGAGGAGCTGCCCCGGAATTATACTGGCTTTGCCCATCCTGGGGATCACTCTGGGTCGACTGGTTCAGAACTTTGAGCTGTTGCCTCCTCCCGGACACTCCGAGCTCGACACCTCCGAGAAAGGAGGCCAGTTCAGTTTGCACATATTGAAGCATTCCACCATTGTTGCCAAGCCACGGTCCTTCTAGTGTTGTAGCTGAACGCGATACATGCGATCGATCCCGTTACGTTGATTTAATTTTTTTTTTCCTTAGTGTATTTTATGCAGTTCGGACCGTTGTGTTGTGGAATGGGGAACTCTACATGGTTCTAAGAAATGTATTATATGGGGCCTGTCACTGAATGTGTCATTGTAGATTACCAACTTGAAATCACGGCCCTGAAGAGATATGGATCTTGGAATAAGTCTACACTTCCTTCCATGGCCTTGGTTGTGAGATCTTTGTTTTGATATAGTAAATTTACCATTCCAGAAGATGAAATTTTAATTAAAATACCACTCCTAAAATTATGGGCCGTCCAGTTTCTCATAAATGCAGGGGCTGGCAGAGAGTCAGGGAGCGTGGAGGGCACGTCTGGCTTAATAATAAACTACGAGTTTCGCTGTCTTTCTGACTCGCGAATTCAGTCATTCACGGGACGGGGATAAACATTGAACACAAAAAGAAAGAAAGGCTGGGTGTGCGTGCTATATGTAATTATCCGGCACCCAGCTGTAGAAAAGCTCACCGGACAATTGACATTAATTGGAGCTCCTAAATAGGCAAGTCTTAGAACACAGTTTTTCGACCAAAAAAACGAGAAGGATCACAATTTTCCCTGACATAAAAGGTCAATCAGTATTGCGGGCACGTGTCATTCGCCTAATTCCCTATAACCACTCCAGATGTCCTCTAAAATTGAATCTTGCCTTGTCTAAATCAAATTCATCCTGTTCAAATGATGAGAAAAAAAAATGAAATTAAACCTATAAGGGAAATGTCTCAATGAACGAAATTTCCCAAAACGAAATGAGGAAGGCTGTGCGTTTGGTGATCTCCACGTTTAAGAGAATCCATGACACAGTCCCGTTGGTGGATTTGATCAATTGGACTTGGTAAATGGACTAGGGCAAGTCCTTTGGGTGGTACATATCATAAGAAAAAACAAACATAAAATTACATTTAAAGACCTTTTAAAAAAATTATTCATAAATAAAGATTAATACGGAATTATTTGTTGTTAAAATGATAATAAAAACCTAATTTTTTCTTGAATAATGACTTGTTGGTTGTTCTTATTTGCAAATAATTCTATTAGCAGGTTCTTAAATGTGATTCTACCAAAAACAACCATGTGTCTTACTGTTGCAATTAATATTAAATATAATAAAATATCGAAATAATTCTGACCCTTAAAAGCGATAACTTGAATATCTTTAATAGGTGTCGTGTTCCATGGTCTATACAATTGACAAGCTAAAACTTACCTAAATAAAAAATTTAGGCAACACCTTTTTAAGATTTTTTTTTTAATTTGGAATCAGTAGGGGCATAAATCAGGAAAGGAAAAATTATTACCAAACCTCCAAATTAGGGTTGCTCAAGTGGCCTGAATACTCAAGTTGTTCAAGCTTATTGGGCTGAGTATTAGGCAAGGGTCAAACCTGCCTACCTCAAACATGTTATTTTTTTTATTTTTTTAAACAATATTTATTTAATAATATTATTTTTGATTAAATGTTATCATGAATTATATTATTTTTATGATGTTTTTGAACATTTCTTATCCTTACAATTTTTTTAATATATTTCAAAATCTAAAATTTGTTTTTAACTTAATAGTTAATATCAAGTAAAAAAAATTGACAATGGTTGATCCTATGCAATTTAAAAAAAATTTAATTCTAATATTATTTTTATAAAAATATATTTTTAATGATAAAATTATATTTTTTTAAGAAAAAAATGTTATACATTTCTCAAATTTTTTTTTTTAATTTTGGGTCAATCAGGTCAAATCTTGTCCGAACACTCAAGTATTGGGTTGGCCCGAAATACACATTGGGCAGCTCGTTGGGTAGGATGACAACTGGCTCGATCCTGTCCATATACAGCTCCATTCGCCCTGTCTATGTTTTTCCCCTCCTCGAGAGAAAACGCTCTGATATGTTTATTTTGCAAGATAGACCAGCTCTTAATATAGCCACCATCATTAATTTGGGCCACTCTAAGTTTCAAGACTAACCCAAATTGAAAGCCCATAAGCAGCAGCAGAACGAATTTCACTTGCCCACGGAGCAGGAAAACCCTAACAGCAACCTCCTCCTCTTATAAATATCGAGTGCACCATCAACAATATGCAGCCACCAAGGCCGTCCGTTATTTCTTTTTCTCCTGCTAGGATTTTCGATTTCTCTTCATATCTCTTCCAGTCTTAAGGCGGCGAGTATTTTATCTCACACCTAAGATCTGGGAAACATCCTATTCTTGTAGCTGTTTGTCTTTGAGAAAATAATTTTGGGGTTAAATATGAGTGATGAATCTGTGCACAATAAGCCGATGCTCTGGATTAACAATGAAGGAAGCATGGTAATGTGCACAGAAATTGAATTATCTTGGGTCCACATGTCTGCTCTCTCTGATCCCTGATTTGAGGGCCTGGTTGCGATCCACATTGCGCAGTTTCTAAGTTATTTCGTTCTTTGCGATTTATAATCAGTTAATCACCCTGATAAGTGTTCAGAGTTTATGGAAAGGCGAAAAAGTCTTCGGACGATTTCATACATGAACTTCTAATCAATCAATTGATTTAGAAAGTCGTGTTTTTTTTTTTAAATGTTTGATCGTTACCCTTCTGGAACCAAGGCGAGCGATTCTGGTAAAGGTTTGAACGAGTTATTTTGCCCAGAAGGACTTGACGAATTAAAATTGCATGTTTAGAAGATTTTGATGTTTTGAAAAACGTTGATGGTTCTTGTTTATTCATCACGGGACTATGCTTTGAAAGATGCGTTTCTTCGATTTGTAGCATCGAAGGTCATATGTAGAAGAACTCGATTGAAATGAGACTGTGAAGGGTAAATTTTTTTGGATGTCACGGGCCAAGGCATCTTTATTCTCCCAAGCTCCAGGAATACCAAGCGCTTCAAGCACATGAAGCAAAAACAGCAGCATGACAAACAATGAGGCAAAACAAGCATAGATAAAATAGATTTTGACACACAGATCCTAATTGTTCATTATTTTAGCGGACGACGGACTAGTAACGGATCATGCGTTCTGGTTTAATGGCTACTTGTAATCCAAACTCCAAAGCATGCCTCCATCTCTATGCCAACGCATTTCTCTTTTTATATTGAAGGGCAAATTCATGTATGCTGTGAGGGTGAGGCAGGGACTTAGCCACGCTCTGGCTTTGCATGCACCTGTTGGCCCAAGCCACTAGCTTTGGACACTCTGCTCCTATGCTTAAATTGCCAAATGTCTCGTAAGTGTAGAACCAGCTGGTGAATGGAACAAGAGCCACGTCCACATACCCTAGCTTCTCCCCTCCAAAATAAGCCTTTTCCCCGAGCTCTCCTTCCAGCCTTCTCAGGCACTCTATGAACTGTTTCTTCCCTTCTTCTTGCTCCTTTCCTTTCATTGTCCACACTTTCTTTCCCATGCTGTATACCTGCGTCATTCACAATCCACCCAATTGATTATGCCTGTCTTGCGTCTGTTTGATTGCTTGTGAGAGGCGTGACAGACCCATTTAACTCAAGACTAAGTAATTTGTCATATATAGTTTTATTAAATGTCTGTTCCATCCTTTAAAGATTATTTGGCGTTTTGTCATGGTATGGACACCTAGTATTATTTTAAATGCTTTTTGAATGACTATAACAAGTGTGAGTGGAATAGTGAAGCGGGAGTACAGCAAGATAGTAAGCTTACATTCTTGTCAATGTAATCACCCCAAAATCTGGCCTGGGATCTCTGGTAAGGATCAGAGGGAAGCAGATGAGGCTCGTGGTTCCAGGTCTCGTCAATGTACTGAACAATATTCAAAGACTCACAGATGGGTTTTCCATCATGAACCAAAATTGGGATCATTTTGTGAACTGGATTCTTCTCCAGAAGCAGAGAGCTTTTGGCTCGCAGGTCTTCTTGCTTGCACTCGTATGCAATGCCCTTCTCGGCCAAAGCAATCTTCACCCTCATCGCGTAAGAGCTTGGCCAGAAATCTAACAAAACCACACTGTCTTGCTCCTGATGACGAGCCATTTGCCTTCTGAGCTATGTAGATCAGCTGTAAAATGGTTGATTCAATTGTCAGATTCTGCCAGGGCCTGTGTGGGAAAGAGATATTTATTGTTGTGTGAGATTAACGAGATCGGTTTGTGGCTTTGCGACGATGATGTCATTGCTCAAGTGGGATTGGGGAACCTTGTTCTCCAAGTTCAGCATAACTTAGAATTCAAAGTCATAACCAGCTGATTTTTTAGCATTATCTGATATCTTCTTATGCAGAAAAAGCCAGTAATATTTTGTTTATTTTAATAGAGAACAGGTTTTCTACTTTCAGGTTTTTTCTGCCCATAATAGGATTAGCTGATTGCAAAATCTTATCACGAGAGTGGATGGATAAGTATACCGATTATCAGTTTCGTGGCGCTTTACCCTGGTGAATGGCAGGACATCGCAATTTTTTTTAACATGTCAATTAAAAAAAAATACTAAAACTTAAATAATGTGTAAAATATATATATATTATATATATTGCTTTCCTCACATGCCCTTAACTAAATGCTTCATCGGAAAGCAAGTCTTACAGTAATTTTAGAGAAGGTCGCTAAGTTCAATTTTAGAAATTTAAAAATTTTTATTGGATTTTATTGTAAACAATAGATAAAATGTAATTAAATTGAATAATACTTCCTCCATTAAAAAATATCTTTTAAGAAGTTACGTGTTAAAAAATATAATATATTTTTAATCTTTTGAGATGTAATCATTGCTTTTTTAGAAGTGCCCCTATTGATAATAATTTTATCTTTATTATAGGTGTTTAATAGGGATAAATATGAAAAGATAAGATTAATTTAAAAATAAATAATTATTTTATTAAGAAGTAAGATTTAATTAAATATTAATATTTTTAAACGGAAGAAATAATAGAAAGAAAAAAAGTGTCGGGGAGTTGAGATGGAGTCTTTCACTCACGTAGATCAGGGTCTTCCTAAAATTGGGCCTTCTGGGCCTAAGTTAAAACAATCCTCTTATTGCTGGACCTCTCTAAAAAAAGATTAGTAGCGAGTGGCTCATAACGGATGAATTATGAAAGAATTACTAATCAGAGAGTTATGTCTAATAGAAGAAGTTAGTTTTTTCAAACTGAATCTCATACGATAACTCAAGTAAAAAGATATTGATGCAAGAGTTAATATTTAAGAGGAAAAAACCGTGATCAAACAAATATTTAACAAAAGAACTACTGACGAAGAAATAAAATGAGAAACCATACACAAGATTGACACACTACTATTGTGACTTTACAACCAAAAAAAAAGGACAAAGAGATATCAAGAGTTTTGCGTGCATATTATAATGTCATTATTTTTTATTAACAATAAAATCCATGAGTATATTATTTACCAATATACCTCATTCAGTAATTTACTAGTGTTCTGTTTTGTATTCTTCCACCCTTATTTGCTAGACTTGAAATTGATTTTTCAGCTCTCTCACCAACATCTCTAATAATATCTTTTGTGCATGTTTGATCAAGTGGCGTTGTTTGGATTAATAAGAATTCTATTTGAATTTAAATTTAAATTAAATCTATCATTTAAATAAACAATAAACAAACTTTTGTAGATTTAGATTTAATTTAAATTTAAATCCATCTCTTGTTACTTTTTTTTTTGTAACTTCGAATTCTTCATATATTTTAATCACCTGAAATTTCAATTATTTTAAATTTAATTCTTTTCTTATTTTTATTATTAATACTTTCATAATTCTTATATTTTTTTCTTATTTCTTGATAATTGAAGAATGTATGTAAACTTGTTACTTTTAATTTTTCATTTTCTTTTAAATCTCAGCTCATTTTTTTTATTTATTTAATTTTTTTAAAACACCCAAATAAATAAATTTTAAATGTGAGATTTAAAATTTAAAATTAAAATTAAAATTAAAATTAAAATTTATCAATCTAAATACTATCTAAACAATTTTCTACCATTATACCACGTCAACTCTTTTTCGTGCAAGATTATTACAAATGTTAGATTATATATATATATATATATAATCACACGTTCATTACAACATCACGGTATTCACTAAACTTCATGCTTTTGAGAAGCATGAGAAGGGAACAAAAATAAAAGGAGGCAAGACAAAAGTAGCAGAAAGTGCAGAACAGAAAGGAGCGAGATAGGCTGATAAGAAGGAAAATGTGAAGGAGATAGAGTTTGACGTGGCAAGATGTTACGTTCTTGGGAATCTGCTGCCGCACTTCTCTTCTTATTCTTAGTCTCATTTTGCAAAGAGTCAAGCTTTATCATTGCTTCTGCTTGCCATCTTCTTCAAACACCCCGGGCCAAAAGTAGAGGGTTTATTTTTTAATTTTTAAAAATTATTCAAAAGTAATTAACTTCAAATAAATTTAATAAAAATAACATAAGTTCATTCATCGACAACTGTGTACAGGCTGCATGGCTCCGCATTTCCGCTCATAAAAAAGATGAGCACTAAGATATCATCATTTCTAAACTATTCATATTCAATTTTAATGGTTCAGATTTATAGTCTTTTATTTTTTTAAAATATTTGAATTGATATAAAATTTAAAATAAAGGCAATCTTATAGTCGTCAATTTTTTTTAAAATAATTATTTATTTAAAAAGCACCAATTGAAAAGGTGTAAATTTGTGCCATGAAAATTAGATCTGAACCATAAAGAGATAATGAGCACTGAAGCAAGTTGCTTCATATTAACGCTTTAATTGCTGCAATAAATATATTATAATTATTTTAAACATATTATGATTTTATGCTCGTAGAAAAGTAAAATGAGTAAGTAGCTAGCTAAGAATTTTAATTATTCAACTGAATATTGATATTATATAAAATTAATTTTTGGCTCAATTATACATTATTTATTTTAAACCATATACATATAGTTTCCTTAACTTTTAAAATTTCACAATGAATTCCCTCAATTTTTATATTTATACATACAACTTTATATGATTAATTTTATACATTAATTATATACACATAATTTAAAGTTTAAGGGATAATCTATATATCAATTAATGTTTGGGGGCTTAAATGCATAAAAAATAAGGTTTAAGGGGATATATAATTAATAGCTATAGATTATTTGCATAAATTTAAAAATTTAAAGACACTTGTTATTAAGTTTTAAAAATAGAATTTAGAAAGTTTATTGTAAATTTAGCTTTACCCCAGTCATTGAAAAGATTCACTGAAGATTTGAATAGAAATTAAAATTCCCTTCACCGCCAAGCATTGATTTAATTACGCCCTAATTAAGTCCCATGCGATGTTTTGCCTTGTCATACCAGCGGTTTTTTGGTTGACCGAACACCAAATATTGATATATTCCCCTGTTAGTAATTTTTTTTTATTCACTATCCAGCGTCTTCCGTATATTGAGTATTGACATGATCATTATTGATTGAATATTTTTGTGGTCCTTCAGAAAATTCCATGCATGAAGGCTGGAACAGAATTTCCGTCTCTGAACGAATATTAATTTACACCCTAATTAATTCCTGGCCTCCTCGGCGATTTTTTGCCGTTTCATTGACCATAAACAAAATATCATCGTCACTTGAGCATACTGTTAGTTCTTAATTATTTGAGCCCTTTTCTCTCGATTATAAAGTTTTTCTGGATGAAGAAATGGCTGGCATTATATAAATTTTGCTAAATTTTTTCTTGCCTTTTGTTTTGTACATGCGTGTGAACTTCCAATGACATTTATATATAATATGAAACCATTACAATCATGCATGCGAAAATCGTGCTAGATATCCTGAATCATTCGAGTTGATGCCAGGAACTATAAGGGTAGAAAACTCTCTTAACAAGTTAAGTATTTAACACAATTACACGCTTAATTAAAATTAGAATTCCAGATAACTAATTAGTACAACTCTTATGATCCAGCCACACGTTGGCTGATCCAGCCACACGTTTCACTTTTCATATACACGGAAGATGAGAGTTGTTTGACGTAGACTTGTACTTGTATATACCATATTGATAAACCGATATGGGTTTTAATATTTTAGTCATCAATACATAATAAATCTGTATGATGGGCATGTGGCATGCATGCATCAACATAAAATCCATAAACGATAAAAAGTGAAATCGCTCCCAAGTTCTATAATTGTTTTGTTCTTTAATAATTTTTCCACGTGTTTTGTTGAATTGTCATGTATGTTTTTTTTTTTTTTTTTACTTTAATCTTTTTTTGACACGCAAGCATGATTTAAATGTTAGGAACTGTTTGAAATTTAAACCTTTTTAACTTATTATCAATCT
This sequence comes from Prosopis cineraria, assembly GCF_029017545.1. NCBI lineage: Eukaryota > Viridiplantae > Streptophyta > Magnoliopsida > Fabales > Fabaceae > Prosopis > Prosopis cineraria. The sequence continues at coordinate 3,409,040 of NW_026555339.1, read as the reverse complement.
TACCCATTGTACTAGGGAAAGATAATCATATCTTCTAATCCATCCATTAAAATAAAAAGAAATTAGAGCTGGTCAAATCAACAACTCGGTCATGTAATTCTAAAAGCGAGATGCAGACAAGGAATGAGCTGGATTTTAAGTGATTTGTTAAAACTCGATAAAAAGCTCTCTAGGAAACAAAATCGACAAGTTTTGTAAATTCGTCTCCGAGATCTAAAACCAATTCGTTTTCGAGGGCATGGAAAAAAATATTTAACATCGTTTATGAAGCTTCTAGAAAATAGGAAATTTTGGGCACTAAATAGAGAACGGTGAAAAGTGCAAATGACTAATATGACAAAATAACTATCTAAACTTTTAATAAAAGACTCGGGTCGGGCGAAAGATGCTGAAAGACAGCGCCGAACTAATTTATACACTATATAATTATCAAAGTACGTAAAACTAGATAGATCATTAAATCAGTTATGACACTAAATCACGAGTTAGTGATTCAATTAGGGTTGAATCGGGGGTTGAACTGGTGACAAACCGATCATAATTAAAATAATATAATTTAAATAAAAAGATATTAATTATAAAAATATTCAATCAAATCTAACTACTCAAAAGTTTAACAATAATAAAATACACACTTTAAATATCTATTATTAAAATTAAAACTTTTCAATCTCAAAAGTTTAGAAAAGGGATGGAGATAGAGCTGAAGAAGAGACGGAGATTGAGCTGGAAAAGAGACGGAAAGTCAAAGACTAAGTTGGAGAAGAGATGGAGATAGCAAAGACAGAAATAAAGCTGAAGAAGAGACGGAGATAGAGTTAGAGCCTAGAGAAGAGACGGAGACTAAACTAGAGAAGAGACTCTAATTAGGTTAGGGCAAGAGAGGAGCGACACAGATGAAAGGCCGAACTAAATACTGTTTGAAAATCTGGATTGGACTTAGCGTGCTCTACCTCTAATTTTTCATTTTACTTTTTTACTTTTTTGTTGTTATCTTATTTCTGAACTCAGCACTCTGAAAATTAAAAATGAAAAAAAATCTCCAAAAAAAACCCGGTTAACCCAGTCAACCCACCGGGTTAATTGGGTTGAATCCGGGTTGATCGGGTTATACCTATTCATTTCCCTCACCGATTTAGGAGTAAATCCAGACCGAACAAGGGATCAGGTCACCGATTTTCGGGTTGACCCGACCGGTCCGAGTTTCCATGCCATGATAATCATAGATATTGATTGATTCTGTCATTCATTTTTTATCTATATAATTAAAATTAAACATTACTACAATTTAGTTTATTTTAAAAACACAATGTGTATTATTATTGCGGACCAATCCAAACATGAATTTCAAACCGCCACACTTGATTTCACGTAGACGAGGGATCCATATAATGGCATATTTGTATTCCCGTAATATAATATAAGTGCGCATAATTTAACAACTAATTAACCATATTAGACTACGTAATACTGTATTTTATGATGATCATTTTCTCCGCTCAAAAAGGCTCCATTTGCTTCCATTATGTTACGAAGAGTGCAATCATAAGCAAATACTGAAAATGATCGGAAAACGCAGTTATATTTTCTATTGTCTGTTCATGATTTTGGTCAAATCAATTAATTGTCCAGTTGGCTTGGTAGGTGATCAACGAGGCTTTCTCGTGAAAGTTTTCTTATTTAAACATTATTCTTTAACATATACATGCAATCATGAAATCGTATTGATATAGAAATTAATTTACAATATTGTATCAACAAAAGAAATTAATTTACAATATATGGTCCACGACACATTTAATGTTGTCTATAAGCAGTTGGGAAAAAGAAAAGAAAAAAAAAATCGCGCGACAGAAAGGCTTTGCTATCTCTTTTTTGGGCCAACGCATTGCTTTAGTTTCGGACAAAATCTTTTACCCCCATACGCACAGGTTATAAACAACATCAAGTAATATTGTAAAAATTAGTATTCACAAAAGAAAAAATTGTACTATATAAAATTTTAAATTGCACATACTTAAACATGAAAATTTTAAAAATACGATGTTCTATTTTTTAAATTGTCATACAAGTAAAAACATTAAATACCAAGAATGAATTAGCATTGGCATTATAAGAAGACGTGGGTTCAGAGTATTTGATAAAAAATTGGATGAAAAATTATTTTTCTTCCACGCGGGGGGGGGGGGGGGGAAGAAAGATGAAAGATGATTTTATTTAACAGAAATCCGAGTGATTTTCATTTTCATCCCCACAGCAATTAAATTCAAGATTTCGTTTGGGTAGGGTTGAATTTGGTACCACTTAATCCAACGGCAAGTGATTAAAATATTCAAGGATGACCAGGGAGCATGGAAGGGTGTACGGCGAGAACAGTGTCGTTTTCATGTATGGATATTCTTGATTAACTAAAAAGATATTTTTTTAAAAAATAATAGAAAAATATATCTATTAATTTTTACACTTTTTTTTATATTTTAAATTCTATACTTTTATTTTTTCAAAAATAATTTATGACTAGTTGTTAATTTGAAATATCTAAATCTATTCAAAATTATTAGTTGGAAAAATAATATATGGCATGGTCTTCAAAAATAAAAATAATTTAAAAATTAAAATCCATAGCCGATAAAATCGTAAGGAGATGGAGCGGATGTGGTGAGAGGCGGCAGCATTTTTCTTGGTGGCGAAGGAAGTTAGGTGCTTTTAAAAAGAATTAATTGTTTTTAATTTTTAACTCACTTGTAAATCAGTTTTTTAATTATGACTCGTTGTGATTTAATTCCTTAATTATAACTCACTGTGACTCAATTTCTCAACTTTTGATTCACCTATAATTTGATCTTTATTTTTTAATTTTTTTTTAAAAATTTCTTATTAAATAAGAAGGATAAAAAATGCTCATATATTATTTTAAATTACCTTCCTTTTACTTGTTGGTGTGAGATATAAGTTAATATAAAAAATTAATAAAAATTTAGAGATTAATTTATAAGTGATTAAAAATTAAGAGATTAAGTTATATGTGAGTTATAATTAAAAAACTGACAGTGAGTTATAGTTAAAAGATTGAATTATTAATAAATAAAAAATTAAAATATTAAAAGATTAATTTTTCATTTTAAAAAACGTTGTAAAAAGATAAAAACAGAGTGAATGCGCCTCTCCCTGTAAAAATCATAATTACTTTCCGTTGCGCCCACAGTAATTATAATGTCACCCTAGTTCTGAATTCTACGCACCGAAACCCGCGGGTGAATGTAAGATGGTCTCTGCAAAGTAAAACAGAGTAAAAGGAGGGGACGACTTGTTAAGCGGTGGGGGGTCTTCAAGTGTCGTGCATGCATTTTATGCATCTGTTGCTTTGCATGCACTATATCCCTCCCCCGTCCCCCCCCTCTCTCTCTCAACGCCCACACACGCTTACGCCTTCTCTCTCTTCCTCTCTCACACCCTCTCAAATAAATCGCTGATGGCCGTTACACTCATCGCTTCTCTGATATATGCCTGCGTTTCTTCTTTGACTTTGATTGACTCTGTTCTTTGCCTCTGCTGGTAGCAAAATTTTGCATTTCAGGGGTTTGGTTACGGAGATTTAAGTGAGAAACGGGGTTAGGAAGTTAGGATCTTTTTATGCTCTGTTCATGTGAATGAGTAGCTCCTAGGTTTATTTTGCATATTCCCTCGTCAGGGATAATGTTTGTTTTCTATTATTGCTCTTATTCCTCTGGCAAATCTTAAAAACCCTGCATGAATCTGTGTGATGATGGGTTTAGCTTATAGTATTTCCCTTTTATCTCAAAAGGGGTTTTCAGGGATTTGATTTGATTTTTGTGATTTACAGAGATATTTTGTGGTTCGGAGAGTGATTGGTTTTCAAATTCATGGGATCCGAGGTTTGTGTCGGTGTTTCCGGTGGGTCGGCCACGGCTCATGAATGGAAGAAGGGGTGGCCTCTTCCATCTGGTGGATTCGCCCAATTTTGTAACAACTGCGGGTAAATTCTTTATGCCCCAATTTATTTGTTATTATCAATGTTATTTCATGATGTGAAGGTAGTTTGGGATTGAGTACTGCATCCTTTTGACTTTGCCCTTTAACTAAGCTCAAATAGGATTAGAAAAGTTAAATTTTTTTTTAACCCTCTGCAATTTTGCCTTATATCTGGGAACTGTAATATGATGGCTTTGATTGTATTATAGTCAATGGATGTATGATTACTATATAATAATAATATCCGTACTAATTAAAATGAAGTATCCAATGCTTTGATGTTTGTTAAAAAAATTTTCTCATCTTTTTATTCCTTTTTTGTGTTTTATGCGTGTTAATAGAAGTTATAAATTAATAAAATGGAACTGCGGAAGGGTCTTAAATATGAGAAGTCTGGTCAATTTTTGTAGTTCTTTGCCAGTCTTTATATCTTTGTTTCTAAAATATTTTGAACTTGCTCGTTCATTTATTTTAACAGTCAGCTTGAAAATAGAACATGAGGATCAATGTATCTAATTTGAGTAATATCTCTGAACATTGATATTTTAATATAACCGTTCTTAATTGTTGGCATAAATAATTTGTTAATGGTATTTCACATCATATATTTTGCTGACCAATTTGTTTCTGTGGTACTAGAATTTCGATTGAATGCAAGCTTGACAACTTCGATTCCATGTAAGTGCAGCTAAATGATTTATACGTTTCTATTATGAGTGATTGTTGTCATGATCGTTTCACAACCATCAGATCTTTGACTTTGATGTGCAACTTAAGATTATGTGGCACTATGACCTTTTGGTATTCTCAATTCGTTTCTTCTTGTTGGTCTCACTTTTTAACCCAACCTGGTTGCCATGGATCTACTGTTTCTTTGCCTCGTTTTGGTCATCGATTATAAAACTAAGGTTTCCAAATATTACTTATCAACAAGTAGGATCCACTGCATATTTTAGTTCAACTTCTCAAATCACTCTTCATTCTTTTATATGTTGTGTGGATCTTGACATGGTTTAGGTTGTAATAATTTTCTACTTGATTTGGTATTTCCCATGTGGATCATCTTTGATGTACTGCTCTATGTACTTTAGATCTGCCTATGAGGCATCCATTTTCTGTAATAAATTCCACCTCGAAGAAACAGGTTGGAGGGACTGCAGCTTTTGCAACAAGGTAAGCTGATCATTTTTTAAAAAAAATTATTTTTGATGATTGTTTGTCAATCATGTTTCCTTAAAAATTATATATAAGCCTTCCCTTACTCTTCTTAGATATTAAATCTATTTGACTTGGTTTGGCAGCCTATCCACAGTGGATGCATAGTATCAAGGTATTTGTTCGACTACCTTGACTTTGGAGGTATAGGTTGCATCAGCTGTATAAAGGCTTCTCGATTGCTTCTGGTATGTTTAATGTGGACAATTGTTCACGCATAATGACTTCTTGGTGTAAATTTTGTGCTTGCATTGGTGTTGAAATGTTCTTTTTATGTCAAAGTTTATTTTGTTTGTTATTGTTGATAAACCATGCTTCTAGCCCCACCTAGGCCAGAGAGCCTCCAGGAGAAGGGGGTGTTGGTCAACCATTCACTTTTGAGATTCAGATCGATCAATTTTAGTGTTTAACGTGGATATCTGAATCATGGTCGCAAACACAATGATTTAACAAAAGAGTGATTGCTTGTATCAGCATCTTGCAAATTTAAAATATTTATAATAGCTAATCAATGATTGTTTGAAGGGCCTTATGCTTCTGAATATGGTTGCAATTATTTCACACATGTCTACCACCAAACTTCAACTTGCTGTAGTATGGCGGTGGTGCATGTGTGTAGTTCTGATTATTTAAGGGCCTCCTGCTTCTGTCTTACTGTTATTTTCTAATAATGTTAAGCATATATATATATATATATATTTTGCTTCCTTGTTGGTTCTTTTAACGATTCTGTGCCAGATACCCTGTTACTGCTGTTATTTTGCTATCCACTTTATGTGGTGTAAGGTGTTGTAAGACTGCACAAAAGCATATTACGTTGTTTGGCTATCTGACATAGCAAATTCAATGGCTCCTTTTATTTATTTATTTCTGCATATGCAGAACACTAAAGAACCTGATGGGGCTGTTACATCTACCACAACAAATGCAAGTGATTGTACTCCTCGTCAAATGGATGGGAAACTGTTGGTGGATAGTGTCGGTGAAGGAAAACTTATGCAATTATGCAGAATTGTTGAAGCTAGTGAGACTAATGGTTGGCATCAACCTCAAAGAGATAAAATGATCTCATCTAGTGGGCTAAAGAGCCAAGAAATTAAGTGTCTGACAAGGGATGTGGATTCAAGATTTTCAAATATGATTAAAACATCTATTCATTCACTAAAATTTCCTTTAGAAAATACTAGACCAACATGGGAGATTAAAAATATTCGTGAATCACCTGCACAACCATCTTTGAGTATGTCCCTGGGAATTCCATCAGGAAACTCTGCCCCTGCTTCTGCTGGAGAGATTGTAGAAGAAAGGCTTGAGGGCAAACCATCTTCTGTGTTTCATCAAGGGCAAAGATCTCACCCTGTATTTGCTAAACCATCAAAGACTGGTCTTGCCATGAACATAGAAACAAGCAAAGGAATGAATTCTCAGGCATGTGTTGCCCGGCCATCTGTTGAAGGAAGGGGCAAGAGTCAGCTACTTCCTCGGTACTGGCCTAGGATTACTGATGAAGAGCTGGAGCAATTGTCTGGAAAGTATCCTTTTGGATTTTTTTTTTTTTTGGTCTTTTGCACTTATGCAGAATTTTGGTAATTGCAGATCATTTGATCATTAGTTGCCCTTAATGTTATAAAAGTTTGAAATCCACTGTAGTGCCATTATTTGAGAAGGTGTTGAGTGCCAGTGATGCAGGTCGAATTGGGCGCCTTGTTCTTCCAAAAGCTTGTGCTGAAGTAATTCTAGGACTTTATTTTCTTTGATGCCTCATTTTGCTTCTCTGATTCTTTATCTCTTTGTATATCTGTTTTAGACCTATACTTTCTTTTACAAGAAACTTCATTTTGCCCTGTAATTCCAATGCACTGAACAAGCTAACATATGAATTGCAGGCTTTTTTCCCTCCTATTTCTCAGTCAGAAGGTCTTCCTTTGGAAATGCAAGATGTGAAGGGAAATGAATGGACTTTTCAGTTCAGATTTTGGCCTAATAACAATAGTAGGATGTACGTACTGGAGGGTGTGACCCCTTGTATACAGTCAATGCAATTGATTGCGGGTGACACCGGTATATATATCAATCTAGAGAAGAAATTGGTTCCACCTATTGCATTATCAGTTTTCAATTTATACTTTTTTTAAAAAAAATTTTTACTGCAGTAACATTTAGCAGGATTGATCCTGGGGGCAGATTTATTATGGGTTTCAGAAAGACATCAAATTCTCTAGAAACACAGGTTTTGAAATAGAGATTCCCACTTTACTATGTGCCGCTACTTCTTAATATAACCAACTTGTAGTCTTCTGAGCCATTGTTGAATGTGAAAACTATTTTAAACAGGATGCGTCTACATCTACACATTCCAACGGGATTACAACAAAGGAAATAGTCAGTTCTGGTGCAAATGAGAACCTTCCTTCAGGAAGTAGTTATTCTGATCTTCTTCAGTCTATGGAAGGGAACAGGGAACCTCACTTAAATAGACAATCCGAACACCTGCATTTGGGTAGGAGGGTAGCTGACTTCCCTCAAACAGAAAATTATGGCCAGATGACAAAAAATGATTCACTGCAGCAATCAATTTCAGTTTCAGAGAAGAAAAGGACTCGGAATATTGGGCCTAAAAGTAAGAGGTTACTCATTAATTGTGAAGATGCTTTGGAGTTGAAACTGACGTGGGAGGAAGCACAAGACTTACTTCGTCCACCACCCAGTGTTCAGCCAATCATTGTTACGATTGAGGACCACATTTTTGAGGAGTACAATGTACGTGTGTCACTTTCAAATTAATATATTAATCTGCAGGTTTTACTATTTAGTTGAATATGAACTGATAGAGTCTCAAGGTAGTGTTTAAATTTCCATTTGGCTTTGCTAACAAGTGTGGTCCCTCTCCTTCATTTCATTAGGAACCCCCAGTTTTTGGGAAGAGAACTATATTCATTGCCTGTCCATCTGGGTAAGATTATATGCAATTTTATTGCTGTATTTTTAGCATTATATTTAAAAATAATTGGATATCTTGAGTGAATACCAGGATTTCTAGATAGTGTTCGTCACTTGGACTTGCCACAAACAGAAACAATAATTTGATATTTTTCTGGACCCATGTCCTTTGTGCATTGTTGCTCTAGCTTTTTTCCTGTTAATTAATTAATCATGACCACTTTGTTAGCTACTTGACTGCTGTAAGACTGCTGACAGTATGTCTTATGTCATGCCTTTCCGTGCTTGTCTCCTCAGTAAATGTTAAGACTATGGGATGGGAGTTATAATAGTTTTTCCTCTTTAAATGTTATATTAACCTTTTTGTGGTACCTGTGATTCAATGTGTTTAACTCTTTCATTCAGGGGACAGGAACAATGGGCTTCATGTGATGATTGCTCTAAATGGCGAAAACTACCTGTTGATGTTCTTCTACCTCCTAAGTGGACTTGTTCTGAAAACGTTTGGGATCCAACCAGGTACTTAATTGTTGCCTTTCTAGACTTGATATGAGAGATTGATCGTACAATGAGGCTGTTATTAATGTGGGAAATATTCTTTAGGTCTTCATGTTCTGCACCTGAGGAGCTAAGGCCCAAGGAGTTGGAAGATCTTTTGAAATCCAGCGAAGGTTTGATCATAGTATCTGTTTCTCACTCCAGCTTTGCATTTGTTATGTTTTGGACAGGCTTTAAAGCTAGCATTGCAGTCCAAGGGATTGAATGCTCCTAGCGTATTATACACCTATGGAAGATCTTCACTATCATAAAATTATTGAGATGTGTTTTTTAATGATACATAGAATGATATAACCTCACTTAGTGGGATAAGGTTTCTTGTTGTTGTTGTATAAAGATTGATATAATGCTTGTCAAATTCTTCTCTGCCTCCCTATCCTTAAATTCTGCAAGTTTTTTTGCTGTCTGTGTGGTACATGGACGTTAAGTGCCTGTCATATTTTTGTGCGTATTGAAAGTTCGGAAGTAGTGCATTAAAGATAACTTTCCTTTCCCCCACCCCCCTTTTTCACATCAAAGGGTAACTTGCGGAATATGAGTCCTCCAATGCTATTATCACGTTCCTTTCCAATGTTCTTGCTAATTGGATTGTACCTTTTTAGTCTTTTCATCCTTTAAGATTTAGTGTAATAATTCCTGAATCATTGCCCTGAATTTTTGCCAGACTTTAAAAAACGAAGATTTGCTGAAAATAATAAGTCACCCCAAGAATTTGAATCTTCAGGCCTTGATGCTCTTGCTAATATGGCAGTATTGGGAGATAGTCTCGGGGATCCTTCTGGGTCATCAGCAGGGCCCACCACCAAACATCCTAGGCATCGTCCTGGCTGCACCTGCATTGTCTGCATTCAGCCACCAAGTGGAAAGGGAAGACATCATTCTACCTGTACTTGCAATGTGTGTATGACTGTGAAAAGGCGGTTCAAAACCCTTATGTTGCGCAAGAAGAAACGCCAATCTGAGCGTGAAGCAGATGCTAGCCAGATGGATCATAGAGAAGAGTCAGATATGAATGGCGCACCTAAGGAAGACGCAAGCCATGCGGAGAAAGAGGGAAGCATAAATAGAGGACAGCTTGAGGTTTGTGAATCCAGTTCTGTACAGATAGATCTGAATAGCCATCCTGATCGCGAAGACATGCAAGTTGATGCACCAAGCATGAATGGTCATGTTGAAGGTCCAAGCTATCCAGTACAACAGGTATACGTGGATCAAAATGTCCCTAACGGAGGTCAGGGATACTTCTCTAATGGAGGAAGCTTTGGACCAATTGTCTGGGAGAATGAAACAAGAGAAGACAAGGCATTCTATGATCCCAATTCAAGTCAGAACAGTCCACCTTGATTATCTCTTTACTGTATTTTTTTCTCCTATCTTAAATTATATAGTTTGCTTTCTTTTTCCAGTATATATGGTAAAACTTAATTTCTTGTCAACCTGGATGTGATTCTGGTCGCATATTGTCTTGATAATTTTATTCACAAGGAGATGGGTTTATATATTAACTTCTTCTCGTTCTCAGATTATGAAAGATATGAACAAGGTTACTTTGTTCGTCTGTTTAACAATAATTTTTGGATGTTTGTTGTTATTAGTTGTCTTTAATTAGTAAAAGCGTGATGACTGGATAACTTTTCATAAGTCTTGAGTCTTCACGTCATCAACGATGAGAGACGCAAGAAAAGGACAACAATCCTGGGAAAAGTGAGTTACAGACCAGTATTAGTGCATGTGAGTTAGCTTAAGCTTCCGTATGCATATGTAGTTCACAGTTTGTTGTTCATTCTTTTAGTTTAGTTTCCGACCACTTGGATCGATCCACGAGCTCTCTGGCTCCATATGTTCCACGTGACTCAGTGCCTTCACATACAGTTCATTCGTCTCCTTGTCTACCTCGGTATGATATCTGATGCGCATTGGTTTACATACTAAATTTGACATCCTGTGAGTTTCAAGTTTAACTCTACTGTACAGACCCGTATAATAATATAAATCTAGTACACCTCATCAGTGGTATTAACGAATCTCACAAAAATGCTGGAGGTCAGGCAATTGGTTGGTGCTGTAATACAGACAGTAGTATATATAGCAAACATGACTATAACTTTCAAGTAAACTAACAAGGCAAATGAAATTCTTTCCATTTGAGTACAGCTACGCATTTCTGTCTCATTTATATCTTTATGATCACAAGTTAAATAAGTAATTTTTCATCTTGTTTAAAACAGTGTTTTGTAGAAATCATGGTAATCAAGGAACATAATTACAACAATCACAACATAAATGCGAGTACATGATAACCACAAATGATCTCTAAGTTATAAGTACTAGAACAATTAGCAATAATCTCTAAGTTATAAGTACTAGAACAATTAGCAATAATACAACTCTTGAGTTACATAACTTGGATGAGCATGTGGTTATATGAAAGGAAAATAAAATAAATAATAAATAAATAAAATATATGCTCTCACTCTAATTAAATAAATAAAGTATTAAATATTGACAAAAGAAAACAAAAAATATAATAATATATTTAAGATGAGACTAAACGTTCCAATGATGATCCATGTTTTATCCCACAAAGTCTAGCTCCCGTTTTTTTAAGCTGAAATAGATTTGTCCTGACATGATTAATATGAAAGCAGGCTAATTGAGACGAGGACAAACATGAATACCCTTATGAAATAATTTTCGATGACCGTCTTCATAATAAACTATTATCAAAGGTACAAAAAGAAAAAACGAATTTTATATCTCATCGTATAACCATCTTCCAAGCACTTCATATGATAATTACGCTGAAATGATCCTCAGGTCAATTTAGTCTACTTAAATATGAAACTACAAAAAACGTTAAGGCACTTCATCTTTCAGTTTTTAACAAGCCACAACATTGCACGGGTTGGCCAATTCAGAAGATGCAAATTAAGTAATGATAATATAGTTTAGATAATTACATTGGCTAACAAAAGCTACTGTCTCCATACAAATTTAGTATTTGGCAAAAAAATGTTTAATAAGGAAGTCATTCTTCATTGTGTTTTTAAACTATATATACAGGCAGATCAAAACCAATTTTTACAAAAAAAAAATCATGCATTTGTACCTTAGAGATTTTAGAAGATTTCATAAAAGATCACATTAGTAGTGGTTGTTTTAAGCCATTTATTAGTGTCATGAATCAGTATTCTCAAACTATCCATGCTTCTGACTCTAAAAAGTATAACGTATAGCTGATAGTATGTGAAGACTGGTCTTAACAAAAAAAAGATTAATAATACAATGATTTGACCTTAACTTTTGTTTACTGTCATTACAAAAGAAAAAGTAATTGGAAACCATCTTTTTTGCATGTAAAAAGAGTATATACTTTTTGAATGATTCATATTCATTTTATGTATAAAAACCTTTTGATTCAAGTTTTGAGCCATTTAGTGTCACTGTTTTAATTACACATTTGCCAAACTGTGTGATCCACAATCAGAGGCAGTCCTCAGCGTATGATTGGGTGGGGGGCATACCCGCTACCGGCTCCATATAAATTTGTATAAAGAATGTACTGGCGCATGGGTTGGATGACCTCCCCACCAATTTTTTTTTTTTTTAAATCTACTCTCCCCCCTCATTCACATACACATGATTATATTTTCTTATTTGTTTGTATATTATTGATACATGATGAGAATATTGTTAACTCTATAGGGTTTGATTTTTCTTCCTACTGACTCCTAGAAACAGAAAGTGTGATGGAATTGCAGATTGTACATTAGTTATGGACATCGAATGATGGTGCAACTAGAATTTTCCTAGGATCATTTTTACTGATGTTCATTGTACAGATTTACTCACGTTTTTTACTTGTTCAATATCATAAAATGAATAACTGATTCTTGTGTATAAGTTACATATGAAATTACAGCTAATTTGGTTCATATAAAACTTTATTTTTTATTTTTTTATTTTAAGTACAAACAATAGAAACTTCAGAGAATGGAGAATCATCACTTCAGATAATAGAAATCTCATTTACCTATGCTTATGCATACCTGCGATTCAAATGTATTCTCTCTCAAAAAAATTATTGTAAATTGCACATCAACATGCATGGGTGTTGCTCTGGGGATAATGAGGCTGTCACTATCTGAGTTGACGGGGAAGTCATCTGAAAAATCATTTTCCAAATCCATGTGTATGTGAAGCCGTGGCCAGAGAGCTTGAAGCTACTACTGTAGCACAAGCAGTCATTGTTCACTGAGTCGATGCACGTGATTTGAGTGAAGAGCCATGTGTCCAAACTGGCTTGGGTGGATTTGATTTGTTAGTGATATTGACAAAAGACAACTTTAACAAATTTCACATTTATTAAAAAATGATAGTTATATCTTTGAAATTAAAAATATCTAGCTTTTTAATTTGATCCTCCTTTGCAATTAAAGACTATAATAATTAATTTTTTGTCCATGGATTTGAACGATAATAAATAAATAAAAGGTGAAATTAAAAAAGTATTAATCATTCTAACTTTAGTTTATATTAAAAATTAAAAAAAAGCTTTCAAAATTTACGTATATATATCTTCTTCTTGTTTTTTTTTTCCGGTGGTACCTTGCAGGTGTCCATTTCGTTTTCTATGAGAAGTGACTTCTATGGTCGACGTTACATATAGGAACCAGGAAACCAAAAAAAAAAAAGATGACCTTATATGGTGGGAAAATATCAGTGGCCGAAGCTCAATCCCTGTCACCTTTAGATGGCTTATTGCCTTGTGTTTTGCTTGTGGGAAATGTCAAATGTTTTTGTGTAATAGGCTCTCGTGTATGCCTTCATCACTTTTATTCCTGAGTGTGCCAAGTCCATAAATATAACAACACCAGTCACTTTTTTGTTAATAAAAAGAATCTCAAAGTATAGACAAAACAGGATTGCGTAACTTAAAAATCAACAAAAATAAAAAAGTTACAAGAACCATCTTCATGATAACCTATGATTAGAAAGTAAAAAGAAAACAAATTTTTATATCTCATTGTAACATCCCCATATGTGAGCTTATAAGCACAGTGCATGGCTGCATGCAAATGAGCGCAGTGCACACACTGCTTTCGAGTTTTCGGACATTCTATCCTTCTTCTCGAGTTATGCTTTATCCGTCTGTGTCTTGCTTGCTATTCTGCTCCCTGTTTTGCAAAAAAATTAAAGGCTTGTTTGATCCTAAAGGATTGTCACATTTAACTGCTTCTGGACGGAATAACTCAAGGATAATGTTATTAAGCACAGCTCAATTAGAATTCTCATTGCTGCTGTCAACATATCTCTCTCTCTTCTTCTTCTTCTTCTTTGTGTGGCAAACAGGAAGGGTCCATTTCATTTTCGATAAAAGCGACTTCTATGGTGGGCAGCAAGCAAAATATATGACCTTTTCTAGTGGGAAAATATCATTGGCGAAAGCTCGCTGTCACCTTTAGTTTCTTGCCTTGTGTTTTGCTTCATGAAATCTTAGCGTCTATTAGACAGTCCCACATTTTATTCTTGAGTGTGCGGAGTCTGCTCCACACAAGTAACAACACGATCACTTGAAAAACAAAAATCTAAAAAATAAACAAAACAGGGATAATATATAGAAAACTATGAAATTACGAGCGTTCACGGACTAGGATATATATATAATATATATATATTTTGGCTGCGAGGGCAACGTGTCAACATAGACACATCTATAAATTCGTAACATTAAAATTTAACATGCATTTTACTATAGTAACAGCTGTATAAATATATACATAATAAAACTTTTTTTTTTACTATTTCTCATATTTTAGTAATATTGAATATTTTTTACATTGCTATATATACAAAAAAAGTTCCCTTGCCAGTGGCCTTGTGCCACAAGTGGCACCACTCCCAACCTGCAGTATACAAGGCATGGGTTCGAGCTCAAATTGGCTGTGTGTGTGTGTGAGTTTCCTTCCATGGGGAAGGAGTTGGCAAAAAAAAAAAAAAAGTTCCCTCTTCAGGTAGGTAACTAAACAGACATTCAATAATTTATCTCCCATGTGATTTCTCATTCTATTCTTGATAATGTTCATAGAAGATAAATATCTTTCAACTATTGCAGTCAATACTAGTAGTATAAAAGCAGGTACACTAATGGATATACAATATGGCTCTTACAATTAATTTAAGTTATGAAATTAATGCACTGACAAACTAGCTAGAAGGCGAAAGGTGAGGGCATGCAACTTGAAGGAAAGAGAAGGGTTTGATCGAATTCGGATCCAACGTGTGACAAATGAGCCCCATCCCGTCTTGTGAGGGCAAGAAGGAGTCCAAGAGTAGAGGACCAGGAGAGACTCTTGCCCTATCCAATCTATCTCGCATTATCACTAGCAAGTGACACGCACGGTTCAAAGATACGTGCATTCCAATTTTGTGTGTCATGCTTTTTATCTCAATAGTCAATGCATTTTCAGCCTTCTTTTGCTTCCTTCTCCTTCAACGAAAATATAGAATTTAATTTGAATTAAAGTTGAGTATCGACTTACGGTACAAAGTATGACTTATATGAGTGGATTGAGATGTTTTTTCTTATTTGTTCTCCAGAGTTTTTTTTTTAATGAACGACGCTAATTAATAAGTTAAAATTATTAAAAATATGTTTATTCCGTATACATTATGAAAAACAAACAAATTTTAAAAAATTATCCAATCTTGATACCACACTTGAATGAACTGAACCAAACCGATTACTAGATGCTTAGGCGAACCAATTGGTTTGATTCTATTTGTTTTTGTCCAAATTCAAACCAATTGAAACTGTGAACTTCCCTATTGATGACTCCCAAAAGCTCTTGTTGATAGTCTTCTGGCAACTCGATGTGCTCCCCCAAACGCAACAAAGTATAGGAGTTAACTTCACTTGTTCTGGAAAAGTAAAAAGAAAAGAAAAGAAAGAGTTTGAAACGAATATCAAATATTCACTTCTAAATATAAAATAATATTTAATATGAGAAATTTTTATATAAACCCTTTGTACCATGTAATTCATACTCTACTGAATAAAAACATTCAACGTTAGATAGCTGTGAATATAAGTTAATTTTGTCATTGGTGATGATAAAGAGGGAAAAGATAAAATATTGAAGAGGCACTATATTAATATTCCAAAAATAAAGTCATTAGAAATGACGATACATAAGATTTTATTTAACTAAATTGGCACAATTTTATTATATAGAATATGAACGACGTGTTGCATCGGCTCCATATACAGTATTCTTTCAACTTGATATCTATACCGTACATGCTAGTCTTCATATTTTCAATTAACCATATATTTAAAAAATCCCATATCAATTATTATAAAAATTATATATTAAGTTAGTTTAAATGCCAGATATATATTTTATTAAATTTTAAATCCCATATAATACATGAAAACTGTTTTTTTTTTCCTATGTGGACAGGCAAAAACAAATTTAAGGGGTTCTTGTCATATTATAAAGCTTTCTCTTGTAAACATGCCTATTTTTATTTATAAAAAAAAACGTTGAAATCAATCTTAGCACCCATTTTTAGATAAATTTTTATTTTTAACCCCCACATGATGGCTTGGCTTCATGATTTATTCATGTGCATAGGTAAGAATTAAGTTCTAGACATTATCAATTATCAATATCTGTAAATACTTGTGTTCTTCCAATAATTAATGCCAGGGGAAATTTTTGAAATCAGGTTAATTTTTTTTACTAAGTTCAACCTCCTGTAATTAATTGAAGAAGAAAATTTGCCCTCCGAAAAATATTATTATCCATCATCGTTTGTTATGTACTTCTCTTGTTAAAAAATATAAATTATTTTTAATTAAATCTCATTAATTTTTTAATAAAATTAATGAACTAATATTATCTTTCTATATTTGCCTCTATTTAATTTAGTGTTTTACTTAAAAATAAATATAAAATAATCTATTTCTTAACACATTTTTTAAAAAATGCATTAATTACACCTTAAAGTACCTTTTATTTTTAATATTAAACTCTTCAAAAAAAATGCTTCACATTTTTCTTATTGCAGGAGTATAAATTAAATTTAAAATTTATGTATTATTTGTAAATAAATTAAACTTTAAATTTGTTTTATTTTATAATTTGTAATCTATGCACAAGTTGATTATTGAAAATATAAATAAGATATCCGTACATACTAAAAAACTATTTATAATTTTTCCCAGTATATATTAAAAATAACGAATTATTATTTTCAGATTATTCCCTTATAAATTAAAATTTAAACAATAAAATATTCTATTTTATTATTTTTTATTTAAATTCATATTTTATTTTGTAATTTATTATTTTTTTCACATGGTAATTTATCATCTTATACATATACAAATGAAGGTAATAAATAATGACTCATAACCTATTGTTTGTTAAACGAACTTGATATCGACTATTATTTCATCTTTATCATGGGTCCATACTTATTTTGTCATTATAGGTCCCACGTAATCTTTGAACACACAATTTTTTTTTAAAAAAAAAAGGTAAAAAGTTGTGAGTGAGGATGTAAAACTTGTACAAGAAAGGAGGGACTTTATTTATTTTGCAAACTCTAAAAAGAATATGCACACTTTTCTTCTTGACTTTTCAACATGCCCTCAACACTCTCTCCTTGTCACGTCACTCACTCTCGTTTCTTCTCGTCTGCACACTTCACTCTTGCTTCACTTTTTACTCAGTCTTCGATTTCTCTCGCGCCCACTCTTCGCTCTGCTCTTCCTCTCCTCTTTGCTGCACACTCACACACAACTCCAAAGCTACCTATTTATACGTGTAACATGTCGATCATTCATCCTTCTAGGTCCTTCTTTCACCGCCATTAGCTTACTTCAGCCAAACTTATCTCTAGATATTTCTTGTTTTGTTTTATTACTTCGCCGCCTTGCTTATTTCTCCATAATTCTACAATCATCCCCATGTTAATTAATCAACAACTTAAAGTTTATATATATTATTTACATTTTCATGATTAAATAATATGACAGACATATAATTTAATTTCACTTTGTTGACTTTTTTATTTATATATTTATATATATATATATATATATTATATAATGATATGTAATTTATTATTCTTTAGTTTTTTTTAAGTTATAAAATCATATAAAAAGTTAATTATTATAACCATTAATAAATACATAAATAAATTTATTGGCGCTGGTTTCTCTCCTTGCTGCGCTTATAAAATACGCCTTCATTCTGGACTCCACCGGCTTATACAAACCAAGCTTCTCCACCTCGATTGGTAATGTATTCATAAGTTTTAGTTCATAAAATATTCAAGTCCTGGCCATTTGGGTTTGCACAAGTCTAGATATTATTCACTTTGCCTATCGTATACGCGGAATAATAAAAGAGGATTGTGATGAAATATATATGATTTGATTTTATTGCGTTTTATATTACTAGGATTTGAATCTGAATTTAAATTATTATTACTATTTTAAAGTTTATAAAATTCTATAAATAGAGTTAGTTAGGATTCTCAATTGTATTTAGATTTTTTTTATATAAAAAAAAGTTTAGGTAAATTGGGTTCAAAAGTTCATCATGATCAGAGCAAACCTTCAAATTCAAAGAATACCGATATACTTTTAGATTATCCATAAACAATAATACTTAGATTTTGATAATCGTTGAATGAAGAGTTCATACTTTCCTGATCTCCTCTCTCTCTCTCTCTCTCATCTCTCTTCTCTTTCCCCTTTCTACTTTCACGTCAATTGGATTCTGATAAATCTTACATAAAGATTCAATCGCTATCCATTTCTCAACAAGGCACGAAACACTTAAATTAACCTTGGATTATTTAAAACATGAATTAAAGTGAAATACAACAATACCATAATAATTTAAATTAATTATAGTCTCTAATTATTTGGCCCCATTCTTGGACTATTCTGCTGACAATAAACCTGCGAACTAACTAATCAAAAAGGTAAACCTCCTTTGGCAACCTTGGGTGTGTTATGGCCACAAGTGGCTTAGCAAGTAAGAGATCAGTCTGAGACTCAACAAGCTCAATCGGTTGATGACGTGACGCACTCCAAGTGAAGCCATGGAGCAACCTAGCAAGCATCATCACAGTGATAGTAGTCCCAAGCACCACTCCCGGACATGCACGCTTTCCTGTAGTGAAGCTTATGAACCTTAAATCTGGCTCAGTTAAAAACACATCAGACATGTTGTCCACGAGGTGTCGTTCTGGTTTGAACTTGAGAGGGTCATCCTTCCACACATTAGGGTTTCGCCCTAACTCTTGTCTGCTAAGTAACACGTGGCTGCCCTTTGGGATGAGGTAGTTGGAAACCACTGCGTCACACATGGCGACATGTGGGACGTTGAAAGGGGAAATAGGATGAAGGCGAAAGGCTTCTCTCAAGCAAGCTTTGATATAGTTGAGTTTCGGGATGTCTGATTCCTGAACAAGCCTGTGTTTGCCTACCACTTGGTCGAGTTCTTGGGTGGCTTTTTCGAGAAGCTCTGGTTGGTTTATCATTTCTGCGAGTGCCCACTCTACTGCATTTGATGGGTTGTCCACCGTTGCCATCATCATTTCCTGTGAAATGTTTTGGTTTAATCAGTCCTTGCAAATGATTAACGATATTTTCTGAACTCAGCTATTTTTTAATCCATACATAGGCAACTTAATATTTATTTTGGTTAAGCAAATAGTTCAGCTTCCGCTGAGGGGTGTGTTATTGGTAAGAAAACAATATCCAAATAATTTATTTCTCTTTATATTGCATGTGTGTTGTAAAGAACTAGAGTATTTTTGAAAAAAAAAAAAGACTCCTGAAGATAATTTTAACTCTGGCCCATTGATAATAAAATAATAAAAAATTAGTTTCTGGCTTGATTACCACCCTTATCTTTTGCGACTGTATAGAAATGGTAAAATAACAAGACGAAATAGGAGGTATCCTTGGGTTAATTCAGTCTAATCAAGTATGAACATCTAAAATATTTTGGGAGTAAAGAGGGACCAGGTAAAAAATGAACGAGTCTTCCCTTTGATTGGAACATATGTTGGGCCAAATCTCATTGCCATAACCCATATGTGGTATTCTTGCCTTATGCGTTTTCACGTTTCAAATGTATAAAATGTTCAAGCAAACAATATGAGCTGTTCCAAAAAAGTGACGAGGTGGGGTCGATTATTATATCGTTTTCCATAAAATGGGACTTCTACGATCCGCTTTAAATCAATTAATCAAAGGGATAGCCAAATAGGAACCATGAAAAATGAACAACCCTTTGGAACACATCATCAGATGACAAATGTTCAGCATGAATGTAGAAGTAATAGACAAATCATTATTGAGTAGACTGTCCTTCACTTCATTATATTCATCAGTTTGCTAATTAAGTCCTTATATAAAAGCATGCACACATAATCACATAAAAAACAAACACACAGAAAGAATAGAAAAATAATTATCAAGACCAGGGCTTTGATTTCCTGTGCCTTCAATAAGGAGTTATTATTGACATCTTTGAGTGAAATCATGACATCAATCAAATCCTCAGTTTCAGTCTTGATGCCATCCTTCCACTGCTTGATTCTTGCTTCAATGATGGGGTCGTGATACTTGTTCACTTTCGCCAAAGCATTCTTCACCATTTTGTCATGCCCATCCAATTCAAGTCCTCTCAAACTTGGCACAAAGTCGGACATAGAGAACGCGAACAAGTAATTGAGCAATTTGAATAACGCATCCACATGCTCTACTTCCTCGGGACCAGGCCCTCCGTTCCCACCACCATTTCCCAAGTACCTATTTAATTTACAAACGCATATATAATAGGTCACTTACGAGTCATTAATTATCGTATGAAATATACGACGTCGACCTTCCTTACTACATCGCATCATATAGTCATGATTACAAACTATTCAGCATGTCACCTTTTATTGAAGATTATTTTTCTAATCACGTTCCCGCAGAAATGCTGAGCAGTTAGCCTCACATTCACAGAACCACCTCCATGATCATTCTTACGCTCAGTGGATTGGCTGTAGACGTAATGCATGAGGCTATCAGCTTCCTCCATTCTTTTCTCGTGAAGCCATCGATGCTTCGTCGAAGAAAGCAAGTCCCTGCTTATCAGCTTCTTCATCTTCTTCCATTGGTCTCCGTACGGCCCGAGTGCCGCCGTTAAATAACCTGCTGAGATGAGATCAGAGGACATGCTAAGAGGTCTTGATGCGAAAACATCATCTTGTTTCTTCAAGAACTCGCAAGCAATAGCGGGGCTGGTCACTGGGATCACGTGGACACTTCCAAATTTAAAACATGCAATCTCAGGTTCGCTGTCCTAGGCCGTACGCGAGGATCAGATTCAGACGTGCACTATTTGCCAACCTCACATCCCTCGAGTAAATTGTTTTTTATTTTCAATAACGAAGCAAAAACTTACAAATTAAAAAAGAAGAAGAAGAAGAAGAACAAAGAAAGACAGAATTGATCAACATTCCTGAGATCTTATCTAAGGTCATTGTAGTGCATGATAACTAAACATTCGGAAGGTAATTCTATAATAATGCACTGTCAATGATCTGAAGATAAAGTATTAGATGTTTGATTCTCTAAACATGCACTCATAAAAAACCCACCAATCATGCATGGGCAATTTTTTTTAATAGGGTTAACATATAATTTGAATTTTAAATTTTTAAAAGGTCTATTTTCTATTATAAACAATTAAAGTTAGGACAATTTACTTCACCGTTAAATTTAAACAAATTAACGTTTGTAAAAATAATGCCTAATATGTGATTTCACTAAAAGAGGGTAAGAGAGAAAGGGAGTGTGGAATTTAGTAAAAATTGAACATTTAATTTTAATTTTTAAAAAACTAATGGACGTTTGTTAAAATTAAATGATGAGATAAAATTATCCAACTTTAATTATTTAGAGTTTAAAATATACCTTTTAAAAGTTTAAGATTCAAATCATTCTTAAATCTATCATTCAAAGTTTAAATTATACATTAACCTTTTTAAATATTGCTTGCAACTCCAAAGATTGGGGAAGACCTACCTGAATTTTTTTAGTATTCTCTAAAATTTTATAGAATCAAGAAACAAATTAACTTTTTTGAAGCCTCATGGGAACACCAATTGTGAACACTGTATTTTATTTAAATATTTTTTAAAAATTTAATAAAAATAATAATAAATAAATAATATAAAATACAAAAATAAAATTTAATCATTTTTAGAATTATGTTTTAAAAAAACAATAACAATAATCTAACAAAAAAAATAATAATCTTGCTTAAATCTTTAAAAATTTCTCTCAAATTATCTCAATATCCAAAGATATTGAGAATCAACTTTTAAGACCCAACTATTTTTCTCTCCTTGAATTTTGTTAAAAAAATAAAAATAATAAATAATAAAATATGTAAATATATGTATATTCTTAATCTGATTTCAAACAAAAAAAAGGGGCTGTGCCACAGCCAAAATCATTTTCTTTCGGCGGTCAAACACTAGGGAGGACAGTCACACACACAGAAACAACGCAGAAGAAGCACGTATGACAGAATAGAAGAAAAGAAACAGAGATAGCAAGATTAGAGGCGAGATGTGACAGAAGCAGAAACGCAGTACTCACATGCAAAGGAAAGAGAGTCAGATGCAGAGAGAAAAGGAAGCACACACGCAAAACCAGAGGAGGCAGAAACAGAGCAGAGAGCAGACGATGAAGGTGAATCATGCACGCGAGTGAAGAAGGAAAGCACACGCACACAAAAAATGCAGCGGAAGAGAAGAGAGAAGGAAGAAGCAGAGTAGGTGAGTAATCATTCACCCCTTCCATTCTCTATATAAGGCTGACGGGGATGAGACGAGAGGGAGGACCGAAGGAAGTAAAACAGAGGCTGAGAGAGGAAGAGACTGAGACGAAAATAGAGAGCGCCAAGACTGAGACGAGAAGAGAGAAAACCAGAGCAGTAGACCGAGGAGAAGAGCTCGAAAACGATAGAAAAGAAAACGAGAACTAGAGGAGAGATATCTGGAAGGAGAGGTGAGAACAGAGAACGGACGAGCAAAAAAAAAAAAAAAGAAGGCAAGAGGAAGGAAGAGCACGAGAACCAGAGACAGAGAAAAGAGAATAGAAAACAGAGCATAAAAGACGAGAAGAAGATAGAAAGAAAGTGACGTAGAGAAGAGAGTGTCTGGAGAGGGGAAGGAAGAGACCGAGGGATGAGTTTTTCCTGGAAAAAAAAAACAGAGACAGAGGAGACTGATCAGAGGGAGTTTTCTGACAGAAAAAAAAAAAAAAAAACAGACGAGGAGAAGAAGATAGAAAGAAAGAGATGAAGAAAAAAAACTGATTAAAAAAATTATTGATGAGTATCAGTATTGCATATAATGTCGATGGAAATATGTGAAGATATAGATATCATATATTGTATGAAATTTAAAATGATTTTGGGTTGTAAATAGTATTGTTACAGTAGTTTATAATTTATGAAACAAGCGCTTCGCTTTCAATATTAATAAGATGGATAGTGGTGGGGTTGCTTTGAAGCAAGGCGTGGGATAAAGACCTGCAATTCGGGGAGTCTTGGGCGGCACTGGTAAATAAAGTTTGACAAAGATTTAAAATTTAAAATTTAAGATGAAGATTAAAATTTTTATTAATGTAAATCTAAATTTTCCTTCTCATCATCTAAAAATAAAATATTAAATTCCTCAAATGTAGATTCACTTGTTGAAAATAGAGGTAGAGATTCAATATTAATTATCTCTACAATTTTTTTTCATTACCTATAATAAATATTAATTAAAATATGTTATCATCAATCAAATATGTGTGTGTATAAAATAACTAGGTTTGAAGGGCTACCAGAACCCGAGACTTTTTTCACAAGAATTGGACCCTCGAGCCTGATTATTTTAAAAATTTTAATTTTTAAAATTTGAATCCTTATTTAAAAAAGACCTCTAGGCTTGACCCTTATTTTCAGCTCTAACTAGAAATTTCAAATAGATCAAACTTAAGAGGTTGAATTGTAATAAGTTAAATTTAAAAAATTAGTAATCTATAATCAAATTAAAAATTGAAAGATTAAGGGTTTGTTTGGCTATTGCTCTGATGTTTTTGTTTTCAAAAGTTGTTTTATAAAAAAATTTTAAAAATTGTTTTTGAGAACAAATAAAAAAAACTTGTTTGGTAGTAATAATCCAAAAACAGTTTAGAATTAAAAAAATAAAAAAACTTGCTTGGCAAAATTAATATTAAAAATAAATTCTAAAATTAAAATATAATAAAACTCATTTGATAAAAATTGTTTTGGTTGTTATTTTGCCTGACAGAATTAGTCTAGTATGTTGCTGCCAATAAAGTATAATTTTTTTTAGAATTTCCCCAACAATTTATAAAATGAGTAATATTTATAAGAACATAAAAATTTATATAACTAAAATTATTTGTTTAATATTCTAATTAAACCAAGACAGACATGTAATTATTTAATATTATTAGCATATGAAAATGTATTTATTTTAATTTATTTAGACAAAAATATGTTAAGTATATAAAGTTATGTACGTAAGTTTGCTTCTATATATGCGTGCACGTGCGCGTATGTAATAAAACATTAACAAAAGAAGAAACATCTTTGAGAAAATGAGAAATTTGTATTGTAATAAAATGAGATATTTTAATAAATACTAAAATAATTTATAATTATTACAATAAATGAGGTAGAGACATAGTTAAGCAGAATAGGATAGAATCAAATAAAAATCATAAACCAATCATTTTGTATAAATAAAAGAAAGCCTTGACATAAGCCTAAACATAGGGAGATTGAATGAAAGAAATCAAAGAGCACAGCAGCATGAGGTTGAGAAAACAAAAATGTTTGAACCAGTGACCACTAAAACCATTCTCCTAACAGCGTGGAAATAGAAACAGCATTTTTTGTTTCTCGCTTTTACTTAGTAAAAGTAAAAAAATAAGAATAGCAACAGCTAAAAATTGTTTTAATTTTCTTGTATTTAAAAACAAAAAATTAAAAACTGTTTTCAAAACAAAAATTAAAAATCATTTGCCAAACAAATTTTTTTATTTTAAAAATATTAAAATAAAAAACCTGTTTTTAAGAATAGAACACAAACAGACTCGAAATGATTAATTTTCACATTTATTAACTTATATTTTCTTATATGTCAGTGCATTACTATCCAATCTATGGACAGCATCTGTATTTTATTTTATTTTTAATCAACAGCATCTGTACGCCTTTATCCCATGTCGCTCTGTTTTGTGATAACATTATTGTACGAGACAATAATAATAATAACATTTAACAACGTTGAAGTTAACGCCTGAAACTAGACCCTAGCGATTTCTTTTAATTTGTGTGTTTAGAAGAGAGCGTGATCCCTTGGCGAAATAATGTGCGGTGAAGTAAACAGACAGATGGACACATGAGAAATGCACGGTGCTCCATCAGCGGGTCCCATCAAAATGAAATGTCAAATGTCAACAGAGCCCTTTCTTCTTTCTATTTGTGTGGTTTCACTATTCCTTTCCCTCATTCCCTCTTTTTTCCACTTCAAAACTATAAAAATCTTTTTCTATCATATCTTGTTAAAGATTGAAAGTAATGTATTTATATAAATTTTTATATATTCAAATGAGTAATTTAATTAAAATTATTATTAGGTAACATTTGGATGGGTAAATTTAAATTTAAAATTTAAAATCTTACATTTTAAATTCTTTATTTCAATAGTTTAAAAAAAATTAAATAAAAAAATAGATGAATTAAAATTCAAAATGAAAATTTGGGAGTAGTAAATTTACCTCTTTTTTTAACTGAACAATAAATGATAATTCCTCTTTTGTCAACATGATGCAGGTAACATTATCGTACAAAAATAAGAGTGATAACATGTAACACGTTAAAGCCAACACAAGAAACTAGCTCTAGTGATTTCTTTTAATTTTCTTGCTCAGAAGAGAGCATGATTATACGGTGAAAGAAAGTGTGGTGAACTAGGCAGAGAGACAGGCACATGCACGAGAAATGCATGGTGCTACGTTAGTGGGTCCCATCTAAATGAAATGTCAAACATAAAAGAGGGACCTTTCTTCTTTGTTCTTTCTATTTGTATGATTTTACGGTTCATTCTTCTCTCTCTCAACCTTTTGAAACTATACATCTTAATTTAAAAATATAAAATATTTTTAATGAAATTTCAATCTCAATAAAATTATTATCTACTTTTAAATTAATTTTATTTTTATATTTATTTTTATTAAATATCTTACAATAAATATAAAATTATTATTAATAGAGTTACTTTTTAAAAAAGACAATGATTATACCTTTAAAAATTAAAAATGCCTTATATTTTTTAACATCTAACTTCTCAAAAAATATCTTACATTTTTAAATGGAGGGAGTAAAAATATTTTTCTTTTATATCATGTTACAAAATTGGAAGTAATGGATTTCTATAAATTTTTATATATTCAAAATTTAAATCCTTATCAATCCAAATATAATATTAGGTGACGTTTGGATATGTAAGTTCAAATTTAAAGTTTAAAATCTTATATTTATTTTGGTGGTTTAAAAAATTTAAATAAAAAATAGAGATGAATTAAAATTCAAAATAAATCATAAATTTGACGTGATGAATTGAACTCTATTCTTTTAATCAATGAGAAACAATAATTAGATATAAAAAGGATACTAGAGCCATAGATTTTTAAATGATTGTGGTGTAAGAAAAATTTAAAATTACAATAAATTATAATAAGAAATGGATTTGATATAAGTTTTTGTAAATCCAAATGATGAGAGATTTTTTTTGAATTTGAATCCGAATCCAAATTCTCATTAACTCAAGCACACCATTAATTCTCATACTTTTATTTTTAAAAAATAGAAGAACAAATGTTTTAGATGGTTTCAATTATATGAATCGAATTGCACTAATTTAAAGTTTAAAAACTAAGTTTGAGTTGAGTCAGAATTACATAGATTAAGTTGCATCAAGTTTTTAAAGTTTTCATTGAGATTTAATTCATGAATTAAAACCAAGGTTTATTACAAATTTTTTTTGCCATCAATAGTTTTCAGCAGCCACCTTTCGTGGCTCCAATGCCATGAAAGTCATGTTAGTATACCTTGTCACGTGTCACCCCTTCACGTGGGGCACCATGTCACTAAGACGTGTCATCCCCACCTCATGACTCGTGTCAACATGTCACCAACATATATGTTCATTTTACAAATTGCTTTTTCCATGGTTCAAATTTATAACCACTATCATTTATATCCTGTCATTTTGAATCTATAATTTATTATTGTATAATTAAATATATATTATTAAATTAAACAAACAGATAACATCTGTTATATAATTCAATTACACACATGTCTTGGATATTAAATATTATAAAATATTATTGACACAATATAGAGTTACTATTGATTGTCATTATTTTGGAGGGTGGTGGTTTCTAAAAATCAAGCTTTTAGTGGGGACAATCAAAGTTTTCACAGAAAGTCAAACTTTTAACAGCAATTTTTATATTCACCATAGGTTGTTTACTTTCAGTCACCTTTAAAAGTTTTTTTTTGTAGTAATTGTCAAACTCGTGAGTTTAAGTAAATTTACAAAAAAGATGTAAAATTGAATTATAAACTTTGATTGTAAACTCCTAAAAATTTATCTCTATTAATAAATAATCATTAAAAGTATATAATTAAATAAATAAAATGCAAAATATGATCATAATTTGACTTAACTATATTTTCAATATAAATCATTGAAATTAAATCCATCTACATTGATATACTCAACATAAAATTTTAAAAAATAGGGCAACTTATTTTTGAAATTTTTTATTTTTTATTAATATTAGTTTTTGTTTTTAATTTTGAGTTTTATTTTTCTTTGAACTAGGTTCTCCTACTTTTATGAACTGAGTTCAATAAAATATATACTAAATTTTCTCAACTTAGTAATAAAAAATTGACGAGTTTAGCGAGTTTAAGTGAATTTATATCTATTCTCAGTTTATAAATGAGTTAATATAATTTTATAATCTAAAAAAAATAAAAATGATAAACTTTAAAGAATCAACTTCACAACAATGGTTATAACTACAGTGATCATATAATTAATTCTACTTTCTCATATAAATCTTAAAAATACATTCGCACCCAAATATAAAGCAAAATCCCATAATAATCATGCATTAATACTAATAATCCCCAATTATTTGGCCTTATTAGCGGACTGTTCTCCTGATTATTTGCTGGCTAATATATTAATTATTATAATACATCCTTGCTAAATTAATCCAAGAGGTAAACCTCTTTGGGCAACCTCGGTTTTGCGATGGCCACAAGCGGTCGAGCCATAAAGGGATCGTTCTCGGACTGAAGCAATTCAACTGGTTGGTGAGGTGATGCCTTCCAAGTGAAGCCATGGATCAACCTGGCCAGCAACATCACCGTAAGAGTGGTTCCAAGGACCACTCCTGGACATGCACGCTTTCCCGTGGTGAAGGTTATGAACCCTAAATCTGTCTCCGTCAAGAACACATCGGATCCATCGTCCATGACGTGCCGTTCTGGTTTGAACTTGAGAGGGTCCTTCCACACCTTAGGGTTTCGCCCTAACTCTTGTCTGCTAAGTAACACGTGGCTGCCCTTTGGGATGAAGTAGTTGGAAACGACTGTGTCACGCATGGAGACGTGTGGGACGTTGAAGGGAGCCATGGGATGAAGCCGAAAGGCTTCTCTTAAGCAGGCTTTGATGTAGTTCAGTTTTGGTATGTCTGATTCTTGAACAAGCCTGTCTCTTCCAACCACTCGGTCAAGTTCTTCAGTGGCTTTCTGAAGAATCTCTGGCTGGTTCATCATTTCTGCGAGTGCCCATTCTACTGCGTTCGATGGGTTGTCCACGGTTGCAAACATCAGTTCCTGCAAATATATATAAATTATAGATCAATGTACCAGTCTTAATATATAATATTTGATACTGAATACATTTCAAAGAGCATTATCGATGAGCAGAGACGAGAGAAATAACTGGAATTTGCGCTTTGATTTCCTGCGTCGTCAACAGGGGCCTGTCATCAGCATCCTTGAGAGTGATCATGACATCGAGCAAGTCCTCGGTTCCAGTCCTGGTTCCGTCCTTCCACTGTTTGACTCTTGCTTCAATGATAGGATCGTGATACTTGTTCACTGTTCTTTCAGCATTCTTCAACAGTCTCTCGTGCCCATCCAAGTCGAATCCCCTCAAGCAGGGAATGAAGTCGGAAACACAGAAGGCGTACAAGTATTTGAGCATTGTGAAGAGTGCACTCACATGCTCTATTTCCTCCAACCCTGGCCCCCCATCCTCTCTGCCCTCTCCGAAGTACCTGTTAGGAAAATATAAAACAAAAATTATTAACTGCCCGTTTAGATTTGCGTTGGAAGTCTAGATTTTAAATAATTGTGTTTTTAAAGTGATTTTTCTGTTGACGATTAGGGATTTTATTTTCAAGTGATCATGATTAGTCGTTATATATATTTTTATTTGAAAATTTATTTTTCTAAACAACTGTTTTGAAAGAATTGAAAATGTTTGTGTATAAAAAAAAGACATGAAAATGTTTATGTATAAAAAAAAGAGAGAATTGAAAATGTTTGTGTTATAAAAAAAGCAAGAATTGAAGATGTTTGATATCATTTATTAAAATTATTTTTAAATGTTTAAGCCTTGTTGAACCAGTAAACTAATAATCTAGTATTTTAACCTGTTTAATAACATGATTTATTTATAATTGATTTGATCATGGTTTGACAGTGTGATTTTGATCATCAACACTTAAATTAATGCCAATACTTTACTGGGCCACTTGTATTAAGAGTGAAGTTATTCAATATTAAATTGTCAATATATTTCTATACTAATACTCCTTCCATTCAAAAATATAAAATATTTTTAATTGAATTTAACCCTCAATAAAATAGTTATCTATTTTTCAACTAACCTTATCTTTTCATATTTATCCCTATTAAACACCCTATAATAAATATAAAGTCACTATCAAGAGGGACACTTTTAGAAAAAGACAATGATTACACCTCAAAAAACTAAAAATACTTTATATTTTTTAATATATAACTCCTTAAAAAATGTCTCACATTTTTGAATCGAGGGAATATATATGTGGTATATAAACAACTTAATTTGTTATTATATGATGTTTCACAATAAAAATAATTTCAAAGTGTAAATTGATATACATATAAACTATTTCCTTCATTAATTGCATGCATTAAAACGCATACAAGTCTTTGTAGCTTGTTTTAGGAAGTATTTATTTATTTATTTTTTTAACTGCTACGAGGAACCTTATGAAATATGGCGCTCCTGAGTGTTGCAAACTAGTGAATGTTACCTTTTATTGAAGATGATTTTCCTAATCACATTCCCGCAGTAGTGCTGAGCAGCAATCCTGACATTCACAAGACCTCCTTCATTGTTATTCTGACTCGTATAGACGTAGCGCACGAGGTTGTCAGCTTCCTCCATCCTTTTGCCATGGAGCCACCTGTGCTTCGACGAAGAAAGCAGGTCCCTGGCAATCATCTTCTTCATCTTCTTCCATTGCTCTCCGTACGGCACGAGAATCGTCGTTAAATAGCCACCCGAGAGGAGACGAGACGACATGCTGATAGGCCTCGACGCGAAAACATCATCTTGTTTCTTCAAGAACTCGCAAGCTATGGTAGGGTTAATCACCGGAATCACATGAACGTTTCCCAACTTGATGCATGCAATCTCAGTGTTCATGTTTTTCATAAGCTCATGTATCCATTTGGGCGCAGACTTGCTGGAAAGCATTTCGGGTAGATTACCAATAATAGGCCAGGGTTTGGGACCCGGAGGGAGTTTGTTTCTGCGGAGCAGTGAACGGGTAGAGCGAGGGTGTTCTAGGGTTTTGATGAGACCGAAGAGAGAGATTATGAAGATCATGGAATAGGACCAAAATGGTGAAATGAAGGAGAAGATCAAAGCAGTGGAAGACTCCATGGCTTGGAAGATTAAACTTGGTAATGTTTGGGTTGATGCTTGTCCTCTCTCCAGCTCGCCTCTATTTATATTAGTTTCCAGTGGAATTCAATTTTTTTATTTTCTTTTTTTAATTATATAAAATATTATTTCATCAGGGGTAACCTTGTTTGAAGTGTATTAATTAAATAAAATTATATTAATTAAATATAGACACTTTTCTGCAATAGTAAGTGAATATGTGTGTGTGTGTGTGTGTGTGTGCATGCATGCATGCATGTTTGGAGGAGATATAACACAAATTTGCAATACGTATGACAAGAAGATATGCAATGGAAGGGGACTCCGTCCTGGTCATTTCCTATCCCCACCGACGATGCGGATGGGACCCACCATTTTATTTTATTTTTAAATGGTGGGTCCCACCCCAATGACGGAGAGTCTTGGTCCTATATGTAAGTAGTGGCTGAGCCTGAGCCACGTCTGAATATAGTTTTTTACTTAGTTCTTGGAATGAGCAGGCCAAGAGTGGATGTCAAATTCCACACATTTTACTCAAGGTTCCCCACACAAAAAAAAGGTTCGGCCAATCCCGAAAGGCCAAAAACATTTCACTATACAACCTTTGAAGCCATATTCTTTTATTTTTTAAGAAAGTAAAAACGTTGATAACTTGAATTTCATGAATTTATTAAGCTCAGAGCAGACACTAAAGCTATTATTATTATTATTATTATTATTCGTACAGCTTGGAAAAAATAGAAGACGCTTGGGTTTGGTGATTATTTGTGTGTTAATTGGTGATTGATGCTTGATGGCAGATGATTTTAATTATAAGAGGGAATCTTCCATTTATAAACTAGCTTCATTTAGCTTGTTTCATATTCTTCATTTCCTTTCATTTTAACATGAAAAATTTTATTTTTTTCTCACATATATGTATGGTTAAATACGATATATATATATATATATATAGGATAAATACAGAACTAAAAGCACATGTATTTTTGCTCATCCAAAAGCACATGTGTTTTTGAATACAGATATATTTGAGGTTGGTGTCCTGTTTGTTGCGTAGTCGGGAAGGGCTGAAGGCCACGCATTTTAAGAACAAGACCACGTGGGTGAGATTGAAGGCGCACCACAAGTTCTATTGAACATTAACATCTCAGTGATGATTATTGTAATAATAATGAATTCTTTTCTCCACCATACAAATTACTATTCCTTCCATTTAATATTCTAAAATATTTTTCACTAATTTATTTTTTTAGTTTAAAATTTTTTATTAATTATATCCCTTAATTAAAATTATTTTTAAAATTTTTATTAATTATTATGCCTTTGAAAATAAAAAATGAAGTATATTTTGAAACACAATAGTATTCCAGAAAAAGAGTTTTATAATACCGGGAGTGATTATAAATTTATAATGCTAAGGTTTGTCCTCTCAATAGCACGTCATTTTGTTGTCAGGTCAATGGTTTTTCGGCAAACAAGATTTCTTTTAATGCAATATTTTAAAAACAGGAAAAAGTTTGTGGATCCCCGTGCGGCTGCCGCTCCTCTGCAAAGCATGATTCAAACGAACTAACTTATGTTTCTAGACGTTTTCAACTTTTCATGTTAAACATGCGTGGATCCATCTCCACACAGAAAAAGGTGGGGCGGGAGATCTGGTCTTATTCAAGGATTTTTCTTTTTCTTTTTGCCAATTTGCTCTTAGAGAATGGAAAAACTTTATACTCCTTTTACCTCAAATTATAAAACGTTTTTAATTTTTTTATTTTAAAATATAAAAACATTTTAAATAAATTAATATTTTATTAAATATATCAATTTTAATATTATCTTTTATTTCTTTATAATTAATTTACTTATTCTCTTTTTAATATATTAAATAATGATATTTTTAAAATTTTACATTTTTATTTTTAAAAAATCAGATTGTTAAGTATATTTAATAAAATTTATTAATATATAAAACTTTATCTAAAAGTATCTTATATTTTGAGACGGAGAGAGTACCAAAAGGGAGGATTTTTTTTTCCTAATTTTCTCTCCCATGCCTCCTTTGGTATAAGAGAAGAGTTTTTGATGGTACAAGAAGGGAGTTTTTTAATGGAAGAAGAAGTGGAAGTGGAGTGAAAGTGAAATAATAAATTTTTTAGCATGATGATGGAAGTGAAAAAGAAAAATATTAAAGTGAGAGTGATGGAAGTGAAAGTTCCATAATTTTTAGTGAAATTGGGTCCTTGGCACCAAAAATGCAAATTTCAAACTTCAACTTTTCCTAAGAGCTTCGAAACGAGTGCACCGAGTGTTCAGCCCGTATAGATTTAAGTTCATGAGCCAAATTTTCTTAAAATCGATCTTTTTTTAAATTCGATCCTTAATTTGTAAAGCTTGAAGCCAAACCTATAAGTCATTTTTTTGTTTTTTTGAGTTGTTTTAAATTAAAATTTTCAATTATAATATTTCATGTTCTTCTTTAAAATAGAAATTACAATACTCAAAAATTAAAAATAAATAATAAAACTTTTAATTGTAAAGTATAATTTTATATTTTAAAATTTAAATTTAATTTAAAAATTAAAAAAATATGGTTTTAGAGATAAAATAAAAATGAGCCTCCTGAATTTGAGTCCCTTTTCAAGGCTATCAAAACCGTGCTTTGGAGTCCGGTTTCTCAAAAAGAAAAATCATTTTACAAACCCAAATTCTTAAAAAAATTATATTTAAATGGACAGTTTATTAGACGTGACACTTATTCCAAGCTTTACTTCCACTTCTATAGTCCCAGCCCCGACGCGCCAAACTGGGCATAGTTCTTTTACTCCCTATTTTCCCATCATTCCAATTGAAGAAGTAAGTTTGGCCAAAAAAAAAAATTGAAGAGGTGAGGACACACAAAGGGAAGGGGAAAAAAGACAACGAATTCAAAAAACGGTAGAAATTATGAAGATTTAAATGAAAAGAAAATAGTTACGCGAGTGACAACATGACTCAGTTGCAAATCTTAAAAGTTTATTCATATATTTTTTAAAAATTAGCTGCAAATAAGTTGTAAATTATGTAAATCTAGAAGCTCAATTGTTAATCTTAGAAGCTCATGTTAAACAACTTAAAAGATTAGTTGTGAATTCTAGACAATTCTTTCAACTAAACTTCCAAAATTTTAACTGAAATTTTGATATTTACAACTAGCTTTCGGGATTTATAAAACACCCACAATTTACAACTTGCTTGCGACTAATATTTTAGGATTTGCATTCAAGCTTTCCAAATTGACAACCTAGTTATGTTGCTAAATACACAATGCTGTTTGCAGTGCAGCGTACTTGTAAATAACGCGACTTATTGTATATCCTATACTATGCATTTCTTCTAATGCTATTTATAAGATCATTTTAAGTAATTGATAAGAATTACAAAAACTAGTCAAGTTACTCATTAATAATAATTATGCTAATAATTGATGTTGCCCTTTCATAATTATTCCTAACTATTAACGGAACTCTAAATATTTGTTCACCTAATAAATTAACTAATGACTTTCTTGTGGATTTATATTTAAAATTATATTTAAAATTCAAAACTTATTACCTTATAAACCATCTAGTTCTATTTGTAGAACACATTTTAAATAATTTTTAAAAGTAAATATGAAATTTTTTGTATATCTTTGTTGTAGATCACTAGTACACTTTTTTTATTGAGTCTTACAGCTGTGTTTACAAAATAAATATTCATATTAAAAAAGTGTTTTAGTATTGTATTCTTAAAGTAAAATTAGGAAGTGAGATGATAGACAAACAGATTATAAGGATAAATTAATAATTTAAATTTTTTTTACCATAAATACAAATATTAAATTAAATATTTTAGAATATTTAACATAATATTCCTAATAGTGTTAAAAATGATAGTAAAGCATAGGTTTTAAAAATAAGAAAAGAAGTATTTATAATTATAATAAAACAAAAGGAATTCCAATTTATTTTACTTTATAATTAATTAATTTGTGCAAATTAAATATAAAGAATGTTTTATTTTAAAATTTGTTATGTTCATGCATATTAAGAATATAAAACTTATTCTATTTTAGAGTGTCTTGTCTCATGTAAATTAAAATTTAAGGAATGACTTTTTTTTTTTTTGGTTTCTCGAGTTGTCCTTACAGTCGGCAACTATGAGATTAAAATTTTAATAAAATGATACCATCCCATCCCCATATAAATATATAAGAAATTATTTTTATCTAAACCATGTCATCCCCATGTAAATATATCCTATGTGATGCGTTGGAATGTTTTAATTTTTAAGAATCAAAATAAAAATAAATATTAAAAAATAATTTTAGTATCCTTAAAATAAAGCATATTACTTTTCTCTTTATTTTATCTTAATTATAAAGAATTTTTTAAAATCTATGTGAATCCCTATTAAATTTAATAGTCAAGAGTTATAAAATACAAACATGCCTTCTATTTTTAAATTTTTATTTTCACCCATCCACACTACAATTTTAAACCACACTCCATTTTTTTTAAAATTAAGTTATTAAAATTTCACATTCTCTCCGTTATTATTAGATCCTCAATTCATAGTAATTTTAAAATATATAAATATATAAAAAAATTTATAGTCGAATCTGACTCTTGACACCTCTAGCTTTTAGATTTATTTATGTTGGTTTAACTATCCCAAGTTGTTAAAAATTATTTTATTTTATTTTTCTTTTTATTGAGTTTATAAATTGTGTCTTTGAATATTTTTTGGCCAACTTATATATTTAATTTTTAAAAAGTTACAAACTTATTTTTTTGGTAATTTAATATCACATTTAAAAAATTAACAAATATATATATATATATATATATAAAGTAAAATTCAGATGTCTGACGGCTGCCTGCCTAAAAAAGTTAACAAAAAAAATTAAAAAAAAGAAAGAAAGGGAAAAAAGGTTGGATGGCGAGCTGCTCAGCTCACACGGGTATAAAACAAAACAGGTCACTATTCATTCACTGTAGATAGAAGATTTTAAATTTATATAGGTGATTAGATATTAGCTCCGTGTGATGTATGAAAGTTTAATGTTTTATCTAATTTGAAGACAATGAAAAAAGTATGAGGAGGATTTTAAGAACATTAGAAAATAAAATAAATAATAATATATTGTATTGTAATTTTTAAGGTTCGTTTGTGATTAAATAATGATCAAAATTAACTTTTATTAACAATAAGAATCAAATTATACCATTTTTAAAAATTAAAGAAAAATACCGCATAAAAAATGAGTTTATCTAAAAATTTTTCTTGTAATTTATATTTTTTATAATTTTCTGTTTATATCAAAAATTTAAGTAGAATATTTTATTTTCAAATTTATTATATATGTATATATTAAAATTTTAAATTATATTTAAACTTTAAAATTTCTTATCTTATAAACCTTCTGATTCTATTTATAGAACATATTTTAAATAATTTTTAAAAGTAAATATAAAATTCATTGTCTTCATTGTAGATCACACATGCACTTTTTTATTGAGTCTTACAACTATGTTTACAAAATAAATACTTTCTCTATTTAAAAATATAAGGTATTTTTTAAGGAGTTAGATGTTTAAAAATATAAGATATTTTTAGTCTTTTGAGATGTAATCATTATCTTTTTTTTAAAAGTGTCCTTATAAATAATGACTTTATATTTATTGTAAGGTGTTTAATAGGATTAAATATAAAAAAATATGGTTAACTAAGAAGTAGATAACTACTTTAGTGAAGGGTAAAATTTAATTAAAAATACCTTACATTTTTAAATAAAGAGAGTATTAATATTAAAAAATTATTTTAGTATTCTTAAAGTAAAATTAAGAAGAGATGATAGACAAATAGAATATGAGGGTAAATTAATAATTTAAAAATTTTGACCATAAATACAAAGAATAAATTAACTTTTCCCTTTCTTTTATCTTAATTATAAAGATTTTTTTTAACTTATGTGATTCCTTCTTAAAATTAATAGTTAAGGGTTATAAATTTTATGCCTTCTCTTTTAAATTTTTATTTTCACTCATCCAATTATTAGTTGGCAGTGACATATATAATAGACTAAAATACCATTCATGATATATTCTTTTAAATTTTTATTTGTATTTTAAAATACCATTCGTGATATATTTTAATTTTATTAATTAAATTATAGGTCTCACATCCAGTTTTTCATCATTAAAAATTTCTTTTCATATCGAACACCTATTATTTTTACGGTAGGCTCCCATTCACATTTTTTTAATAGTAAGTCCACACGCCACTTTTTCAAACCATATTGCTCCAACTTTTAAGAAAATTAAGTTTATTAAAATCTCACATTCTCTTAATTCCCATTAGATCCTCAATTCATATTGATTTTAAAATATCTAAACATATAAAAAATTTATAGTCAAGCTCGATTATTGACACCTCTAGCTTTCAATTTATTTAGATTGGTTTAACTATCCCAAATTATTAAAACTTATTTTATTTTTTTCTCTTTATTGAGTCCATAAACTATGTCTTTGAATATTTTTTGGCCAATTTATATATTTAATTTTTAAAAAGTTACAAAATTAATTTTGTTGACAATTTAAATTATTTTTAAACAATATTTATATTTAAATAGGGGCATTTTAGTCCAACATATGTGACTTAATAGTCAACTAATGATTATATGGATAAAAATAAAATCTTAAAAATAGAAGGAAGGGTGGTTTTATTTTATAACTATCTATATTAAAAATGTTTATATAGGTTTCAAAAAATAAAGAGATGTATCATTAATTAAGATAAAATAAAGAAAATGTCAAAATATTTTACTCACTTTTAATTATAAGTTTCGTATTAATAATTTAATTTTTATATGTCCCACATATACCTCTTTTACGACAAGACCAATATAATTCTCCATCTTTTTCATTTTTACCATATCATATTTAAAAAATTTTAAATAAATAAATAAATCGATATATATATGTGTATATGTAAAATAAAAATTCGGATAGGTACTCATCCGGCGGCTACCCATCTAAAAAAGTTAATAAAAAAATTTAAAAAAAGAAAGAAAGAAAAGGTTGGATGATCAAGTTGCTCAACTCGCGTGTGGGAAAAAGCAAATTACATGAATGTTACTGTTCATTACTGTAGACAAAAGATCCCAAATTTATAAGATAAAGTAGAATATTTAGTCACAAATTATTTTTCGAGGAGCAAACTATCAGATGGTGTAAAATAAATTACGAACTTTTAAAAACGAAGCATCCAGTAGCCCACCATTAACTTAAGATAATGGACGTTATGTGGGCAAGAAGATATTTAAATAAGAACTCTTTGAACCTCTTCTTTTCGAATTGAGATTGAGAATAAAGGCAAAAAGATGAAGAAATTAATATTTTGTGGGCCTCATAAGTTTAAAAATAAATGATATTTGGTCAAAATTGAGGGGAAGGTATTGGATGATCTTTTTTTTTATAGTAGAGGCTACCTATTGCTCTTTGAAAAATAGTTTGTAACTAAATTTACACTTTTACCACGCTGAGGTGTGGCGCCTGTGTCGTGCCATGTGTCATTATGGGCCCCACATAATGTTCATTAGCTTAAGTTAATGGCGGGCTACTGGATGCTCTATTTTTTAAAATTCGTGATTTATTTTGCACCATCTGATAGTTTAGATTATCAGATGCTCTTCAAAAAATAGTTTGTGATCAAATTTGTACATTTACCCAAATTTATATATATATATATATATACACACACATAGATTCTTTATCTTTTTGATTTTTACTATATCATATTTAAAAAAATTAATATATATATATATATAAAAGAAAAATTCAGATGGATACTTTATAGTACCCATCTGATGGCCACTCACCTAAAAAAGTTAACAAAACAAATGAAAAAAGAAAGAAAGAAAGAAAGAAAAGGTTGGATGATTAGGCTGCTCAGCTCACGTACAGGACAAAGTAGATTATATGAAAGGAGAACATAGTGGACCAACAAAAGGAGAATGAGAACATACAGCGGATTTAAGAATTCATCCAACAAAAATTGAGCCAGCAAGCGCACTACGAGGGGACATAAAAGGGACTTGCCAGGCGAAGAGCAGAGAAAAGAACGCGAGATATAGTAAGCACCTGTGCAAAAAGCAATGAAATGTTGATGTTGACATGGGAAGAAAATGATAGTGGATTCGACCAGGAAGCCCAAGCAGTTGAAATGGAAACCCAAGATGACTATATACCCAATACTATTGTGGTACAACCATTACCACTAACAAGGGGTGATATTAGAATAGAGGAAGTGGACCCAGGTGATAATGAAATTGGGCTTGTCATAGATAGCCTAATGAACGAGATGGGAGTAGATTGTGATTAAACTGTGGTAGCTGAAACTCAGTTTTCTACTCAGCAGTGATTACTTTAGCTACAAAATAAATATTATTTATGATGAATAATATTTTATTTTGGAATGTTAGAGGGGCCTGTGGCCAAGGCCTTATTCGAAATTTAAAAGTGGTAATGAATGGGCCTAAGCCCAATCTTCTTTTGTTGGCAGAAACTCGATGTGAAGATGCAGCCAGGTTTCAACGGCTTCTTGCTCTTGGCTTTGACTCCATGGAAACTGTCCCTAGCATCGATCGATCGGGAGGACTAATTGCTGCTTGGAAGAGCCAATTGATGAATATTGTGGTACTGAGGAAAGATCGACAATTCTTACACTTGAGGTGTTTTGCGGAGGGGCAACCAGACTTCTTATGTACAGTAGTGTATGCCCTTCCACACTCTAATTTTCAGGATGTGCTCTGGACAAAACTTTGTAATCTATCTTCTTCGATTGTGGATCTTTGGTTGGTTTGTGGTGATTTTAATGCCATTCTCTCAATCAATGAACGAATTGGTAGCTCGGGGGAGGTATTCTTAATCGATATCGTTGGTTTCAAGAACGGCTAGAAAGATGCCGTCTGATGGATCTGGGCTCGACTGGACTGAAATACACATGGAGGGGACCGTGCGTGCATGGGTTTTCTCATTTATATGAAAGATTAGACAGAGCTCTAGCCAACAATGCTT
This sequence comes from Prosopis cineraria, assembly GCF_029017545.1. Lineage (NCBI taxonomy): Eukaryota > Viridiplantae > Streptophyta > Magnoliopsida > Fabales > Fabaceae > Prosopis > Prosopis cineraria. The sequence continues at coordinate 3,369,105 of NW_026555339.1, read as the reverse complement.
ATCTTGGTCATTTTCCAAATTGTACGGTGCAGGTACTTGCTCGAACTCAATTCTCTAACCACAATCCTATTCTGATAAAACTTAGTAATGAAGAGCCTCTGGGTAGGGGTTTAAAACCATTCAGATTTGAAGCGATGTGGCTTGCTCATGAAAATTTCAATGATTTCTTGAAGGAAAGCTGGAACTTAGATTACGATTTAAATCTCAACCTTGATGAATTTAAGAAGTCTGTGCTAGCATGGAATAAGGAAGTATTTAGGTATGTTGAAAAGAAGAAGAAGGAGTTATTAGCAAGATTGAAAGGCATCCAGAAGTCTAACGCTTATCCTTACTCTGCATTCCTATCAAAATTGGAAGGATCTCTATAATGAGAACTTGATAAGATCTTAAAGTTGGAAGAGACTAAATGGTTTAAGAAAGCTAGAACTGAATGGATCAAGAATGGTGATAGAAATACAAGCTATTATCACTTGAAAACCAACATGCAGAGAAGAAGGAATAGAGTGGTTACTCTTAAAGATGATAGTGGAAGATGGATTGAAGAGGAAGAGGAGCTACAAAAATAGGTAACTGATTATTTCAAAAGTTTATTCCAAAAAGATTTGCTTAAGTCTGGAACTCTAATTATAGATTCATCTTTTCCCGATATAAAGAGAGCTCGACTTGAAAGGCTTGCTCAAGAAACCTCAAATGAAGAAATTAAGAAGGAAATTTTCTCTATAGGAGCATTTAAGGCTCTGGGTTATAATGGCTTTTCTCCCATCTTCTTTCATGTAAATTGGAACATTGTTGGACCTACAATTTGCATATTTGTTAAAGATTTTTTCAATGGGAGACTATCTATTTCAGAAGCAAACAAGACTCTACTCTCCCTTATTCCCAAGCAAGAAAGCCCAAGATGGTGAGCCATTTTCGCCCTATTTCGCTTTGCTCAGTGCATTATAAATGCATAACTAAGATCTTAACAAGTAGAATGAGGAGCATAATGGATGATATGATTTCTCCATTTCAATCAAGCTTTGTACCTGGGAGACATATCCAAGATAATCTAGTTATTGGCCAGGAAATTATACATTTAATGAAGAAGGCCAAGAGGAGGGGAGGTTTTATGGCAATGAAGATTGATTTAGAGAAAGCATATGATCGAATCAGTTGGGAGTTCTTATAACAAGTTCTGATTGATGCAGGTCTAGATAATAAATTTATCAACTTGGTAATGAATTGTGTTTCCTCTGTTTCTTATAATGTCTTATGGAATGGAGAACAATCAGATTATTTCTTTCCAAAGAGGGGTCTCCGATAAGGAAATCCTATTCACCTTATCTGTTTGTTCTGTATATGGATAGATTATCTCATATTATTTCTGATGCTGTGCATAAAGGTGATTGGAAACTGATCCTTGTTACAAAATCTGGACCTTCAATTTCACATCTTATGTTTGCTGATAATCTATTATTCTTTAGAGAGGCTTCAGAAGAACAAGCAAGTGTTATGATGCACTGTATAGACCAATTCTATGCTGCTTCAGGGGAAAAAGTCAATATTAACAAGTCCTCTATATTTTTCTCTTCGAATGTGAAGGCTGATTTGAAAGCAAGGATAAAAGCCATCACGGGAATGAAGATGAGTAGTGAGATTGGAAGATATCTAAGATTTCCCATGTCTAATACACGAAAAACTACAGAAAAGTTTCAATACATAGTGGACCATGTAAAATCTAAGCTAGCAATGTGGAAAGCTAACTGTTTATCTACAGCTGGAAGAATAACCCTTGCCCGATCTGTGTTGTCCTTAATTCCTCTCTACCCTATGCAGGTTGCTAAAGTTCCAAATAGCATATGCAAGGAAGTGGAGAGATTGTAAAGAAATTTTATATGGGGTAGGAGTTCTAATAGTCATGGTTATCATCCTGTGAAATGGGAGAGGATTACTTTACCTAAGGACTATGGCGGTCTCGTTTCAAAAAACTCGCCTCTTTCAATCGTGCTTGTGGAACTAAACTTGCTTGGCAACTTATTAGTGGGAACAAAAGTTTATGGGCGGAGGTACTTACTCAGAAGTACATGTTGAGAAATGAGAACAATCTTCTTGCTGCTTCTAACGGTGACTCTGTGATTTGGAAGTTTATATGTCAACAAAAGGATGTGGTTGAGAAAGGGACAAAGTGGCAGGTAAGAAATGGACTACATATAAGCTTCTTCAGTGATACTTGGTTATTAGAAGGTAAACTAAAAGATTTGTGTTTGAGACCACTCACAAGAGAGGAGGAGGAGAGCACAGTGGCGGAATGGGCTAAGTATGGCAACTGGGATTTTCTTAAACTATCTCATTTATTACCTGCTAATATCTTGCAAAAACTAATCACGGTCATGCCTCCTCAAGTTAACGCAGGTCATGATATTATGGCTTGGAAAGGAAATCATAATGGGTCCTTCACCATTAAGAGTGCCTACTTCATCATTGAGAAATGCCCTGAACAACTACAAATCCATTATATAGATCTATTTGGAGATAGAAAGGCACAGAAAGGATAAAAGTATTTATGTGGCTTGCTTTCCAAGAGAAACTACTAACAAACCAATGGCATAGTAAATGGAACACACATTCTCCCCTGTGTGGTTGGTGCAATGCTACCACTGAGGATGTTTTGCATATTTTAAGAGATTGCAACTACGCCAAACAGTTATGGAATAGGTTCTTGAATTCTAGGTATCACAACCAATTCTACTCTACTTCCTTAAAAGATTGGTTTGCAATTAATCTTAATGGATCTTTTAGCACTAATTTACATGAGAACTGGAATTTGATTTGGGGGGTAGCCATTTGGCAGCTTTGGATTTGGAGGAATAATTTCCTTTTCAATCCTAGCTTTACGAAGCCTAGTAATCCTGCAAAGGTTATTAGCAGTATTTGAAAATTATTTTCTGTGCATGCTGATGTTAGTAATGATAAGGAAGTCTCATGTAGTCAAGATGGAAAATTTTGGATCCACCCTCCTGTTGATTACATCAAGGTTAATGTTGATGGTGCTATGTCAAGCACTAACAATAGAGCTAGCTGTAGTGGGGTCATAAGGGATCGTGTAGGTAATTGGATAGCAGGGCTTACACATTTTCTTGGAAGTTGCAGTGCATATGAAGCTGAAGCTTGGGCAATCTGGAAAGGGCTACAATTAGCTTGGGATATGGGCTTTAAGAAGGTTATTCTAGAATCTAATGCTAAGGCTATTATTGATGATTTAAAAGACATCTCACAGAACAATAAGGACAGTCTTCTTATCTTGCAAATTCGATCTATGTTGAGTTTTGATTGGGAGGTACAGGTTACACATATATCGAGAACACAGAATTGTGTAGCAGATGCTTTAGCTAAAGAAGGCCTACATTCCTCTTCTTTACTTGTTGTCACTCCACCTTATTTAAGAGACCTTGTTTCTAGAGAGTCCCTAGGATCTCATCCCTCTTCTATTTAATTTATGCTTGGGCTTAGCCCCCTCTTGTATCCAAAAAAAAAATGTTACTGTTCATTTATTGTAGATAAAAGATCCTAAATTTATATAGATGCTTTAAAATGCGTTGCTTTTTTGCCCGTCACCTTCTTCGGGCTGGGGCTTGCTAATTGACGCAAAGGGATTGATGGAGAGCTCACTCCAATTCATATGGATTGTTGAATCATTATTCACTTCTCAAGTGATGCACACGTGTCCCTTTCTCCCCCTCGTTTTTTAACCGTGTTACAGCTTTACAAGGAAGAGGATGTGTAAAATAGGGACTGTATATGAGTTTTGTCCTTTCCTGTAAACTAGATTTATCCCCCGTGTTTGACATGCATGGGAATATTTTAATTTTTAAAAATAAAAATAAAAATAAATATTAAAAAAATTATTTTTTCTTTATTTGATCCTAATTATAAATATTTTTTATTTTTAAAATCTATACAAATCTCTCTTAAAATTAATAGTTAAGAGTTATAAAATATAAATATGCCTTTTATTTTTAAGTTTTTATTTTAACTCATCTAATTATTATTTGATAGTTCTTAATATATTCTTTTAAATTTTTATTTTTATTTTAAATTTATTAGTCATTCAAACTAATGTATTTAGTAATTTTTAAAAAAAATTAAATACATACTTTATTTTTTTAAAAAATGTAAGATATTTTTAATTGAATCTCACCCTCAATAAAGTAATTACTTGTCTTCAAAATAATATTCTCCTTCTATATTTACTATTTAATTGTGTATTTCACTTAAAATAAATATAAAAGGATTTATTCATTATAAGCATGTTTGGAAAAAAATAATGATTACACCTTTAAATACTAAATTTTTTTAATATTTTTTAATATCTAACTCTAAAGAAATAACTTTTAAAAAATACCATACATTTTTCAATAAAGGGATTAAGTTTACTAAAATAATATTTCAATCATGTATATGCAGAAAAAACTTAATGAAATAAGAGATAAATTAGTCAATATAATTTATGTTTATATTTATTTAAATTTTATAATTTTTGTTTCCTAAGGCATCCCGACAGTCAGCAAGTATGATACTAAAATTTTAATAAAATGATATGTATAATAATGGCTTCTATTTTGCAACGTGATACTCTCATACAAATTAAAAAACAGCATTATTTTTTAAAATTTCTCATATTCTGCAATTTAAAATATGATCTAGTTTGTTCTTTTTCAAAATCTGTTGCCTCATGTACCTTAAGGAAAATAAAATCTATACTATAATGAGTCGTACTACAATTCATGTAATAATATTATTTATAAATTATAATTAAAATGGTTTTAAATCAAGCAAATAATATAATCTATATTTCACTATCACTTATCAATCACACGTGGAAGCATTACAAGTATTATAATAATTATTAAAAAAGAATTAGATGTCAGTGGAAGATAAATTTATTAATATTATATAATTAATTTGTAACCTATAATTTTTGCTGCTCAAACTTGAGGCATATAACTATATCAATATTTTTCATAGGTGTTCAAATTATAATCAACTTTACATATAAATAATTAAATAATATATTTTTATTCCTTGTGCATTTGAAAAATATAAACAAAAATTAAGTTTATTAAAATCTTACATTTTCTCCATTATCATTAAAGCTTCAATTTATATCAAGTTTAAAATATCTAAACATATAAAAATTTTATAATCGTGCTTGACTATTAAGATTTTTAGCTTTTAGAATTATTTAGGTTGGTTTAACTATCCTAAATTATTTTAATTTATTTTTTTATTGAGTCCATAAATCGAGTCTTTGAATATTTCTTTCTGTCAATTTATATATTTAATTTTTTAAAAAATTACAAAATAAATATATTTAAATAATAAAAAATTAGTTTTTTGGTAATTTAAATAATTTTTAGACAACATTTATATTTAAATAAGGATATATTAGTCCAACAAATGTGATTTAACGATCAATTAATTAGGTAGATGAAAATAAAATCTTAAAAATAAAAGAGAGACATATATTTTATAAGTTTTATATTAACAATTTATTTTTTGTCTGCCCCACATGTACTTCTCTTACTACAAGGCTCACATCATTCTTTACTTTTTTTATTTACTATATCACATTAAAAAAATTAACAAATAAAAATTAAAAAAAAAATAAAAAGTTAGATGTACAGTACCCATTTGAAAAATAAAAAAAAAGGGAAAGAAAACGTTGGATCCCTTAACAAATTTAAAAAAAAAAATCAAATAGGAGTATTTTAGTCTAACACACATAATTTAATGGTTAACTAATAGTTAGGTAAATGAAAATAAAATATTAAAAATAAAATGAAGGCTTGTATTTTATAATTATTCATACCAAAAAAATGTTCATATAGATTTCAAAAACTTATAAGAGAAATATTATTAATTAAGATAAAAATAAACAAATTATTTTACTCATTTTTAATTATAAGTTTTAAATTAATAATTTATTTTTCATAGGTATCACATGTATCTCTTTTACTACAAGGCCCACATTATTCTTTTCCTTTTTTATTTATTATATCATATTAAATAAATAAAAATAAAAAATTAGATGTACAGTAGCCATCTGAAAAATTAATTTTTCTTCCTTTTTTTCTTGGTTTCTGATTGTATTTTGATGCGGGTGGATCTATTTTTCTTATTCAGGCCAAAAAAATATTTGTCGATTCTCATTTGAATTTACATTTATTTTTTCTTTTTAAATCATTTTTAGTCTAATTTTTGTAAAAATACTTGCTGTTAAGTTTAAAATATGTTACCCATTCCTTTTGTTTTCCTTTGCTTCCGGGTTGTACTTTGATTTGGTTGATCTATTTTTTTATCTAATTTTGATTTGATATTGATTTATCTAATTTAATTTTTTGACTATGATTTGTTTTTAGGGAGAATGATATATAAATTTTAAAAAGATTAATTAATTCAAATTAAATTTAAAATATCAAACATTAAAAATTTACAAATCCATCTCTCAATTTTACAATTACATTATAATAAATTTACAATTTAAAATTTAAATTTTAACATAATTGATGAATAAAAAAAATTTATTTTTCACAAAAAAATTCAAAATGCAAATTGTAAATTCATTACAATGAAATTATAAAATTGAGAAATTAACTTCCAAATTCCTAAAACTTAACACATGAAACCTAACTTAAATTAATTAATCTTTTTAAGACTTCTCTATCATTCACTCATGTTTTTATTCCTTTCTTTTACTTTTTCTTAATTTTTAATTTTTATTTTTTTAAAATCATTTATATGGTTGTCACTTACCAAGGACAAACAAGTGAAAACACTTAAAAAAAACTGTTCATCTACAGTAGCACATATGTGCTTTACAATTTAAGTAGACCAACAACTCACCATTTACATGTAACATTTAATGGTCCATCTCAAGTCAAGAAGAAGCAAAATTGCCAATAATAACTCGCTAGATAAATCACCTTTGGCTTACAATTTCTACTTTTAAAGAGTAAATAAAAGCATGAAGCGACCTAGTTGCTAGTTTCATCTCAAGTTTTTGTTTGACCACTTTTTAAGAAGTCACCTTCATAGAACTCTTGCAAATCTTCATACATTTTCTTGAATCGGCTAACCACTTGGGTAGACCTTTTGCAATCCACTTTCAGTCTCTCCATCTCCATTTCAGAAAGCAGAGGAGCCCTGATTCTGGTTTAGAAGGTTAAAAGCAGGTTTACCATACTTAGAAAATTAGATAACATCTATTTTACTAAAAACAACATTGCAAAATGACGATGCTATCGCTTGAGAAGACATGTATGAAACATCCATGCCACTCTTGCTATCGTGAAGGCTAACAATGGTCTTAACATCTGAACATTCATTCGTTGAATTTGAGTCTTTTTCCAATGGAGGAGGGATCAAAGATCCCTGCCTCCTTGAGCATAATTGTAGAGTTGAAGGCATACGCTTACTTGACTCAAGCTGTTTTCTTACAAGAAGAATATTATTTACAGGTGCTGCAATATTCCCAGCAGATTAACATTAATACAACATTAAGATGGCCAAGGCCATGTCACATTGGTTAAAAAAAAAAAAATCAAAGATGGTATGCATTTTGCTTTTGCAATTGCGCACATATAGATAGGATCTAGCTAGCTCTATAACATAAATGGTGTAAATCCAACTAAGATAGGCAGAGCAATTTGGCACCATGCCTATTAGCTGACTTACGCACAGTGCAAAATGTCATATATGCTCTTTTGCTTTAGATATATTAAGATTTAGAGTTATCATTAAGTTCTAGTACAGAATGTGATAGGTTGAACATTGCACATCGATAAAGTCATAATCCTATTCTGTATATAACAGTTTATAATAGACAACAGAAAATATCACATCATGAGTAACCGGTATCGAACATAAATCTGAAAGAGTCAGGATGGAACCTTTTCATGTTTCAACGTGCAGACAATATTATGAGTTCTTGCATTCCAAACCCGAATCGTTCCATCTTCTGATCCAGAGATTAACAAATTCCCACTTGCACTATATGTTAAGCAAGTAACTGCTTTGCTGTTGAGGGAGGGGGAAAAGGCAAGTTAACTTATCTGATCCAGGAATGATTTTATTTATATCTGTAATACACCGTGCGTAAGCCTTTGGGCTCAAGGACAAAGCAAAGACCAAAATTTGCACACAAAATTCAAAGCAGCCATCCCGATATCTCCACAGAAATGTCAATGCAATGATAACCGGAACAGCAAAGATCAAGCTTCTAATTTCATAGATTATAAAGGCTATGATACCATGTAATTAATTATTTGAACGGAAAAAAAAAAGTTAAGGAGCAAGACTAGTTTTGTTAACATTACTAACATTTCACAAATAGAATCCATGATCAGGAATTCAAGATAACAAAATTTAATATCAAAATTAGCTTTTATAAAGAAAACATGTCAAAGGGGGATCACCATTAAGTTTATTGGGTTTTCTTTTTCTATATTTCTAAGATAAGCCACTCATGTTGAACAACAGCACATATGTCGTCCGCTGGTGAAAAAGTAAAACCACAAATCCACTGTCAGAAGCCCATACACAATGTTTTCAATGGAGAAGAGTGCATCACCGTGGCAACTAAATCGTCAAATTGGCTTAAAGAAGGTGCTCTTTCCTCCTAGGAATTTGATGACCAACCTAAGGAAAAATCTAAATTTCAACCCAACCATGAAGGATGTGTGCGAATGAGGTAAACTTGAAGAGAGCATGAACTGCCAAAAGCCCAGAACTAAGGTAAACTTGAATGATTGAGAGCATGAAGGGGAAACTACTAATAAACAGCCAATAGAGAGGCCTATGCTTCATAACATGTAGAGTAGAACTAACATGTGAATGGAGAATGAACCGATGATATACATGTCATGATTCTGACTGAAGATCCTTTCAGTGATAAGACCGGCAATAAATATTTTTCCATCTCTACTGCCGGCATAAAAGACATGTTCAGCAGGATCCGATGCAATTGCATCAATTATTGAAGGGAATACTATATTTCTCAGTAGTGTTCCTCTAGAAAAGCTCCAAACCTTAAAAACAATATTATGACAAGAGTCAAAACTGACGGCAGTGCTACATTAGAAAACTATATTTAAGAGAAAAATACAGATGCCAAGAAGTCACAGCCAATTAATGCAAGAAAACACCAAACAACAAAGAAAGCAAAAAATATAAATATACATTGTAAGAAATAACCATACTATTTACATACAAATAGCACCAATGTCAACTTTGTTAAATATAGAGAATAATGGACAAAAAATATAACAGAGAAAATTAGAGTCCATTCAAAGTGTAGTCTACACCAGGTAACTCTTTCAACAATATTAAACACCAACCCCTCTTGAAAGGAAAAAACAAAAATGTCGAAACGTAGAACAGACCTATATTTTATTGTTAAAAAACAAAACTCTTAAAATTAGTTGTGCAGTTAGGATTCTTCACATTTCTACTATGGAGAAAACATTATATTTATGGCAAACATTTCCTTAGTATTTATTAATAGACGCCTTTCACTTTCAATGAGTAATAAATTGACGCTCATTAGTCATTACTTTTAATTTGAAAGACAGTAAAGGATTATTTCATGAGCTTTCAGAACCAATCACCCTATTTTATGAATTGTTTCTTGCTTTGGCACATGAAGATTATGAATTATAACTTTCGAGCATGTAAAACTTCAAGAAATACAAAATAAGATTTTTAAAAGAAGAGGATCTTGGTCATTCAAGCTGCAAAAAACACATTTTTCCTAGTTCGCCGCATCTTATAACTTAACTAACATGATACTATAGAAAAGAAACCCATAAACCAAAAGAAATGCAAACCAAACCTTACAGGTCCTATCCTCTGCAGCAGAAATTATAATTGCATCGCATCCTCCATAACCAATTACAATGTCAGTTACTGGTAAGGTGTGCTCTGAAAAATCTATACTCATAAAGATGACCTGTTTTCTGCCTTTTGAATCGTCCAATATCCTGAATCATCAAATTAAGAGAGTGATATATGTGACAACATTACTCCTAAAAATTGCAACAATGGAGAAGGGGAAGGGGAAAGATGAGAATCAAGAACATGAACAAGGACCAAACTCGTACGCATCCATCTTCTGAACCAGATATCAGCAGTGAGTCATCCTCAGAAAATACTACACAAGTTAAAGCCCTATAATGAGCATGCCACTTCTTAAGCAATTTGCCAGTTTCAACCTGAAAAACAAAACCCAATGTCACTAAAGTAAAAAAGCAACAGAAAATAAGTTTTCGTTTTTAATTCATATCTTCCCAACCTAATGAGGCCATGAGGTGCAGAAGCACAAGTTTTATAGCGAAGCTGCTCAGCCCCTGACTGAAGGTACCATCAGCCAATACCAGCATCAACAGAAGATGCTGCCAAAACAACCTCCATCCAAGACGTGTTGAATAAATTAAGCAGATCCTAACTGACAAAGGCAAGGCCAGATGGTAAGATCTTTTGTTTGAACACTATCAAATTCAAAAAATAAGTGAACACCTATTACCAGACTATATTAGCTACTTATTGATTAATGTGATCATGTATCACACATAGTGATGTTTTGTTGATAAAACTATGGTACAGGAACTGCTAATTTATTAATGATAAAATAAAGAAGCATCTTCAATTAAGGAATAAATATTCTCCCCCATGTTTGTTTAGTGTAGTTACTTTAAGAGGCTGTCGTAACCAAAAGAAAGAAGAGCTAGCTGGTCAGTGTATGCTTTAATGGGAAACAAATAAGCACCTAACAAAGGCGCACCTATATTACTGGCCCCCACTAAAATATTTGAAACATGAATAGTTGATATAATATCCTTTTAATTTTTGTTGTTGATACTTTGACGAAGACGGATGGTAATATAGAGATTAGCAAACAGAATGCCGATACAAAACAAATCCAACAATGCACAGAAAAACAATGGAAAGCAAAAGTCGCTAGTCATCAAATGAAGAAGGCAGAAGTGTAATACCCGATTACACTCCACTGTAGTAGATGCTAGTAAATAATAATAGAAGTGTTTTTCAGGCAAACTCAATCTTTATTCAAAAGCGTCAGTATTCACACGATTACACGACCAGATTCAAAGCCAAATTTAAATGAAAAATTTAAAACAAAGTAAGAAACAGTGCGACAGCGTCCGGCACATGGTTGACAACAACGCGAGGAACAGATGACGCGGGGAATAAATTCAAATCTAGACTGAAAGCCAGATTATGAAATCAATCTCACCGGATTTTGGGGGTAGGTAAAGCCCTAGGTTCGAACCTTTCACTACTTGCCCGATAACAACCCGGCAGGGCTGACAGAGGCGGAACGCGTCCAACGGCGAACTCAACCAAGCATGGAATGCTGTTCGTCGGCGCAGAAAAATGGCAGGATACCCAAAGTCCCAGCTCGGTTTTTTTTACCAATACACTATAAATAATAAAAAAATTTCTTAAATGCTGCACCAAGGTATTTACCAAAATATCACATTGAAAATTGTTCGGATTCAGAACAATGTCATAGCTGTGAAGAAATCATTCTAACAGAAATAATTTTTTAGTCAGAGATTATTTTTTTATTTAATAAAAAAATAAAATTATTTAAATCAAGAATGATTTTAATTTTTTTATTGATATGACATGATATTTGTTGTCAATCACAATAATTCCTTTCTTTTTTTTATTATTATTATCATTCTTTTTTATTGATCTCAAACTTACTCAATTCAAGTCTTATGACATGTTACTTTCATTATTGTCCTTTTTCAACTCATTCACTCCTAATCATTTTTGTTTGTTCATGCCTTTACTTGATAATCTCGCATTATTACTAAATACAACATTTTTCCTCTTGAACATGATGGACTATCAAATGAAGTCAATTTTTTTAATTGAATCACCTTAATTTAATTTAAATACACTAGCTACACAAATAAATGAAAACACTTAAATTTCAAGAAGATGGAAAGATACAACAACAATAACAGCTACAATGTGTGAGAAGGAGAACAAGATGTGGTGCCGAAAGTCATTATTACCTAATAAATAATTATTAGGTAATAATTATTTATTTATTATTGATAGTTTTTAATTTAATAAATTAATAATAAATGATTAAGTTATATGAATGAAAAGTGAAAATTAATTTACCTCACAAATAATGACCCTTGGCACCACATCTTGTTTTCCTTCTCACACATTGTGGCTGTTATTGTTGTTGTATCTTCTCATTTTCTTGAAATTTAAGTATTTTATTTATTTGTGCAATCAACCTATTTAAATCAAACCAAGGTAATTTAATTAATGAAATTGACCGTTGAGGGGTAACATATGCTTCATTCGACGATCCACCATTTTCAAAAGTAAAAGTATTGTATTCAATCAAAAATAGTACATGATCATCAAGTAAATGCATGAACAATCCAAAATGAATAGGAGTGGATGAGTTAAAAATGAATGATAATGCGGGTTGCATGTAATAAGACTCGAATTGAGTAGATTTAAGAGAGATGAAAAAGGGTGATGATAATAGCGAGGGAAAGCAAGAGATTATTATAATTAACAATGAATATTATGTTATGTCAATGAAAAAAACTGAAATCATTCTTGACTTAAATGATTTTACTTTTCATTGAATAAAAAATAATAATATCTGACTAGCAAATTGTATTTGATTTCTCTACAACTACAAAATGGTCCTCAATCTAAATAATTTTCAGTGTAGTATTTTGATAAATATTTTTTACGGTGCAATATTTAGATAATTTTTTATTATTTATAGTATATTAGTAAAAAAGCTTCCCAACTCCCAAATAATAAAATTTATTTTATTAATTAATAATTTATACCCCAACACTTGTTTGGTTGGGGAAATTTTAATATTTAATACTTCATCCGTTAAAAAATATAAGGCATTTTTTAAGAAGTTAGGTGTTAAAAAATATAAGGTATTTTTAGTTTTTTGAGGTGTAATTATTGCTTTTTTTTCAAAAGTGTCCCCATTAACAGTAACTTTATATTTATTATAAGATGTTCAATAGAGGTAAATATAAAAAGATATTATAAGTTAAAAAGTAGGTAATTACTTTATTGGAGGTGATATTCAGTTAAAAATACTTTACATTTTTTTAATGGAGGGAGTACTTTCTTATAAGATAACTTTAAAGAAATATAAAAAATTAAGGTTTTTTAACAATAATTTTTTAATATTATTTTTAAGTAAAAAAGAATTAAAATGACATTGTAGCATATTGATTAATTGGATAGGGACATTTTTAATTTATTTTGAAAAAGTAAGTTTGGTAAAGTGTTTGTGTTTTATTGATAAGCATAATCTTGTTTAAATTGTTTTATAATTTGATGTGGATTTGATATGGAGGGAATATTATTTTATTTGATTCAAGAAGAGAGGTAAGAGAAAATAATTATACAGAGACAACTATATCATTATTTTATAATTTTTTTCATAAATAGTCAATAAAATATGCATGTGAAGTTTAAAAAATACTAATAAAAACATAATGTGAGTTAAATTATAACTATAATACACTATAATAATATATAACTATAATTTCTTATTTTCGTCCAAAAATATATAAATAGAATCATAATTATATAGTTAATATATATAATTACAAAGGCGTTAATCTTCTCCCAATTGCACCATATTGACCCAATTTTTTCAGTTCACTGTTTACTTGCATGGACAATCTTGGCAGCGCAAAAACTATAATAAGAAATTGAACCACTACCGCGTTGAGGGAAGGATAAATGGGTAGAAAGAAATTAAATGAAGGATGATAAGAGAATACAGAATACTATTTTCCTTCTTGAAAATGCTTGAAACTAATTCTTAGAATTTTAAAAATCAACTAACAGCTTCATAATACATGTTTGCAAATGCTTGAAACTTATGGTGAATACAAGTTCTAAACAAAAATCCACTAGTAGGTTGTAAATGCTGAATGCAAGCTTGCATAGAAAAATCTTGCTTACTGATTTCTAGAAATAAATGTTGCGACTACTAGACTATCATTAGCTTTGCACATATCCAGTAAATTCTACAGACTGACAGCATCCATATCAAGGTGATTATCCTTAAATTACAAATACTAAATAAGATTATAAAACGTAAGAGCAGATAATACAAGCATAGATCAGCAAAATTGGGTACAAATCCTCAATGAGAGGACCAAGATGGGAAACGTCGTATGAGAAGCTAACAAAGTAACATTAAAATAAAGAATATTATGCTGCAGCGCAGATGAATGATAACGATTTAGAAAGCTAGTTCTCCAAATGATCTTAAATCCCCTCAGAAATCACCAGAGAAATTCATAACCAAGAGACTATTATAAAGATTGAGCAATTTGTTTGCCCACAACCCGCAATTCCTAGAATACACGGATGACTAAGAAATATTTTTTTTGTTTTTACCTCGCAAATGACCCTTTTCCATCATAATTGGCGATGGAGGAGCAAATAAAAGGCAGTAGCAAACATAGAAAAAAAAGTTCCAAGACTTCAAGTGATAATTTAGATGTGATGATCTTCGACATCCCGCCCCAAGCTATAAAAAACATTATAATTTTATACATGACCTGATCATTAGCTCTTTGCACGTTTTTCTGTAAAAACTTAAACCAATGGCAGCGGTGATGGTGACAGAAACGTAAGCAGGCAACGAATATGACAAGCCCTGCTGCAGGTCACGGTTGGGAGGTGCAAGAGGGACGGGGGTGGCGCGTTAGAAGGATCATCGAAAAATGAAAATGAATTGGTTTAATTTGAGGAGAAAAACACCAAAAAGCCCATCGGCCTAGTGGAAACCAAGGTCCCTTTGGGCTTTGGATGGGAGAGATCGCAGGTTCCAGAGGAGGTGTGAGTGTGTGAGTACGGGGATTTCTTGCAGGAAAGTGTATAGGGTGTGTGAGAGTAGGGGGGAAAAATTGAGGAGGGAAACTTTTGGATTGTCATGTTTTTTGCGCCACAGATCAGTTATAATGTAATCAAATTATAGTTATAATAATGTTTTCAAGAATTGCTCCTTCGCCGCAGCGGTATGGAAGAAGATCCTACCCACGGACATGTACGGTGAATCGTGCAAGGGTGAGATTGACACATGGCTTCTTAACACGGTTCTTTCTTGGAAAGTGGACATCAGCATTATATGCCGGAAGTTATGGGAAGCTAGGAACCAACGGATTTTTACTGACAAACATTTTGATGTGGATTCTTTCCTTTTGCATGCTAGACAATTACATTAGATTATCATTTATCATTTTGTAAACATTTATATCATACATAATTATATTAAATATGTGACATTTTACAAATGTACAAACATGATAATGAAAAAAATTATACTTTACATTAGCATTTATCAAACTATATTAAGTAAAATTTATATTGAATTCAAAGTTGAATTAAGTTAAATTTTAAGATAAAAGTAAACAGTGTGATAGTGTCGATTGTTATTAATTTTAAATTCAGATTATCACAAATTATAAATTTAAAACGCCGCTGGTTACATTTAAAAAAAAATTATATTCTTATAGAGATAATTACAAACAGTGTCATTTTTCGTATCGGCCGGCCCGGTCCCGAGTCCAAACCGAGTTCACGATGTTGTGCTCAAGGTTGGTGTGATTAAGGCCATTCATTCCATTTAATTTCTTTGAATTACCGCTCTTCGTGTACATAATTCCTTTTTAATGATTGCCTAATTCTTCTAGCTTGAGCACACAGCGACGAAAGAAAACACAGAACGGAGCACATATCATCATGCAATTGTGAAATGCTCGTTACTTCGTCTACTCAATTTGCTGATCTTCATTTAATTGATGCCTCCCGAGCTGCATACAGATTTTTAACTCGCCAAATGCCTATAACAAGTCGACGATAATTATTTACGCCATTAATTAACGAGATTTTAAAAGACGTGCGTTTCTGTGGATAAAACTGTGGGAAAAGAAGCAGCGTGCGAGGATAAAACTAACGACGCAGCCTAGAGTCCGTTAAAGGAAGGATGGTAAAGGAGGGGAGAGAGGTTGATTCCTGGGCGTGAAGCGAAGGGAGGGGTTCCTCCCGGCCACTCCGTCAGTCTATCATTTTTGTTGTCGCCGAAGCAAGCGATTCATGATCTCTCCTTCCCATTCCGTTGCTGTCACTGTGGTTCTACTTCTTTTTTTTCCTTTGGCTTCTTTCTTTGCTTGGTCGCTTCTTGGACCATTTATGTTTCCCACTCCCCCCCCTTTTTTATTTTTTTTTCCATTTTGTTATTTTATTTTTTTAATTAGTTGCCGCATAAATCTAGAATGCTGCTGACATGGGTGCCACATAAGTCACAATTAACAGAGTTAATATCCTGTTTATAAGCAATGTATAGTCTCATTTATCAATAACAAGGATACTAGAATCTTAAACAGACCAAACTTAAGAGATTGAGCGTAATAAGTTAATTTTAAAAAGTAAGTCACCTATAACCAAATTAAAAGTTAAAAAATTAAATGATTAATTTTTACCCTTACTAATTCATGCACAGTCTTCTTATGTGTCAGTGCATTGCTATCCAATCTATGGATAGCATCTGTACTTTTTTTTATCACCAGCATCTATACGCCTTTGTGTATTCCATGTCGTTCTGTTTTGTGATAACATTCTTGTACGAGACAATAATAATAATAATAACATTTAACAACGTTAAAGTTAATACATGAAACTAGACTCTAGCCATTTCTTTTAACTTGCGTGCTGAGAAGAGAGAGTGATTATTTGGCGAAATAATGTGCGGTGAAGTAGACAGGCAGATGGACACATGAGAAATGCACAGTGCTCTATTAGCGGGTCCCATCGAAATGAAATGTCAAATATCAACAGAGTCCTTTATCCTTTCTATTTGTGTGGTTTCACTATTCCATTCTCTCATTCCCTCTTTTTGTCACTTTAAAACAATAAAAATCTTTTTCTATCATATCATGTTAAAGATTGAAAGTAATGTATTTATATAAATTTTTATACATTAAAATGAGTAATTTAATCAAAATTCAAATCTCTATTAATTCAAATACATTATTAGATAACAATTAAATGGGTAGATTTAAATTTTAAATTTAAAATCTTACATTTCAAATTATTTATTTCAATAATTTAAAAAATTTTAAATAAAAAAGAAATGAGTTAAAATTTAAAATTAAAATGAAAATGAAAATTTGAGAGTAATAAATTTATTTTTTTAATTGACAAGAAACGATAATTCTCTTTTGTCAGCGTGATGCAGGTAATATTATTGTACAAACATAATGGTGATAACATGTAACACGTTAAAGCTAACGCCAAAAACTAGCTCTAGTGATTTCTTTTAATTTTCTCACTCAGAAGAGAGCATGATTATGCGGTGAAAGAAAGTGTGGTGAACTAGAGAGTGAGACGGGCACACGAGAAATGCATGGTGCTACATTAGTGGGTCCCATCTAAATGATATGTCAAACATCAAGAGAGACCTTCCTTCTTTGTTCTTTCAATTTGTGTGATTTTAGTGTTCCTTCCTCGCTCTCTCTACCCTTTAAAACTATAAAAATCTTTTTCTTTCATATCATGTTAAAAATTGGAAGTAATGGATTTCTATAAATTTTTATATGTTCAAAATTTAAATCCCTATTAATCCAAATATAATATTGAGTGATGTCTGGATACGTAAATTCAAATTTAAAATTTAAAATTTTATACTTTTTTGTTAAAAAATGTAAGACATTTTTAATTAAATTTTACCTCTAATAAAGTAATTACCTACTTTTAAATTAACTTTATCTTTTCATATTTATCCCTTATTAAATAATTTATAATAAATATAAAGTCACTGTCAATAGGAACAATTTAAAAAAAATAATGATTACATCTCAAACGATTAAAAATACCTTACATTTTTTAACATCAACTCTTTAAAAAAATTATATTTTTAACGAAGAGAGTATTTTAAATAATTTATTTTGATAGTTAAAAAAATTTAAATAAAAAAAGAAATGAATTGAAGTTCAAAATAAATCATAAATTTGAGGTGATGAATTGACCTCTATTTTTTTAATCAACGAGAAACAATAATTAAATATAAAAAGGATACTAGAGTTATAGATTTTTAAATGATTATGGTGTAAGAGAAATTTAAAATTACAATGAATTATAATAAAAATGGATCTGGTATAAGTTTTTGTGTATCCAAATGATGAGAGATTTTGTTTGAATTTGAATCCAAATTCAAATTTTCATTAACCCAAGTAGACCATTAATCCTCATACTTTTATTTTTGAAAAATAGAGGAACAAATATTTTAGATGGTTTCAATTATATTGATTGAATTGCACCAATTTAAAGTTTAGAAACTAAGTTTGAGCTAAGTCAAAATTACATAAATTAAGTTGCATCAAGTTTTTAAAGTTTTCACTGAGATTTAACTTATGAATTAAAACCAAGGTTTATTACAATTTTTTTTTGCCATTAATAGTTTTCAGTAGCCACCTTTTATGGCTCCAATATCATAAAAGCGATGTCAATGTACCTTGCCACTTGTCACCATATCACTCTTCCACATGGGGCGCTATGTCACTACCACATATCACTGTCATCTCATGACACGTGTCAACATGTCACCAACATATATGTCCATTTTACATTGCTTCCTCTATGGTTTAAATTTATTTATTTATTTGATAAACAAAGAGAAACCCAAAGCCACATTAGCCTATCCCATTCGAACCGTACAGCCTTTCGAACTAAGCATCCTCATAAGATTAAATTTATAACCTCTTTCATTTGTGTCCCACCTTTTTGAACCTATAATATATTATGGTACAATTAAATATATATTATTAAACTAAACAAACACACATAAATAGATAACATTTGTTGTATAATTCAATTACACACATTTGTCTTGGATATTAAATATTATAAAATATTATTGACACAATATCAAGTTACTATTGATTGTCATTATTTTGGAGGGTAATGGTTTCTGAAAATCAAGCTTTTAGTGGGGACAATCAAAGTTTTCACAGATAATCAGATTTTTAGCAGTGACTTTTATATTCATTATAAATTATTTACTTTTGGTCAATTTTGAATGCTTTTTTTTTAGTAACGATCAAACTCATGAGTTTAAGTAAATATGTAAAATTGAATTATAAACTTTGACTGTAAACTCATAAAAATTTACCACTATTAATAAATAACCATTAAAAATATATAATTAAATAAATAAAATGCAAAATATAATCATAATTTGATTTAACTATATTTCAAATATAAATCATTAAAATTAAATCCATCTACATTGATATACTCAACATAGAATTTTTAAAAATAGGGCAATTATTTTTGGAATTTCTTATTTTTTATTAATATTAGTTTTTGTTTTTAATTTTGAGTTTTATTTTTCTTTGAACTAGGTTCTCCTACTTTTATGAACTGAGTTCAATAAAATATATACTAAATTTGCTCAACTTAGTAATAAAAAATTGACGAGTTTAGCGAGTTTAAGTGAATTTATATCCATTCTCAGTTTATAAATGAGTTAACATAATTTTATAATCTAAAAAAAATAAAAACGATAAACTTAAAAATCAACTTCACAACAATGGTTATAACTACAGTGATCATAAAATTAATTTTACTTTCTCATATAAATCTTAAAAATACATTCGCACCCAAATATAAAGCAAAATCCCATAATAATCATGCATTAATACTAATAATCCCCAATTATTTGGCCTTATTAGCGGACTGTTCTCCTGATTATTTGCTGGCTAATATATTAATTATTATAATACATCCTTGCTAAATTAATCCAAGAGGTAAACCTCTTTGGGCAACCTCGGTTTTGCGATGGCCACAAGCGGTCGAGCCATAAAGGGATCGTTCTCGGACTGAAGCAATTCAACTGGTTGGTGAGGTGATGCCTTCCAAGTGAAGCCATGGATCAACCTGGCCAGCAACATCACCGTAAGAGTGGTTCCAAGGACCACTCCTGGACATGCACGCTTTCCCGTGGTGAAGGTTATGAACCCTAAATCTGTCTCCGTCAAGAACACATCGGATCCATCGTCCATGACGTGCCGTTCTGGTTTGAACTTGAGAGGGTCCTTCCACACCTTAGGGTTTCGTCCTAACTCTTGTCTGCTAAGTAACACGTGGCTGCCCTTTGGGATGAAGTAGTTGGAAACGACTGCGTCACGCATGGAGACGTGTGGGACGTTGAAGGGAGCCATGGGATGAAGCCGAAAGGCTTCTCTTAAGCAGGCTTTGATGTAGTTCAGTTTTGGTATGTCTGATTCTTGAACAAGCCTGTCTCTTCCAACCACTCGGTCAAGTTCTTCAGTGGCTTTCTGAAGAATCTCTGGCTGGTTCATCATTTCTGCGAGTGCCCATTCTACTGCGTTCGATGGGTTGTCCACGGTTGCAAGCATCAGTTCCTGCAAATATATATAAATTATAGATCAATGTACCAGTCTTAATATATAATATTTGATACTGAATACATTTCAAAGAGCATTATCGATGAGCAGAGACGAGAGAAATAACTGGAATTTGCGCTTTGATTTCCTGCGTCGTCAACAAGGGCCTGTCATCAGCATCCTTGAGAGAGATCATGACATCGAGCAAGTCCTCGGTTCCAGTCCTGGTTCCGTCCTTCCACTGTTTGACTCTTGCTTCAATGATAGGATCGTGATACTTGTTCACTGTTCTCACAGCATTCTTCAACAGTCTCTCGTGCCCATCCAAGTCGAATCCCCTCAAGCATGGAATGAAGTCGGAAACACAGAAGGCGTACAAGTATTTGAGCATTGTGAAGAGTGCACTCACATGCTCTATTTCCTCCAACCCTGGCCCCCCATCCTCTCTGCCCTCTCCGAAGTACCTGTTAGAGAAATATAAAACAAAAAATTATTAACTGCCCGTTTAGATTTGCGTAGGATATAGTCTAGATTTTAAATAATTGTGTTTTTAAATTGATTTTTTGTTGAAGATTGGCGATTTTATTTCAAGTGATCATGATTAATCGTTGTATTCTAAACAGCTGTTTTGAAAGAATTGAAAATGTTTGTGTATTAAAAAAAAAAGAAATGAAAATGTTTGTGTATAAAAAAAAGGATTGAAAATGTTTGTGTAACAAAAAAAAAAGCAAGAATTTAAGATGTTTGGATATCATTTATTAAAGTTATTTTTAAATGTTTAAGCCTTGTTGAACCAGCAAACCAATAATTTAGTATTTTAACCTATTTAATAACATGATTTCTTTATAATTGATTTCATCATGACAGTGTGATTTTGATCATCAATCCTTAAATTAATGCCAGTACTTTATTGGGCCACTTGCATTAAGAGTGAAGTTATTAAATATTAAATTGTCAATATATTTCTATACTAATATATATGTGGTATATAAACAACTTAATTTGTTATTATATGATGTTTCATAATAAAAATAATTTCAAAGTGTAAATTGATATACATATAAACTATTTCCTTCATTAATTGCATGCATTAAAACGCATACAAGTCTTTGTAGCTTGTTTTAGGAAATATTTATTGATTTATTTTTTTAACTGCTACGAGGAACCTTATGAAATATGGCGCTCCTGAGTGTTGCAAACTAGTGAATGTTACCTTTTATTGAAGATAATTTTCCTAATCACATTCCCGCAGTAGTGCTGAGCAGCAATCCTGACATTCACAAGACCTCCTTCATTGTTGTTCTGACTCGTATAGACGTAGCGCACGAGGTTGTCAGCTTCCTCCATCCTTTTGCCATGGAGCCACCTGTGCTTCGACGAAGAAAGCAGGTCCTTGGCAACCATCTTCTTCATCTTCTTCCATTGCTCTCCGTACGGCACGAGAGCCGTCGTCGAATAGCCACCCGAGAGGAGACGAGACGACATGCTGATAGGCCTCGACGCGAAAACATCATCTTGTTTCTTCAAGAACTCGCAGGCTATGGTAGGGTTAATCACCGGAATCACATGAACGTTTCCCAACTTGATGCATGCAATCTCAGCGTTCAAGTTTTTCATCAGCTCGTGTATCCATTTGGACGCAGACTTGCTCAAAGCATTTCGGGTAGATTACCAATAATAGGCCAGGGTTTGGGACCCGGAGGGAGTTTGTTTCTGCGGAGCAGTGAACGGGTAGAGCGAGGGTGTTCTAGGGTTTTGATGAGACCGAAGAGAGAGATTATGAAGATCATGGAATAGGACCAAAATGGTGAAATGAAGGAGAAGATCAAAGCAGTGGAAGACTCCATGGCTTGGAAGATTAAACTTGGTAATGTTTGGGTTGATGCTCGTCCTCTGATCTGTCGCCTCAATTTATAGTAGTTTGTCGCGGAATTTAACTTTTTTATTTCTTTTCTTTATCATGTAAAAATATTATTTTATTAGAGATTAACCTTGTTAAAGTACCGTCGGAAATTAATTATATGTAAACACTCTTTTCAATGAAAATTCAAATATTAATTCTTCTAAAAAATTAGCTCGTTCTATAGAACTATAACAGTGAGTGAATACATACTGTTATTTAAAATATTCTATTATTATTATTATGTATATATCTCAATCATTATTAAAAAATATCATTGTATAATTATTAATTATTAATAGATTGTCTATTTTAAGAGATATATATATATATATATATAATGCATCATTCTGCTCAGTAATATACAAAATATTTTTTATATTTCTTTTGCTCGTTTCAGGGCACGAGAGCCACACTTTTTTAGAAAATTATCGTAGATCCTGCACAAACACCCCTGCCACTAACTGTGATTTTTGCCAATCAAAACCTCGCCTCTCATGGTCATAGAAGATGCGTTGATGTGAAGGCCCAGGATTGTGCCCTTTCTTTTTCCCCTCCACGGCTTCTCAAGACAACTTTCGCACGAGCACGTCTTTCACGCGTTTGCTCCCTGCACTTTCGAGGAAGTAATTCCCCCCCCCCCCCCCCGGCATTGTTTGGTTCTGCAATTTTGCTCCTCCTTCTTGTTTTTTTCCCCTCTGAGTAGTCTTTGAATCTTTCTTCAATGAAAAAAATTTAAAGTTACCCAACTTATTTTTATTTTGTTGATAGGTCCTAACTATCATTTATAAATGAAAAATATGTATGGTTTTTTGAAAGAAATGAAACTTTGGCTAATGTTTTAAAATCCAGACTCAACAGTGAATCAAAAAGTTAATAGGTCCTAATTTTCATGGTTTAACTGATTGAATCAGATGTAATAAAAATAATATTTTATATCCAACAATACATATATAAAAAATAAAATATTTAAAAATTAAAGCCTTAGAAAAATATTACTATAGATAGATAGAATAAAACAATATATTGATAAATATATTACAAAAAATATAATTACAAACCTTGCATTTCTCTTAATTTTTTTGTCACTCCCGCCTAAATTTTGTTTTCCAATTGTCATTTCATGTGCACATCCCATCCACCCTCTTTTTCTTCTGCTGACACATCTATCATCTATTTTTCTAAGTTGGCAAACGTCGAAACGTTTGCAGGCGCTGTTCGAACCCTCAATATAAGCATCATAAAGATGCTAAGGTGCCAGCCGAACCAAAGGTTTTTGGCCACATCGATCATCTATGGTCTCCCCTCTTTTGCACTCATTGTTGGGTAATTTCAAAAATCAAAAGTAAATTCCCGCATTCAAGACTGTGTGAAGATATTTTGAAGCCTAAGGCAAAATTATTTGTGTAAAGCCTAGCATTAATCCACTCATCATTTTTTACAAAATTATATATTAAAATTATGTAATATAGCGATTTTAATAAATTACCAAATTAATTTAATAGTTAAATAAAAATTAGTATTGATAAAGTGTTCCCACCCCATCTTATTTATTGAGATAGAATATTAACACTGATATGGGATGGCAATACATTTTCAACAAAAAAGACATAATTAAGACTAATAATATCAATAATTAGTGTGAAAAATTAATAATAATTATATAAATTATGAACAAGATTTTAATAAGGCTTAAAGGTGCCATGTTGATAGTCTAAAATTATACAAGGGTTTGATATTAATATCTGTCAATATTTTAGGCTTTAGAATAAGAAAAGAAGAAAATGAAAAGCGAAACCATGAGAGGATTTTAAAACAAGCTAATAGTACAAATTAATGTATTATAGATCTCACTATTCTTTTGTTACATAGATAATGAACTCAGCTCAATAATTAATGTTATACAAAGAATATTTGAAACTTTTTAAAGGAAGAACAATCAATACTTTTTATTTTTTTCATTTGCAATTAAATATATAATAATATAAATATCAATTACACACACACACACACATATATATATATATGATAGGGGTATTAATATTTTTTTTAGAGGCCTAAGGCAATTGCCTCACTTACCTTGTGACTTCTACGACCCTGCCTAAATTTACTCCCTTCACCCGCCTTTTGTATTTTCATTTTCCTTTTTCAAATAACTCTCTTTCACCTTTCTTCTTCATGTTTCATCTTTTGCAAACTGTGGGCAGAAAAATTGCTCCCTGCTATACAAGCAAATTCTACAATATTGTGCAGACCAAAGAGGTCGTTGTTTTATTAGGTTATGATCAATAAAATGATAATGGTAAGATGTTTTTTTGTATTTCTTCTTTTTAAAATTTATTTAGATCTTCTTTTCTTTTTCTTCAGTGTTCTTTAACATTATTCTTCATCAACTTCCATCAAGAGCTTTTTTTTTCTTCAACACTACTTGGTAACATCAGCAACCAACTTTGTCACATGACCCATTTTGACCTACCTTTGACTCGTTCTAAGTTCAAGTTCAAATTCAATTTTTTGAAAACCCAGCCAAGTCAATCTGGTTCAACTGGCTAAATGATCCAATTGGCTTGACCAAACCATTTTTGAGAGAGGGTAACAGTTGGACCAATCTGATCGTCCTAATCAATTTGGTCCTAAAAACATTGGCTTGGGCTATATATCATTGGGGATGTTACACTTCATGTTAAATTCTTCACTGCAAATTAAATTAGATTTAATTTACTGACCGATTGGATGATTGGGATATAAAAATAATTAGATTATGGGCTCATTTATTTTAGCTTATTTCATTAAAAAATCACTTATTTTTTTGAAACAAAATTTATTTTGTGAGTTTTTATTATGTTTGTTTAAACTTCTTAAAATAATTTGAATATGAAACAAGGTAGATTTTTGAGTAAGTAGCTTTTGAAAATAATCTAATGCAGTACATGAGAGATTGTGTTTTAAAGAGTAGGAATACCTAAAGTTATTACAAAATTTTAAAATAATAAATTATTTTTATAAAACAAAAATCAAGCAAGATATCATAAAATTTAAAATTATCTAATTAATAATTACTTTTTTATTATTGTAATCGAATATCAAATAATGTCTGCTTTTTATAAAATCTTTACAAAATAAATCTCATTTTATAAAATCTCTAAACTACTTAAAAAATCACTTAGTTTTTAATGTTAAACAAATGGGCCCTATAGCATGGTTTTGGAATACTATTACTGCTAGTATTCATCAATAGTTTAGGTGCTTTGAGATTGCTAAGGAGGTGTGAGATCACTTGTAACATCCAAAAAAAAATTATCCCTTTAATTAATTAAGCTAATAAGGGGTAAATTTGTAAATTTAATTATAATTGAGTTTGAGAATGGTTATAAATGGCTAATAGGCCTATTGAATTTGGTTTAAGTCATTAGATAGAGTTCAAAAATGAATTGGGCCACCTGGGCTCAAATTGAAGAGAGAAAATTAAAATTTAGCTAATTATGCATTATGCAGCATAATGCATTTATGCTGTAGCATATGTTGTGAATTTGGCTTAAAAAGGGCATCTATGTGTGCAAAAAACAAAAGAACAAGAGGAGAACAAAGGGGCTCATGATCATCTCTACGAGGGCATGATTTTGCTAGTGTTTTAAGAAGATTTAGAGCTTCTAATCATTAAGGTAAGCCTCTTTTATCATTCCTCTTCCTCTCTACACCATTTTTAAGTTAAGATTTGTAATTGAAAGATGATTTTCAAACCTTGAGAGCTTTGGTTCTGAACCTATTAACTTAAATAGAGTTAATGAGAGTTGTTTAAGTTATCTAAGCCCAAAGATAAAGGTTTATGCATTCATGAGAGTAGGCTCTCAATTATGAACAAATTTGTGTATTTAAATGCTATAAATGGTGGTGCTTGAGGTAAATGACTACCATTAATGTTGATTAAAGATTTTGTTAGTGTTAGTTGGATCAAATGAGAGTTAATAAATCTAATATGGTGATTAAACTCAATAATTGAGAGCTTTAGGTTATTAAAGTATTGAAATTTGAGAGTTAAAAGTTAGTAATTTGTGACATTGATGATGATTTTGAATTATTAGATGATAGATTAGTGATTATTTAAGTTGTGGAGAGCTAAATGAAGTCAATAGGAGTTAAAAAAACTCATTAGACGTGAAGTTGATCTTGTAGTTGAGAAACTTAGTTATTAAATTATGAAATTAGATGTTGAAAGTGGTGATTTAAATAATTATTAGTGATGGGTATTAATGTAATTATAGATTAACCTCATGAAGCACTAGTGAGTTTGAATTTAGCTCAAAAAGTGAATTATGATTAAGGAGTAACTTTTAATTTTTGAAATATTTGAAGTAACTAGGAAAACTTTATATATTTGTATGTTAATTAAATAGTTGTTAAAATTTATGATTTGAAACTTGTTTGATATGTAGAAAGTTATTGATGCAATTTTGGCAAATGTGTGACATTATATATGAAATGGCTTTTGAAAAATGAAGAGTTTTATGCATGATGCATATGTGTAAAACAATGATGCCATTTGACTATGATGTTATGAAAATATAACATATGTGATATACATACATACATACATACATACATACATACATATTAGTTGTGGAGTTCACTGGGAGTGAGAAATTGATATAGACATGACATGAAATTGTGATTTTGGTCGCATTTGCATAATATGTATAGCCTGTTCATAGCATGATCACTAGCAAGAGTTCACTTAGGGTGAGGAGTAGATTGATAAATCTATGTGGTATTGGTAGTAACTGTTGGAATCGATAGCTTGTCTTGGCACCAACCATTAGAATTGAGAGGTAGCCCTTATCCCATAGTAGATTTAAGATTGTCCTATTTATTCTATGAGGAATTCAAACCTAACCAGTCTCTATTAGTTCATAAGGAAGCTAAATTAGGGGTATGACACCCAACGATTGTTAGTATTAGGGGAAACTGTATTACACAAGTGAGTAAGTTAACCTTGACTCAGTAGCTCCTCACAAGTAAAAAGCTGGGTTAGTCGGTGAATGATGTAACCATCAAATAGCTACTAGTTTCATGTCAAAGGTAATAAGAGGGTATAAAGTTGACATATAATCATGCATTTAGTCTCAGCCATATAGTTGTTAGTATTGTGGTCCGATGTGGTTTAAGAATGCCTGGTTGGTATTATTACGACCTCAGGTTATGCATTATTAATATATATATATATATATGATTATGTGTTTAACATGGTTGTTATTATTGATGCTGAGACTATATGTTGTCATGCATACTTTACATGTGTGTTTATTGCTAATTACATTCATTTTTGATTGATATGAAATTGAATAGATTAAGTGAAACTTAGTTATTGAATGGTCATACTCACCTTTCTATTTAACATTTTACAGGTATTAGTTTCGAGCAAGACAAAGGAAAAGCACCAAAGGCTTGAAAACTCAGTTTCTTACTATAGGTCTCTCATAATTTTAGTTGCATATGTGTAATTAATTGATGTTGCCAACTAAGATGTTCATATTTTATTATTACTTGCACTATTGAATATTGAGTATTAAAGGTGTATTTTAGGCCTAGTACGTGGTATCTTTTTAGTTAAGATATATGAACTAAGTCAAAATACTAGTACAAGTATAAATTTAACTATATGTATAGTTGTATTGGATTATATTGAGTTTTGAAGTCAAAATGCCTCCCCCTGTTATTTCTAAAATCAAGGAGTTGAGGTTAAAATTATAAAA
The DNA here is from genome assembly GCF_029017545.1 of Prosopis cineraria. Taxonomy (NCBI): domain Eukaryota; kingdom Viridiplantae; phylum Streptophyta; class Magnoliopsida; order Fabales; family Fabaceae; genus Prosopis; species Prosopis cineraria. Next base: position 3,340,966 of record NW_026555339.1, on the reverse strand, counting down.
TATGTGATACTTGGTTATTGTGGTATGTTACATAAATTATCTTAAGTCCATTGAGTGTGGTATAAGGGTTGGCATGAGCTTTTGACACTTGAATTGAGTTTTGAACACTTTAGTTATGTTTTGAAAGAATAAATGAGTGAGTTTTCATTTTGGTGTCCAGCTTTTGATGGAGAAATGATTTGAATATAAAACTAATGTCATTAGCTAGAGCTCAAAGAAAGTTTTTTATAAACACCTAGATCACCTTAATCGAACGTTGGATAGAGATTTGATACGCATCGAAAGTTCATCTAAAAAATCTATCATGGTAGCTTGTTGAATTCACTGATTTGCTATTTATGCCATAACATAAAATTTTATGCCACCATATAATTGTGCCAAAATTAGTTTTTAGATATTTTAACCCTGGTTTGATTTTATCTTATCTTGTATGATATCCATGCTTCTATATGTATATTTTGCTCTGATTTTATGTTTTAAAATGATTTTGTAGCATTTTAAGTTTTAAAAACTTAAGATCTCATTTATAAAAATTTTACAAACTTGGTAACTCAATTAGGTTATTTCCATGATTACCTTAATTTTGTGGTGACCTTACATCACTTTATTAGCCGGTATACTTCTTTTGATTTGTCTAATCAATACTAACTATAGAAGACTTGATTGTTCTAAAAATGGAGAAAGGCCAGCTGCTACTTGAGTCTTTTTTTCAAGATAGAGGCTATATAGGATCAAATAGCCTATTATGAGCTTATATTTAAAAATGAAGAGGATGTTAAAGCATTTTTCAAATAATAAGATCAACTTCATCTCATATAATTTTTGATAGCCTTATGATTTTAAGCTTGTTCATGCCTCTTTGCTCTACCAGAGCCCACTTTTAACTCTTAAAGATGCTCTTCCTTGTCTCTATTTTAAGGAAACTCATTTGAGTCTTCTCTGGTGAGGCCTTGACATAGCTTTTGTTACTCTTAAAAGGAATTTTAAGCTTTGTCATCGCTTTCATCAATCTATTTATATGTGATCAGTATCCCTATATTGAGTGCATAAGTTGTTAGAAGAAGGACATATTCTTGTGAATTGTCTTTCTTTGACTTATCATTATTATAAGAAACTTGAGCATCTCATTGATTAGTGCCCCACTTGTCTTTCCAAGCCTAATTAGGGGAAGTCATTCGAGTTTGGTTTCTCATCATCTAAGCTTACTCTGTCTGTTTCTAATAAGTTATATATTACAACTGCTTTCACTTTGGGATCCTTCACCATTGCTAAACTTGAGTCTTTACTCCATAAGATTATCCTTTATTTTCCTAGCCTACATATTGCCTTAGCCACACCTTCAGGTACATCTTCTTAGTAGTTTGATTTTGCTTATTATAATCATATGACTAATCAAGAACACTTCTCCTCCTCTACGTCACCCAATACTACTACTCATCATATATATACTACTGATAACTCCCAAATGCCTGTTAGTCATATTGGTATTATTTCCTTGACCTCTTTGTCCATCCATGATACTTATTTAGTCCCTACTGTTTGTTTTAATCTCCTATCTATCAATCGATTAGTTGATATGGGCTATGATGTTTTATTTAATAAATGTGGTTGTGTTGTTTTTTATTCTCAGACAGGATAGGTTATTTAGGACTAGGTGTAAGGTTGGTCAAATGTTGTAGTTTAAGTCCCTGTATCTCCTTGAAGTTACTTCTCTTAGATTGTATGCTACCCTTACCTTTGCTTCCCTTAATTTATGGCATTATCATCTCACTAATTCATCATTAACTACTTTGTGTCCTTTACTTTCTAGTGGCCTTTTGGTCAAGTTGATGTTCAATCTTTCCATTGTATTTCTTGTTAAACTACTAAGCATCATGGTTTATCATTTAATAAAAATAACTCTATTGTTGTGAGTCTTTTGATTTAATTCATTCTAATATTTAGGGCCTAATACCTACTCCTTTTATAAGAAGCTCATGATATTTTATGATTTTTGTTGATAATTTCTTTCATTATACTGGGATTTACATGATGAAAAGTTAATTTGAGTTGCTTGATATCTACGTTAAATTTGCTACAATGGTTATCACGCTGTTCTCTAAAGTTATAAAGTTTTTTCATTGTGATGATGACTTAGAATACTATGATTATAAATTGCTCAAATTTCTTGATGCTCAGGGCAGAATCTCCCAATACTCATGTTTGTACACCTCTTAGTAAAATGGTCGAGCTAAATGAAAACACCATCATATTCTTGATTTAGTTCGAGCCCTCCTCATTTCTTCTTCATGTCATGAACAATTCTAATGAGAAGCCACCTTAATCACTATCTATTGCATAAATAGAGTTCCTATCCCAGTTCTTGATAATATTTCTCCTTTTGAGTGTCTTTATGCTATTCATCTTAACTATAGTCTTTGAAAGTTTTTTCCTGTGTCTATTTTGTTCTTCTCCCTCTACATGAAACTACCAAATTGCAAGCTCGTGCTCATGTCTGTTGCTTTCTTAGTTATGATCCTGAGTATAAGGTTATCATTGTTGGGGCCCTATATCTCTTCACATTTGAACCTCTCATCATGTTGTTTTCTGTTAACATATGTTGTTTTTATCCTTAAGTGATTTCTCCTCTATTCCTCCTCTTTCACCTTCTATTTTAATAAATCTTTCAGCTAATCTATTTCCAAGTGACTTTGATATAGATTCCCTTATAGAACTCATAACGAACGCCATGCTTGCTCCTAATATGCTAACTATTATAGTAACACAAGTCACGTCTCTTAAGCTTGTATCGTCCTACGATACTTGATGCTACCATGTAAGAAACCTATCCTTCTACCTTGGTAATTACCATTATTTTTTCATCATTCTTTAGTTACAGGAACCTAGACCTTTTAAGGAAGCCTCTTGTGATTTTTTATGACAACAAGTTATAAATGAAATTACACGCTTTGGAGAAAATACATAATTGGGATCTTATTAATCTTTCTTCTTATAAAACTTTAGTTGGATACTAATAGGTGTATAAAAGTAAGACTCATTCTGATGGTTCTTTGAAGCAACATAATACTCTCCTAGTGACTTAAGGGTTTACAAAGGAATATGGTATTGATTATGTGGACACTTTTGCATCTGTTACACAAATGACTTCTGTTCATTGCCTTATAGCCATTACTTCTATTAAGCATTGATCCTTTCATCATATGGATGTTAAAATGTCTTGTTGAATGGAGATCTAGAGGAAGAAGCATATATGAAGCCCCTACCCTAGTATCAATATCCAAAAGACAAGGTTTGTCTTCTTTGTCTAGCTCTTTATAAGCTCAAGCAAGCTTCCTGTCCATAATTTGCCAAGTTTTATAATATTGTGAGTTAATTAGGCTTCACTTGTAGTCCTCACAACTCAGCTTTTTTTTTGCTTGATCTACTTTTCATGGTATTGTTCTGTTAATGCTATATGTTGATGACATGATTATCATAAGCAATGATGATACGGGGAGTCCAGGAGCTCGAGACATATTTGCGCCAATAATTTAAAATGAAGGATCTTGGTAGACTAAATTATTTTCTCAGGGCTTGAGGTCCATCATAGGAAAGATGGTATATCTCTCTCTTAAGTTAAGTATGATACTAATTTGATATCCTGAGCTTATCTTTTTGATTAGGAGGTTGAAAATACTCATATTGAGCCAAACATTCATTATACTTCTACTAATGGCACCTTGTTAGATAATCTCACTCATTAAAGCCAACTAATTGAGGGCTTCATCTATCTTATTGTGACCCACCCTAATAATACTTATGTAATATACATTGTCAGCTAGTTTATATCAGAACCTCGAACCACTCATTATGCAGCAGTTCTTTGGATCATTTAGTACATTAAAGTCATTCTGTATCATGAGCTTCACCTCTCTGTTAGCTTTTCTATTGCATTGCGAGCTTATTTTGATGTTGATTGGGGTGGTGATCGTGATAGTTGATAGTCTATAATTGGTTTTTGTATCTTCCTCTGCCATTCCCTTATCTTTTAGAGAAGTAAGAAGTATATGTTAGCCTCCTGCTCCAATGTTGAATTGGAATACCATGTATTAGGAGACATAACCACTAAGGTACTTTGGCTCCATTGGTTATTTAATGAGCTAGGAGTATCTCAAAACTCTTCCACAAACATCTATTGTGACAATTAAGCTGTGATTAATATTGCTCATAATGATATGTTTCATAAGTAGACCTAATATATTGAGATTGACTGTCACTTAACAGCATGTTATTTAGGACACCATCTAACTTATTCCAGTTTGAACCAAGTATCAGCCAGTAGATTTGTTTATGAAGTCCTTTCATTCAAGCTGCTTTTATTTCCTGGTAGATAAGCTTAAGTTATTCTCCATAAAGCCATCTTGAGTTTGAGAAGAGATGTTATATGAGATATTCTTTGAATATTCTATCATTATTGTGTATATATATCAGTCATTATTAGGAGATATTATTTGATATTATTATGTAATTAATAGTCATTATTAGGTTATCTGTATTTTTATGTATATAATATACCCTTTAGTTTAACAACATACAAGACATTTTCCATATTTCTCTTGCTTGTGTCACACAACGCACATATATTTGAAGGAGAAATAGTATAAGTACCCATGATAATAAGATGTAATCTGGGAGGAGACCCTCTTTAGGTCATTTCTTGGGAACAGTTTCAGTGCGCAGTGAACTCATGAGCACTAGGAGCTCATCACCATTATGCATCGTTTCATTCAAAAGCAAGCAAGAGTTTGTCTTGGCAACTACCATGGTACATTGTTCTTAGCCACACAACCAAGGTCATGTCTTCGAAGCTCTTGTTCAAAAATAAATATTCTGTCTCAGCAACATAACCATGAACGGTCAAGACTTGGCACCAACTTTTAGAGCGAAATGAAAATATTTTTGACTTTCCACCATTGACGGTTGAAACAAAGGCTCGAGTTTCAGAGCAAAGAAGGTTTCAATGCAAAGGAGGCATTTTTGACTTTCTTCCATGCTTTTGGCTGCTTCTTCTAATATTCATATATATAATTGAAATTTAAAGTGGGTTATATTTAACTTCTCAATGGTATTTGAAGACAACAAATCGAGAAAGACCATAGGATCAAGGATTTTCCAAACAGTTCTAGTGACTCACGCCGAAAAAGCTATCTCTAGCCGGGTAGAAGTCGGGTTCTAAGCCTCTCTATTCATATAAGAATATCAAACCTTGGAGCAACCATTTGAACACAATGAAGCTTTAGGATAGAGAAAGACAATAGATCGAAGGTTTTGCTGTGCAATCCAATGAAGCATGCGCCAGGTCTTCAGTCTCATGTGATATAAGGGTCTGATAAAGTGAAACAATAAAAAAAATACATGAATGGCTAAGATTAAAATATTCTGAATGGTCAAGATTCTTCCTCCCTTTATTTAAATTGTGCGTTTAGAGATGAGAAGGATGGTGCTCATCGCTCGCTGAGCACTGAAACTACACCTATCATTTCGTATCCCCTCCTATGATGGGGATGGACCCACTTATTATTATTATTATTTAAATACTAGGTTCCACCCCACTGCGGAGAGTCTTGGTCCTATGGAATGCATGCGACGTACATTCATTGGCGGTGAGTAGTACTAGTGGCTGAGCCACGTCTGAATGTAGTTTTTTGCTTGGTTTTTGGAATGAGCAAGCCAAGAGGCCCAGGATGGTCATTAATCTAAGCATTAATGACTTGGCCCCAAGGTTTTAAGACCCAGACCGACCCGAACGGTTGGACCGGTCAGATCGTCGCCCGCTGAAGAAAACGGGCTGGTTCAACCAATTAACCCGAATTAGCAGTTGGCCCGGGTTGGCCCGCCTAGAACCGGACGGTTTTTAAAGACCCGAGAAAAACTCGAAACCCAGAGTGGGTTTTACGGGTCAACAGTAGGTCGCAAAAAAATGACAAAATTAGTATTTTTAAAAATAAAAAACCCTTCTCCTCACTTTGTCTAGCAAACCAACACCTATAAGGACCCATTCTTCTTCTTTTTAGTCTCACTTCTCTCTGTCTCGCACAATGCACGCACTCATTCTCGTCACCTTCTCAAATCTTAGCCATCTGGGTTTTGTTCTCTGTGTCATCTCCCTCAAGCCACTCAGCCTTTTGGGCTCTGTCTTCACCGTTCAGCCATCTTGGACTCGCCTTCTCAACCATTTGGGTTCTATGTTTACCCTTCATTGTCTTCACCATTTAACTTTAGCCATCTCAAACTCTCTCAAACTTCAAATGCTTCTTTATTCTTCATCTTCACTTTACTTTCTTCATTTTGGTTTGTGACTTCGTGTTCTTGGTTAATTCTAGTATAGGCATCCAGTTGTTGAAAACAGTCAGATGGCGTCGAGCTCGACCCCTTTCATGATTCTTCATCTTCTTTGTTGATTGCTCTCTCTCTCTCTCTCTCTCAGTCCTGATGAGATTTTCTTTCTACCTCATTTATATCTCTACCCAATTTAATGTAATCTCTATGGTTCTAAATGGAGTAGAATGAATGCTAATAGATGAGCTTGCTTTTTATTATCTGAGCTGTTTATTGCAAAATGAAGGATTGTTGAATGGATGAAGATGAATCTATTTTTTATTGTCCAAGAGTTGTTTATTGCAAATAGAAGTTTTATTTTTTTTCAAATGATTATGCCTAAATCCTGATGCATTCAAGAATCTAGTGTTGTATTTGTTAACTTTGTTTCTTATATATATATATATATATATAATTTTTTATTTAATTATTAGGTCACCGGTCCAACCGCCGGTCTGACCGGTTGAACCATGAGATCCGTGACCCATTGATATTTTCGGTTCACTGTCCAGTTCGAGTTTTAAAACATTGCTTGGCCCCCTCCAGAAACAGAAAAAAAAAAAAGAAAAGAAAAAAGTGTCCTAGGATTGACGTGCCCCCAGCGTACATAATGTCCATTGTGTGTTCCCTGAGACACATTATCGTGACAGGTACTTCCGCCCATCTGTTTATTTATCACCTCTTTATTGTGTAATCTGCAATAAAATAAAACATGAAAAATTAACTATCTACATATCAGTGTCGAACTCATGCATGTGTAGAAGAATTTTAAAGGATACAAAGGACAGAGAAAGAAAACTAAATATTCTTTCTCGACAACTCCAAGTAAAATGATTCTATTGCTCAAATTAACCCACCCTTGCGACCCGTGCATGAGGTGTAAAAGGAATTAATTAACAATTGTTTAAGTAAAAAATAAAGTTTGCTTACTTCTTGCAATCAAAGTAATTGGGTGCGCCGGTTGATGTAATAATTTTTTCTTAATTACAATAAAATTATTAAACTTCTAATAAACATATGGAAGTGCATCCAAGCAGGGACATTCAGTACGCAGCTGCTCTCCAAAAAAGAGAGAGATGATAATCAATGTGAGTGATCAGTGGATGTTAAATTCCACACATTTTCCTCAAGGTTGCAAACAAACAAAAAATCCCTTAACTATTAATATGTCAACAAATAAATTTATATATAAAAATTTACAAACTAAAAATTTTAAATAAAAACTAGTGAAATATATTTTGCATGGCCCAAATTTAAGGACAATGACAAGGGGGAGGACGGCGCAGCCCCCTGTCAATGATATCTGAGGCGTCACTTGCCGTTCGTTGTCAACGTGTCAGTGATGCCGGATGAATGCATCCCACTCGCCTATTCCTCATCATGTCATGTGATTCTTTCCCTTTTTTTATGTTATTTTATTTTTTTGAATAGAAGCTGAATACCATGAGTCCATGATAGATGGGACGCAAAGATCAACAAAACACTAAAAACAAAAAGCAAATAAAAACCTATACCATCTTATTATCTTTCAAAGAGAAAAAGGCAGCAGCATCCCTATTATGTGATTCTTTCTTCAACATTATATCCTTTATTATTATTATTATTATTATTATTATGGTAATAAATATGTCCTTTTATTATTGTTAGATAAATTTTTGTACTCACACACTCCTCTTATTTTATTTATAAAATACTTATCATATAATTTGTCAAAATTAAAAAAATTTAAAATTTATTAACTCTATTTAAAAATTTAATAATTTATCAACATTACTTATTAGATATACATATTTTAACAATATATTTTTTCTTTTCAACATTTAATAAAAGTGAAATGAAAAATTGAAAATAAAAATTTAATGAGGTGATTTACAAATAAAATAAAAAAATCTCCTTCCTCTACCTTATAAAGAGAATTGGAGCCATACCAAAATATAAGGGATTAGTAATTAATTCATAGTTTTAAAAAAATAGTAGTTGAAATCTTACTTTTTTTGATTTTATTTATAAATCATTTCTATCAATCTTATTAATATTAATAAAATAAAAATATAAAGAATTAAAATAAATAAAATTTTAAATGTAACCTTCAAGTAAAAAGCAAAAAACAAATAAATAATATAATATTATTTTTTTGTATTTCTCTCTCTTACTCTTCAAGAGTAGTTTGAAAATTTTAATTTAAAACAAAATAATTCTATTAGCTAGTGACTTTATAAAGTGAACCAGGTATACTCCTAAAGTTGACTAATATATAGGATTGGAGAAGTAATTTCTTAAAAAAATTACATATTTTTAATTTTACCCTTATTAAATATTTTATATAAATACTTTAATAATAACAATTAAAATTTTAATGCATTATTTTTAAAAAAAAATAATAAATGAAGTAGGGTATAGTCGTAAGGATTAATGAGCATTTTAAATTTTAAAAATTATTTAATGCCCTTTATATTGGACCAAATAAAATTTTTAGAATACATCATATATTATAGTCTAGATAAAATATTATATAATAAAAATATGTCATATCACATGGTGAATTGCTTGTGAGTAATCAAATAAAAAAAAAAGCATGTCATGTCAAATTTATTTAATTTTATGTGTTATGTCTCATTTATGTTACTTTAAATTATTTTTTTATTTTCTTTATTCTGTCCCCTTGTTCATGATAATGACAGAAAGAGAAAAAGCAAGAAACTAAAAAAATATTCTATTAGAAAAATATTAAAAATAATAACACATGAGATTTTATTTTATTAATCTAATACAATTTCATTAGACAGAACATGGTTGAGATGGTACTGCTAACCCATGCAAGGATTTTATTACTACAATAATAAATAATTTCCTTTATTATTCCTCAATCACTGTTAACTATAATATACAATGCCCCCAAATGTATTCTAAATCCATGGCTCCTATAAACATTAATTGATGGATCTTGGAATCAATCTATTTAGTATATATTGAGGTTCACAAATTATTATTATTATTATTATTATTATTATTATTATTAAAAAATAAACATTTGAAAAATACTAATTTGTGGTGGTGAGATCTGCAAGAGTGTCAGAGATTTTAGGTCCTGTTTAGTCATTGAAAAAAAAATAGAATGGAACGGATTAAAAATACAAAGGGAAAAATAAAATGATCAAAAAGAATGATTAACCACATTTATAAAGGATATGAGTAACTTAGACCACGTTTGGTTACTATAAAAGAATGAAACGAAATGAATTTAAAAAATTAAGATAAAAATAAATTAAATTATCCTTTTTTCTCTAGTAAGCATGATAAAGCTCATGAATATATACTACAAATATGTGAACCATCATATCGTTCAAAAATCTCATGAATTGTGATTTTCAACTTCATAAACTAAATTATCCCTACTCCTTATGAATGTATTCACACATCCCCTTTAATCATTTTTTTTTACCTTTATTTTTTCAATCTATTTCATTTCATTTTTTTCAGCAGGCAAACGTGACCTTAGTTTATGGGGTTTGGAATTATGATTTATAAATTTTTTTAAGGGTGTGATGAATCCTACATTTTTATTATATATTAATAAATAAAAAAATTAATCTTTTAGTCATTCAACTTTTAAGTCTCTTGTAACTCAGTTCTTCAATTTTTGAATCACTTAAAAATTAATCCCTTAGCTTTTGTTAATGTTTTTATGTTAGCTTATATCTTACATCATTGAGCAAGAGGAAGATATTTTAAAATAATATGAGTATTTTTTTTATTCTTCTTATTTGATAAAAAATTTAAAAAAAATTAAAAATAAGAATTTAGTTATAGGTGAATCAAAAATTGAAAAATTGAATCACTGCAAGTTATAGTTGAAAGACAGAATTACAAGTAAGTTAAAAATTTAAGGATTAAAAAATTAATTTTTTCTTAATAAATTTTATCATCCTTGCTATAAAGATGAAGGGTGACTTAATTAATTTTTGTGTTGATTTTTTCAATATATAATTCATTTTTATATTAAGTTTGTAATCTATTTTATTTCATTCATTTTTAGTAACCAAACGAGACTTAAAATATAACCCATCTTAAAATAACCCAACCTCAAGCAACTATGAGTATTTTAGGGTCCCTTGCTGTATTTTTTCTTAAAGTACAAGGATAAAAATGTAATTGACTGGAAAGAAATAAAATTTTATAGAAGACGAGCACGTGAAATGAAAATTAAGATAAATACTTGTGTTATTAGTCTTAGGGAAATGGGAAATATGTTAAAGGGAAGAAAAACGCAAAGACTAGTGTAAGCTGATAAAAAAGAATTAGAAGTACACGCAAAGCTCGGGAAAAAAATAGGAGACGATGGAGTTGGGTGATTATTTGTGTGTTTACCCAAAAAACCAAACGGGGGTGGTTGATGCTTGATAGCAGATCACAAATCTAAATGATTCATATTTGATGTGATTTATACATCTAACATTTTGAATGGCCCAAGTTTGACCACGGTGACGAGAGGGAGGGGGTGCCAGGCGCCCATTTGGTGATGGCAATGCCAGCGGCGTCGTTATACGCAATGATTAAAAAATCAGATTAGGCTGATCGGAATATCAACTCAATCAGCATTGTAAAAATTATTTTGAGAGTTGAGTAGAGTTATGCCATTTTAAATTGACAGTAAAATCAAATTTTGTTTTCAAAAACAAGGTTGTTCAAAATATTCTCTTCAAAAAAATTTTATCAAATTTTTAAAAATTAAATCTGATTGAATCATTTTGTATCATATGACTTGTTAAGTTATAATAAATTTAAAATATTTAATTTTATTTTTAATTAAGTATCAATTTTATATTTATTTTTAATATTTAAATTATTATATACATATATAATTTTTTAATTTAATTATTAATCTAATTAATTGAATTATATAAATTGTAAATTCCTAAATCTTTGGTTTAATATTCTGTTCAGTTTTAAAAACATTGTTTGTACGTTCGTTACTGTACCACTAGTGCACGTGGCTCCCCCTTGCCTCTTTCCCATCACCGTCATTCTTGGAATGGGCAGGGCCCTTAATCTAGACACGAATGACCAGGTCTCTTCCAAAAAAACCAAAAAATGCCTATTCTTGGATGGGCAGCTGAGGCGTTCATGATCTATTGACGTGGCCCCTGCATATAATGTTCATTGTATGTCCAGTAAGAGACAGAATTATTGTGACAGGCTAGGCCAAAAAAAAAAAATTACACCCGTGCATGAGGTGTAAAAGTAATTAAAAATAGTTTAACTAGTAAATAAAGTTTGCTTACTCCTTACAATCAAGGTAATTGGCTGGATTATTTTATTTCCTTTTCATTGACAAGCTTTAATTGCATTCAATACTCTTTGGGTGCTCCACTTGATGTACTAAATCTTTGTTGACTACAATAAAGTTATTAAACTTCTAATAAACGTGTGGAAGTGCATCCAAATAGACATTCAATGACATTTCACCCAAAAAACAAAAAAAACAGAGAGATGATGTTCCATGAGTGAGTGGATGTCAAATTCCACACACTTTAATGTGTGGGGATGATATTGAAACACTTGAACATATGCTTCTAATATGTAACTGGGCCAAGATGAATTGGTTTGGTTGTCCTATTGGTTTATTGATTAATCTTGCTGAGGCCTTTCATCTGGGAATTTGGCTTGAAAAATTCTTGTTGAATAATGATACGGATATAGACTTCTGCAGGGCTTATGTTGCTACCTTGGGTTTGTTTATTTGGAAATTTAGATGCAACAAAGCCTTTGAACAGGTGGAACCAGATCCTACAAGGGCAATTGAAATGGCAAATTGCTATGTCAGTGAGTATTGGAATACCCACCCTTTAATGGACACACCAGTACCTGCATCTCCTTTGAGGATTGATAAACAATGGAAAAGGCCTCCTTTTGGTATTACTAAAATGAATTGCGATGGGACGTACTATAGCAGGAATCAAAAAGCTGGTATTGGGGTGGTGGCACATAACTATGAGAACATGTGCATGTTGACTCTGCTTTCCTTGCTGAATTGTTGGCTCTCAAGCAAGCTATAACCCTTGCGATTGAATGGCCTCTTGAACGGGTGACTATTGAGACAGATTGTAGTGATTTATTTAGTGCTATCTCCGCAAGAGGACTGACTTACTGTCCTTGGAAATATCATGGTGTTCTCCGTTTGAAATAATGAATTTATTATCTCTTAAATGATTTATTTAAGGACTGACTGAATGATTTATTTAATTCCCAAACAAGTTGATCTTCACCTCTTTTCTCTAACCCTTGTGATTTTTAAGGACTCTGCTCCTCTCTACTTGTGGTACGTTTGCTGGAAAATGAGAATCATTCATCAAATCGTGGCTCTCATCGCTGTCTTTGTTTAATCTGCAAACGCAGTCAAATCATTGAAGCTTCTGATGGTCCTAGAATCCGATTCGTAAGTCAATTTTCTAACATGACATTGAAACTTGAGATCTAGGAGAGTTAGAGAGAGAGAGAGAGATAGTTAGAGAGGTGGGGCAATGAGTGATACTTTGATTGGGAAATTATGAAAGGACACAGATGAGGTTTATTGAGTGTATATTTAATTTTTAATTTATTAAAAATTCATTTAATAAAAATTTATTCGATAGAAGTTTATTTAAAAAAATTAATTGTTATAATAAAATTTATATTTAAATATATTTTTTTAAAAATCAGTTTGATAAATTAAAAATTATTTAGTTTGTGATAGTAAAATGTATTTTTAAATATACAATTATAAAAATTGACATTGATTTATAATGATTTATAATTTTTATTATATGAATGTAATATATTTAAAATATTTAAAAAAGGTGATAAAAATTTTAAACAACATAAATTTTAATTTATAATGCTAAAAATTTAATTTCTAATTATTTGTATTTTTTAATTTGTAAGTTTGGAAAATGTGATAAAGATTTATAATTTTTATTGTACATTAATGTTAAAAAATAACATGATTAATTATTCAATTTATAATGCAAAAAACTTGATATCTAAGTATTGTTATTGAAATAATAATTATATTTTTAATAAATTAACTATTTTTTAAATAAAAAATAAAATATTAAAATTGAGATAATATGATCAAATAATATTTTATTTTTTAAATAGTTACGTTTTAAAAATTTATTTTTAATTACTGTTTAAATATATTTTTAAAATATATTTTTTATAAAATATTTTATTTAAATAACTTTTAATTTTTTAAAAATAAAATTTTACTTTCTGTGATATAGAAAAAAATCAAACAGACCCTGAGCTTGTCATTTGTGAATGGAGGAGGGATACAGGAGGCATCAATTCCCAAAAGCCATAAACAAAGTAAATCACAAATTATGAGGCTTCTCTCCGTTCCCTGCTCTTGACTTTTGTGTCTTGTCTTTCTGATGTGTTGTCACTTGCCCTCCTCTTCCATCAACCCTAGTTAGTAGGCTTTGCGTGGCACACAATGAATCCCAATACATATGCAAACAAATTTAACCAACGTTAGTTGGGTTCGGAGGGGAAAATAACATATGGCCTCATGAGCTGGATTTTTAGCATAATATTGAAAATCAAATCAACCCGATCAATTGAATTGATATATCATTAAACTATAGCTGAAATGTTATGTTTATGACTAATTTAATCATGATTTAATCATAATTTTGACCATTAATTCTTGAACAAATGCCTTAACTAATTCAATTATCAATTTTCATTACATTAATTTTGAGTTTAAATTCAAAATTGAGTAAAAAAAGATTAAATAATTGGGGAAAAAAATTTTCATCTTAAAGTCAATCTCACTAGAACTCAAATTAGTTAGGATAGTATCGAATATTGAATAGTATTACAAATTCTTAAATTTTCAATTTGTTAAACATAATATTTGAATACATTCATAACATTTATTCCCTTATCTTGTTGCCATGGCCATTTATACAAGTAGTCCCATCAAGCAATTGGATTAATATTTGTTATTATTTAATGGATTGTTGAAGACTTTCTGGTTCCTCTGTCACTTGTTCATTGTGACCAAGGTAGTTGACATAATAATCGACCCATTTACTGCAAATTTGCCCAAAAGAATTCCTGAGAATGAAAGAGATCGATCATATCAGAAATTTATTCGAGAGAGAAAAATATAATCCAGTCTCAATTATCTATGAGTCTTGTGTCTCATCATACAATTGATCCACTGTCGTCCACAGTTTGCTACCGAAAGCATCCAGTTTGAACAATATCCTTTTTTTTAACCAAAAAGAGAAACGATATATTAGGAACAAGATTTTAATGCATGCCCGGGGTAATATAAAGCACATGTACTCAATTCTCTGTTCCACCAAACTTGCATGCTCTGTCTTTACAAATATGTGATTCCTAATTCATATTACTCAGTGTGTGTTTGGTTTTTAATTTGTCAAAAGTTAGTTTAATGAAAGTTTAGTTGGCAAAAATCAGTTTATTGAAAGTCAGTTATTGTAATGAAATTTATATTTGAATTTATATTTTTAAAAGTCAGTTTAATAAATTGAAAATTGTTTGGATTAATAAAAATTTGTACTTATGAAATGTACTTTTAAATATTCAATTACTAAAAAGGACATTGATTTATGGTAATTTATAATTTAGCATATTTTATTGAAATTAAATGTTTTTCATTAAGAATTTTATTTTCTTGACCCATTTTATTACTTGGACAATTTTTATCCTTATTTTTAAAACTTTAGTTGGTTCAATTGCATTAGATTAATTTAACTTTAATTACTTTGTGTTTTTAAGAAATTGGAGGGCCAAGTTGGTAATTTATTCATTTTTATTTTAAATTATATTTTTGACTTTTCAAAGGCAGATCATCTGGCATGCACGAAGGAGAAAGAAAAAGAAAAGAAGAGAATGCAAATGAGGGGAGATCAGCATCGCGCACGAAGATCGCTCTTCACCACTTTCTCTTAATCAAGGCTTGGTCGCACGAGTTCGTCGAGGAGAATCTGCCATAACCACCTGAGTTTAGGGAGACAGCGATAGTCCACTGCGATGAGCTTTTCTGGAATGGTGGAGATGGAGTGACAGAACACGAGCTTGCTCATGGCAAGAATGAAAAAAAACAATGGAAGGTATCATTGTCAAATATAATGCTCAGATCTACATTCACGTTTGAAAAGTAACCTCTTGGAGCTTTTGAAAATTCACATTCAGCCCATCTCCAAATGTGCTTTTTTAATGTGTTTTTGTTCAAAAAAAAATCTTTCAAACAACATTTCACATCTCAAAAATTTTAAAAAAATTTGAGATGTAGAATGTAATTTTTCCAAACGATCCCTCAATGTAAAATCGCTTGTGTACGATAACTGCTAGTAGACAAACACTACTATTTGGAAAGTTTGCGCTGTTTGGGAAAGAATTTAAGTAAAGGTGACAAGGATGCATGCTCCGAAATTCGTCCAAATCAAATCACAAATCGAAATGATTCATATTTGACATGATTTATATATTTTGAATGGCCCAAATTTGACGACAGTGACAAGAGGGAGGAGGAGGAGGGCCGGGCGCCCTTGTTGGTGTTGACAATGCGGTGACGGATTCAAGGGGGCCACGCAGGGGGCACAAGGTTTTTAAAAAATTGTTTTATTTTCACTTCTAAAAAATGATAAAACTAACTTTTGATCCACCACAATTATATAATTTTGTGTTTTGGCCTCCGTAGAGTGATTTCTGCATCCGTCCTGACAATGCCAGAAGTGTTATTTTACCTTTGTCATTGTGTCACTGATGCACGTGGGCTCCCCCCCCCTCTTCTCCATCACCGACATTCGTGTGATTGTAGTAGTAGTAGTTGTTGTTGTTGTTAGAGTTCTACGTAAAGCTTGAAAAAAATAGAAGACTCTTGGGTTTGGTGATTATTTGTATGTTGATTGGTGATTGATGCTTGATGGTAGATGATTTTAATTAGCAGAGGGCATCTTCTATTTATAAACTAGCTTCACTTAGCTTGTTTCGTATTTTTCATTTCCTTTCATTTTAACATGAAAATTTTTATTTTTTCTCACATATATGTATGGTTAAATACGATATATATATATATATATATATATGTATTAAGAGAAATAGAGAATTAAAAGCGTATGTATTTTTTTTATTAATTAAAAGCCACAGAGACGTTGTGTTAAACAGCATATTATGTCATGTTAGAGTATAAAAATTTTTTACACTCGAGTGGTAGAGTGTTAAAAATATAAATATTAAAATTGTTAATTGAGGCCTAATGTATCAATCAATCTGTGCATTTTTTACATTCAATTTGTCATCCACGATCTTTAACAAGATTTTAAATTTTATTGATAGTGGCAATTAGGAGGTGATTTGTAGAGAATTTATTGTATATTAATGTGAGACCTTTCATAGAATTAAAGTAGATATAAACTTTATTAATTTTTTATCCCAACAAATATTTAGTTCTTTTAAAATGTCTAAAAATTTGACTCTCGTATATGGAAGATAGCCAAAATACTTGAATAAGCTTTTGAAAACCGAGATGCTTAGTCCTTCCAACAATGGAGCATGTATTTTTGAATACGGACATATTTGAGGCTGGTGTTATGTTTGTTGTTAAGTCGGGAAGAGTATACCTTCATTGCAGATCACACATGCACTTTTTTATTAAGTCCTACAACTACGTTTACAAAATAAATATTAATATTAAAAAATTATTTTAATATTCTTAAAGTAAAATTAAGAAGTGAGGTGATAGATAAATAAATTATAAAGGTAAATTAATAATTTAATTTTTTTACCATAAATACAAATAATAAATTAACTTTCTCCTTTATTTTATCTTAATTATAAATTTTTTTTAAATTTATGTGAATTTCTCTTAAAATCAATTGTTAAGAGTTATAAAATATAAATATACCGTCTACTTTTAAGTTTTTTATTTTCACCCATCTAATAATTTGTTGACAGTCGCATATATGTTGGACTAAAATACCATTCATGATATATTATTTTAAATTTTTATTTGTATTTTAAAATACCATTCGTGATATATTTTAATTTTATTAATTACATTATAGGTCCCATATCTAGTTTTTCATCATTAAAATTTCTTTTACACATCTAACACCTATTATTTTTACGGTAGGCTCCAACTCACATTTTTTAAGAGTAGTCCATACACCACTTTTTCAAACCACATTGCTCCAATTTCTAAGATAATTAAATTTATTAAAATTTCATGTTTTTTTCATTCTTATTAGATCTTCAAGTCATAATAATTTTAAAATATATAAACATATAAATAATTTATAGTCAAGCCCGACTCTTGACATCTCCAGTTTCAAATTTATTTAAGTTGGTTTAACTATCCCAAATTATTAAAAATTATTTATTTTATTTTTCTCTTTATTGGATCCATAAATTATGTCTTTGAATTTTTTTGACCAATTTATATATTTAATTTTGAAAAAGTTACAAAATTAAATTTTTTGGTAATTTAAATTATTTCTAGACATAGTTATATTTAAATAGGAGCATTTTAATTCAACACATGTGGCTTAATGGTCAATTAATGATTAGGTAGATGAAAATAAAATCTTAAAAATAAAAAAGAGGCTTGTATTTTATAACAATTTATATTAAAAAAATATTTATATAGGTTTCAAAAAATAGAAGAGAGGTATTATTAATTAAGATAAAATAAAAAAATGTCAAAATATTTTACTTACTTATAAGTTTCATATTAATTATTTAATTTTTATAGGTCTAACGTGTACTTCTTTTATGATAAGACCAACATAATTCTCTATCTTTTTTCATTTTTACCATATCATATTTAAAAATTTAATAAATATATATATATATATATATGTAACAAAAATTCGGATGGGTACTCATCCGACGGCAACCCACCTAAAAAAGTTAACAAAAAAATTAAAAAAAAAAGAAAGAAAGAAAAGGTTGGCTGATCGGGCTCAGCTCGCGTACCAAAAAAAGCAGATTACATCAACGTTACTGTTTATTTACTGTAGATGGACTATTCCAAATTTATATATATACACATAGATTCTTTATCTTTTTTATTTTTACTATATCATATTTAAAAAATTAACGAATATATATATATATATATACAAAAATTCAGATGGATACAGCGTACGGGACAAAGCAGATTACATGAATGTTACTGTTTATTCATTGTAGACGGAAGATTTCAAATTGATATAGATGCTCCCTCCGAGCTAAATTATGGAATATTTTTTAAAAAAATTTTATCTTAAAATATAAAACATTTTAAATAGATTAAAATTTTATTAAATACATTAATTTTAATATTATTTTTTATTTATAATTAATTTTTATTATTTTTTAATATATTGAATAATAAGTATTTTAAGAAATTTATATTTTTATTTTTAAAAAATAAATTTATTAAGTAGGTTAATAAAATTTATTAATATATAAAATTTTATTTAAAAATATTTTATAATTTAAAACGGAGCAAGTAATATATAAATGCTCTAGAATGCGCTGCTTTTTTACCCGTCACCTTCTTGGGGCTGGGGCTCGCCGATTGACGCATAGGGATTTGATGGAGAACTCACTCCAATTCATTTCCGAAGTGATGCACACGTGTCGCTTTCTCCCCCTTGGAATTTAGTTTTAGGCGTTTATTAACCGTATTACAACTTTACAAGGGAGAGGAATGTGTAAAATAGGGACTGTACATGAGTTTTGTCCTTTCCTGTATCTATACCCCGTGTTTGACATGCCGGGCAATATTTTAATTTTTAAAAATAAATATAAATATAAATATTAAAAAATTATTTTCATATCTTAAAGTAAAATATATTATTTTTTCCTTTATTTTATCTTAATTATAAATATGTTCTTATTAACAGTTATAAAATTTAAATATACTTTTAATTTTTAAATTTTTTACCCATCTAATTATTAATTGATAGTTACTATTTTTAATATATTTTTTAAAATTTTTATTTTAAATTTATTAGTCATGCATTATTTAGTATTTTAAAAAAAATTAAACACATACTCCATTTTTTTAAATGTAAGGCATTTTTAATTAAATTTTATTCTCAATAAAATAGTTATGTATTTTTAAAATAACACTATCTTTCTATATTTACTATTTAATTGGGTGTTTCACTCTAAAATAAATGTAAAATAATTTACTTATTGTTGATATTTTTTAAATAAAATTTCAATAATTATACTTTTAAATACTAAAAATGCCTTATATTTTTAAACATCTAACTCTTAAAAAATAACTTTTAAAAAATATCTTATATTTTTTAATGAAAGGATTAAGTTTAATAAAATAATATTATAAACACGCATCTGCTGAATAAACTAAATGGAATTAGAGATAAATTAGTCAACATAATTTATATTTATTTAAATTTTATAATTTTTGTTTCCTAAGGCATCCCCATAGTTGATAAATAGAGTCTAAAATTTTAACGGAATGATACATATAAGAATAGCTTTTATTTGCAATGTGTTACTCTTATACATATTAAAAAAATTAAATTATTTTTTAAAATTTCTCGCATCTTGCAATTTAAAATATAATCTACATCATTCTTTTTTAAAATGTGCTGCCCCATGTATCACCTTAAGAAAATAAAATATATATCAAACGAATCGTATTACAATTTATGTAATAATATTATCTATAAATCATAATTATAATAGTTCTAAATCAAGCAAATAATATACTTCATGCTTTACTACCAGTTATCAATCATACATACAAGCATTACAAGTAATATAATGATTATTAAAAAAAGATAAGGTGTGCAGTGAAAGATAAATTCATTAATATTATATAATTAATTTGTAGTCCATAATTTTTGTTGCTCAGTATATCAATATTTTTTATAGGTGTTCAAATCATAATCAACTTTTACATATAAATAATATTATAATAAATTTTTATTCATTATGCATTTAAAAAATATAAACAAAAACTTGTTCTATATATGCTTACGCAGACCATTTTAATTTTTTACATTGTGTTAATAATAAATGCATAGAAAATTCTTTATATATCTAACACATATTATTTCATTATGAATCTTATACTCACCATCAATTTTTACTATAAAATCTTACATGATCTTTTAAAATATAAAAATTTTATTATTTTTTCCACCTTATTTAAATTTTTAAAATATATAAATGAAGGCCCACTCACATTTTTTAATAGTAGCTCCCACATACCACTTTTTTAGACCACATTACTCCAATTTTTTTAAAATCAAATTTATTAAAATCTTACATTCCCTCGATTACCCTTAAAGCTTCAATTTATATCAAGTTTAAAATATCTTAACATATAAAAATTGTATAGTTGAGCCTATGTTGAAGGGAAAGCCAATGCTTCAATCAGCCTGTAAAAAGCCATACCTAGAGATCAAATGCAAAGAAATTGATATTTTCTCTTGCAAAAAGAAGACTCATTCCTATAAATACAGAAGTAAGCCGTTCAGTCTAACAAGACGGCGTTCTTTTAGGTTCTTCAAACATAAAACCTCAAAACCTAAGAAATCAGATAGATGTTTCATTTGCAGTCAAAAAGATGTCCCAACAAATAAAAAAAAAGACACGAAACTATTATTATCCCTTGAGACCATCATTCCTTTTGATAGTGATTAGAATGTTGAATCAGTTCTTAAAGAACAATCAGAAAAGGATTAAGACACTCATTATGTTATACCAGTCTCTGATGATAGCTCAGATGATGAACAAAATTACCACAATACCTACCTCTTCATGCCATTAGGCCCAGTCCAATAAGAACCCTTAGCCTAACACCTATAGGTCTCATAAATCTTAACCAACCACCTCATTTACTATAGCTCAGTGTAAAAATTCAGATATTACCCTCCAAATATGATAAGCCCATCTCTGTTATTGCATTTATAAATACTGGCTCATGTAGAACTATCATGGGACCTTATATTCTCTCTTGAGAAGAATGGGTCCCTCACAGCGAGTACTTTGTTACAGCTGATAAGAAACTCTTTAAAATAGATCTTATTATCAAAAGAAAAATTGATATAAGATTTTTCCCTGGATGCACTTACTGGATAAATTTTTTTAGAAGCAATCTCCCCATTGAAGACATTCTTGTTGGATTTGATATGTTTAAAGAAACTAAAGATTTACAAATACTCCCTATGTATTCATTTCAAACAGTTTTTCAAAGAATACACTGACATCTCAAGCATTAAAGAGATCCAACAAGCCCCTCCAAGATATGAACAAATCAAGAATCAACTTCTTGAATTTTACTATGAGAGTCATGATCAATCTCTATATCTATCTCCTTTATGAAAAAAGAAAGAGTTTTTTATCAAGCTCCCTTTTAAGAAGAATGAAGATGACAACTTGACTAAGCATCCTATTCTAGGATGAATCTAGAAGATCTTGCCTTGGTTAGAGAAGAATGTGAAGCCTTATTTAAATAAGGTCTTATTGAATTAATAAAGTCAGATTGGGCTTGTCAAGCTTTTTATGTGGAAAATAGATCTAAAAAAATAAAAAAAAAAGGAAGAAGAGGTTGGTGATTGATTATAAACCTCTTAATGCCTTCATTTAAGATGATAAATTTCCTTTGCCCAAAATTAAAACTCAAGCAGTACATTTGAAACAAGCCAAGATATTCTTAAAATTTCATCTTAAAGTAGGATTTTAGCAGCTTAAAATAGATCCTTTGAATAGATACAAGACAACCTTGTGCATTCCAAATGCTCGATATCGATGGACAGTCTTGCCTTTTAGATTCAAGACCGCCCCATCACTATTTCAAAAGGCCATGATCATAATCTTTAAGCCCATTATCCATGGTGCTCTCATCTACATTAATGATATTTCATTATTTTTAGAAACTGAACAAGAGCATAAAAACCTTTTAGCTCAATTTTACAAGATCATTCAACAGTACGGGATTATGCTTTTATCTTGAAAAGGATATATTGGCGCAGCCCAAATTGAATTTTTAGGTATGTTAATTCAAGATGGTCAGTACCAACCTAATCCACACATCATTGAGGAATTATTAAATTTTCCTGATGAAAACTTGTCCAAAACTCAAGTACAACAATTCTTGGGTATAGTCAATTATATCAAAGATTTTATTCTTCACGTATCCAATCATACCAGTCAACTATCCAGACTTTTAAGAAAAAATTCACCTCCTTAGGGTCCTAACTAGACAAAAGTTGTTTGCCTCTTAAAACAAATTTGTCAGCATCTTCTTCCACTTAAGATTCCTGACAAAGGATAAGGTATCCTATAAATTAATGTTAGTTATGATTTTTAGGGAGCCTTACTTCTTGAAGAAGTAGATGGGAAAAGGAATTCTTGTAGCCATGCTAGCAAAAAATTCAAACCTTATAAAAACATTACCACATAGCCTACAAGAATGTCTTAGCTGTGAAACGTGACATTAAAAAATTTAGCTTTGATCTCAGCACCTACTACTTTATGGTAGAAATGGGCAACACATCATTTCCTAAAATCCTAAATCAAAACAAGAAAGTCCTCCTTATAGCCAGACTCTTTTGATGGAAAGATTGATTTTTTCGCTATAAATTCACAATCTGATACATTAAAGGAAATCACAACACCGTTGCTGATTATCTTACTCAACCTAAAAAAATCAACCTTATCACTCTGCCAAAAAAGCTACCCCTCTTCATCCTAAATATAATGCCCAGTAACTTAGTTTTGCTACAAGGACACAATCTAACCATTGTCCTAAAAGTCTAAAAGCTAGCTAGAAGAAGCTTATTTTACTGGATTCACATCCTCCTTCATAAATCTCACATCTAACCTCAACTTGAATATTTTGATATTCAAGCTCTATATCTTGTCCTTCCTTTCATTAGAGGCCCTATTCCAAATGAATTTATGTGGTATATTTAGTCATCATCCTTTCTTTATATCTATGTTGTAGCTGTTCCTTTCCTAGAAATGTATCATGTCCTGTATGACTCAACTGTTGAATGTTCTACCTTATGGAAGCTCCTTGAATGGTTTTCACCTATTTTTAGATAGTGCAAGGAACTTTCTAAGTAGTTTAGAAATAATTATTATGGAAAGTCCCTCTACATGAACAAAAGGCTTATTCCTTCTTCATCCTCTATCACCTTTTTAATATTAAGGGAAGACTTTATGTGGCCAACCAAGTTTACTTATGAAAAACTATTGCTGACTGGAAAACACATGAAAATTTTACTTTAATTGAATTACAAGAATTTTTATGTGAAATGAATAATTATCTAGTTCTAGATCCTCATCTTAAGTACACCTCCTTCGGTCCAATACCTCACGAACCTAGCTTGTCGTGTAATCCTTCTCCGTATGTCCAATACCAATTCCCTGAATAGCTCACAAACTTTGCTATACAAACAGGATACTCCACCTGGATGGAATCCTATGATGGAGCATCATCCTCCACACCTCTACCATTCTGACCAAACAGCCATGACCCATATCAAATAAAGACCCAGACTTATTAGCTATTCTCAAAGCTAAAAGAAACACTTGCACTAGGACCCACTCAAGATATGGATCGAGATGCTTGGGAAGAAGAACAATTGGAATAGCTCGTATGTAATAGGCCCTGCTGCTAGAAGGGGTCGAAAGGAAGAAAAGACTTAGCTCAACTTGTCACATGGCCAGGAATACATTTATAAGAGTCTACACTAATCACAGAAGAAATTTTCTTTTAATCACATCCTCTTTTGTGTATTTTATCTTGTTGTAATATTGTCAAAAATCACTTTTGATTTTTAGACAAAGTAGTTTGTTTTAGTCATATCAATATATTTTTACTCCTATTTTTACTTTTACCTTGTAATCATAATTGTCCGCTTGTAATCATGTACCATCTTCATCCTTCGCCCCATGTCTATATAAGGAAGATTTAGTTTCACTTGTAAGGCAGAACTCATTTGACAATAAAATCTTTTGCATTTCTCAAGTATATCTCTCTAAACTCTTTCCCTCTCCTAAAAGCTGGATTCTTTAATATCATGTATCTATTATATTTAGATTCAAGTATGCTTTGCACTTGCCTCTTTGAGGAACCTATGCACTAGAAAAAATCTGACCGACATTCATGTGTGTGAGCCCATGTCACTATGCTTGGAGATCCATAGGTTGAAGTGTCAAGGAGTTGAAGATTCTAAAGTGGTCGAAGTTAGCCCAAGAGAGGCATTGAGGGTCCTTACCTAATTAATATGCCTAGTAGCACTAAGACACAAGGATCTTTGAGACTAGGCTCACATGTGTCCCTTTCATATTTGATATGATTTATATATCTAATATTTTGAATGGCCCAAATTTGACGACAATGAAAAGAAGGCCAGGCACCTAGGGCCCCCAATTGGTGTTGACAATGCCAACAATGTTGTTATACACAATAATTAAAAATTTAGACTGGGTTGGTCTGAATTTTTACTCAATCATCATGTAAAAATTATTTTAAGAGTTGAGTCAAGTTGAACTATCTTGGACTATCTGATTTTCAAAAATAGGATTGTTAAAAAAAATCAATTTTTTATCAATTTAATTTAAAAAATGACCTTTTCTTAATCATTTAATATTATGTTGTATCATGTGGCTTGTTAAGTCATAACAAACTTAAAACATTTAATTTTATTTTTAAATTAAGTATCAATTTCATATTTATTTCTTACATTTAGATTATTAGTCATATATATAATTTTTAAATTTAATTATTGTGTCATCGATTGGCTATTGATCTATCTTGATTGAATTATGTGAATTGTCAATCACTTACCTTCTCAATTTAATATGTGCTTCGATTCTAAAAATATTGATTACACATTTGTCATTGTGTCACTAGTGCACGTGGCTCCCCCTTGCCTCGTCTCCATCACCGTCATTCATGTGATTAATGTGATTATTTCTTTTTATTATTATTATTATTATTATTATTAGATGAATACGTAAAGCTTGGAAAAAATAGAAGACGCTTGGGTTTGGTGATTATTTGCGTGTTGATTGTTGATTGATGCTTGATGGAAGATGATTTTAATTAGAAGAGGGCATCTTCTATTTATAAACTAGCTTCACGTGTTCCATATTCTTCATTTCCCTTCATTTTATTTTATTTTTTTCACATATGTGTATGGTTAAATATGACACACACACACACACAAACACACACACACAAACGGATAAATGGAGATTAAAAGCGCATGTATTTTTTGAACGCGGACATATTTGAGGTTGGTGTTTTGTTTGTAGCGTTGACGGGAAGGGCGGAATTTAGGCCACATATTTTTGGAACAAGACCACGTGGGTGGGATTGAAGCCGCACCACAAGTTCTATCAAACGTTAACATTTCACTGACGATTCTTGTCTTTTCTCCACCACACGAATTAGTATTCCTTCTATTTAATATTTTAAATTATTTTTAACTAATTTATATTTACTTAAAAATGTTTATTAATTGTAACCTTTACTCAAAATTATTTTTAAAAATTTATTAATGACTATACCTTTGAAAATAAAAATGCCGTATATTTTTAAATATGATATTAAAAAAAAAGTTTTATCATAGCGAGAGTAATTATAAATTTATAATGCTAAGGTTTGTACTTTCGTAATTACACGTCATTTTGTTGTCACGTCAATGGTTTTTCTGGCAAACAAGATATATATATATATATATTATTTTCCTTTTGATAAGTTTGTGGATCCCTGTACCGCTGCCCGTTCTCTGCAAAGGATAATTTAAACGGGCTAGCCAACCCATGATTCTTCATGTTCTCATGTTAAACGTGCGTGAATCCGTCTCCCAAAAAATTTAAAAAACAAGAAAAACGGTGTCCGGGCTTATCCTAGGATTTTTTTTTTTAATTTAAATTTTCAATTATATTATTTCATGTTCTTTTTTAAAATAGAAATTATGACACAAATGACTGTCGATTTTGAGCTCCTTTTCGAAGTCTATAAAAACTGAGTTTCAAAGCTCGACTTTGAAAAGAAAATCATTTTACAAACTTAAATTTTTATAAAAATAAATTTAAACGGGCTATTCGTCAAGTTTGATTTTTATTTTTGATTTTACTTTTGTTTCTATAATCCTAATTCAACACAGCAAATCAGGCATATTTTTTTGAAAAAATTTTAGTTAAAGGTTGTTATAGAGATTTAATTTTAGATAAGCATAAAAAATTTTTACAATTTTAGTTCAATTCAAAAAAAAATTTAAAAGAATTTTGATTATAAAAAGGCTAAAATAACCTTAACTTGTTATATATACTTGTTAATTACGAATATGAGTTGTAAATCATATAAGTTGATATGTCAATAATTATATAAGACTTGACATCATTTGGTCAATTATAAACAGTAACATCAATTATTAAATTGCTAACTTTACTTGTTAATTTCTTAATGTTAGTTGTAAATTACTGACAAGTCTTATACTTTATTAACATCAATTGTAAATTATTGACAAATATTGTAATATACAACTGATGTTAGTAAATTAATAGCTAATGTTATTGATTGTCTGACAAACCGATGTAATTTACAAATGATATTGATAAATTAAGAAGTACAATAAAAAATTATTAACTAATGATTTTTTAGACTTTTCTCCCCTGAACTAAATTAAAATTTTAAATTTTTTTAGACCCCCATGAAATTAAATCTTTTTGATGATCCTTAATTAAAATTCTCCCTAATTTTTTTTTAACTCCCTAATTTCCCTTCATTCCAATTGAAGAGGTAAGGACACACAAAAGGAAGGAGGGAAAAGACAATGAAGTCGTAAAATGATAGAGAAAGATGAAGATTTAAATGGGAAAAATATAGCTTTGCGTGTAACTCAATTGCAAATCTCAAAATTTTATTCACATATTTTTTTAAAAAGTAGTTGCAAATAAGTTGTAAATTATGTAAATCCAGAAGCTCAAGTGTTAATCTTAGAAGCTCATGTTAAACAACTTAAAAGATTAGCTGTGAATTCTAGACAATTCCCACAACTAAACCTCCAAATTTTTAACTGAAATTTTGATATTTAGAGCTAACTTTTGGGATTTATAAAAAGGTTAAAGGTTAAAAATGTTTTAAAACTTTTTTTAAAAAAATACTTAATATCCTAAACTTTTATTTAAAACAATCTTATCTCAAAATTTTAAAAAATGATGCTTTTTTGCCCTATATTTGACTTTAAATGACAATGACTGTTAACATTTTGAAATTTGACTAATAGGAGACACGTGTTGTCTGCTGGCAACTTGTCTCTCCTCTCTCCACAACACCATTCTACTCCATCTCCACATTCCTAGACACCCGTCCCTTCCCTTGTTCCTCAATTTCCTTCGCGAAAATAAAGTTATAGTTTCGCCTGCGAGCCAAGCACTCACCCTCGACACACGAATCATGGACCAAACAGGATAGTCATAATCAACAGCAGTCGAGCCTTCTGCAGCTCGTGGTCACCATCACAACAACCACAAGGGGTAGATGAAGGTGCCTGTGTTCAAGATGTTGCCATTAGACACAGTGACGATGAGAGGGACTTAGAATAAAATGAAAGCGATGAACGCGAGTTTGATGGCTCTCAAGAGGGTGTGAGATCAAACTAAGAAGGTGCAAGATCAAACCTGGTGTCGTGTGTGGGTTCATGCATAG
Source organism: Prosopis cineraria (assembly GCF_029017545.1). Taxonomy (NCBI): domain Eukaryota; kingdom Viridiplantae; phylum Streptophyta; class Magnoliopsida; order Fabales; family Fabaceae; genus Prosopis; species Prosopis cineraria. Next base: position 3,312,900 of record NW_026555339.1, on the reverse strand, counting down.
AGACTTGGGTTGGCACAAAGGTGATGAGGAGGTGCGACAAAGAGAACGAGTGGTTCGTGTATGGGTTCGACGAGGTGGTGGGAGTGCTGTAACTTTACCCTTACATGGTGGCCGGTGGGGCGGAGGTGAAATGCACCAGATATGGAGAGGGGATTGCACACAGTGAAGGTCGACGTGTGGGGTGTAATGTATCTGATAAAGGCAAGCTTGCTGTCTAGGTTGCTTAAGATGCTGAGAGAGCTTTAGAATCGATGCATGGAACGAAACGCCGAATAGAGGCCGACGGTGGCCCGACTATTACCATCACTTGTTTTAGTTTCAGTCGTCACTGTCAGGTGCCGCCAATGGAGGAGAAGAATGGTGGGGGAGGAGAGGACAGAAGAGGGAGTGAGAGACGAGAGAGTTTGAGAGGAGGATGAAGATCAACAATGCAGAGTGAGGGAGAAGAGGACATGCGCAAAGCATGTGCTTTCAACTATCAGACGTGAGTCAATGTTAACCGTAGGACAGAATTGTACTATTTCCAAAAATTTTATAATAATATTACTTCAAATAAAAGTTTAAAACATCAGTCACTGTTAGCAAGTTTCAGGGCATTTTTCGCCCTTTAATCCTTTATAAAACACCCACAATTTACAACTTGCTTGTGACTGATATTTTAAGATTTGCATTTAAGCATTCGAAATTGACATCCTAGTTATGTTGCTAAATACATAATGTTGTTTGCAGCGCAGCGTACGTACTTGTAAATAACGCGACTTATTGTATCTCATATGCTATATATTTCTTCTGGTGCTCTGTATAAGATCATTTTAACTAATTGATAAGAATTACAAAAATTAGTTAAGTTACTTATTAATAATAACTATGCCAATAATTTGTGTTGCCCTTTCATAATTTTCCTTACTATTAACGGAACTTTATCTTAATATTTATTCACCTAATAGAATAACTAATGACTTTCTTGCGGATTTAATTTGAAACCTAGGCCTACTCCTGAAAAAAAAAAAAATCTACTATCTATATAATCCATCAATGATCAATTATTCATATAAAAGCTGAATAAGGATAAACAGCAACACCGGATTTTTTATATGACATCTATGACGCTTTTACTTCTATTTTTCTATACCAAAGAATAAAATAAAATAAAATCTTGTTAACCAGTATCAATTAATACCTGACTATTTTTAATTAAAAAATGTATAATATTAAAGCACAACGTATAATCTTATGATAACCAAAAAATAGTCTTAAATTTCTTTAATTTTAAAACAAAAATAAATATTTTTTTTACCTGAATAAGTTGTTTATCTGTATTTCTCAAACACTAAAACATCTTATTCGCATTGTTACTATTATTATATTCGAAAGTAGAATGTAGAATACTTTGCTACAGTAACTACGAATGACCAGCATTAGATGAATAATTTTAGTGGGGCATACATTTCATATCAAAGGAAGGCTAATGATCCCAAACTCTAGCATTCGAGAATCAGAGGAAGGCTCCAATATCCTTTTTTCTGTTCTTAGTCTTTCATAACATTATTGCTCGTGCATGACTGAAGTCGGTACAAGTTTATACGATTGATGCTCTACCTGTCACCTTCTTGGGGCTGGGGCTTGCTGATTGAAGCCAAGGGATTGATGGAGAACCATACCATGTGGATTGTTGAATCATTTTCCAAGTGATGCACACGTGTCCCTTTCTTCCCCTTAGATTTTACTTTTACACGTTTGTTACAACTTACAACAGAGAGGATGTGTAAGATAGCTACACATCCCACAAGGTGATTTCAAACATTATGAGGATACGAGGGACTGTATATGAGTTTTGTCCGTTCCTATAAACATCCAACAATTCACCATTTACATGTAGCATTTTAATGGTCCATCTCAACTATCAAGAAGAAGCAAAATTGCCGATAATAACTCGCTAGTTGGCTTACAATTTCTACTTTCAAAGAGTAAATAAGAGCATTGTTGGTCAAAAAGAAAAAAGTAAATAAGAGCAAAGATCGACTTGGTTGCCAATTTCATCTCAAGTTTTTGTTTGACCACTTTTCAAGAAGTCCTCTTCGTAGAAATCTTGCAAATCTTCATACATTTTCTTAAATCGGTTAACCATCTGGGCAGACCTTCTGCAATCCGCTTTCAGTCTCTCCATCTCCATTTCAGAAGCAGAGGAGCCCCGATTCTGGTTTAAAAGGTCGTTATATTAGATAACAGATATTTTACTAAGAACATCATTGCAAAATGACGATTCTATTGCTCAATGATGAGAATATATCTATCTATTAGTAATTCGCCTACGCACAACAAACCTGAAACTCCTTGATTTGATTAAATATCGCTTGAGAAGACATGTATGAAACATCCATACCCCTCTTGCCGTCGTAGAGGCTAACAATGGTCTTAACATCTGAATCTTCATTTATTGAATTTGAGTATTTTTCCAATGGCGGAGGTAATAGAGATCCCTGCCTCCTTGAGCATGATTGTAGAGTTGAAGAGATAGGCTTACTTGAGTCGAGCTGTTTTCTTACAACAAGAATATTATTTAAAGGTCCTACAAAATTCCCAGCAGATTAACATTAATATGACATTAAGATGGACAAGGCCATGTCACATTGGTCAAAAAATAAATTAAAGATGGTATGCATTTTGCTTTTGCAATTGCGCATATATAGATAGGATCTAGCTCTATAACATAAATGGTGTTAATCCAACTAAGATCGGCAGAGCAATTTGGTGCCATGCCTATTAGCTGATTCACGCAAGTGCAAAATATCATATATTTACTCTTTCGCTTTAGATATATTAAGACTTAGGCCCTATTTGGTACAGTATTGGAAAGGTGGAACTAGGATTGTGATTGATTAGTACCAGGTTTTTAAATTTGGTATGAAGTAATGGAAAATTCAATCCCAATACCAGTGTCACCTGCATGGGATGACCCAATACCACCCCCCATCCTATTGGAAAATCATTCTTGGAATTGATTACTTTCAGACCAAAATGCCCTCCCACTCTCTTGTTTCTCTCCACCGCCCTCCACCCCATTCTTTGGTCTCACTCTCACTCAAGCTTCATGATAGATGACCCTAGCGATGCTGACACCAGCTGCTGGCCTCTCCTCCTCCGATGTCCAAGATGGGATTTTAATTCTGGAAGAGTACACTAGCTTCTTGCTTCTCTTTTTGGAATGCTTTTTGAAGCTTATTCTTTCTTTTGTTAGACGGTGGCTATGTCTGCAACTTCTCTCAGAAATGTAAGGATGGTGGCTATGTCTGCAACTTTGCTCAAGACTGATTTGTGCCTCTTGCCATCATCCCTTTCCTAGAGGCATAGCACTTCTCCAGAGATTGTGTTGGCCGCTTAAATCTTCAACTTGCCGAGCTTGTCTTTCCCATTACAGGTTACTGTCGGTGCCAGATCTGAATCGAGAAGAGGAGGGATCTGATTTATTTTTTTTGGGTGACCATTGGGGAGTACCTCCAGGGAGAAGATGAGGAGTTTTGTGTCTTTTACCCCATTTTTTGAGTCATGTGGCTGTCACTTTTTTTTTTTTAAAATCCCATCCCACACCAAACATGATTTTAAAAGTTATTCCCACTCCCAATCCCATGTCCAATCCCAATCCCTTAAAATTCAATGACTCATACCAAACAGGGCCTTAGAGTTATCATTAAGTTCTACTACAGAAAGTGATAGGATGAACATTGAACATTGATAGAGTCATGAGCTTAATCTGTATATAACAGTTTATAATAATAGACAACAGAAAATATCATATCACAAGTAACATGTATCGAACATAAATCTGAAAGAGTCAGGATAGAACCTTTTGCATGTTTGAACGTGCGGACAATATTATGAGTTCTAGCATTCCAAACCCGAATCGTTCCATCTTCTGATCCAGAGATTAACAAATTCTCACTTGCACTATATGTTAAGCAAGTAACTGCTTTGCTGTTGAGGGAAGGGGGAAAGGCAAGTTAACTTATCTGATCCAGGAATGATTATATTTGTGTGTAATACATCACGCATAAGCCTTTGGGCTCAAGGACAAAGCAAAGACCAAAATTTGCACAGAAAATTCAAATCAGCCATCCCGATATCTCGACAGAAATGTCAAAGCAATGATAACCGGAACAGCAAAGATCAAACTTCTAATTTCAAAGATTATGAAGGCTATGATACCATGTTAATTAATTATTTGAATGAAAAAAACTTAAACTTTCAAGTTAAGGAGCAAGACTAGATTTGTTAACATTTCTAACATTTTCAAAGGGGGATCATCATTAAGATTATTGGGTTTTCTTTTTCTATATTTCTAAGGCAAGCCACTCGTGTTGAACAACAGCATATATGTGGTCCGCTGGTGAAAAAGTAAAACCAAAAATCCACCGTCAGAAGCCCATATACAATGTTTTCAATGGAGAAGAGTGCATCACTGTGGAAACTAAACTGGCATATTGGCTTAAAGAAGGTGCTCCTTCCTCATAGGACTTTAATGACCAACCTAAGGAAAAATCTAAATTTCAACCCAACCATGAAAGATGTGCGCGAATTAGGTAAACTTGAAGAGAGCATGAACTGCCAAAAGCCCAAAACTAAGGTAAACTTGAATGATTGAGAGCATGAAGGGGAAAACACTAATAAACAGCCAATAGAGGCCCATGTTTCATAACATGTAGAGTAGAAATAGTAGAAATAACCTGTGATTAGAGAATGAACCGATGATATGCATGTCATGATTCTGACTAAAGATCCTTTCAGTGTTAAGACCGGCAATAAATATTTTTCCATCTCTACTGCCGGCATAAAAGACATGTTCAGCAGGATCCAATGCAATTGCATCAATTATTGAAGGGAATACTATATTTCTCAATAGTGTTCCTCTAGATAAGCTCCAAACCTTTAAAAAAAATATTATGACAAGAGTCAAAATTGACAGCAGTGCTATATTAGAAAACCATATTTAAGAGAAAAATACAGATGCCAAGAAGTCAGCCAATTAATGCAAGAACACACCAAACAACAAAGAAAGCAAAAAATAATATAGATTGTAAGAAATAACCATACCATTTACATACAAATAGTACCAATGTCAAATTTGTTAAATATAGGGAATAATGAACAAAAATATAACACAAAATTAGAGTCCATTCAAAGTGTAGTCTACACCAGGTAACTCTTTCAACAATATTAAACACCAACCCCACCTGAAAGGGAAAAACAAAATAGCAAAACCTAGGACAGACCTATATTTTGTTGTTTAAAAAAAAATCTTAAAATTAGTTGTGCAGTTAAGCTTATTCACATTACTACTATCAAGAAAACATTATATTTATGGCAAACATTTCCTTAGTATTTATTAATAGACGCCTTTCATTTTCAATGAGTAATAAATTGACCATCATCAGTCATTACCTTTAATTTGACAGACAGCAAAGGATTATTTCGTGAGCTTTCAGAACAAATGACCTTATTAACCGTTTCCCGCTTTGGCATATGAATATTATGAATTATAACTCCTGAGCATGTAAAACTTCAAGAAATACAAAATAAGATTTTTAAAAGAAGAGGATCTTGGTCATTCAAGCTGCAAAAAACACACTTTTCCTAGTTCGATGCATCTTAGTACTCAATTAACATGATAGTAAAGAAAAGACCCCCATAACCCAAAAGAAATGCAAACCAAACCTTGCAGGTCCTATCCTCTGCAGCAGAAATTATAATTGCATTGCATGCTCCATAACCAATTACAATGTCAGTTACTGGTAAGGTGTGCTCTGAAAAACTATGCTCATAATGATGACCTGCTTCCTGCCTTTTGAAGTCATCAAATATCCTGAATCATCAAATTAAGAGAGGGATATATGTGACAACATTACTCCTAAAAATGAAAAAATGGAGAAGGGGAAGGGGAAGGGGAAAGATGAGAATCAAGTACATGAACAAGGACCAAACTCGTATGCATCCATCTTCTGAACCAGATATCAGCAGTGAGTCATCCTCAGAAAATACTAGGCAAGTTAAAGCCCTATAATGAGCATGCCACTTCTTAAGCAATTTGCCAGTTTCAACCTGAAAAACAAAACACAATGTCAGTAAAGTAAAAAAGCAACAGAAAATAAGTTTTCGTTTTTAATTCATATCTTCCCAATCAAACGTCAGAAGACTTTTGCCATATAATGTCTCATCAAATAGTTACTATACCTCCCAAAAGTATATGTCACCTGATAAGCCACCACCAGCTATATAAGTACCCGGGTGATTAGCAGCAAGTGGCCTGATTGGCTCAGCCGGAAAGCTCTTGGCTTCTACTTGAGGCTGTAGAGCCATATGCAAAGAGATGCTAATCATTATTATCCATTTAAACAAATACATAGGTAAAAATCAGCTTATTATAAAAGAGAGGCAAAGTTTCTAACAACTTGAAATAAATGAAAAGCAATGAAGAAAGACCTTGGACCAGGACCAATAGAGAACCAGACCAGAGGTGGCTGAGGAATCTCGAATCTGGGAAGATGCAAGGAAGCGACTGCCGACATTAATGAGACCATGAGGTGCAGAAGCACAAGTTTTATAGCGCAGCTGCTCAGCCCCTGACTGAAGGTCCCAGCAGCCAATACCAGCATCAACAGAAGATGCCGCCAAAACAACCTCCATCCAAGACATGTTGAAAATATTAAGCAGATCCTGAAGCAGATGCTAGTAAATAATAATAGAAGCGTTTTTCAGGTAAACTCAATCTTTATTCAAAAGCGTCAGTATTCACAGTTTCACACGATTACACTACCAGATTCAAAGCCAAATTTAAATGAAAAAAATTAAAACAAAGCAAGAAACAGTGCGACAGCATCCGACACAGGGTTGACAACAACGCAAGGAACAGATGACGCGGGCAATAAATTCAAATCTAGACTGAAAGCCAGATTTAACAAATCAATCTCCCCGGATTTTGGGGGTAGGTAAAGCCCTCGGGTTCGAACCTTTCACTACTTGCTCGAGAACAACCCGGCAGGTCTGACAACGGCGGACAGCGTCCGACGGTGAGCTCAACCAAGCAGGGAATGTGTGTTCGCCGACGCAGAAAAATGGTAGGATACCGTAGGTCACAACTCCCAAATAATAAAATTTATTTTATTAATTAACAATTTATACCCCAGCACAGTGTTTGATCTGGGGAGATTTTAACATTTAGAGTCAATTACAATGAAGTCCACTTTATTTTGATAAAATTACAAAAAAAATTTTTTTAAAACTTATACTTTAATTCCCTTTCTAACATCGTTTATTAAATATTATAAGATACTTTTTTTTACTTTTAATTATGTTAAAATTTTTAAATTATTAATTTGTCCTTACCATCTAACTTTGTATTCCCTCCTCCTCAATTTGAAAAACTTAAAATAATTATTAAAATGGTTAAATAAATAATTTAAAATATTGTGTTTAAATTAAATAAATTATAAAAAATAAATATAAATTATATCGATCAATTTATTTTACATTACACATTACACTATTATTTCATTTTGTTTTTTATATACATTTAAAATATTATTTTAAAACACTTTTATACTTATATTTCTTAAAAGTTCCTAATTAAAACTTTATAAAATTAATTAAAAAGTTTAAAATATGACTAAAATTTTAAAAACATATACATTAATTTTTTTTGATATTTTAAATGATTTTTAAATAATATTTCAAAAGGAATTTAGGTATCATAAATATAATTTAACAATTGAGTGGATGAAAATAAATTTTTAAAAACAAAAAGAGGGTTGTGTTTTGAAATTATTAACTCTGAAAAAGGTTTGTACTTATTTTAAAATAGAATGTATGTATTTATAATTAAGATAAATTGAAAGGGAGGTTAATATATTTTACTTTAATATTTAATACTCTTTCATTTTAAATTATAAGATAATGTTAAAAAAAATTGTTATTTTAAAATATAAAAAAATTGAGAAAATTAAGATTTTATTAATGATATTTTTTTAATATTATCTCCAAATGTATAATTAAAATGATATTATAGTGTGATATTTTTAAAAGTTTATAATTTTATTTAAAAAATAAGTTGGTAAAGTGTTTATATTTTATTGATATGTATAATTTTATTTTAATTATGTTATAATTTAATATAAAAGAAATATTATTTTATGTGGTTCGAGATGAAAGGAGAGAAAACAATTATATATGAACAATTATAATACTACCTTATAAATTTTTTCCACATAAATAATTAATAAAATAAGCATGTGAAGTTTAAAAATACTAATAATGTATATGTGAGTTAAATTATAATTATAATATGTAATATATAATTATAATATTTTATTTTTATCTAAAAATATATAACTATAATCATAATTATATATTTAACATATAATTATAAAGGCGTTAATCTTCTCCCAATCTTATCCCAAAGTATGGGGTGTTTGAGAGTTTAAAAACAAAAAATAATAATTGTGGAGGGAAACTTTTGGATTATCATATTATAGCAGGGCACATAGTAAAATTATATTCTTTATTTGCTAAATAAAATACAATTATACTCCTTGGCCCTTCCTTCCTTAGCCCCGAAACAAAATGAAAAAGTGTTATTAATTTATTATCTTCTTGATTTTTTTATTTTTTATTTTTACCAGCGAATTCTTGGATCTTTTGTATCATATATCACATATATGATATAAGATATTTTTTAGTATTAAGTTAGAATTAGAAATTTAGAATACTCTCTCTCTCTCTCTCTCTCTCTCTCTCTCTCAACATATCAAATAGTGTGTCACAATAAGCATTCCATATCAAATAAAATTTTCAACAAGATTTTATTTAAAAATTCATTTATCTTGAAAGTAATTTTAGAACTTACATTCACTCCCATTACGTTTTCAATTATGATTTCTTACATATGTTTTCAACAAATTAAATGACACATTCAAATGGTAACTTGGACAAGAGTAATAAAATTGATTACTGAATAAATAAGCCACGTGGAAAGAGATGCTAAGTATATAATTTTACAATTTAGTATATGATTTCATTAATATCAATCAAATTTTGTTGAAAAGTTTTGTATAGGAGAAGTAAGCGTGTAGCAGCTATTGCCTCCAATCTTCTACTCGATCTCCAATTATTAATAGATAAGATTGAGGGCAATGATTCAGAATATATATGAAATAATAAATAAAATTATCATTATTGTTTTGCAAACATTTATATGATACATAGTTATATTAAATATGTGCTATTTTACAACTATACAAACATGATAATTGAAAAATGAAAAAAAATGATACTTTACCTTAGCATTTATTAAACTATATTAAATAAAATTTAAATTGAATTCAAAGTTGAATTAAATTAAATTTTAAGATGAAAGTAAACAGTGTGATAGTATCAATTGGTATTAATTTTACGTTTAGATGATTACAAATTATAAATTTAAAACACCGATGGAAACATTTTAAAAAAAATATATTCTTATGAAGATAATGAAGGACTTAAACGCTCAATCATTATTTACGCTTTTCATATCATCATCATCATCAATCAATATATATATATATATATATATACACATAAATCTCAATATTAATATCACTATTTCATTGATTGATGTGATTGAATTTTTTTTCATTGGTTGACAAAATTTAATTTAATTTTTCATTTATTGTAATTAATTTTTATCTTTTCACTTGATGAGAGCATTAAATTCTATTTCAAATTTTTCCCAAGTTGTCTCATGGAAGCATTAACCATATTGTTTCCATGCTCTCAAGTCTCGTTAGAGAGTTTCTATTCCCAATACAAGATTTACCTTTGCATCTTTCAGTCTCATATGCCTTAATCGATGAATGATCATCCATTCTCCTAAATAGGTTTGTTGCTGACAGTGGAGAGCTGCGCAACTAGGGTGGAGGAGTTTCACGTCTCTTTCCGGCCAATGTCAGGGAGAGGATGTTGGGTTACTCTCTCCCATTGGTCAACATACACAGGTATAATGTTAATTATCCTATCCCATTAATCCATTAATTTTTGCATAATCAATTTAATTTCAATCTAATATTAGTATTATTATTTCATTGGTTGATGTAATTGAATATTTTTTCTCATTGATTGACAGAATTTAATTTATTTTAATTGATTTTTATCTTTTCATAGGACAAGAGTATTACATTCTATTTCAAATTTTTCTTAAATCATCTATTATAGGCGCATTGACTATGTTGTTTCCATATTCTCAAGTCTCGCTAGAGAGTGTGTTTCCAATACAGGAATATCTTTGCATCTTTCGATTTCATATACCCTAATCGATAAATGATCAGCCATTCTCCTAAATGGGTTTGTTGCCGATGATAGAGAGTTGGGTGGCTATAGTAGAGGAGTTTCGAGCCTCTTTCCGGCCAATGTCAGGGAGAGGATGTCCAATTCATCCATACATATTGAATAATTTAAATCTCATAGTTTCAATCTAATTGGTTAAAAAAATTGACTCTCATTGGTCAATAAATTTTAGGCTAATGTTAATATAAAAATTTTTCTTGATTTATTATTGAAATTTAATTTATTTTTTTTTACTTTTTATGTATTTTCAGTCTACTTTCATAAGAGCATTGATTCAAGAGCGGTCTCATTTTTAAATTTCCCTTATTGTTAACATTAACTCTATCCGACTATCTTTCTCTATTCGTTGTACTTTCTCATGCCTTTTCAATTTTCCTGATCAATGAGATTTAATTTATTTTTTTATTTTTCATGTATTTTTAATCTACTTTCACGAGAACATTGATTCAAGAGCAGTCTCATTTTTAACTTTTTCTGATTGTTAGTATTAATTCCATCAAGCTATTCTTCTGCATTCATTATACTTTTTCATGCTTTTTCAATTTTCCTAATCAATGACATTTAATTTTTTTTTCCATTTTTCATATATTTTGTTGATTCGTTGTGGTCAATATCAATTAACTCTCATCAACTATTATCCATAAATATTATCTGCATAAGAAAAAAAAGAAGTAAAAAGAAGTTTAAGTTTGATGGGATCATCAATCCTTTAAACTGTGCATATTTCAACATACATAATGTGTTGACAAGATAAAGCGACAACTTTTCATTTTTTCACATTGAAGAAGCGAGATGAAAATAATTCCCTGTGTGCATGTGTGAAGTAAGAGTGTACTTTCTTATACATTTTAGGCACAAATTATTTTCTTCCTTATGACCTTTTATTATTTACATTTATAATATTTATAAAGATTAAAAATGTTTAATAATTTAAAATATTGGCAATAAATTTTAAATTTAGTCAAAAATAAGATATGTACAAATAAAATATTCAAAAAGAAAAATGATTGAATATAAAAACTTTAAAAAATTTAACCATTTTAAATATATTGATGTCAATTATATTAATGATATTAGTTTTAAATTGCTCAATTTCAACTCGTGTAACGGACGCAAACTATCTAATTCCAACTACATTACGGGAGTTGGACTTAAATGTGAAAAAACAATGCAAAATAAAAATATAATGAAATATATCACATGGTTATAAATTTTAATATTATTTTGAGCGAGTGTTATTGAAGATGAGGAAAAAAAGCAACGACCGAAAGTTCATTTATGAAAGGATAAAGTAGTAAATATGGTCATAAATTATTTTTTGAAGAGCATCTGGTAGCCTAAATTATCAGATGGTACAAAATATATCACGAACTTTCAAAAACAGAGCATCCAGTAGCTTATTGTTAACTTAAGTGACGGACATTATGTGGGACCCACATGACATATGACACGACGCGGGCGCGACACGTCAGCATGATAAAGGTGCAAATTTAGCTACGAACTATTTTTTTAAGAGCGCTGGATAGCCTTTATTATAAAAAAAATTGGATCATCTAACACCTTCTCCTCAATTTTGACCAAACATAATTTATTTTCACATTTATGAGGCCCATAAAGTATCAATCTTTTCAATCTTCTTACCTTCGTTCTCAATATAAGCTCCAGAAAAAGAGGTTCAATGAATTTTTATCTGAAAACATTCACAAAGATGATATCAATAAAGTATAAGCTTGATCTTACTATGCATGAGAAAAGCTTGATTCTAGCTTAATTTAATCATAAATTATTTTTTCTATTTTGTTAACATCATTTTCATGAATATCTTCAAATAAAAATTTTTTAAACCTCTTCTTCTCGAGTTGAGATTGAAAACGAAGGCAAAAGGATGGAGAGATTAATGCCTTGTGAGCCTCATAAGTATTAAAATAAATGATATTTGATTAAAATTGAAGATAAGGGGTTGGATGATTCACTTTTTTATAATAGATACTATCTAGCGCTCTTCGAAAAATAGTTTATAGTTAAATTTGTCTCTTTATCATGTTAACATGTTTCGCTCATGTCATGCCACGTGTCATTATGGGCCCCACATAACATTCGTTAGCTTAAGTTACGGCAGGCTATTGGATGTTTCGTTTTTTAAAGTTCGTGATTTATTTTGCAACATTTGATAATTTAAGCTACAAGTACTCTTCGAAAAATAGTTTGTAACTAAATTTATATCTTTACCCTCTATGAAATAAGTGAAAGTTAACTTGCGGATGGATAAATTTTCAGCTATTGTGAGACTCACCGTTAATTTTTTCTCTGACCTAACTGCCATTCTCCCTATTATTTTTTCTGAAAGAAGGACTTTGATAAAAATAGGTCTAAGGCCGTAAATGTGTCTGAGCTTGTATTTTCATAAATATGCTGACTTATTTCATAATCATCTTATTTTTATATATATATTTTTTTATTTATTTCATACTGTAGAGTGTAGACGTGTCTAAGCCTGAAATTATCACGCATGATCCAATTCTACAGGCTAGACGATGGAAAAATTTTACCACTGTTCCCGAATGAACTGATAAAGAACACGCCAACCATGTTAGGATTTAAAGGAAAACCAGAGTCGGCAGAGAAAGGGAGCGAGAGGAAGAACTAACTCAGTGATGAAGAAAAACACGTTCAGAAAATAATATTAGGGGCAAGTTACCTTGGACTAGGAGTGACAAAGCCCTACTGGGTGGCTGCTGCTGCACTGGCAGTTCCAATAGAGTCGCCGGAGGCGAGGTGTGAGGTGCAGGGTAAAAGCTTCCTTAGTGCAGGGAGGGTTAATCAAAGAGGGTTGGATCGGCATTTTTTCAAATGGACTCTACTTTGGGCTTTATTTCTCAGGCCCGTATGTCCTACAGCCCAAAAAATTTCTTATTGGCATTTGTTTTTATCCATGCGATCCTGTTCCCAACCAAATATTGATTGGTATATGGGTTCAATCATCTCTAGTCACATATCACATGCTACAATACTACATGATGTCCTTCTCAGGCATATTTAATTAATTTATTCGCATTTAAATGAAATTTTATGCAAGCATGAATTATTTTTATTTGCATGCCTGTGAATCTTTTAATAGACATGAACTTAAAAAAGCTGCCTGAGACTAACTTAGATAATAAAAGGGGTGAGATAGGATATAGAAAATAACGGTTCAAACTCCCATCCTGGTGTATTGAAGAGAAAAACTTAAAAAAAAAAAAAAATTAAGAGTGTGTAAGTATATAATAATTTAGAAGTTTGTAAAATAAATAAATTTATGCTTCCTGCATTTAAATTCTGCTATAAATATATTAAACGAATAATAAAATCGTACAAAGCCTAAGATGAGTGACACTTATCTATAGACTATAGATATTAATAACATGAAATGCTATAAATCTTATATTCTATACTACTGTATTTCGACATTGATGTTTTTATACAGTTAATAGTTAGATAAGTTTTAACAAATTAAATTTACACGAAGATTATTAATTTTTTCGGTTTAACACTTCGTCAATGGGGTTTTAATTTCACAGGATGGCTACGTTTATTTATATTATTTTACTTGATTACCCCCTTCCAACATTCTCTAATCTTTTATTCACCTCACTTATATACAATAAAAATATAATATAATTTCTCCGTATTTAAATATAAAATTTTTTTACCAACTCACAAAATTTAAGGAAGTTAATTAAATATAATAATTATATTTAAAATTTAAATTTAAATATCCTTATAATTAATCATTACCACGTGAAGGATTTAATTAAGTTTGTTTCGTCAAAATAAACTTTAATTTTATGAAAGCAATTCAAGAGAACACGATAAATACTTTTGAATTTTGTAGGTTTTTTTTATAAAAAACAATAAAATATATGTATGACAGTTTTTATTTACGTCATTAACCTGCTTGTTTTATAATTTATCACTTTATTAAGCTTTATTCCTCCTCCCGCCCCTGTGCCCACGACCAGATGCAATATAAAAGCCAAGAATAATTAACATGCGAAAGTGACTGAGCAAGGGATGGTGTAGACGATTAATCGGCAAGCATTGTCATTTTCGTATCGGCCGGACCGGTCCCGAGTCCAAACCGCGTTCACGATTTTGCGCTCAAGGTTGGTGTAATTAAGGTCATTCATTCCATTAATTCCTCTGAATTGCCGCTTTTCGTATATATAATTCCTTTTTAATGATTGCCTAATTCTTCTAGCTCGAGCACGCGGCGACGGATGAAAACACACAACAGAATACGTATCATCATGCAATTATGAAATGCTCGTTACTTCATCAACTCAATTTGCTGATCGTCACTTAATTGATGTCTCCCGAGCTGCATACAGATTTTTAACTCGCCAAATGCCTAACCCATTATTATATAATAAATCGACGTAATTATTTACGCCATTAATTAACGAGATTTTAAAATACGTGCGTTTCTGTGTTTTGTTTGTTGTTTTGTTTGGCCGGCCGACCTCAAAGATTTGGCCTTATATGATCGTCTTTTCATCGAATGGCATCGAAGAAGCCGAGGCGTTGTGCTTTATCTTACCTTCCGCATCTTCTTGAATACAACTTAATCACAGCAATCCAGAGCTCAACCTCGATTGAATATTTCCTGGCAACAGAAGTCTCCGATGGGGGATCCCATGGCGAAGAAGACGAATCTAGTGAAGCCAAGAATGGAACTTGAAGAACTGTACCAAGGAATCCCAGACGAGTCCGTCAACCTCACCTTTCAGGACTTAGCCAAGTTCAATAATGCTTCAGAAAAGAAAATGGGGCCACCCATTTTGCCTGAGCCCGTTTCCGAACAAGTTCACGGTTCTCCTCGCCATCTAATCAAAATACCCAGTCTTGAATTCAGCACTGGCTTACACGAACCGTCGAACAACCGCCACGTCCATCGCAGCCACGATGACGCCCACGTGGACGCGCCATGGGATCCTTATGGTAATCTTGGGCGTGCCAGTGGTGGAGGACGAAGCCCTCGTGTCAGGGCAAGTGGGGATGCTCACTCAGGATATAACACGGGGTACGATGACCTGAGCACGGCGTCGGGAAGAGGTGGTGGCCGTCGCCGTCGACCGGGGATTCCCCACACCAAGATCTGTACCATTTGCAGTACCTACGTCTATGTCTTCCGAACGAGATGCCTGGTATGTTCCTTGTTATGTAACAGCCTTGTTATGTAACACAGACTTACATGTCAGAATACGAGACATTTTGTTGGATGCTTGTCACTAGTTGCGCGTGCGTGTGTGTTGAGTGCGTGTTAGTAGTTGTGTGTGTGTGTGTGTGTGTGTGTGTGTGGATATATAGATTGATGAGTGGGGTACGAGTGCAGGTTTGTGGAAGGCTTTATTGCAGGCAATGTTTGGAGATGGGCATGGGCGATATGATAGAAGGAAGAAAGTGTATTGAGTGTCTTGGGTTGAGATTCAGCCAAAGGTAACCAGCTTAATTTCTTATTTGTTGCATTCTTCCATGGACACTAATTAACCATATTCGCTGTGGCACTCGGAAATTTAGCTAACTTGGTTTGTTTTAAAGTTAAATGACAAAAATATTCTAGAATTTTTTTCTTTAAACATGCTTGGTTTGTTTTTGGAACATTTTTACTTTGAAAGTTTTCAAAACAAAACATTTGTATCCCACCATTTAAAATCGTAAACATTGACTGTTAATTAAAATTTGATCAAGATATTTTATATTTTGCCCTCGTTTGTTTATATGTTTTTTACTCTTCATTATCATTCATTAAAAGAAGAAAAATTAAAGAATTCACTAAAGAACAAAAAAATCAGAGACTAAACACGAAAGGAAGGAGGAAAAAATGCAAAAATATCCTTAGTCAACCTTTGTAATTTTTAATGGTGGGATGAAAATGTTTTGTTTTTAAAACTTTCAAACTATAAATGCTCCAAAAAAAAAAGTTTAAAATACTAGGCATTACTAAAAAAAAAAGTTACATAGTCTTTTTGCCCTTTTAACCCTTATTTTTACGCATCAAAACAGAATACCAGTGTGCGTGTGAGACTATGAATGTATTAAATTGAGAGAACCCTTGGTCCATGTTCAGAAGTTATGCCTTCATTAGGAGGAATAATTTCTGGTGGTTTTATTCTCATGAATTAAGCAAGGTTGCCTGATAATCAAGTGTATTTTGCCTCGAAAGGACCAAACATCAAAATAGAACGATAAATTATCAGTTCACTCTTTTGTCCCCTGCTCGGGGGTGTAATAAAAGCAGGCATTTTTAGTGGATGTTATTGGGTGTTTGGAATAGCACTGTTGATTTCACTTTTTCCATTGTACGCAAAAGAGATCGATATGTTGGTTGAATACTTCCTGCGAAGCCTATGAAGTTATTTAATCTTTGGTATGTATGACAACACGTTATTAGGTGGGTAGATAATCTTGAGTAGGGTTAAAAAATAATCTAGCATGATCAGCTCAGCTTGAATGGTTCCAGCTTAAATAGATGTTAACTATGTACACAGAGACGGCATTTAGACTTTTGCTTGAGACCAAATTTTTGTCTGTTATTCTTATTGTTTCCAACTTCCAGGTTAGATGCATAAAGTATTCGTTATTTTTTTATTTCATAAATGTATCATAGCAAACCAGAGTAGTTGTATAATACTAATTTAGATATGTGTGGGTTTGGGAGTAAAGGTACATAGAGAAAGCAGGGAAGGTATGGTGCTGGGGATGGAGGTACCCGAGCACGCTGAAGCAGGTAGAGCTGAAGTGGGCCGAGAAAGGCCCAAAAAGAACTGGAGACAAAGGGTATAATAGTCATTACGGTGGTATCACCTCTTCAATTTCGAGAAGCCCGATAACCCAAGGGCCCAGGCCTACCATCTTGATCAGCCTTCCTTCGTGGCCTCATCCTCCTATTCTCCTTATTCTTCTCCCCTCCACCACCATCGCCTCCCTCTTTAGCCCTTTTCCTATCTAACTACATCAAACCCTAAAACGCCACTTCATAGAACAATTTCTTTCGTTGACGCATTCGCGTGAATTTTTTTGCTACATCAAGAGAAATTGAATCTGAAATCTCTACTCACACATTGACTCGTCCCATGTATCTTTATCGTTAGCATCATCAGGTGCAACAGCTACATGAAATTTAGTATGACAGATAAAGAAATACGAGTCATGTTAGCCAGTTAGGAGTCCATTTTTCTTTCTGTTATAACTATATCTTTGCAGTCCTGCGAAACATCTTGTTCATTTTGGTTTCACTTTGCTATTAGTTGCATGTTGCTTCATTGAATTTGTTGATTCGCTTTATTTAATGAGCTTTATTATTTACTCTCTTTCTTTTTGTTTGTTTGGGTCTTCTCTCCCTGTTTATATTTCAGCACCAACACAGTTAATATATTTTTTTTAATCTTCTTTACCATCTACATTCAAGTTAAAAGTTAGCTAGTAAATAATAATAAACTGACGTTTTCTTATATCAGAAGGCAGTGCTTGCACTTGGCCAAATCATGCATCCCAATTACCATAAATAAGACAATTTTTTTTTAAATAAACATATTGAATCAGAGTGTTGCGTAGTGTTTAATTTTTTTTTTTGATAGAAAATGTAATATATAATTTGAAACACACAAAAATATATGTTTAAACATGCAAAAGTTTATGCGATGGCAGTGATTAAAATATAAAAGGAAAGTAATATAGTCTACTCTGAAAATTTAGAGAAATTAAAATCCCATAATGATCATGATTTGATAGAAATGTTATTAAATAATCTTAACAGCATTTAAATTCCTCTCAATATATGACAATAAGCAATAGAAAAAAATGTGATACCTTACAATATTTCTCAAAATTATTCTCCATGAGTAATAAATGGTATATAATTTTTTAGTTTTGTGTAGTATTTTTTTATTCTTTTAATATGTTTTCACATGTTTTATTTTTCGGGCTTGATATGTTTTATTTTTATTCATTCAGTAATTTTCACCCACCGGGGCTAAATAGTAAAAGGCAACAGATTTGAATGACTTGTCATGAACCCGATTGATCTATATGAAATATTGTCAAAAGGTGGGCTTGAAAAATTCAGTGCACGCATGTCTTGGATGTATTAGCAACTTGCATGTAAGCATTTGAGGGAATTGGCATTCTTCTTGTGAAAAGGAGAGTAGATGAGAAATTACTATGAATCTAGAATTTCATTATAAGCTTGATAATTTTTAAAAGTATATAATTAATTTAAAAGGTTCAGATTTGAAGTGAAGAGATAATGAAAAAAAAAAGTAGAAGAGAAAAACCCACACCATACTTGAGATAAACTAACAATCAAGCAATAGGTTAATAGAATGTTTAATCTAATCCACTAGCCAGCCAATGAAACCACTTCATGTTTTTTTATTACATGGCCACGGGAAATTATACAAAAAGATTAAAATCTAGTCATGTCTAATGTTAAGAGGCTATTACAGTCTTGTAAAGGTATATCAAAAGTTATAATATCAAAGTTGTTTCGTATTGTCTAGTAGGCCAAGAAACCTGCCCATCTATTTTCTTTTCTATGAATGTGATCAAAGATGACCACTCAATTTCTTGTACTAAGATATATGATTTTCTTGATAATGTTAGAAAGGATATGACTTCCAAAGCAGTTATGGCTAATAAGAGACTGTGCCTTTATTGAGTCAGAGTAGACATTAATTTTAAATAATTCTCTTTCTAACAAAGGTTAAGTCCTTCGATATAACATTCTAGAAATTTAAACCTGATTAACTAAACTAAACTTGGGTAATTGAGTTTATTGATGTGGTATGTCACCAAAGAAGTTTAAAAAGTGGGTTTGATTGTGATTTCAGTCTTAAATGTGAGTTCAAAGTAAAGTCAGGCCATTTGGACATCAAAATGTGAGAAAGCACTAAAGAAAGTTCTTTCATGCCATATGCCATGGTGTGAAGGACGTCTACTGCAATGCACAGAAGGCAAGCAATAAAGGATTGAGTTATTTATGCCATGCACTGTAACGCGTGATGCATCCGTTATGTGCATGGTAAAAAATCTATGGTAAAAATATGTGTTTAGATTTGAAAATTAGAAGAGGAAGAATTAAAAAAACGAAGAGAGAGAGAGAGAGAGAGAGCAAAAACCTCTACCAGGGCTAGCTTCAATGAAGGTTTTGGAACAATTATAAGCCATCCTATACTTAAGGTAAAATTAAAGTGCTTCCTCCTTCCTTTTTCTTCCATTTTTATAAGGATTAAAGTTAGAGTTTGAATTGAAATAATAATTTTCAATCCATATTAGTTATAAATCCAAACCCATTGGCTAAAATGAGAATAATAAAAGTGATTTAGAGTATTTAAACTATACATTAACGGTTTTGTAAGTTGTTGGTGGTTGGGGGCCATTTATATTCAAATTTATCATTAAAGAAGGTGATTAGATGAGTTAAATGGCGATTAATGGTGGGCTGTTATCTTAATAATAACAATGTAGGTTATTGAAACCTAGAAAAAAAAATAATGAGTATGATTGAGAGTGAGTTTATAATTTTGATAAGAAAGAATGTCAAGTTAGAATGTTGGGAAATTGCTAAAAAAGGGATATTAATGAATGTCTTTGTGCTTGATTGTAGATTATCCAATTTTGGTACCATTTTAGCAAATTGAAAATCTTGGAAAGTTGTGTGTTGTGAGATAAACTTTTAACCTCTCAAAAGTTTAAGATAACTGAGAATAAATTTAGTTTGTATAGTTATTAATTAATTAATTATTTGTTGAATGTAATGACTTAAAACTTGTTTGATGTTTGGAAACTATTGATACAAATTTTTAGCAATGTGATAAATTATGTGTAGAATTATCTTGGATTATGGAGAGCTATGTGCATGTATTTATGTGTGCGCTCTTAATAACAATAATTAAAAGCATGTCATTGTGAAAATGATAAATATGTGGTATTTGACATGCGGAGTGTGATGAATATGTGATTTTTCATATGTGGATTAGTGTGGAGAAAGAAAATGGTGTGAATTGATATGATGTGATAAATCATATTAAAAATGACATACTAAGTGTTAATATGTGTATAGCATGATTATTGGCAGGAGTTTCACTTAGGGAGATGAGTATATTGGTAAATCCACGTGGTAATGGCGGCTTATTGTTGGAATTGAAAAATTACCTTGGCACCAACCGTTAGAATTAAGAGGTAGCCATGGTTTTATTATTGATTCAGAACTGTCCCACTTGTTCTCCAAAGGACTAGAACCTAACTAGTTTTTATTGATTCATGAGGAGATTAGTTTAGGGGTACAATACCTTATGATTGTTAACATTAGGAAAAACCAAAGAACACAAATAAGTGAGTTAACCCTGACCTGGTAGCTTCTTACAAGTAAAAGGTTAGGTTAGTTTGAGTTGTGGATGTAACAACTCAATAGATATCGACTTTATGTCGGAAGTATCAGGAAGTATGAGGTTGGCATTGATCAAGCATTTATAATTCCATCCATATGGCTATTATTACTATGGTTTAACGTTTCTTTTAAGAGCATATGGTTGTTATTTTTATGATCCCAAAATGTATATAATTGGAATATATTTGATGATATATGTTATATACCCGGTCATATGGTTATTATTTTTATAACCAATACTATATTTGATACATGTGCATAGAATGATTGCTTATTGTCATTTGCATCTATAAGTAATTGATATGCAACTATATGAGCCAGGTTGACCTTGATTACTGAGTGGTTATATTTACCCCCATATTCTTTAATATTTTAGAGCCTAGCTCATCGGTTTAAGATTAGCAAAATGACCAAAGGCCTAGGACCGAATGTAAATTTATATCTACAAGCCTCTAAATTTACTTCTATGTGTATTTTAATAGTTTATTTGCCAATGAGGATTTCATTCCATTAATTTTAAACCACTTACATTATAATTGAAAGTATTGTGTGTATTTTATGCTCTAAGCTGTTGATGTGTGATTATAAAGTTTAAATATGGCTGAAATACTAATGCAAGTAGGCAAGGTGTATTTTGTTGTCATTGGATGAATATTTAATGAATTATGTAAAAGATGACTCCCCCTCACGTTTTTGTGAATTAAGTGTTAAGTATTGAATTTATGATATATGTGTATTAGAATGGATATGGTGTGTTGCAAAAATCCAAAATGATCTATTAAGTATGATATAAAGGTTAGTGTAGACTTTTGGCACATGTGTTAAAGTTTGGGCCTAGTTGTGAATTATTATGAAAAGGGAGTGCATTTTGTAAAGGGTGTCTAACTTTTGATAAAAAAAATAATTTAATTGTGAAATTTATGCCATGAGTTAGAGTTAGAAGAAAGCTTTATGTAGACATATAGATTACCTTAATTAGATGTTGGATGGAGAAATGAGATGTGTTAGAAGTTTGTCCTGGGTATTGTCATCTGATAGCGAAATTGCTATCAAATTTGTGTAATGCATCGCGGTACATGGCATAGAGAATGATAAGCTATGGCATATTGCACTGTTTTGAGAAAATTGAGGTTTTTTGATTTATTTTGCAAATGTTTTGAGTCTTTTTAGATTTTTATATTTCTGCATATGTTTTAAATTCTGATTTGTAAAATGTTGAAAGTTCACGAGGTATTTTAAATTGTGAAAGCTTAGTAATCTTCATTGGATTATACCCTTGATTACCATGGATTTAGGAGTTAATTATGTTTAAGTAAGCTAGATTTTACATTCAAAAATTCCTATAAGTTCTGCAACTGTGCTAGGATAATAGCCAATAAATTTGAAAATTTTTTTAATCCAATTTTTCTTATCATCTCTGATGATGCCTCCATTGATGGCAACACCATAGGTGTTGATAAAGCTATAAATGTCTAGTCTTACTCATCCAGGTTCAGGTGGGCTCCATTTAACATCATATCTAGCTTCTCTTTTGTTCAAGTGATTGATTTTTTATAGAAGCTTGAAGTCATTATTAATCTATTGAGTGTTGGAGAAAGCAATAGCGTTATCCTAGATCTCATCTTCGACATAGAGTTTCTTGCATCTAGCTTTTTAAATGTTCTATAAAGCTTGGGCAAAAAGTTTCTACTAAGGTATTCTTCTTGCGTTCAAGCTTCCTGCTTCATTCTTTACATTTTAAATTATCCAGTTCTACAAACCAAGAGAGAGAAAATGTGTAAAGTTTTTTAGGATTTACCAATTTTTTTCAAATCTCTTTAGCTTCCTTATAATATCTTAGAATATGAATAAAAAAGTCATAGAAGCTACAACCAAAAGGGCAGTTACTTTATTGGAGAGAGTGACCAACAAGTACATGTGGTTATTATGTAGGTGATTCCAAGTAGTGAAATGTCATTATAGCTTTGCCTCAAAGCCAGTGTTTTACATTTTAATTTAGTTAAGTTTTCTCGACATTAGAGTCTTGACCCAGTTATGAGAAATGTTTGCTAGGTTGATAAGTTTTAGAGACAACAACAATGTTAGGTAATGTTTGGATCTAGATTTGAATTTTACATTTGAAATCTTACATTTAAAATTATTTAAAATGCTTTTTTTGGGTAATTTTAAAAATTTTTAAATGTATAAGAAGGATGAATTAATTTTTGAAACAAAAAAATGGGAATGAAGAATTTATTCCTATTTTTTGATCAACAAGAGATGAGGAAAAAGTAAGAAAGTTATATAGATATATCAACACCGAAAATGCAAAAAGAACAAAATGTTTGAAGCGATTAAAATTTCAAATGATCAAAACATAAAGAAAATTTAAAATTATTAAGAATTTATAATTTTTTGTATATCTCAACAAGTCAAATTCAAATATAAATTCTCACTGATCCAAACACACTATTAGAGAATTTCATGCCATTCTTTTTTGGAATGTTCGATGCAGTACCATGATTAAACAAGGAGGATGAATCGTATTGGTTAACTCGTGAGCGACTCTACATGTGTTCTTGATCTTTTTTGTCTCTTTCTCATCATCCCCATGTTATATCATGTCTTGTACCTCTCTTCTCATTTCCGTTGCTTCACATATATATGTATGTATATGTATATGAGGTCCCCATCTTTTACATGTAGAGAGGTTAATTGAACCAAACATTCAAGCATGGATCAAGGAACTGTTTGATACATTATGGTGTAAGATATTAACTGCTGCATGCGTGTCTCTACACATTGGCCATGTTAGCCCATCGTGTTGTCTACTCCCTTGATTTCTTCTGTTGCTTCATATAACGTACATGCATCCCCTTGTTCTGCCTGTATCCATGAATTAAGCCAAATAGTTAAACACGGATTAGGGAGCCGCTTGGTATAGTTCTTATTTCCTACTACATATTAGATACGCGTGTTTAAAAGAGATATAGATTTCACTAATTAAGATACAGCCTCTCAGCGAGGCTGCAGCATAAATAGTTTAACATGACAAAGTGTCTTTTGGCGTGCTTATCCGTGATTTACACTCACATGCCGTATCAAGATGAAAGTCTCTGATAATTTAGTAATGTTGAGCAATCTCTAATCTGAAATGAACTGGGAGCATATCTTTCAACGATTAGGTCCTATGAATATGTTTGATTAATCTTAGGGATAACGGAGGAAAATGGAAAGCTTTGTTATTATATTGTTCTATGTTATTCAATGCGACAGAATTATTAAATTCAACTAACTTCTCAAACTTCGAATTCCTCAGCAGTACTCATCAATCATTCTTGTCTTTGCAACAAGAAATATAATTCACACTCTCCTTTTTATGTCTTGAATATGAACATACAATTATACTTCCTTTCTAGCTGCACAAATTATTAATTTTCAAAGCTTGCACGACATTAACAAGTGTATACAATCAAGTCCATTCTAAATGGACAGGTTATGTTTGGAAACGTCAGAACAAGCTTTTGCAACTTCAGAACCAAAACCAACAAGTTTCTAAATATGTGCTTAGTTTCAAGAAAGAGACTGACATGTATGGGTTACTATAAATTTCCACGGTGCGGAATTGGCAGTTCAAGAAGGAAGAGGGAAATGAAAGAGAGTAGGGATGATGGTTTAATGATAATTATTTCTCGTCCATAACCATCTAATATAAGAGCACATACACCACGCACAAGTACAAAATACCTACACCACGCACATCTAATAATATTTTTTAAATTAGTTGAAAAGAGAACCCACAACCTCCTTTTTATAAAGGGGTGTGAGAGAAGTGGTTCTTAACAATATATAGTTATACATTGACTAATTTAAATCCAAGCATTATCGTATCTTAAATAAAAAGATTGCCCACTGATTGTTCAATGGATATAGTTATTTTTTATTTAATCCAACAATGTTGGTTTTTTTTTTTTTTTTTTAGTTGAGGGAACTTTCTTCTCCTAAAACTCATCGGATCAAGACAATCTGAAGTTACTTATCTGAAAAAAAAATACCAAAACCTAGGAAAATTTTGAAAGACATTTTTGAATACAGCAGCATATACATTGACATCCGTTAATTTCTTCGAACGAGTAAGATACATGCCATCTAACTTCGAATTATCTGAGAGATGATAAAGGATGACTTTGAGAGAAAAGAAACTGAAATATTTTTTCAAAAAATTGCCAGAAGCAAGCAATGAAAAATGATGGAATATATATACTATACTCTCCCGCACATGGCGTCACGGTTTTTAATTAGTGTTTTTAAAGAAAAATATATTACTGATTCTTTGGGATGAGCCATGTGGCCATGTGCTTTTCGGAGAAGTTCTAAAGTCTTGCTAAAGCAAGCACACTAAAACTAAAGTGAAGTGATAACATGGACTTTGTAAAGGCGCGACTTCTCGTCATGTGGCGGATTAAAAAATCGACAATAATATCTCAGAATTGACTGAACAAAAACATTAATGAAGAGTTCTCTGGGCGTAAAATTTACGAAACGTTTCTTTCAAGACATCTTTCTGTAATAATTTAACAAAATAACCTTTCAATTAGGTCTGGAAGTATCTAAAACTTTAAACTTATTTTTATATAATATTTTTTTAATTTTTAAAAACAATGTAATCTATTTTTTATATTAACAAAAGTTAACATTGACCATTAAATGATCATAAAATAAAAAAATGATATCAAAAATTACAAAAATCTTTTATATAATTTTTTTGTATCTTTACCATAATTTTTCAGTCTTTATTTTTGTAATTTTCTGAGATCATTTCTTGTTATTTTTTATAAACTAACAATGAAAATTAAAATTTATTAATGAAAGATGTTAGATTGCACATTTTCAAAAGTTAAGAAAAAACATTGCATCAAGAATAAATATATTGTCCCAAACGCTTGAAGACTTATAGTTTAAGGGTCAAAGCATTCTTTACTTGTCTTTTTAAATCCAATATTTTTTAAAGTTATCAACTATTACAAGATAGATGTTAATTTTTTATGCTTGTCAATTGAACATAACTTTATAAACAACTACTGTTTTTGTTTTATTTTATAAGACATTTTTATACAAAATCAAGCATATTAATAAAATTTATTAAATATACTTTACAATTTTTTCAAACAAAAACATAAATTTTTAAAAATATCCTATATTTAATACACTATTTGTAAAAGAATATTAAAAAAGAATATAATATAAAAGGTAATATTAAATAAGTATCATTAATAAAATTTAATATTATCAATGTGTTTTTTATTTGAGAATGTTGAATTTCCATCAAAATTGTTTTATAAATTATGATAAAGAGTATTCATTAGTAATTGAAAGCTTTAATTAGGAAGTTGATCATTTCAAATAATAAAGAGTATGAGACTTTTGCGTAAATAACTTTATGATTTCATAAATTTTTTGTTTAAGTTATTTGTTTGGGACTTGAAAGTGACTTTTTAAAATTTAAAAGTGTATTCAAAAATTAAAAAATGACATTTTTTATATAATGTATGTCTTGCGGTGTATCTTTTGTCTGCTCAAAGCACAAATTTAATTCAACCCAACTTTTAAAATTTATGAGAATGCTTGGATCTAGATATTCAATTCGGTCTGTCTGCAGATTAATGTCCAGTGATTTTGTACAAATAAAAAAAGAATGTTATATTTGAATTTAAATTTGATTGAAGTTAAAACTTAAAACATTAATTTTTTTTCCCTATTGAGACGGAAAGACACACTTTTAAAAGTCGGACTTGACATAAAATTGTAAAAGCCAATTGGTGTCAGTTTTTATGGTTTAATTTCTTAAACAAGCAGTCAAACTAGTCATAATATAATAATTAAGAGATAAATTAGTAAATTATTTTTTAAAATTTAGATCCAATAACATTATAGATCGTGAAATTATTTATTATATAAATTCTTCTTTCAATTTTTAAAATATAATTTAGCCCTCAGTATTAATAAAAATTAATTTTAACTGTTGATTAATCAAAAAATAACGTAAAAGGACATTAACAATTATAGAAGAGGACAAAAAAAAAGTTGGCCCTTGTATTACATAGGAAAAATTTGACCGTTAATTTTGTTTATTTTTTTAATGTGTATTAATCTAATGGTTCACATAATAACACGACGATAGGTGAAGTCTTGAATAAAACAATACCACATGAGCTGATCACAAAGGGGAAAAAACAATACCACGTGATTACATATAGTTTGAAAATCAAATATAGGCTTTTTGATACGACCAATTTTTTATTAGTTTTGACGTATTTTTTTAAGTTTTTTTCTGTCATGCCCGGAAGTTGTCCAATTTTTTAAAAATTGTTGTAGGTTTCAGTTTAATAATAGATGGTTTTTGACCGTTCGATTGGATATTCAAAACAATGATAGACACACACGTGACACGTGTAGTGAATTTTGGGAGAGATGTGAGTAAGTGAGCGCTTGTTTGATAAGCTGTTTTGAAAATAATTTTTTATTTTTTAAAATAAAAAAATAAAAAAATTTATTTAATAACGTATTTTTAAAAAATATTTTAAAAAATAAAATAATAAAATATTATTTTAGAGGACAGAAAAATAAAAATAATTTTTAGGTGTTCTGTGATCATTATTTTAAAAAATAAAAAAATAAAAAATATTTATTTTTATTATTCTTTATCTTCAGAATATATTTTTGTAAAATATTAATTTTTAAAATAATAAAATAAAAATACTTTCAAGTAGCTCCTAACTTTCGCACCATTCATAGCTAAACAATAAACTCCTCTTCCTTAGCCGAACGGCTCCCGTTTAAAAAGCACCGCATCATGCTCAAGCTTTAGCAAGTGACTAACATCATTATTCCCTTGACTCACACCTTCCCCCACTACTTTGCGTTAACTATCTTTATGCCTTCTTAAGTTCTTATCCCTAATTAAACATTTTTTTGTCAGAAAAAATTTATCTAAGTTCAGTGCGGAGAGCTTATTAAAATAGGACATACTTTTATATTTAAAAAGTGTTTATAAAAATATTTATAAACAAGGGCAAAACTGGCATGTGAATGAAACAGGGGATCGGATTTATAAAAATAATGTTTGTCGGTTTATATTTTTTAAAATTTTTTAAAATACAATCTCATTAACAGAAAAAATCATAAGATAATTATATATAATTATAAAAAATTAAAATTAAAAATATTTAAAGTAAAATCATGTGTGTAAATATTAATCAATAATATATGCATTTTAAATAATGAAAAATAAATAAAGATATCTTAAAAAAAACTTATTTTGTATTTCCTAACTTCAATCCATAATATAAGATATTGATAACTATTTCATGATTAAAAAAAAAGTTACTTGAAGACAATAGTTTTAAAATTTATACATCTATTTTAGAAAAACCCAATTATTGGTCCCTATAATTTTGTTAGATTTTTATTTTAATTCCTATGGTTTTTTCTAATATTTTTAATCTTTATAGAACTAAAAATGTAGGTACATGAAAAACAAATATCATCAAATCTTACTAAAACTATAAAAACTGAAAGTGTTAAAAAAATTACAGGGACTAAAAATAAAATCTAGTAAAACTATAGGGGTTGGTGATTGTGTTTTCTCTATCTTTTTTATTGTCTCCTTGTTAAATTTCTTATGTAAATACCTTAATAAAAACAATTAAAATTCTCATATATTACTCTTTCAAAAGAAATAATAGATTATGGGTATATTTGAAAAATTATTATAATTACCCAATATCTTGTATCTTGGATCAAGTAAAACTCCTAACACATATATTATATTATAAACGAAAAAGTATCTATTTAGTGCACTAGCAAAATAAGACGCATGCATTCATTTATGCATGCACATGTATGAGTGCGTGGATGTGGGGTGTGGAGTTTTTTTTATTGGGAGAGGGGCCAAAACTCTATGACCATGGCAATGTACTCACTTGTGTGTATTAAAGTGGGCTTGTCCTTATTTATTGGTCGTCTATCGAATAATGAAATTTAATCTTATAATTTTGTAATTTATGGGCTAGCTCTCACCAATTTGACTAACCTTTGGTAATAAACATTACTTTTAAACAACATACCTTTGCTAATTAAACCTACCTACTCAACCCCCCTTTATCATTAGTTACACTTATTCGATTTCCTAATCAGCACATAATTCAACTTGATTAATAATATATTTCATTAAATCTCACCCATCCATTTCCATCCCTACCAGTTTGCACATATTCTTCCGTAATTAACAACCAATGCCTTGTTTGATATGTTGGAAATGATTTTTATGAAAATAAAAATGAATTTAAAAATGGAGATGAATTTGCAAGTGGAGATATATATGAGATTTAAGAATATGTTTGGTATGTCCATAGAATTAAAAGATTATTTTTACTTAATATTAATATTTGAAATATTAAAAGACTAAAGTGCTGTCATCTCAAAAAATTCAACCTATCTCGTCTTGCATCACATGGCAACTCGGAGCATTGGTGAAGAAGGAACCCTTGTTTATGGCCATAAATCCTTAAGGGGAAAAGTCAAAGTTTCATACAACAATAAATGAGACAAAAAATCAAACTTAAGCAATCAGTATTCGAAGATCTATTTCACTACCGCCATCAAAACAACAATCAACGGTCAAATCATAAGAGACATTAATGAAGAAGAGGTTGTCGTCGTTGAGATTCCAGGTGCCAGATGCCACTGTCGATGGAGAAGAGTGAAGGTAGATACTGCTATGATTGAGAGAGAGAAGAAGAGATCTAGATGAGCAATAGGGATCAAAGGGCGAAGATCAACTGGCCAAGCAGTAAAGGTTAGAGGTCTTCTCACTAGTCTTCTCTCCATTACCTGCACTGGGTCTTCTTACTGCCACAACGAACTCCCAAAGCAAAGGGTTACAGTGATCAAGGAGATGGAGATGAAACATAAAATTGCAAGGCTGAGGTTTAATTATAGAAATCAATTCCATCATTTTTTATAAAAATTATTTTCACATAAAATTGACATCTTTCAAACCAAACAAGAAAAAATTTCATTTCCATCATCAATTCTATTTCCACCCTTCTCAATTCAAACATATCAAACAGAGTCTAAGAGTAATCTTCCTTAAAATGTTTAGAAGTGTTTGGGGGAAAAAAAACCATTTTTGTTACGTGCCATGGCATTGTGCATACGAAGAGCGTCTTGGAGCATGGCCTACCAATTTTTTTTTTCCCCCTCACGGAGTGAAAGGAAAGACAGCCTACCAAAATTAATAATGTTCTCCCATGCATCTAATTCTACTACTACTCGCAACACAATTTCAAGTTTGGTAGCAAGATCTATTCTAAGTACTATACATTTAACAAACAGAGACGTGGAAGTTATACAAGGAAGACATGTTGAAGGAAAGGATAAGCTTGTATTTTCCAAAAGCAAGTCATCTATTTTTGTTTTTCTGGTCCAATAGCCGCTTTCCTATCAATTTTAATTTATTTAGAAGTAGTCTGGACATTTGCAGTTTTGTATGCACTTGTTAGTACGTTATCACACTAAATTTATTTTACAGTGCCATTACGGTTAATTGAAAACTATGGCTTAAAATATTTGTTTTTTTTTTTTTTGAAGAATGACGAATAAATCCTTTCAAAGTAGGAAAATAATAATCTGATCTTGTGGAATGTAATAGCACTTTTTAAGTTTCAAGAGATCTAATTGTTATTAAATTTTTTGATAAAATAAAAAAATGCCTCTTAATTTAAAAAAGTGCAACAGAGTTCTTTTCATAATTTTAGTTTTGAAATTCACAATTCTAGTTTAACAAATAACTAAAGTAATTTATGCACTCATAATTTTCTCTCATCATTGGCAAAGTGTAATAAAGCTTTTCTTTTTCTTTTTCTTTTTTCTTCACAATTTTAGTATTGGAATTCACAAATTTGATTTAGCAAGTGACTAAAATGATATAGGCATTCACAACTTTATCTCACTATTTTTTTATTTTTAAAATTAAGAGACATTTTTATCATTTCATTAAAATTTTTAATAACAATTAAATCCCTTAAAACTTAGAAGGCACTATCACATTTTATAGTATCAAATTGTTACTTTCTTATTTTGGAGGGCTTTATTTGTCATTTTCTCTTACTTCTTCGTTTGGGTTTAAATGCACTTAAGAATAGGAAAGATATTGTTGATGCGGGCATGAGCTGCATGGGTGCCACCGACCTTGAATCCAATTTGAACCTGTTGGTCTTTATATTTTTATCAGTGCTTGTGGGCACGTTATATTAATAAAATTTAGATGAACATTGAATAATATGACTAGGTGTAATACAATGAATTCTTCTTTTACAATGTGACAAGTTAATGTTCAAATTTTAGTGGAAAGAAATGCTGACGCTTAATACCTAACAATACCGCAAATAATATTACCTGCAATAAGAAAATAGTTATGGGTGACAAAATATATAATTAAAAAGAATGCATTCTAACTACCAATAAATAAAATGATTTTTTTTTTGCTGCTTTGTACAATAAGTCTTGAACTATTTACACATGGTTTATCTTTCTTTACATATTTCATATGATTAATCTTGAACTATTTATTCACACTATTTAATTATTTCAAAATTTTATGATATATTTATGTATTCCCTTTTTTAAGACACTCGCCCTTATTTATTGAATCAAATTATTTCTAAAAGTTATTCAAAAAATTTTTTAAAATAATTATTAATCTCAATCAAACAATTCATTCTCACTGTTTACATTGAAGTTGATGATTTCATCTAAATTATTTATTATCGGTGCAATGTATGGGGCTTGAGTCTATTGATGCTCGAAATTATTAAAAATTCAAATAATATACATGGTTCATTATTATTTAAAATAATTGAAAGTTATGTAGTCTTTAATTTCATAACCTATGATCAGGTATGCTTATACACGACATATTTTAGACTAACCCTTAATATTAACTCTTAATAAATAAATAATTATTATATTAAAATTTCATTTCAAAAGTTGTATGGTTTTTTATCTGCTCTAACATAAATGTTTGACATTTTATCTATTACTCCCTTTAAACTATAATACAAGGCATTTTTTATTAAACTTACTTAATTCAAAATATAAAGCATTGAGTATCTTTTATAATTTTTTTTCAACAGTACCCCTATTTTATTTATTATTTTTTAAAAATAATATATTACAATTTTAATTATTATTATTAAGATTTTTATATAGAATATTTAATGAGAGTATAATTATTTTTTTAAAAAAATTAGATTTTAACTAATATTATTTAAAAATTATAAATTAATTATTAATGTTTTATATTTTGATTCGGAAGGAGTATAACTAATGTTGTAATATGGTTTGATTAATAGATTTGAGTCTAGTTAAAATCCTAAATACATCCCCGGGGGAGGGGGAAGAAGCCCTAAATACATATCTTCTTCGTATAAACTTGCTTGCATGACACATTTGTGCATGTGATGTTACATGTTGATTTCAAAGGACGTGCCTAGAATAAAAAGGTCCAATTAGTCAGTACGCAAAATAAAAGCATTTTTTAGTTTATCCTCCGGATAAAAAAAAAGAAAATGAGAAAACTTTAGAACATTGGAGGGAAAGCAAATCAACAAAAAGAAAAATTAACAAACTAGAAAATGGGAAAAACCGAAGGAATATTTAATTATTTATATTGATTTTATCATTTTGAGATTTCTTGCAACGCGAGGAAGAAGAAAGAAGATACGAATGCATTCCCTCCGGGCTGTGTGAAAGGAGGATAGTAAGTTCCATAGCACATGGCTTAGAACGATCGCTATCAGAGATGCAAGATCCACCTTCAAACCCTAACCCCAATCCCTCTCCTCACAATGCCAATGCCAATGCCGCTTCCCAATTGCCGCCACCGGCGCCGGCAGTCTCTGCTTCTCCGCCGACGGCGACTCCCGCCGCCTCATCTTCGTCTTCTTCGCTCTTCCTGAGGGGAGGAGCTGCTGGGGCCGGCGCCGGCGGGTCCCACGCACTCCACCACCACCACCACCACCACAGGAGGGCCCACTCTGAGGTTAACTTCCGGTTGCCGGATGACATGATGGATCTGTCGCCGTCCGATCCGTTCAATGGCGGCTCATCCACGGCTAGCCTTGAGGAGATCGGATCCGAGGACGACCTCTTCTCCACTTACATTGATGTTGACAAACTCGGAGGGGCTAACGGATCGGGAAGTGGTGGCAATGGATCAGATCAGAATGGGAATGGGAATGGCGTCGGTATAAGCAATCACAATGAAAGAGAGAAGAGCCCGAGTGCAAGGCCAAGACACAGGCACAGTAGCTCCGTGGACGGGTCGACTTCTACAAGCATGTTTGGAGAGATTATGGAGGCAAAGAAAGCTATGCCTCCGGATAAGTTAGCTGAACTGTGGACGATTGATCCCAAGCGTGCCAAGAGGTTTGTCTTCATTTCATTTTCTTTCAGCCAGGTGCCAAGAAGTCATTCGTTAGAAAAGAATAATGATACTAGAAATGCATCAATTTTGATTTCAGACGTCCTATCTTATGCTGAATTGCACTTCATAGCACCTTGTCCTCTGTCGGATGAACAACTGTTTCGGTTGACCATCCTGATCTCTGTTAAATGAGTTTGTGTTTGATTCGCTTCTTATAGTCAACACATGTGATTCTTAGTTGTCGATGTTGTTGCTATATTTTTATGTCCAACATAATCCTAAAATTGCAGAAGTTGATGGCCGGAGAAAAAGGTGCACCTCTTCTGGCCTCTAAAGCGACTAGTTAACCTTCATGTCATATTAAATGAAGCATAGAAATGGCTTATTACTGAGAAGGGGAATGTGATAATAATTGGTTTATAAAAGCGTAGTTTGTGAATTAATACCAAACGATATCAGAATGCCTCATGCCTTGCTGTTTGTTGTGAAATATAATATTTCCTGTTGGTCGTGTACACTCAGCTTAACCATTTAATTTTGTGATGAAGAGTTATTCTGCAAAAATTGTGGAATTGTAATTTCTGAAGGCTATAATATTGGAAGAGATGGTGGTCTTTAGTGTCAGTTAATTTTAAGTATCTCTGTATCACAGTTGTTGATATAATTTTGTTTTCATTTACTGTTCATTTATTATTTGCTATTGAATAGAATCCTAGCAAATCGACAATCCGCTGCTCGTTCAAAAGAGAGGAAAGCTCGTTATATTCAAGAACTTGAGCGCAAAGTTCAGACCCTTCAGACTGAAGCCACAACTCTTTCTGCCCAACTTACACTGTACCAGGTTCGTGTTGACATGTCTAAAGTTATTTTTTTTAGTCTATTTGTGATAAAATAAATCTTTTGAAGTTCAACTGAGTTAATTCTACTTGTTGCTACATTACACAAAATCTTCTTGAATTTGGTTGAATTAGGTTTCAATATGTGAGTGCAATTTCCTTTATTTTGCTGCTTGTGATCATTCTTATAATCTTGGCGTGTTACCTAAATAATTTGTGCATTAATCTTGATATAATCATGTCTACTTGACAGTATCTCAAAGTTAAACGTTGCACTGAAAGTGATAACATTATATATGCTTTCTTTTTTAAATTTAAGTGATGAAATGAATAATTCTTATGGTTTATCAGTGCCTTGCTCTTTAGGATTTTTTTTATAATTATTATAAGCCCAGTTCTTTTTGCCCATAAGAGCTTAAATCTTATGTTTTGACCACTATTTTAATTCCCAGTTCAGTTGATGGTTTTTGGCTTGTAAACTGTTATCATTTGATTGATTTCAGTTTCTTTCTATAGACAAATTTTTTGCTGAATGGTAATATGATCAAATTATTCCTTAATTTTTTTAGAGGGACACCACTGGGCTGAGCACAGAAAATACAGAGCTTAAGCTTCGTCTGCAAGCCATGGAACAACAGGCACAGCTTCGAGACGGTAATCGTTATTTCCAAGTCACCACCGTCTCTTGATACAAGAAATTAAAGTTCATATTTCCTGTGATTGTTTCAAAACTATTTTGCTAAGGTTCACTAATTACAAAGTAATCTGTCATTGATCTTATGTAGCTCTCAATGAAGCATTGAAAAAGGAAGTTGAGAGACTTAAGATTGCAACTGGGGAGATGATGAGCCCTTCCGAATCATTTAATCTGGGGATGCACCAGATGCAATTCACAGCTTCAAACTTTTTTCCACTTCCCCCCCAGTCAGGACCTTCTGGTCACCAGAGCATGCAGCTGCCATCATTCAATCACTCATCCAGTATGCCAACTCATCAACTGCAACAAACTCACTCTCATCCGTTCTCAGAAATGTTGCAGAATGACCAACTTGGTCGTTTGCAGGGGCTCGACATTAGTAGTAAAGGATCACCCCTTGTGAAGTCTGAAGGCCCCTCACTTTCTGCAAGTGAGAGTAGCACAACATTTTAAATTTGACACAAACTGTTTGACCAGCTGACATATCCATGGCCTGCCCTTCTCGTCAATTGTTTTAGAGTGTTGACATCTAGTTATTTATTGAAGGTACTGCATTCTATTAATATCCCATTCAGATTAAGTATAAATTCGTAATTGTTTATTCTTGGGGCTGCTCCCTAAAAAGGGGAAGCATCCTTGGGGTTTTGTTGCAAAGTTCACGAATTCTTGTTTCTACATGGCATTTGGTGTTTCTGGGCGCTAAGAGTATTGGGAATGAAAGGTCATTCTCATTGTATCTTTGGATGTTTGGACTTTTGTCAATCCCCTCCTGTCATTTGTATCATCATTTACGTGATAGCATTGTAAACTGTGTGATTTATTGTTCTGTTCTCAATGTAAGATGAACATGGAACTCCATAATGCCTTTATTATTGTTATTTTCTTTCGCAGAAGTTGTACAATCCTTAAATTTTGGAGACCTATTGTTATGATAGCCTTTCTCACGCCAGGCATTCATGGATAGTCTACTTTAGCAACTCTAACGGAAGATCCATGTATTATTTTAAGATTCGTTGCTAAGTGGGGTTCCTATCTGAGCTACTCTGTTCGACGACCGAACTGAAGATAAGTCCCCTTTTAACCCCCTGGGGTCACGAGATTTTATACCTAAAAGTAAATAATATTCTTACTGTGCTTTCTATATGGTGACACGCTACCCCCCACGCCCGAGCGCATCATCTTATCCATCCCTGCCTGTCTTTATTTTGGCGCTTCTCCGTTGTTGAATTATTTGCTTGTTCCCCCTATTGAATCTAGATGTGGGCGTCCTTGACTCTACCGGCGATGACTTGGTATAACTAATAAATTTAAATTACGTGTAGTTATTATGCTGGTCCTGTATACATGGCCATACCGAGGCGCTGTGCAAGATATCTATCTACTGTTATCTAGGACGCAAATGAGTGGGGGGAAAATATCGTGGTACTGTCTGGTATGAAAAGGACCGCCGCCAATTTCAGGGGGGAATTGTGACATAGCATAAATGAAAGCTGCGTTTGAATGGATGTCAAAGAAAAATAATCAACTTAAATTATGCACTGAAGATATTTTTGGTAAAATTCCTGGGATTTTTTAAGATGCCATGAAACTAACCCTTTTCCTCCTTATAAATTAGGGGATTGGCAATGAACTTAAATTAGTTTTTCCCCTCAGGTTTGATTGGGCTATCACTGTCGTTCACTGCTCCCTTTTTTACCCTTGTTTCAAGCCCGATCCCTAGTAGCAGCTTGGGCCGTATTCCTCTTTGCCTCACGCTCCATTCATATCTCACATAATTCATCTGTGTCACCCCCTGAATGCTTCAAGTAGAAAAACAGACCCGAAATTGACATAAAAACTCGCATAATTCATCTGTGTCAGTCAGTGTGAACAGTAACATTTGAACAAGTTCTAAAACGAGCAAACAAATTAAACATAAAAGCTACGGTTTGATGAAAATATTTTTCCCCTTCCCAAGCACCTATCCTCTCACATTCCATCATTGGTTACTGTTTTTTTCATTTAAAAAGTTAAGGTATTTTTTGATGGATTGAATATCAAAAAATAAAAAGCAATGTTAATATTTCAAAGTATAATTAGTGTATTTTTTTAAAGTGTCTATAATAAATAGATCATTTTATATTTATTTTAAACTAAAACACCCTATTAAATATAGAAAAATATAAAAAGATGGTATTATTTTAAAAATGATTAATTACTTTATTAAGAAAGTAAAATACTGTTAAAAATATCTCATATTTTTTAATAGTGAGAATATATAAGAGTATCCTTTACACTTTTTAAGCTGTTAAATTAGCCTCTTGTTATTACTTTCGACTATGAGAGATATTCTAATGGAAGGTAGCCGTGTTCATAAAGGATGAAACTTTCTCAGCAACAATCCCTTCATATTGTTTTTATAGAAATGAATTCGAGCTCTATCTACTTAAAAATATAAGTTACTAAAAATTAAAATGAAATTGAATTGGCTGAAGTATTAGGTCAAAGGTCAATAGTTTAACCAAGGGTCAAACTGAAGCTAGATCGATTATGGTAGAATAACGTAATTAATAATATATAACAATATTAAATTATTTCACTCATTATTAATATTAATTCATCTCAAATTTTAATTTTTCCTTTCACTGTTCTTACTTATTTTTGTCATTTTTAAGCTAGCAATCACGATTTTCCATGTGAAAAATATTATAGTAAAATATTTTTAAAAAATAATAGGAATAAAATTTAAAGAATTGAAATGTAAAAATGAAAAATATATACTATGTAAGTGTGTATAATTTTGGATTAGAACGGGAATTTTCAATGTCAAAATGACTTGAAAAGTTGAGCAAAAAAAACGTGTGGCAGTGATGAACCGATGAAAACTGTCAGGCAAGAAATGACATCGTGCTATCATCTATCTATTTTAAATGAAAAGAAAACAAAAAATCATAACAATGGTTACCCCTCCCTGTAGCCATAGGTAAACACAAAACTCTTCTAATTTCCTTTGAGATAGAAATTGACCCACTCTCCCTAGCATTCCTCAGCTTTGCTGTCTTAGGTTTTTTTTTTAATACAAAGTCACAAAAAATCATATGAAAAGATTAAAATTTAATCATATCTAAAGTCAAAAGGCTTGTACAATCTTGTGATGGTTCATTAAAGATCTAAATATCAAAATTGTTACATATTGTTTGGTAAGCAAAGAGATCAGCGCATCTATTATCTTTTCTATTAACATTGTCAAAGGTGACCTCCCAATCTCTCGTGGTAATATCTCTTATTAACTTAATAATGTCGAATAAAGGGTGATTTTTTGAATAGTTTTTATTAATAAGAGACAAAGCTTCTATCGAATCCGAATAGACGTTAACTTTAAATAATCTCTTGTTGGCTGCACTTTCCTATTGACACTGTGTGTGTTTAGATATGCTTCAAAATTGATCCTTTGGGTAAAAAAATTGATTCTCCATAAAATTATTCAACAACCCAACATTTTGATTAATCAATTTCTGGATCAAAAATCAATTTTTCTTGAAAGCTGAGAATCCTCTGCTAAAAAGCTTGCCAAAAAATATTGAAAAAATTATAAAGAAAGGTAAAAGAAAGTACATAATTTAATAAAAATAAAATTAAACTCTCTTCTTTTTCTTTTTTTTTCTTGATAAAATTCAAACTTGATATCCTCCAAAAATTAATATTTGGTATTTAAGAATTAAATTTTTCTCTTTTGTTAAATTTATTTAAACTAAGATATATCAAGTTATTTATTTATGTAAATTAAATTGTTAATATTGATATAATTTAAATTTTTATAATTAATCAGATATGTAATTTAAAAAATTCAATAATATTATAGACAAATATATTAATAATTTAATTTTAAAAGCAATGTCCTTTATATTAATATATATAGTTAAAATTGATTTTGATTAAATTATTCAAATATTTTTACTTCTGTCAAAATTAATTTTAAAAAAACAATATCCAAATAGATTGCGTTATAATATAATCAATTATGATTAAAATCTACCACTTAATCAATTATTTTTGTAATCAATTATACCCAATTGAAATTCAAATAGGCATGTAGAGGTGTCGAAATCGACGAAGGGCAAGACCTGAGTTAGATTGTCTGATTGGTTTTCTTTTTTTCTTGTTTTTCCTTCTCTGTTCTCAGTCTTTCTCCTCCTTCGATTCTTCTTCTGCTTCATTTTTCCGGTGTTTCTCTTCCCGCCATTAAACTTCAAAACGGCTTTATTGTGGAAGATCCTAAAAAGGAGAAAAGGCAACCATTCAACTTGCCCAACATGAAGGGTTGAACGGGTTATTCTCAATTTTTCTTAAGTCATCCTGGTCAATCTGGTTTGGCAGCCTACCGATTTGAACAAAAAACTGGATTGGACATATAGTTGGTTCGCCGGTTCACTGGTATAACCAGCTGGTTTGGTCCAATTTTTCAAACCATGTAAAAATGTCAAACTTAGCTGATCAAATAAAAACATGGACCATTATAGTATGAAAATAATCCCATAAAAATGCAATCAACTAATAATCTTTTCAAATAAATATAACTAATGACATTATAGACTATACCTCTTAAAAAAAAAATTCTAACTAAACGAGAATATTAGAGGAAACACTCCAAGAAGGCTTCTGGCGTTAATGCTGAAGGTAGAATGAGCATTTTGTTTATTTAAGTTTTCTGGTTAACAAAAAATGCAGGGATATTGTGTTTTGGGATTCATCAAAGTCAACGTGTGCTTCTAGACTCAAAGAAGGTTCATAGAGATCACTTACTAATAAGATTCTCATATTAATAATGGAATTTAATTTTAAAATCTTATAAGTTATAAGTCAAATTTTTATGAACTGAATCAACATTTCTTGATTTATTTATTTAAGTTGTATTTCAACAATAATTTTCATGGCGCTACTTTGCTGGTCATAATAAATGTTCATTATTTTTGGAAATTGGAATTCTGCCTTCTATTTTATCTAAATTTTCTCCAATGTTAGTCAAATTATTTTTTCCTCTCATTCAACCCAAATAAAGGATTAAAGTCGCATCATTTATGATAAGTGGCTTCTAAGTTCTTAATTTAATGTTAATATAATTCATAGAATTTAAGATCAAGTTAGCAAATTTAGAAAAAGTACAACTAAGCTAGCAATTACCTTTTAATATGAGAAGACGTGGGCTCTAGCATTATGTTGAATGTGGGGCTGTATAAAAGACAAAACGACATTGGACTTTACCCTAACCTGAAGTTCGATCTCTTTCATAAAAAGAATTGAGTTAAGTGACCCGTAGTCTGATCTTGTCGAGTGATAATCCGAAAATTAACAAAATCGGACTTAGTTTATAGGATTGAGAGTCTGGTCTTGTCAGTCCAATACTCAATTAGCTTTTATTTTTTCCTTTTTATTCTATGAGAGGCAATAATTCATTTCAACCTAATAAACTCAATTAAGATGGTAAAAACACTTATAATAGTAATAAATCCATAATAATTTTTAATAATAAGACAAAAATATTTCTGTTATAGTCCAAATGATTTAAATTTATAATTTTAACAAATACAGCATTCAACAAAATTCAACAATATTATATTACAACAATTATTTGGAAACAAACTCAACAAATATTCATACAATTATCTCCTTAGCATCAATTACCTTTCAAACATTTATCAAAAATAAATTAATTATAATAACAATAAAAAAATTAATAGGACTGGATTGGACCAAGTGGTCCGGA
This sequence comes from Prosopis cineraria, assembly GCF_029017545.1. NCBI lineage: Eukaryota > Viridiplantae > Streptophyta > Magnoliopsida > Fabales > Fabaceae > Prosopis > Prosopis cineraria. Next base: position 3,272,361 of record NW_026555339.1, on the reverse strand, counting down.
TGTCTAGTCTCTTGTCCAGTCCAACCTAAAAAAATAGTCTAGTTTTTTTAGTCTTTTCGGTCTTGAAGGACCAGTGTCTATACGGATTGAATAAGACTGAGATTATCTTGAGTTAGACTAGGCCAGACAGGATTGAAAAACTTTTGCAGAGTCCTGGTTGAATGACATTACTTTTTTAAATTTATTAATTATTTAATTCAGTATTAATTATTATCATTAATATCAACAACAGTAGCTGATAACTCTGGTTGAAAATTGAAATAGAAGAGATATCTTTTTTTTAGGGGTACAAGAAGCGATATTTTTATTTTCTATTGATATTTGGCTAATTAATCGCTAATGCCGCGGCGCCTTGCTTCAGGAGCCCCGCCCGGCTGCCCTTGTTTCTGAAGAAAACCACGAAAGTCCAACGAGTCCATCGCAGTAGTAGCCGCCCGAAACCAGAAGTGGAGGCGGGTGCTTTGCTGCTTCTGTACGCTTTACTCTGTCTTCTCTTCCTTTTCATTCCACTAAGGAAGTAAATTTCCAATGGGAATGGGAGGCCCCATTTTCTCGTCCGACGATATCGTAATCAAGTCTCCCAACGATAGGCGTTTGTACAGACTTCTGGAGCTCGAAAATGGCCTTCGTGCTTTGCTAGTTCATGATCCCGAGATTTACCCCGAAGGCCCTCCCAAAGCTGTCCTTGGCGACGACGAAGAAAACGAGGACGATGAAGATGAAAAAGATGGAAGTGAAGAAGAAGGGGATGAAGATGGAGATGGGGATGGGGATGGGGATGGGGATGGGGATGGGAGTGAAGAAGGGGACGAGGATGATTTTGAGGACGTGGATGGGGAAGGTGCACACCATGAAGCAGGACGAAAAGGGAACAAAGCTGCTCCCCAGACTAAAAAGGTTGCTTACTGCCTGATTGCTTGTCGTTTTATTTGTTGGTAGCGAATTCTAGGAGATAAATTACGGTGATGGGATTTGAGAATACCGGGAAATGTGATGGCATGAAGTTGAGTAAAAAAAAAAAGAAATTGTTGGGTGCATTTGGTATGATTTCATCATAAATTCGCATGTTTCCTGTGCAGGCCGCAGCAGCAATGTGTGTAGGCATGGGCAGCTTCTCTGATCCATTTGAGGCTCAGGGACTAGCACATTTTTTAGGTCTGGTTATTTATCTCACACAAGCAAAATCTATAATATTTAAAGTGTTCCTATTATTATTATTATTGCTGCTGCTGCTTCTGGTGTTATCTGTATATTTTATTGTTTCAACTTAGTTAAGTATTAAAAGGTTATGCCTCCTGAAGGATTCCAGGCTTTTCTCCCCTTTTTAGCGTTTTAGGTGGCGAAGGCTATGTAGTTATGCAGGATATGTCCAATGAAAGTATTTCATGATTTTATCTCAGTTGATTGCATAATCTTGGCTGTGATGTTTTATGAGGGGAAAGGAAGGGAAGGACTTGTATAAATTGGTACAATTAGTCAACTTTATCTTGCTGTCCATTAGTATATGTCTGGACGGGGAGAATGGAGGGGAGGGGAGGGGAGGGGAGGGGAGGGAGGGGAGGGGAGGAGGAAGAAAGAAATATTTCACCTTCCTTGTTTGGGAGTATGTTATGAAGAGTGGAGGAGAATGAGTGATTTATAAATACCAAAATCCTCCAAAGTGTATCCTCCTTCATTACTCTAAGTTCCTTCATTTGGGCAGGCATTAGAGGAGAAACTTTTGTCAAACAAGGTGAGGAAGTTTTCATTTCACCGTTGTTTTCTCTTCCTTTCTTCTACCTTTTTTCCCTTTAGATTCCTTCCCTTCCCTTCCCTTCCCTTCCTAAACTTCCAAACATACCCTTAATTCTCTCCATCTGCTTATATCAGTTGTCAGTTTTCCTATGCAAACATCGTTCTTTGGAGGGTGGAGGATGCTGTTTTTGTTACGGTCTTTGTGGCAACGCTTGTCACGTCATTATGGTTTTGTACCTTTCCAATTGTTCCTTGTATGCTTCAGGAACAGAGTAAATTATTAAATTAGGTCCCATTCTCTTTCATGTGTGCCAAGATTGTCCATTCTAGATGAACTTTTCTTTCCCTTCCATTATCTTGCTATTTATTGCCTATACAAATGAATTGCCTTCACTTGTTTTGCAGAACACATGCTCTTCATGGGGAGTGATGAATTTCCAGATGAAAATGAGGTCTGTTTGGTTATGTCATATATTTGAAATACTCTCCTTGCAGTAGTTTAGACATTGTTGTGTCTTTGTGATTTGTAATCTAGCAAGAAGACTGATCATGCCTGTAGTAAATCCCATGATGAAATCCTATGTGAGATCTGTTAAAAATGAAAATTTTCTGGAGTGTAATGTTATTGGTTAGAAGGGTGGCTTAGGAAAGATAGAAATTGATCTCAAGGGCATGGTATTCATATTCTTGAGTAATGATACTTTTAGATAGATCACTGCGTGCATAATCCCTTATTGTCTCTCTTTTGTGATATGCCTGGAGTCAAATTTGGGAATTGTTTCTGTTCTCAGTAAAGAATGTCTTCAGTAAATATGAAGACTTTGATGGAAGAATGTATTGTAGATTCCAGGACAAGTATTATTTTACTTTTGCAAGCTGTCTAATTGAAATTGCATGATTTGCAACATGAATTGTGTAATTCAAGTTGATTTGTCCTTCAGTCAATATGGATTGCTGGAGGATCGAAAATGAGAAGAATTGATGCTGGAATAGTGCAAATTTAGTTGGAAATCAGGAATTCTGATGGTGCGCTATCTTCTGGGTCTTGAAGTTGGGTTGGGTCATTCATGGCCTGGTATGAAATATTAGTAATTTTTATTACTTTAAAAAAAGAAAGCATGGGAGTGCAGAACAGTGTTCTGTGTTAAAACTTCCATCCCATCTAGCTTGACTGTCAATTTAAACCTTTAACCACATTTAAAATTCCATGACAGCTGTGACTGAAGTCTTGTTTCTTGTCTCTAGTGTAGGATGTGTTTTGAATTGTGATTTATGTGTTGTTTTACTATTGTGAGACTTATAGCTTAGTAGTTTTGTTTGCTCATTGGTTGTTTTATTATAAGTATTTTGTTTATGCTATAGATAGATATATCATTTATAAAATATGATATATTACATGTTACTTCCTATTTTGTTTTAAAATAAATAATTAATACATTACACGTTACTTCCTATTTTCTTTCTCTGCATGCCACATTGCTGCTGGAGGGTCTTTCTGAAGTCCCAGGACTTGAAATCTAGTGGCAATTTTACTCCTGAAATAAATAATTAATATATTTTTTATTAGAAAAATAATTAATTATTGGATATTTTGCTCTTTGCATTACAATTAATTTGTATTATAAGGGATTCTCTTACCCAGAAAATATTAAGTAATCGTCATATTGCAACTGCTCATGTCATTTTCCCTCCTGTAAAATGTTTATATTAATTAAGGTTTGATGAATATCAATTATCAGATGATTTTTTTTTATGCATGAGTTTAATCACGTCATTAATTATCATCTAGTTAAACTTACTCTGGACATTTTTGGTAGAAGCATGCCTTAAGGTGGATTGGCCTAGTTGTTTGACTCTTTTCATTGTTAGTATGATAGTTATTTGTCCAAGCATGGGGGCTCATCTAATGCATACACAGAGACTGAGCATACCTGTTACCACTTTGAAGTGAAGCCAGAGTATCTCAAGGGTGCCTTGGAAAGGTATATCTTGCTATGCATGCAGCATTGATAGCAGAATTACTGTCGATTATGTGGTGTTTCATGCGTTACAGTTTGCAGATAGCCAGATATTTTATTTTTCTATTTACACCTTCCAAATTGGCAATGCATTTTGTAATTGTTGGCTGCCACCATCGTGATTCCTGTCAAATGCAATGATTCGATGTTCAGTTTATACCCGGAAATTTTGTCACTGCATTTTGCCAGAAATAAATAACACACTTTTAATTTTTTTTCTTTTGATTTTGTAAGATAACATGCTATTTGTGCTATAAAAGCTTGAACAATATAAGAATATATGAAACATGAGACTTCCACACCCTTGATCTATGATATCTTTACTGTATTTTATCTTTTCTGGAAAATAGTGTTTTAATAAATCGTCTGGCTAATATTTATGTAATAATCTATTTTAGTTATTGGTTATGTTGGGCCTAAACTATATTTATCCTGTCTTTATGTTGCTTATCTTAAGATTGCTGTGCAATTCTGTTCTTTTGATGCACTGGATGCAGCTTGTTTAATAAAGCTAAATTATTGTTTTCAGATTTAAAGGTTTTATTTTTTTGGTCTATTGCCTTTTCAGATTTTCCCAGTTCTTTATTTCACCTCTAGTAAAAATGGAGGCTATGGAACGAGAAGTACTTGCGGTAGATTCAGGTACTCACACTTTATGCTGTCCCACTCTTCATTGTAGAAATGGCTTCAATTTTTGTTAGGTTGCTAATGAAGCAATATTTTTTGGTTGGTTATTGTATACCATAATGGTGTGTGAAATTCAACATAGAATTCAACCAGGTTCTCCAAAGTGATGCTTGCCGACTTCAACAAGTTCAATGCTACACTTCTGCACCTGATCACACTTTTAACAGATTCTTTTGGGGTGAGTTTAGAAGTTATTTCTTTGTTGGTCATGAAGTTTTCATAATTATTTGAAATGACATTCTCACACTGTTTTTTTTGGCGTATACTTGAAGGGAACAAGAAGAGTCTGGTTGATGCTATGGAAAATGGTATCAATTTGCAGGAACAAATACTGAAATTATATATGGATTATTATCATGGTGGACTAATGAAGCTTGCTGTAATTGGTGGAGGTGAAGTTCTATTTCATAATTCTTAATATGAGCTTTTTGGCGTATTACTATGGAAAACGAAATGTAGCCTGCAGTTCGAACTGTTTCTTAAAAAACTACTATATGGTGATTTAATCATGATGATATTGTACATGCCAGAATCTCTGGATGTGCTTGAGAGATGGGTTGTGGAATTGTTTGGTGCTGTGAAAAAAGGTCACCGAGCAAAGCCAGAATTCAAAGTGGAAGGTCCTGTTTGGAAAGCTGGTAAAATTTATTGGCTAGAAGCTGTTAAAGATGTTCACATCCTTGAGTTGTCATGGACTTTGCCTTGTCTACATCAAGAGTATTTAAAGAAACCAGAAGATTATTTAGCTCATCTCCTTGGACATGGTAAGATACCTCATTATGCATGAATTCTAGAACTAGGAGGTAAAGAGCCAGTATCTGCATCTATCTGTTATAATGTATGTCCTTGTATACTAAACTATACTTTAGTCCAATGTCTGTATTTGTGGCACGTGTGAGTGCACAAAACTTTTGTTGTGGTTAGATGGATGTAATTTCTTTTTGTTTGACAGGAAAACCGTTTTACCTTGTTGGCAATCTTACACCCTCTTGTGGAATTCAAAGGCAATCAATAGATTTCCTATGAAGCAAATGCCTCTACTATTTGCCAAATGGAGCTGATTTTTATTTTATAATTTCTACTGATGTATGTTCTTGGAATTTTTCTACTGGATAAATTAAATTTTCTGTGAATCTAAATTATATATCCTATAGATTGGTTTAAAATGGATTACTTCTCTAATTATTATTGTTGATTATTCAATCCTGACTTAAAGGCTTGATCTAAAACATTAAGTCTGAAATGTTATTTTTCTGTGGTAGAGTTTTCTCATATTTTTTGGTTATTTTGCTTCATAGCTAACCATTTGAATGTGAAGTTGCCAGCATAATAGGTTAGTAGCAGTATTGATATAGTTGATTTACTTATACATAAATTATTATTCAACAATTCTCCCATTTATTAAATGTAGTCCCTGTGGTTTAATAAAAAAAAATATAGTCCCTGTGGTTCAAACCGTGCCAGTATTTTTCTATATATGGTTGAACTTTCTGTCATGACTTTCATTAAACAAGAACATAATTCTTCAGAGGGGAGAGGAAGCTTGCTTTCCTTTTTCAAATCTAGAGGATGGGCTACTTCTCTGTCTGCTGGTGTTAGTGATGAAGGAATGCACCGCTCATCTATAACCTACATTTTTGTCATGTCCATGCATCTCACTGACTCTGGTATGGAAAAGGTAATTTTTTTAACCAACATGTTTAGGTGCTTCAGGTAGACCAGTGACCTTGGATTAGTTATGTGTGTACATATATTTTATTTGTTTGTGAAGACTCACGGTATATAGTTCATCATCATGTGAGGTCAGTGTCAGTTTCAACTTCAATTCACTTTGCGAAATTTGGTAAATTAACAATCATCCCCTTTAATTCATAGAAATATGAGCTTAGTCGAAGGCAGTATTGATTTTTTTAAACTTTTTTTTTTTGTGGGAGCAATATTTTGACAAATATGTGCTTTCATCATTACTTTCTTACCAAAGTTGTATTTTTTCTCCTTCCCAGATTTTTGATATCATTGGTTTTGTCTATCAATACCTTAAGCTGTTGCGTCAAATTTCTCCCCAAGAATGGATATTTAAGGAACTTCAAAATATTGGAAACATGGAATTTAGATTTGCGGAAGAGCAACCTCAAGATGATTATGCTGCTGAGCTTGCAGGTTTTGATCAGTTCTTTTATCTTGCCATGCTTCTCCTCCCCCCAGCATCATTTCATGATTTTTATTATTATTGATGTTATTGTTATCAAGGACAGTAGGGTTGATGTTGTTCTGACATGTTAGGTCTAGAGAAATAAATAGGAGAGGGCAATGCTTTACTCCATCGTATTTCCCATCTGTTAGTTGTTTTTTCTTTATCGTGATCATGCTCCCTTACATGAAGATGTTGCAATGTGGCCATCGAATGTTAAAGAATAAGAAGAGGATTAACATGTATATTCTTGTATCCTATATATTCACAGCACTGGCTCCGTCTATTTACGGGCCTTGAAGCAAGAAAGAGAAAATAAAATACCTGGATATTTTAATTGAATTTCTTGTTTTATGTACACAAATTCAAACGTTTGTCTGGCCTGGTCTGAATTCAGGCCCGTCTGCTGCTAGATCCAGGAATGGTGCCAGGTGAGGGTGCTGCTATTCCCTGATATAAACTAGATAGGGAGACATTGAGCTTGATATATTTTCTGGGCTATTTGAACATATGCATTTAATTGAAGTGATTAAGTAGTCAAGAATATTTGATGATGAATAGGACCTGATCAAGAGAAAAATATATACTAAAAGGTCAATTTAGTGATTTGAATGAAAAACAGAAGATCAGTTTGTTGTGCTTTCGCAACCCAACTGCTTGATTATGCGTTATATAGAGAAGTCTACTACTCTACTGGTCCCTTGTTAAGGGTTGGATTTTTTTTTCTTGGGCCAAGATGGTCCTATGTGGAGAGAGACAATGCAAGGTGCTAGTATGAGTAATGAGCCTTCTCTTTCTGCAAAGGACTATCCTTGCACAGGATAGAATCCAAGCCCTCTTTATTAGATGCTTATTATATATAATTATTACTCATGTTATTCTTATATTGTTACTATATTATACAGAAAATTTACACTTCTATCCACCAGAGCATGTCATTTATGGTGACTATGTGTACAAAACTTGGGATGAGCAGCTGATAAAACATGTTCTTGGTTTCTTCACCCCAGAAAACATGAGGGTAGATGTTATAACAAAGTCCTTCCCCAAGTCAGAAGGTACATTTTATTTTTTCGCTCATCTAATTGTATGTAGGCCATATTTCTTGTTTTTCCTTGTCTATATCATTGAATTTAGTGTGAAGACCTGGGCAGTTATCTCTGAACTTTAACAATCCAATAATGATATTCTAATTGCAAATTTTTGGTGCTTTTCTCTATTGGTTGCTACAGTATGTTCAAATTTCCATTGTTCTCATGAAAATTGATAATTGTAATCATTGTGTTTAGTAAAAATAAAGGCAGAAGTTGAATTTTCTTGATAATGGTTAAATTACTCAATTTTTCCTTTCTTTTCAGATATCCAAATTGAACCTTGGTTTGGTTCACATTTTACTGAGAAAGATATTGCACAAAATTTGATGGAGTTATGGAAGGATCCTCCAGAAACTGATGCTGCATTGCATCTTCCATCGAAGAATGAGTTTATTCCAAGTGATTTCTCCATTCGTGCTGGTGACCAGTGCAGTGATGACTTTGTAAATTCAACATATCCTAGATGTATAGTTGATGAGCCTTTGGTGAAATTCTGGTACAAGCTGGATTGTACTTTCAAAGTTCCTCGAGCGAATACATATTTTCGCATTAACTTGAAGGGTGGATATGATAACGCAAGGAGCTGCGTATTATCTGAATTGTTTATTCGTCTTCTTAAAGATGAGCTGAATGAAATTATATATCAGGTTAATCACCTATCTTGTTAGCCATAGAACTGATCATGTGTTGATTTTTGTGTTGCTCATTGAAGTGCTGCTAAATCAAGCATTAATTTTCTCATAGTAGATTTTGTTTGGGTAGTATTACCACTTGTCCATTGCTTATATATTTAAAGTATTGGTTGCATCATAGATATTCTGGACGCAAATTGGTATTTATAGATTGCTTGAATTTATGGGTTTGTCATTTAAAAGCTTTCTGTGCCATCCTAGCATCCATTTCCATTTGTTTCTATGCCACTCCATGTGCAGGGTAAATGGACGACCATTGATCTGCCCAATATGAATCATAGATTTCACCATTCAGCATATTTTATAGAGAGTGACACAAATGATTATGTGCGGTCTTTTGGAACTCAAGTCTTTTGCAAAGTACTTTTTTCCCATTTTGCTGAAGAGCCAATGACTGCAATTAGATTTTGGTCTCATCTTGTTTTTTTTTTTTAATTTATTTGGGGAGATCTTTGTCATCAGCATTGTGTTTGAATGATACAACCAATCACATGGAACTCTTTTTAGATATCATTCTGTAAGAGCCTCTGCTTGTGCTTGCAGGCAAGCATTGCCAAGTTAGAAACTTCTGTCTCTTTTGTTGGCGACAAGCTTGAGCTCAAGGTGTATGGTTTCAATGATAAGCTTCCAGTTCTCTTATCTAAGCTATTGTCTGTAGCTAGATCTTTTGTACCGACTGATGATCGATTCAAGGTATGTGGCATGTTTCTTTGATTCTCTTTCAAGTTATGTTATTACTCCCTTTTTTATTCTCATGAAACAATGCTTATTTGGACAGGTTATAAAAGAAGACATGAAGAGAACTTTAAAGAACATGAACATGAAGCCTTTAAACCATTCATCATATTTGAGATTACAAGTTTTATGCAAGAACTTCTATGATGTTGATGAGAAACTGCATGATCTAGATAATTTGTTTATTGATGATCTGAAGGCATATATTCCCGAGCTTCGTTCCCAGGTAAATGACTTGGTGAACATTGTTTCAGTATATTCTTCGTACCAACAGTTGTCTTCCGACTATACAGCATTCCTACATTAATGTCTTTATGTCTTTTGACTGTACTTTGCACAGCTTTACATTGAAGGTCTTTGCCATGGAAACCTGTCTGAAGAAGAGGCCATTAGCCTATCAAATATATTTAAGTTGAATTTTCCTGTACATCCACTCCCTAGTGAATTGAGGCATGCTGAGCATGTTATTTGCCTCCCGTCAAGTGCGAACCTTGTTAGAGATGTTAGTGTGGAGAACAAATTGGAAAAAAACTCTGTGGTTGAGGTAATTTCAGCAGACCTGATTTTTTCTGGTATTCCACCTTTTCCATCCATAATTTCCTATGCTTACTTTGGTTTGGTTATCTATGCAGCTTTACTTTCAGATTGATCAAGATCTTGGGATGGGATCAACTAAATTGAAAGCTTTAAGTGATCTTTTTGATGAAATAGTAGAAGAACCACTTTTCAATCAACTAAGGTGATAATCTGATGCTGCTATAAGTATCTCGTATTTTGCCATGTATTCTAGCGGGGGTTTTGTTCATGAGGATGTATTCTCTTTTTGCCTTGTCTAATCAGCGTTGCAGTTGGAATCCATAAATATGCCTTTAAAAAAAAATTGATTGTTGCATGAGAAAATTTCTCTATATCTGCTTCATCATTACAAACAAAAGCCAAGATGCACTTGGACTGCTGTTGTTGATGCGAATGTGTCATCTGCTTTGAATTGAAACTTTTATTTGGCTCTGGCATTCTGGCAAACTTGTTTCGTTGCATGTAGCTCAAATCAGCCTCATGTTATAGGAGCCCTTATAATGCTTAAAACTTACCATTACTGAAATTACAGTTTCAAATTCTATAATATCAAGCTGCTGTAAACAAGTTGTTTGAAGTTGAGGTTGCAATTTTCTTATTTCTTTTATTTCCCTCCCATATTCTTGTTTATCAGTCTGGGGGGCTGAAAATCAATGTATTTTTGGATCCAGGACAAAGGAGCAGCTTGGTTATGTTGTTGAATGTAGCCCGCGATTAACACACCGTGTTTTTGGATTTTGTTTCTGCGTTCAGTCATCTGAGTACAACCCAATTCACTTGCAAGGGAGAATTGACAGCTTCATTGATGGCCTGGAACAATTGTTGGCAAGTGTTCCTAGTCCCTGCCTCTTCCACATTATAAGTTTAATTGCTTCCTGTGGACAATGACAAAGATGAGAAGTAATTTGTGTGCTCAAAAAGTTATTGTAAGCCTTACCATTTTGGATAAAGGCAAAAAATATGGGCTGAACAATAAAATGCTGGGATTTTTTTTTGGGTGTAAAAAATGCTTGGAGTTTGTAATCAGCAGATTCGGAAATAACAATGGGCATTGCAGGAAGGGCTTGATGGTGATTCCTTTGAGCATTACAAAAGTGGGTTAATGGCAAAGCTGCTGGAAAAAGATCCGTCACTTACGTATGAAACCAATAGATTTTGGAATCAGATTGTTGATAAAAGGTACTGTATATATATATATATTTTTGGGTGGTTTAGAAGTCAGACTTAAGTTATTTTAGCATCATTTTTTTTTATTATCGTTATTTTTTTCCCTTTGGGCCAGACTGTTTTATTTGATTGAGTGCTATAGTTAGCACTTAGCAGCCATTTATTTTCACATTGGTCAAACGCTAGATTTTTTATTGTTGACCTTTGTCATCTTTGGTGATTGTTAGAAGGGAGAATGACAGTTAAGCCTCAATTAATTCAAGTCCAGTCCCAACCAATTTCAAATTGCCGACAAAGTTCCTTGGTCTTTCAACGATAAAATATTAAGTTTAATAGCTCCAGAATTTTAAGTTTGGCTCCCAAATTTGTAACTTTATTTTGATGCATTTACAATTTATTTGCCAACTTTTAACAGAAAACACAAATGTTCATCTATAATGTTGAAAAATATTAAGCCTAATAGCTTTAGGGATTTGCAAGTTCGATTCTTAATTTTGCAACTTTGTTACGATGTATTTACAATTTGTTTCCTAAATTTTAACAGAAAAGAATGTTTATCTTTAATGTTAAAAAATAAAAAGCTTAATAAATATTGCCTATTTTTTAACTTTGTTGAAATTTGAAAAACAAGTTACAAATTTATTATAATGAAATTGTAAAATTGAGAGTTAAACTTATAAATTTTTAGAGCACTAAAGGACTAAGGGACTTTATTGACACTTTGAAATTGGTTGGGACTTAAATTAATTGTTTCTCCTGGAGCCTAATTGTCATTCTCCCTTGATAGAATCAATTATTCTGACTCATGTTAGAGGTTAGGAAACAAATCCTCTGAAGTTGAGATTCATGAAGATTTCCTTTTTTGGTATTTTATGTATTTTATTATTTTTTATAAAACATAAAATCATCTCTCTCTCTCTCTCTCTCTCAAAATGGAAAACTTAATGAAATCCACACACTCTTAACTTCGGAGAATCCATCCTCGAGAGGTTAAGGGAGGGCGACCAATATTAGCTTTATGAATGTAATGCTTTTTTTTTTTTGCATGCTGTGTGCTTCTGTTTGTTACTCGGCTCACGGTTTTTGTCTGATCTTTAGAGATTGGCAAGGATGTGTCTTTTTGTTTTGGTTGGTTTTTGCTCTTAGTTCTTGTTTTGGAGTAATTTGGCTTTTTTCAGGACCGAAAAAGAGTTTATATCGTTTTACCCTTAATCCCTTATTCTTCTTCTGCTTCAGCGGGGTTGATCTCTATGAATAATATTTTTCAAATTGAATGGTTGATGGCACTAGATTAGCATCACGGTGAAAAGAGTTGTTCTCCCAATTTGTTGCTGCAATGAGTATTTATCTGACCAGAAAGCATTATTAATTTTTAGGTACATCTTTGACATGTCGAAGAAGGAAGCGGAAGAACTGAGAAGCATAAGCAAGAAAGACGTCATCGACTGGTATGAGACGTATCTTAAGCGGTCATCACCCAATTGTCGGAGACTCGTTGTTCGTGTATGGGGTTGCAACACAAACCTGAAAGATGCTGAAGCAATTCCCAAAAATGTACAGGTCATTGGAGACCCAGAAGCCTTCAAGATGTCATCCAAGTTCTATCCTAGTGTCTGTTAAAAGCTGAATATTCCTTGTATTCGAAGCGTGGTGTGGCTTCTGAAATCACATGGAGGGCCTTCATTTCTTCTGAGGAAGACTTGCTAGTTTCCCGGAGATGAACTGAAAGGTTCAAACGGATGAAGAATCTCTCAAGTCTCATGTCAATGATGCCAAATTACCTTTTTTATACTCAAATCTAATTTATACATAAATGGGCTGCACTGTAAACGGTGCGATTTCATTTCACGGCCAATGTTGTTTCCCCATTTTTTTTCTTGTTAGCTTTTTAACATTTGAATGTGTATTATAGGTTTTGATGCCATTGTTATTGCTATTTTATCAATAAGTTGTTGCAGTATTTAGCTAAATGCGCTTTGAAATGAATGTTCTTTGTAATTGATTGTTTTTTTCATTTTGGACCAGTTCTTTGTAATTGACAGTTGACCTGCGCTTTTGATAGCAATTAAATTGCTCAGGATGCTTGCTCTTCTTAAGGGGGAAAAAATATTTCTGTAGTGTCGTTATCTCTGTGAGTTTTTCTATTGAAGTTATATTTTTAAAGATTCAAATATGTAAATTTAATTTTTTATACAATTATCTAATATTTGATTATTATTGAATTCAATTGGGGTATTCAACGTGATTACATCAACTTTGCTGAAGATTGTTTTCCCATACACAAGAACTTGGCTATGACTAACAGAGTAACCCGTCCACTAAATTTATGTTAAGTGCTGTTAATTATATGATTCTTATATTTAGTTTATCTATATATTTATATATAATTGAGTTGATTCACCATTCAATGAGCGGTGACTGGTGAGGAATGTATGCATTACTATGGCAATAATTTATAATTATAAAACCCGACCAGTTTTGATCGCTTCATTTTTTCCCTCTCATTCTTCGCTCTTCAATAGATTTGTAGAATTGGATCTGATATCAATTGCAAAGCAGATGAGTTTGGCCTTTTTTTTTTTTTTTGTAAATTGACCTTAAAAAATGCTCTCTCCGTAACATATTCAGTTTGTTTTCAACCTCTGCATTCATTCATTTAAGGTTTTTATTTAAATAATATTAAGAAATTTCTAAAATAGAACCTTCACTCAATTAATGGAAGAAATAAAAGATTTTGAAAGAATTGGAAAAGGAAAGAGAATATGAACAAGAAAAGAAAAAATGAAAATAGACTTTAAAAATAGGCTATAAAACGTTTTTAAAAAATGCTTTAAAATATGATTAAAAAAATGAGTTGAACGTGGAAAAGAAAATCAAAACTATATAAATGTAAGATAATAGTGTCTTTATAGAGAATTAATTAGGGGAAAAAATCCCCATCAAAGGACAACCTCGTCTGGCAGTAGAAGCAGATACATTTTTCCTCGTCGACAAGCGTTCCACACTTGGTCGAGCTCGCCGTCGCACACCGTCCACCGTTGTCTGTCCTGCGTGGTTGTTCCGCAGCAAGTATTGAGGAAGGTTCGAACCGGTCTTTGTCTTCGCCCAAAATCCGGTGAGATTGATTTGTTCAATCTGACTTTTAATCTAGGTTTGAATTTGTTCCCCGTATCATCTGTTCCCCGAGTGGTTTTCAACCATACTAAATGATTTGGCTTGATTTGTGTCTGGCGACTTAGAATCTTGAGTTTAAACCATTTCCTGCGGTGGTCTGTGAATTTAGAAGCTATTGAATTGGCAGATGCCCCCACTGAATGTAATGTAAGTCCGCCTGTGTATGCTGATGCTTGAATACACGGGTTTCGCTATTTGTACCTGTGAAATTATGCCTATACTACCAATGCATGAGTCAGTATGCAAATGAATCTATTTCGTTTCATAACATTTGCCATTTGGTATTGTCATTGGTTCTGATTACTTGTTTCTAGAGTGTGATTGTTTAACTTCCTCTTATATGATGTCATGCGGCAACTTTTTTTGGAAATATGGGAACTATGCAAATACGGCAACCCTCTTATATGGGTTTCCTAGAAACTATGCAAATTTGAAAGCTTTTGTTGTTTGATGTTTTTGCCCTGTGCGGAGCAGAGGCAATATGCTTTCACATTTATATTATACATGAAATATTATGGTCAGTTTGTTTTATTTCTTTCAATAAATTCTCCAGTGGAATCCTGACTTCGAGATCAATTATTTAAACAAGGATTTTTATAAAGTAAGGGAATTAATTTGCTTTATTCAATAGCTTTCTTTTCAAAAGTACATGGGGTTTTCTTTTACGTCATTTAGAGATCAAAAGTGATTGATGAAACTATTGTTTTGCATGATAAATTAACTTCTACATATATATATAATTTCTTCGGTTAGATACTTATGCCTTGGAATTTTCCTTGTATGCTTCTATGCTCACCTTTAGATTCTGGAAAGGGATTTTGGAATGGCTGCAATCTACAGCCTTTACATCATCAATAAGTCTGGTGGATTGATCTATTATAAGGTACAGCATTAGTTCTAAATTCCCTTTCCCTTGCACACTCAAGCATACGTTTAATTTTTTTTTTTTTCCTTATAACCCCTGAGAAGAAATTTCCTAGAAATTCTATTTCTGCAAATATGGTGGGATGAAATGTTACTGTTTTGACTTCATTCTCTCAAGGTTATGGTTTCCAAATGTCAGACTGTTAAACTGATCATTAAGGTCATAGTTGTGGACTGAAGCTTCTATTCCTACAAATATGTTTAATGAAAGAAATGAGATGACTAAGAACTATGGTTGCATTTTTTGTGACTTTGTTTTTTGATTCTTGCCTTCTCCAGAAGATTTTCATTTCTATATGATTAGTAATTTTACTTGTATGTTTCTTACCATTGCCAATGTGTTTGATGTTTCAAAAATATGTTGAATGTTGATAATTCGAATGTCCGATAAATGATGATAGACACTGCCAGGGTATAGTCTAAGCAGTTGGAAGTACTAAAAAATAGGAAAAAATCTCTGTAGTGAAAACTCTCCCAGTTGTAATTACTCACTGATTACTTTTCTTCCTTCTTTCTTACCCTCACCCCATAATACACGCTGCACTCTCTCTCTCTCTCGCATCTTAGACCTCATAACCAAACAAATGAATAGAAATAGCTCCAGCTTTATTTTCTGACTTTGGCAAAATAAACAAACAAAAGATAATTTCAAAATTTCATTGGTAATTTCTGAGGATGAAATTGTCTATGTATAGGATTATGGTTCTGCTGGAAGAATGGATACCAATGACAGTTTAAGAGTGGCAAGTTTATGGCATTCAATGCATGCCATCTCTCAACAGTTATCACCGGTTTCAGGTTGTTCAGGGATTGAACTTCTGCAAGCTGATACATTCGATCTTCATTGCTTCCAGTCACTTACAGGTATTTCCTTACATTCACGATCCTCAACTCATCATATTAAGCATTTGAATTCTTTGATATGATCAGATTGTTTTGGTGTTTTAAATGAAAATTGAATTTTGGACACTAGAAAATAGAGAATTTCGATTAACGTGTCTGACCGGTATATTCGAAGACCAGCCTCCTTATTTTTTTCCCTTTTGTTCTTCACACCAGTATGATGCCTGGCCTGTAGCTATGGTCTGGCCAGAATAAGTAAATATGTAATTTCAGTTTGTCTGAAGCTATTGATAACCAAGTTGTAAGCTAAATTTTGCTAATCCTGGGTGCTTGCTTAAGGTGTAAACTTGATTACTCTGAAAATTTTACCTATAAAATCATCTTCCAGATTTTAATACTTTAAGCCCCATTTGGATAAATTTATTATACTTTGTCAGAGTTGTATATGCTTCAAATTTAATGACCATTATTTGCATTTGTGTTTGTTTGTGGCCTTCAGAATTATTTAGGTTGAAATGGAGGCTGGTGTAAGTTTGTTATAATCAACACAACTTTCTAGAACATGACCTGGCATTGAATATGAGAGGGGTGGAAGACAAAAGTTCCATATTTTTCATTATCTTTTAATTCCATTGAATCTCTGCATGATTCTTTATTTGATTAATTTTCACAATCCTTTTGCTTTTGCATGCCTGCATCAATTTTCTATGCACCAACTTTTGTCAAATAAACTAGCCAGTAACCATGCATAGTTCATTTGTTTTTTTTTTTTAATATTACTTCTGCATTTATATTACTTCTCCTTTTCTGTTGAGCAGTTTCTTGTTATATTTCATTTCTCAAAAACTGAAGCTCCATCGATTGATTCTCTGACCGTTGTTAGTTACTAGATATTGATGCTAGTCCAGGAATCCCAAATTAGTTCTTTTCTTCTCCATGCAGGGACAAAATTTTTTGTGGTCTGTGAGCCTGGAACCCAACACATGGAAAGTTTACTGAAATTCATATATGAGCTGTACACTGATTATGTTCTGAAGAATCCATTCTATGAGATGGAGATGCCCATACGTTGTGAGCTCTTCGATATCAACTTAACACAGGCAGTGCAAAAGGATCGGGTTGCATTGTTGGGCCGATAAATTGCCTTCCCCACCCAACCTTTTCTCAAGTTTTCTGGTGCATGCAGGTTCTGAGGATTGTCACTTAGCAACTTGTACAATATTTTCTCTTGTACTGTTCGAAGATTAGGTGCTTGCTTTTTATCAGAAAAAATCCCCAGGAGAATCCTCATTTCCTGACTAAACTCTTTTTTCCCCCTGGACTTAAAGATATGCAAAGTTCCCACAGTCCTACAGAGAATATATTGCAGTTGGTTTGACTAATCCCTGATGGTGGTATTTAAACTAAAAATGTCAGACCTTGTCCATAGGCTGTACTCTGTTGCACAGAGCGTGATGCAGTGTGGATACTTCATGCTTTGGGAGAGGCTTTTTGTTCTTGCTACGTTTGATTTGCAAAAGCAAGGAGAATAGGCATAATTATGTTTGAGGTGGCACTCAAAAATGCATTTGAATTCCTTAAAAAAAAAAAAAAACCATTGCCTTTGGATAATCTATTTTTGGGAAATATTTATAATTAGTTTAATATATTTATATTTATTTAGTAGAATGGTTCCTTCGAAACAAATTGTCTAATTCATTGAAGAATGTCGGGGCATGAAATATTTTTGTAGAATATACTTAAATTGAGAATTGCGAGAGTAAATTGTCTTGTGTATGTCTTAACAACCTTGACAAAAAAAATTACTTAGTATGATTACAATACAATACTTCTAAAAAGTCTTGTGTTTTAATATGCAAAGTATTTTACGGAGTATTAATCATTAATTTTTTTTTAAATGGGAGGCAAGTGATTTTGATATATTTCAATTGAAGTTTTAGATAAAAATATATTAACTGTTATTGGAATTTCACAAAATGCCTTGATATTAAAATATGGGAATTTTTAAGCAAGGAAGACGTTGGATTATAGAGCTTTAGCAATTCACATAGTATAAAAATTGGGGTCAACTTGCCCGATTAAACTAGTAAATTAGTATCCAAGATCTGTTTTGTTTTCGTTTTCAGTATATTGGCAATTTATTTAACTCTAAAAAGCTCTGAGGCCAGAGAACTTAAAAGTTTCCTCAATGTAAGAACCCGGGAAACGCCCAATTGAGTGCTTGATAACCAGAAAATTAGGCCTTCACGAGGCAACAAGTCTTGTCTCTCGGAGGTTTATTTCTGCAACAATGGGACCAAATTAGGGACAAACAAAGTGAGGTATTTTCATTGACTCCTAAACCAACAGCACAAGCCGAACAAAACTATTAATGGGTTTTTCTTCAACTTTTATATTAATTAGTAGCGATCATGTTCCTTGTCTACTTCCTTATCATCTGTTTTTCTTTTCAATGTGAAAAAATTATATCATTATCATAATCTTTTTCAAATAAAAAAACAAATATGTGTGCATCATTAGTTTTTTTTTTTTTCTTTTTTAACTGGCCGTCCTTTGTTAGAAATAATCTACTGTACTCTGTCATGAAGCTAACGTAATGAAATAATTTGGACACAATTAGACAACTAAATAGTGAATTACTCTGTTTTGATTCAATGAACACAATGCAACTTTTAAAAGATTGCTTTTAATCAAAACGAGAAAAGAAAAATAACAAATGGAAACCCTTTTGTTCTTTGTTTCTTTCACTGTCCATGTCTACCTTGCAATCATTATAGGCTTACATATATAAAAGAAGCAACCATGTGTTCAAATTTTAATATGCATTATAATACACCATGCAAGGCAATCCTGGGATAACAGGTGTCCAGGAAGATCTAAACCTAACAAGGAATCATATATTCTTTCCCACATGAACAGTCAAGAGCTGGGTTTTTAGAAATAAGTAAAAAAGATTATGAAACATGATTCTATTCGAAGTTCATGAACACATTCGTTAAAATAGTGCAGAATATTGCAGTATATATCCTTATGATCTGATTGATTCTGCAACACTTAAAAAAACAAAAAGAAGGGAAAATACTGTGATAGGTCATTATAGTTTCATGTCGTTTTGGTTTTAATCCTTAAAGTTTAATTTTGTTGTTCCTAGTCCCTATAGTTTCATGTTGTTTTGGTTTTAGTCCCTAAAGTTTGTTTTCATTGTTCCTAATTCCTATAATTTCTGCCACTCAAACTTTAGTCCCTCCCATCATTAAAGTTGTCAAAAATGCTGAGACGTAATTAACACCATTAATTATTATGCATAGGTGTTATTCTTATGCTTAGTTGGCACATACTTGTGATTAAGAAACCTTACATAGTTAGTCGTCACAGCGTCTCCTTTGCCCTGTCTATCTTGTGATTAAGAAACCTTACATAGTTAGTCGGCACAATGTCTCCTCTATATTGGCTATCCTTTCTGTGTCTCTTCCCAAGTTCACCCACTGTATCTTCTCGTTGCGTCTTCCAAATGAAATAGTTGAGTGTCCATCTTTGAAGCAGTCATTCGCTTGCGTTTGTAGTTTATCTTATGGGTTGGGGAAAATAAAAGCCTAATGACTAATAACTCGTATTGACAACTAAGCATAAGAACAACACCTTTTCATAATAATTGACGGTGTTAATTACGCCTCAGCATTTTTGACAACTTTAATGATGGGAGGGACTAAAGTTTTAGATAGTAGAAATTATAGGGACTAGGAACAATGAAAACAAACTTCAGGGACTAAAACCAAAACAACATGAGACTATAGGGACTTATCACAGTGTTTTCCAGCAAAAAAAAAAGATGTATATATATATATATACACATATAAACATGAATTATTGAATCGATTAAGAAGCTACCAAGCTGAAACTTTGCATGTGCTCCCAACATTATAGGCCCCATTTGTAGTTTCACGGCCTTCTTGGGTCTTTCATTTTAGCTTAGACATACCACAGTGTGACAATCTATGGAACTCTCTTGCTCTCATTCTAAAATTAGGTTTAGGCCTCTTCCTCTTATATATGTACCCATATAAAATCATGATGATCAGATCATGTGGAAAGGACTTGATTTTCTTGAAGTATAAGATAAACTTTGAAATAAAAAAATCATATTAGGAGAGTTATTCAAAATTAGACCTAATAAAGCTTAGATTTAACCTAATAATACCAAACGTGCAAGTTTTTTATGTTAAGTCAAACACTTGTTGCCAAATTATGACATATAAGGGTTAGTCAAAACATATTTAGTTGTAGTTGATGGCTCTAGTTTAAATGTCATTTTTTAATGATATAGCTATGATTTTTGATTAGAAGTGATGGAGACAAGGTGCTTGGCATGGCAAATATTTGTGTGGGTAGTTGAATAAGGAGGTCCACGTGAAAGGAAGGGTTGGTTGAATGATGAGATTCAGTTAAGAAGGGAAGGCATCACTGAAAGCAAAAGAAGCACAAGACAAATAGAGACTTTTGCTCCATGCTTGTTCATTAATCCAAGCTCTCTCTTCTCTCCTATCCTTCTCTAAAAACTCCCCGAAATATAAATTAATTCATCAACATGCAAGTTCACTTCTTACCCATGTCAGCCTCAAGCTATATACATACAACTATCTATATCTAATATATAGTATTACTGGGTTATATTTGAGTATTGTCAGGTTTTATGAATGGCAATCCTCTCGGACATAGTAAAAATTTATATATTTTCATCTAACATTTTTCAATTTAATCTCTTATTCATTTATATGTATGCTTTGGGTGTTATTTTTCAACCTTATCTCACTTTTGGCATGCTCAATTCAAAACAGATACAAAAGGCATTGATCAAATTTTTTTAATAAACAAACAAAAAACAATAAGTCTTATCTGATTAGGTTGAATTGACTATATGGTATTAAAAAATATAAAAAATATGAATTCTAACTATTATTAATATTCATTTTGTGATCTTATAGTTTGAACTCTTCAAAGGAAAAAACTAGTTTTTTTACTTTTGAGACCACCAGGGAAGTTTTAGAGTGTAATTGAAACTTATAATCATACATGAATTAAGCTTGCATTAACTAAATTAATTATTGTGTGAAACTGTATATGAATTTGTAAATAGAATCGGATTGAGAATTTGACATTTAAAATATTTAATGAAGAAAAATGAAATTAAAATTTATTTTGAATGCGGTGCATTGATCATATCATGTGACAAGCATGCATGGAGCAATCACTAAACCAAAATCTTTTGATACCCTGTCTGCCTCCTCATTTCAGTGTAAAAATCCCTTTAAAATATGAAGAATACAAAAATGAACTTGAAGAAATTTGGAAATCCTCTGATTCTAAATCTTTTTTTAAAATTATGTTTCATGACTAAATTGATACCGCCTGATCACTTGCAGTATTATCTTGTAACAGATTAAAAACTATATAGTTTTGTGTAAAAAATTGAGAGAGAGAGAGAGAGAGAGCGGTCCCAATAAGATATGTCCTCACATGGTCTTTTTTGTGTGTTGAATCACTAAATGATAGTTTAGATTAATGGGTATAATTGAAAACATTAATTGATCCATGCTATGCATATGTCTTTTGATTATTTTAATGAGAAAAGGTGAAAGTATGATAAATGCAATAATTAACTTGAAATTGTGTACCAATAATTATTTTTCAAGTGAGTAGGTCAAGTAATTAGCACACTTTATCTAACACTCATGATTGTAATTACAATAGATTGGAAGTAAGGTTGTTCCAAATAAACTCTCACTCCTAAACCAACTTTAATTCATTGAAGAAACTACAAAAAAAAAACTAAAAAGCATGCCCCTTGTTACGTGGTGCATTGTCAATCACAAATCCCTTTAAAATATGAAGAATAAAAAAATGAACTTGAAGAAATTTGGAAATCCTCTGATTTTAAATCTTTTTTAAAAATTATGTTTCATGACTAAATTGATATCGCCTGATCACTTGCAGTATTATCTTGAAACAGATTAGAAACTATATATTTTTGTGTAAAAAATTGAGAGAGAGAGAGAGAGAGAGAGCTGGTCCCAATAAGATATGTCCTCACATGGCCTTTTTTGTGTGTTGAATCACTAAATGATAGTTTGGATTAATAGGTATAACTGAAAATATTAATTGATCCATGCTATGCATATGTCTTTTGATTATTTTAATGAGAAAAGGTGAAAGTATGATAAATGCAATAATTAACTTGAAATTGTGTACCAATAATTATTTTTCAAGTGAGTAGGTCAAGTAATTAGCACACTTTATCCAACACTCATGATTGTAATTACAATAGATTGGAAGTAAGGTTGTCCCAAATAAACTCTCACTCCTAAACCAACTTTAATTCATTGAAGAAAATACAAAAAAAAAACTAAAAAGCATGCCCCTTGTTACGTGGTGCATTATCAATCACTCACAAAGATTCATTCCTCCTTTCCCTCCAAGGGGATCATGCATCATGTTAGTGTTCCGGTGATTTCTTGCTTTTCATAATCCTAAATTGCCAGATACCTTCCCATACGCTATAAGATTGTGTTATCTTCTTTTAAAACCCTACACCCTTTCAATTCTCTTACTACTCTTTATCTCAGGTCACTTCAACTCTTTTCTCTTAACTCATTAAACGACAAACTTGAGACCTAATAATGCCCGTCTTAGTTCTTGTCCATTACTTGCATAACTGAAATGTGGCTTTATACTTTGTAACGAATTTGGCACTACTTATACCATCTTGTTCGTGGCTTATAAACAGTGCAACTTCTTATATCATGTATAGATTTAAATGAGATAAATAGAATAAAGGTGATGGATATAAAGAGAGGGAAAATTTACTGCATATTCATAAATGTATGCTTTAACTTTTATTTTGGCAATTTCACATGAGCTTTTTCCATAGAATGGGATACTGTAATATATTAGAAGATTTAAATAAAGTGACACTGGTCGAAGAGTGGTGAGAAAGAAAAGTAGGTCTTGCAATGGGGTTATGGCCCACAAGGTTAGGTGTTAGGAACCCCAACAAGAACAAGCACATGTGTACTTTAATTTGTCAATGTTATGTGAGTTTTTAGCTAGATGAGACCACCACCCTCCTATCTTCATATTGTTCCTCTCTTTGTATATAAATAATGGGCTTCATTACAACCACATAAAGCACACCAAACAGCTTACACATTCCTCAATTTCTTCCTTTTATCTCTCTCTCCCTACAATGGCACACCATACATTTTCTTCTTCTGCAATGATGCTCCTCATTGTTGTCTCCATCAGCATTCTCCTTCAAGGCTTCACCGCCATCGATTATGGTGATTGGTAAGGCGCTTATGCCACCTTTTATGGCAGTGGTGATGCCTCCGGCACAATGGGTAAGTATTTTCTTAATACTATTTTACATAAGCGTCTGAACTGGACTTATGGTTTGAACTTCCGACGAACAAAATATATTGAAAAACTAGTTGAGTCGAGCCATTTTGTGTTTTTGATATACATGAGGGGCATGTGGGTATAGGAATTTATACAGTCAGGGCTATGGAACTAACATAGCAGCATTTAGCATAGCTCTGTTTAACAATGGATTAAGCTGTAGGGCTTGTTATGAGTTAAGATATACTAGTAATCCAAGGTGGTGTAAGCCTAGGGCCATTATTGTCACTGCCATAAACTTTTGCCCTCCAAACTTTTTAAATATAAATTATAATGTTAAAAATTTTAAAAAAATAATTTTAATTTTGATTATAAAGTATAAATATATATTTAAGAAATTAAATTCTAATAAAATGTTTTAAATAAATAATATTCCCAACCAATTTTTTTTGGGCCAACAATATATGATGCAAATTTTCATCTCATAAATTTAGTATCATTAAAACTTCATGGCATGATGTCACTGTTGGTATTGATTTATAGTGCAAGAAATCTCTTAAAAAATAACAATACCACTTGTGATAGAAACACCATGTGATTGCTGCAATTTTCCCCCCAACCATTGCTGTAAATTTATTGGACGTTACTTTCATCATTTCGAAGCTGATCAAGTTTGTCTTGTAATTAAAGATTGGAGGGTTATGAATACACACACACACACACACACACATAAACTGGAGGGATATGTTTTCCATTAAATGACACAAATTTGATTGTCCTGGCCGCAAAAGAATATTGAAGTTATAAATACAAATAAGTAAGTATTTATTCGCTTTATACTCAATTCATAATGCCATAATAAACAGTGTACAAGGAAAAAAAGATGGCATACCAAGTGACTTCAATATATTTTAACCCTAGAAAACAGCCTTATTTCTGTCCTAATAGAAAGATTAAAAATTGTTAATTATTTAGGAATTCAATTAAAAAATTGTCCCAAAATGTCCATATACGAAAACGCGTGCTCTATCATAAATGAAAGATTAAAAATTGATAATTTCTCAATCGCTTAGGTTGACTGATGAATTGGTGGGCAATCGAGGAGAAAAAATTCGGTTGTGATGTTTTCTTTTCCTTCCCGATACTGTAAAACCGAAAAACTGATCCGTTTACATGTATCAGAATCACCAACTGTTTGACTCGGTTTAAGTTGAGTAGGGCCTAACTTTGCCCCCCTGTCTGGGTCGCCAATTTCTGAGTTTCATATTTAGGGTTGCATTTCTGGAGATCGAATTTTCCCTTGTTTCGTACCACATAACCCATCAATATCTGCCAATCCAAGCCCCCGGTGTCTGTATCCTTCGTCACGTTTTGATCTCTCAGTTTTCTGCCCTTCAAAATCTATGGATTTGTGATATTATACGTGGCAGTTGAATTAGGGACCCTGTTGCTTCTGCCCCGGTGGTTTCATACACCGATTCTGGGGCGCTGGCTTCTTGAAGCTGTCTTGCGGGTCGTCAACATTTCCGGGTCCTGAAACTGAGGCGGTGTCGTATAGCTTTGCATTTGCATTCCCGTTGTGGGCATCATGGCTGATCTTCAAGTTAGTTCGCCGCGAATGAACGGCGCCGTAATTGCGGAGGATCGCCTGTGCTCGTCCCCACCATCGTCGCCGCTACCTCCGTCAAACCCGGATCCTTCGTCGGTTGAGGCAGAAGCTTGGTCAAGAGCCGAGAAAACGACCCGTGACATATTGTGTAGGATACAACCCACGTTGGGCGCCGACCAGAGAAGGAAGGAGGTCGTTGGTTATGTACAGAGATTGATTAAATTTGGTGTTGGATACGAGGTGATGTTGCTTTCGTTGTGGCTGCTATCCCGCCCCCCCTTCTTTCAATTGAACGTCATATCAAGATTGTCGAGCATAGACGTCTTATGTCTAACGTTGTATCAGTTCTGTGACAGCTAGGCTCATATCTTGGTCATTAATTTTGGAGGTTGTGAACATGAGCTTTTATTCATCTGTTTGCTTTTGTTTATTCTTTTAACTTGTAAGACTTATCCAAGTATATATCTTCTGATATTGGACACATATAAGTTGCTTGTGTTATGCTTATAGCGATGATCTGTACAGCATGATACTGCCTTAGAACTCTGGGAATTCTTTCTTGGCTGAGTACACTATCACATTGCTTCGCTGCTTTATTTATTGAACCAATTTCTGGATAGGTTGACATTGGAAATATATAGGGTTCATGTTCCTTGGACTCCTTTGCTGTTGCTCACTAAAGAATATGTGCAGCTAGAAGCTGAGTTCACAAGTTCTTCTTCTTATAGCTTCATAGTGGTGATTTGGGTCAATTAAACGTGAGAAAAACATAGTGCAATTGCATCTAAGACGTAACTGATTTATTTTGTCAAGTAAGATTAATGCGACTGTTACAAGTTGAACAAACTGATGAGGGCCTATTGTTGTACACTGGCATGATTCCCTTAATTGAGTGGTTAATCAGGTGTATGCTATGGTTTCTTGGATTTATTTTATTTATTTATTTATTTTTACTTTCCAATAAAAGGGCTATGATTTTGTCACAATAGTTTAATGATTGTACTAACAAATTGGATAGCATATAATGGTATTCCTTTGGATGAAGGCTAATGTTCTTTCCAGTTCATGCCATTTCATAAAAAGTGTTTATCCAATTTATTGCAGTGGATAAGTGCAATGACTATGTCTCTTGGCAACTTGGAGTAAACTAGTGATATTTAAAAAATAATAATAATAATAACAAAATGCATATGTTACCTTGACATTACCACTTTTCATCGTTACAGGTCTTCCCGTATGGATCAGTTCCATTAAAAACATATCTTCCCGATGGAGATATTGATTTGACTGCACTTAGTGGTCAAAATATTGAGGACGCATTAGTATCTGATATTCATGCTGTCTTAAGGGGAGAGGAAATCAATGAAGCTGCTGAATATGAAGTGAAGGATGTTCGTTTCATTGACGCTGAGGTGCTTGCCACCCTCCTTCTTGATACCTTATTGGCAAAGTAATATTTTTGTTAATGTAAATTAGAGTTTCAGGGTGGCTATGAGCCTTAATATGTTTAATCTGCATTTTTTTTCAATCTAGAGGGTAATAAATTTTACTCTCTAGAATGGGGAATGGAGGTAAACCCCCTCCCTAGTCAAAAATGCCTTCAAATTAATGCACAAGTACGCTTTCCCTCACCCTCCTGCCCTTTATTCAAGAAGTGCTGGTGTTTTTTACTTTATTTTTTCTTAGCGAGTGATAGTAATTTAAAAAAAAAAATCATTTCTTTGGTTATTGTAAATTAGCAAACTTTATTTTGGTAACTTCGGTTAGAAGTTGAATAGGTCCTTCCAATTTTGTTTTGTATGAAATATCAATCAATTTGTGAAATATTTTATTAGAATATTTGTATTTTATAAATGAGGAGAGCTCTATTATACTGCTTTTCCTGTTCTCTTTTCTGATGAGCAGCAGCAACTTGTGAAAAAGATGCCATGCAGGCAAAGCCATTTCCTTCTTGCAAGCATTAGAAATAAAGTTCTATATAATTATCCTTGACTTATGTGAATGTGATTTTATAATATCCCGTGTCCTTCATGTTGATCAAGGTCTCCTTATAATATTCGTGGCTAAATATTATTCTTCTCTTTTGTGGGCTTCTAAACGTTCCTACTTATGCACACATATCTGAAGCAATATGTTTGGTTATTTCTGCCAACCATGTTTTTTTTTTGAGCTACTTTTCATTTGCATCATTTGTGTTAAGAAGTAAAGAAGCTTTTTATATGCTGAAGAAGCTAAAATATGAATTTCTGGGCAGTTATTTTCTGGTGATTCTCTTTGTTGTTAATTTTATTTGTCTTACATTGAAGCGTTGGAGTTATTTTTCTGCAGGTTAAGCTTGTCAAGTGCATCGTACAGAATATTGTGGTAGATATTTCTTTCAATCAGTTGGGAGGACTCTGTACATTATGTTTTCTTGAAAAGGTAGTACTTCTGAAGACCACCAACCACTTTTGAAATATTGGGTCATGGACACTTATCTTCTTTTTCGCTTAGCACATGAGAAGGCAGGATGATGCTTGTTCTTTTCTTTCTTTTATATAGTAATCTATTTGAAGCCCATACAGTTTTGAGATAAGCCTTAATGTTTAATGAAGTTCACCACTTGTATGCATTCATAAATGATAGCTTGGTGTGGTTATATTTTGATGCAGTTTGGCTTTTGCATTTTGTTGTTGTGTTAATTGCATTTGTTGTTAATTGATTTCTGCTTTTATGATGACAGGTTGATCGTCTTGTTGGCAAGGATCATCTTTTCAAGCGTAGTATTATCTTGATAAAAGCTTGGTGCTATTATGAGAGTCGTATCCTTGGTGCTCACCATGGTCTGATTTCAACATATGCTTTGGAAGCACTAGTTCTTTATATTTTCCACCAATTTCATTTATCCTTAGATGGTCCGCTAGCAGTAAGTTCTTCAGCAAATCTCTCTGGCTCCTGCTTTGTCAGAAAAATGGGGGCAAATGGGGAGCAATATTTAAACTGAATGGTGCTGGTGATGCATCCATTTTTCTGATTTTTTTTCTTTCTTCCCCATGTTTCAGGTTCTATATAGATTTTTGGATTACTTCAGCAAATTTGATTGGGACAATTATTGCGTTAGTTTGAGGGGGCCAGTTAGGAAGTCTTCACCGCCAGATATAGTAGGTGCGGAATATATTTATTTGTGTTTTTATGATCAAACATCTCCATAGTTGTTTTCCTGATTCTCTATTTGTTTTGGTGAAGCCGAGGCGCCAGAAAATGGGAATTCTTTGCTTCTAACAGAAGAATTTATCAGGAATTGTGTGGAATCATTTTCAGTTCCTTCAAGGGGGCTTGAGCAAAACATGCGAGCATTTCCTCAGAAACATCTTAACATCATTGATCCATTAAAGGAAAATAACAATCTTGGGCGCAGTGTTAATAGAGGTATTAAGGACCTTGACATTTAGTCCGAATGGTGGGATTGTGTTCCAGCAGATGAAATTAGTCTGTGAAATGATTTGTTTTCTTATTATTAACTTGTAATTCTGTATTTAGAATCCTACCTTTGCTTAAAATATCCCCTCAATGTTACGGGTCTGTTGAGGTTTTTTAGGAGATTTAAATGTGAAAAGCTAGTCGATCAATCTTAACAACCGTGCTTAATACAGCTGAGTCACTGGGTATAGATCCTTCTGATTCAGGAAAAGACTCTAAAGGATTGTGTTGAGCAAGGTTGTTAAGATTGTGATTCAGATTGCAAGTTCTCTTATGGTGCCACCATTTATCTCAATTCTGAGTGGGACCCAGATACGCCATGATTGCAATGGGATCATGGTCCAGGTCATAGAATCTTATGGTCAAGTGCGATGAGCGATCATGTAAGGAACTTGATCCCCCCCCCTTTTTTTCTCCTTCATGTCAGAGCTGAATGCACCATTCCTGGAGAGCCAGAATTGTGTGTTCAAGAGTTTCGGCAATCCAGGACTCTGCAATCTAGTTGAGGGTTTTGAAGATCTTGAGCTTTTGACCTAACCTCTTTTTTTTTTTTTTAAGTCTTTCATTAATGCATCTTCTTCATGGAGTTCATTCTCATCTTCTATTGGCCATTTCTACTTTGCTCATATGATGAAGCTTGCACTGTACCCCTTTTACTTTGAGTGAAGTGATAAGCTCATGGCAGACTATTTTTTTTCCTCTTGTGACCTCAGTGAGAGTAGCACTTCTGCATAGAAGTTAGACCATTGCTTTACTTTTCTGAAGTTTGCGACACCCCATTTTGAGTGGCAGTACTAAATTTTATCTTATCCTGGCAAACCAATCTTGAAAACGACTTTTTTTCAATTCTTTGAATTACAAGGCACTGGCGATTTATCAGTAGTGTTAATTAAATCATTACTTTTGTTATTTATTATTGGAAGAAGACGATCACTTCTGCAGGGCTCAGGCCTCTGTGTTTCTGTTTCTCTTGTTGGTACAACCTAGTATTTGTTGATTCATTTATTATTGGAATTTGACTTTCAGCCCACAACACCATTCATCTTGGGAAAACTTGTCTTGAAAAGACTAGTAACAAAACCGTAGCTGTGTTTTCCATCAACATACATCTACAGCTCTATGAAAAGGGTTGTTGATTCTTGCTTTTAATAATTTGACCTTCCTTTTACCTTTTCTAAAGTCTCTTTATTCTATTAGCCCCCCAAAAAAGAAGTCGCCATCCATTTTCTTTTGTGGACACCATCAGCGCTGGAACCATATTGGTAGGATCCTCACTCGCTCATACACAGTTTACTGTGGCAATAGTAGTTAGTTCTGACAACTGATTGTGCTTTAAAGATCTATGCTGCCACTATACAGTGTTTTTTACTTCTTTTGATATTTTTCTTTCGGTAGCTACTGTGTCTTCATTTAATAATTCCATGCCGTTCATTTTCTTGTAGGCAATTTTTATCGAATACGCAGTGCCTTTAAGTATGGAGCACGTAAACTTGGTTGGATTCTTATGTTACCCAAGGATAAAATAGATGATGAGCTGAATAAGTTCTTTGCAAACACTTTGGATAGGCATGGAAGCGCACAGTGGGGTGACTTTGCGTTGCCTAGTCTAGCTTATAGCACAAGAGCTTTTGACTTCTCATCCTCCTCTGACTCCAAATCATTATCAGAGGACATGGCACTTCTTAGTTTGTCAGGTGGATTTAATAAAGATACTATGATGGGAGGTCCACGTAACTCTGAAGTCAGAGATGAAAGGGAGCAAAATGTAGTGAAAGATGTCTCTGCCCATGCAGGGCCATCATACGACTCCAGTCAAGATAAAAATGCAGTTTCAGGGTATTTTCCTGGTGAAGATGTTAAGGATGTTGCTACTTCTGGAGTCTTGTGTATGTCGAGTAATGGTTCATCATATTCACATTTGAGGACTCTCTTAAATAATTCAGTGTCAGGGAAGCATTTAACACATTTTAATCTTGGCTTGCTAAGGGAAAATGGGGATGTGGAAAATGGGATTTCTTGTACCGAATCAACTGTGAATTCTGTTTTTGATGAGAAAGAGAAGCATAGTATGGTGAGCAGTTCAGTCTGTTCAAATAACAATGAGAAAAGCATGCCATCTTATGGTTTGGGAGTTTTGCACAATGCTGCTGATAACTTAGACAACGAGAAAAGCATGCCATCTTCTCATGGTGATAGATGCACTGAAAGTGTTTCTTGGGGCTCTGAAGCTTCGAAAGTTTTGTTGGACCTGACTGGAGATTATGACAGTAACATTAGGAACCTACAATATGGTCAGATTTGCCATGGTTATTCTGTCTCTCCAATTGTGGTACCTAGTCCTCCCATGTCTCCAAAGTTGCAGAATAGGAATCCATGGGAAACTGTTCGTCAGTGTTTACAGATTAATCACAACATTCTTCCTCAGACAAACTCTAACGGTATTGCTGTGGGACAACAACTTTATGTTGTAAATCAACCTACGCTACCCATTGCCTCGTTTGGTCCTGAAGAGAAGAGAAAACCACGAGGGACAGGAGCATACTTCCCCAATATGGTATTCGTAAAAAGTTATTTAGATGTAATATTGTCCCCATAGATATGCTTTTAAGCTATTTGTGTTTGTGTGTGAACTTTGCAGTTGAGATCTAACTGTCAAGCTCATGATTTTGCAGGCTTCCCGTCCGTACAAGGACAGGGCAGCACCAGGAAGGGGTAGGGGGCTAGTTCCTGGGACTCATGGACAGCTGCAGAGATTCACACGTAAATATGGAATGGCTCCAGCTCCGCAAGAGGTGAATGTGTCTATGGACGGTATCTTTGAGTCTGCATTAGAAGGGTATCCAGTTATTGGCAGTATTAGACCCAGATTGTCAGAAACATATTTCTCTCAACCTTCCTCACGGGGATCTCAATATTCTAATGGTTTCCTTCATCCATCTGAGAAACATGAGGCTGACATTTTTAGCTCTCAGCTGCGTGGACCACCAAGAACTGAAGCAAGCAGTCATCCAGAATCTGGCATTTCTAGTTCTGGATGTCCTGTGCCTAGCTTAGGTGGCATGGCAGAGGAGAGTTCTAATTCAATATCTGGAGCTAATCACATGAGGTAAATAAAATTCTCCATTTCTGCTTTTTGAAATGCTGAAGAGTTATGTTAAATTACAGGCACCTTTGTTCTGAGATTGAAGCACTGTATGGTTAGTTTGTGCCCGGTAGTTTTCCTTTCTTTTAAGGGGATGTCTATGGTTTGGGATTCAGGATTGAAGCGCAAGCCTATCATTTGAAGAATGAAGATGACTTCCCTCCACTTTCTCACTGAGTACTACTGATGAATGGGGAATATGTAATAGCATTAACAGTAATGGTCAATGCATGGAAACAACAATTATGAGTTGCCTCCCTTTCGGCGGGTGTAGGATGGCGATTTTGTAAGAATGAGAACAATGTGCACTCATATGAAAATGGAAGATAGTTTCCCTCCACTCCGGGAATATAGAACTGCTAGTTCCAAATAAGTAGAAATATGCTGAGAATAACAATAGATGCTAACAAACTAGGCATAGCTTTGATGGAGACTAGGTTTCCTATTCCCTTTGTTTTCTTGCCCCAGGTGGTCCATTGTACAGAAGTGCGTGTAAATACTGTTTCCTTTTTCTTTCCCCTCCAAAGTTTGCAATTGTTGCCATTAGTTAGGGGTGTATATATCAGGCAATGCTTCTGAAATTTTTGTGTTCCTAGTTCTGTTATTGTTTTTGTAAAGCCGAAGATGTTAGATATCTCATGGGAATGGATATACAGGATTTCTGGCAGTTAGAGTTTATATGTTTTAATTTGGTTTTAATGCTGACCTTTGGGTTTAGTACATGATTTCATGCATGACCTGACTTGATATAATCAGATGTGGAGAAACAATACAGGTTTCTACGCTTCATATACTTGTTCTGAAGTGATGAAATGCAAGACTGGGCACCACTGGCACGCCCGGTCGTTGTAGGCCATGTTCTACATGCAGCTTGGTGAATGAGCATTGGCTGTGCGTCCAGTGAAATCCATTAGTTGCTAAACTGTTGTGAATTCAATGAATATGTGCTAGGCTACAAGCTTAATTTTAGATCAAGTTCTGGCCAAAAAAATTTTTTTGGTCATCTAGACTAAAGATGTGTCGAAGTTGGACGTAGAGTGAGGAACAGATTAAGGATCTTTGTGCAGTAATCTAAATTGTCTCCCTTTTTCTTAATCTTTCTTAGGGCAGTTTATTTCAATTACTTATTTATTTTTCTCTGTAAAACGAAACTGTTTTGTTAATTTTATTTGATATTTCCCCCTTTGTTTTTCATGGCAGAAGCAATATCTATGGAGTCCATGGCTATCCAAATAGG
The DNA here is from genome assembly GCF_029017545.1 of Prosopis cineraria. Taxonomy (NCBI): domain Eukaryota; kingdom Viridiplantae; phylum Streptophyta; class Magnoliopsida; order Fabales; family Fabaceae; genus Prosopis; species Prosopis cineraria. The sequence goes on along the minus strand of NW_026555339.1, from coordinate 3,239,687 downwards.
TTTCCACGAGAAACATAGTTTCCCCAATGTAGCTCATGGGATTTCAGTATAACTTGTCCCGACCCCCCCCCCCCCAAAAAAAAAAACAACTTGAAAAAGAAAAGAAAAGAAAAAGGAAAGGAAAGGAAAAACGTTATATTAGTAGCTGGAAGATGACCCGGATGATCCATCTCTACCCCAATCTGATTTTATTCAGATTGGAGGTGCCAAAATGGAGCAGGTACAAAATAGGTTTTCATAAGCTAGGTTTTTTACAAGGTCATCTGTCCCAGTTATTTTGTTTTTGTATTTTTTTGATTTAGTTGGCCCCATAGTTGGTATGTAATTATAAGTAATTCACTTCCAAATAGTTTAGGTAGGACCACTGGAATTCAAATGACTACTGTAATGGTTGTAAGGATAATTTATTGTGTACATAGTACGTTCCTGTTTCTGATGAGAATGACAAATGAGCTAAGAGGAATTTTACTTGGGCGATATATGGGGTGTGGTGGGAATTCGAGACTGAGAATGATCAGCTTGATTTAATAGATTAATACTATTAAGCATAATGAGGTATCATATTTTTACGATTTAATGAAAAGAAAAATTTAGTGTAGTGTAAATTAAGTAGAAATCCACCCATGCAATGATGCATGGGATGTAATTGTAATTTTCAAGAAAAAAAGTGAGATAGCAATGGAATTTCTGACGTTAAAACATTTAATTAGTTTTCTAACTTGAAGAATACAAATTATTGTAATTGGTTTCTTAGATTAATATATTGCAGTCACAAGATTTATAAATATAAACTCCACGCCCATTAGGGAATCAAAGGCACATCAATGTCACCAAGTGCGTCACAAGAACCTAAAGATGGCACTGGACCATCGTAGTAGTTATTACAAGCTCCGCGTGATTTTATAACTATTAAGAACAATTTTCGGAAATGGATGTTTTAGCAGATACTACTGTTAGCCAAGGTTAGTGGCTAGTGCGGATTATTATGTTCAAAGTTCAAACAAAATGACTCTGTTTAATTCATTTTGAGAGATTTAGATCTATTTACAAGTTATTTCTAACATGTTTTAAGATAGTAAAAAAAGAAAACCCTTGAAACTCATTTTGTTTAAAAATTGAATAAGTTTTTTAACTTTATTCATATTAAATATATTTTTTTAAAAATGAAAAAGTGTTAAATTCACAAAGATTACAACTTAAGCAGCGTTTTCAAACAGTCTCCTTTCATCATTAACTTACTTAGTACAAAAAAGTGGAAGTTGAAGAAAACAAAATAGTTAGAGCCATTGACGGCATAAATAGCTAATAGATGGATGTAAGAATTGGTTCCTCTGAATATAAAATTCCAACTAACATTCCAATTCTTGTACGATAAGGATTTAGCATAGTCAATGACATTTCTTAAAGGATGTTGGGCAATGTCATGACGAGTGAGGATTAATTGCCTCAACACTATCTGTGAAAACTTGGACATTGTGTGAATTCTTGTCACAGCATAACTAGAAGCTATAGATAATACCAAACACTCAAAGGGGCTAATTACCAATATTAGCATTAAATTCACAAAGCCATAGACCATTGAAGTCTCTAATTATACCACCACATTTACTGATCCCATCGTTAAAGATGAAAGAGCGATCATTATCAAGTCCCACATAACCAGGCCCACCCCACCATTAATGTTCTACTTGCTTGATCCAAAAAAAACATACTTTGTTCGCTGATATTTAATGAATGGGAAAGTGAAAATTTTGTAATAAAAAATTAATAATATAATTTATCAATAAGATTTAAAAAAATTTATTTCTCCACCTTGTAAATAGAACCAAAAGAAGTAATTTCTAAAGAAAACGTAAGTTGTCAACTAAATTAATATTTAATACCCAAGCGATTTGCTTGCCTTTCGTCAGCTTTGACATTATGCATGCATCACCAAATTAGCAACGCATCTAAAGGAGCAAGAATCCGAGGCCCTACCGGACCTCAAATCTTCAAAGCAACTATTAGACGACGCTGGCAGTAACATTGTGTGTGTGGATCACCAATTTGGGCGATAGCCTTCAAGTTTTTTTTGCCTGCTCGAATTTAGTGGCCTCCTGAACTTCCCATCAACGGACACCAGTTTCGCGGAATAAAAATTAATGAGAATTATAAATATCCTATTTCTTTTCAATATGAAAAGTAACAAGCACCAGTGGTCTAGTGGTAGAATAGTACCCTGCCACGGTGCAGACCCGGGTTCGATTCCCGGCTGGTGCTTCTTCGGCAGAGCGGTGACGACTATCTGCGCAAACTGTGATGGATTATTCTGTCACCACCGTCAGATCTTGGGACGATTAGCGGCGCATCTGAGCTCTCCCTTTCTGTCCCCTCACTTTTTTGGATACGCTCTCATTGCTCTTTAACGAAGTATTGTCTTGCTAGCTATATGTGATTAGAGAAGATTGAATATAATTTCCATGTGGTGTGTGTTGGAGAGTTCAATGACCGCAAATAATGAAACAGGTCGTCCCACCTTGTGTTTGCAATGTAACCTCCCCCACAATACCAACACACTGTCCCGTAGCAGTAGTGCTTTTGCCTGTTCCACCTACTCATCTACAGGGGTGCTCAATTTGGATCCAGATTGATTCGCTATCGTCTCAATATGGGTCTTGTCTCGGCTTAAAAATAATCGAAACGAGACTTTACGGGACAGGACAGGGAAGGAATTTGGGAGGAACGGGGTTACTATCGAGACGTCCCGTCCCGAATATTATATATATTATTTTTTATTTTAAATATATTAATTATATTAATATAATTTATACTTATATTAATTATATCAATTATAATTTAATACTTGCAATTCTTATTTAAAATTAAAATTTTTTTATATTGATAATTTTAGTGGCATGGAGTAAACATGACGATATCTTTCTTTATAATATATTAATTATATTAATATAATTTATTCTTATACCTATTTATTTAATAAATTTTATTTATAACGTATTTCTTGTTTTATTTTTAAAAGAGTAATTAACTTAGTACATCTTCACTAAAGCAGAAGAACAATGATTTGATGTTATATTTGACTTGCCTATTGTTGCTAATCTTATAGCATAAAGATCACTTGTATTTGTTATTATAATGTGTACTTGTGATTAATATAATTCAATAATTAATTTTAAATTATTGTTATTTATGTCCTTGTGTTGTTTTTTATTGTAAACTTAATAAATTATATGATTTAAAATTTTAACAAATGTTATTATTCAAATCTTTTTTCAATATTATTGCATTTATCGGGACGGCGAAACGTCCCGATCTTGTCCCCATCCCGTCCTAACTCTTAACGAGACGGGACGGGACACGGGATCAAAATTTAATTCCGATTTTTTTTTTCGGGACAGGACACGGGACGGGAGTGTCCCGATCCTGTCTCGTCCCGTAAACACCCTTACTCATCCGCACCCAAATTCTAATTCTATTTCATATATACTCATCACTTTCATCAATTATTTGGCTTCATCTTTTCCACTTAACTTCCTCACCTACCCTGTTTCCCCTTACGAGCCGTGTTTTCGCACGTGTTCACATACACACAAGCAAAGCAAATTATAGTGCAGTTGGATAGTTTTTGTGCTTGTATGTCAGCTTCATCATCAATTATTGCCATCTTTTCTCTGTTCATCGAAGATCTTGAAATCTCAGTAATGGAGTTCTGCCTCCCACTTCCTTCGTGGTCAGATCCAATTTAATATCAAACCAAATCATACTCTCTCAATTTTATTTTGGATTCGTGGAAGAGAAAGTTCTAGTTAAGTATCATTTAAGTATACATTAAATCAACTTGCGTGAGCTGTAAGCGCAAGTTTAAAAAGAAAGCGCTCCTTAAAAGACCAGTCAATTAAAAGCTTTGCAATTGGAGCCTTTCATAAGTAACGTTCTTTTCATAATATTGACTTCTCAATAAACTTACATGTGCTTTCCCTGCATAGTGCCCACAACAAGGCGTGTGGGAAATGGCTTCTCTTCATTTAGTGAAGAGTCCTTTGTGACTATAAATCATCTAGTTTAAATTTGTTACTTAGATTTAATAGTTTTTTAAAAAATGCAAATTGATGTTTGGTTTTATATGTATAAGTTATTTTCAGATATTTTACTAAAATCAAGAAAATTTTTAAAATTCACTAACTCTTTCTAAAATTTTAATAATTATGTTTTCAATTTTATCTTTATTAGTTATATATACTTTAACATACTTTCTCTTACCAATAGCTTTTATAAATATAAGGAGATATTGTTTGAATAAGGGTAAAATGAAAATTTTGTCATAAAAATTTAATGATATGGCTTGTAAATAAGATTCCAAAATTTATTTATTTGCTTTATAAATAATATTGGAGAGAGTATTTTTACAATTTAATTTGAGTTATTTAAATTTGTGGTAGAGGTAGCTCATGAAGAGAAATCAAATATCCGTGCAAGAGAGATTGATATGTAAATTTATGGTCACATGTAGGCTGGAAATTTCTTAGGAAGAATGGCACCTAAGACTTCTAAACCAAAAAAAAAAAATTGTAGACAAAATCCAATACATTTTGAATTGATTCTACAGGCCCAAAAGCCTTAGATGCAAGTATGTTTTTTTAGTTAAAAAACTTATTTTTCCCTTATTTGAATTGTACAAATTTTCCATGTGTATATATAACAAAATATTTGCATATAATATGACAAGATTTATACATTGACAACACAATATATATTCATTATACATAGTCCATACAGTTTTAGATGAAAAAGTATACAAGTTTTCTGTGTGTATAAACAACAAAATGTCTATATATAACGTAACACGACAAAATCCAAACATCAAAAATATAATATTTGTTCATTATACATATCTTAGATAGTTTAGTATTGAACAATAATGTATAGATTTTTCATGAGTATAAATAACAGAATGTTCATATACAATATAATGAGGTTTTGCACATGATGTTATTTTCCAAGCAAGTGGTAAATGAGTTTTTTCACCACAAAATATATTTGTATAAGGTCTTTGAGTCTGTAGAATAAATTTAAAATATATTAAGCCTTCGGTGCTCATTTCTTTGATCCAGGGGCTTCTGTGTCATTCTCCCAATTTTTTATTATAAATATTAGTGGAGGGAAAGCATCTTTTTGTTGGCAAATGAAATTGGTGGACTATTTTAGATGATGAATATAAAAAATTCAAGGAAAAAATGATATTTACGCTGACATCTAAGAAAACAAGTCAAATCTGCTTCTGCAAAGAGATAATTTAAAGTATGAAACGATAGATCTAGTTTTCGGGTAAGAACGAAGCTAAACCAATGAAGGATCACTATCGAGTAAACGACATTTTACGTGTTATCAGTTTGAAAATGTTCGTATATTGTGATTCACTCCATTCAAATCTGGTCAACTGTCCGATGTACATAAGAACATAGTTTTTAGGTGCCCACTAATTTTTTAAAATTATTCAATTAGCGAAAATTACTCTGTCAATTGTCAAGTAAACAATGGTTATATGGAGACCGAAAACCACCATTATAATATGTTATGATTCAGTCCATTCAATTTGGTCAACCTTCATATGACAACATTTTGATTACATTTAATTGATAGTATATTATTATTGGACGACTATTATATTCATTTGTCTTCAAGCCAACCCAAATATATATATATATATATATATCTCATAAAAATATCGGGCATACATTGATCTGTCACTCTCATGTCACATGCATGACTTATATATTTCAGACTTTTAAATCTGCATGTACGTAGGATCGATCATCAATATAATCGAACCGTCAAAAGTTTTAACCTTTTTAAAGATTAATGTGACAAATTTAGGTAAGTAAAAGACTTATTATCTTTTTATAAAATAAAAAGAATTGTTAATATGTAGTTGTTGTCAAATTGAATCGTAAGCTTAAAACTTCTATATGTATATATATATATATGATTTGATCACCTGCGCGCGTTTCCTTCATGTCGCTCGTCGTCACAGTGAGCAATTTTTAATTTGTTCGTCGTTGACGAAATTATATATGTATCTCAACAATTATTTATATAGAACTGAATGATCATAAAGCAAATTTTTTTTTTTTTGCGTGTGCGCGCGTGTGCGTGTGTGTTTCCTTTCCTTTCCTTTTTTTTTTAAAAAAAAGTTTAAGTTTTCACAGAAATTACAAACTTAAAATCTGAGTCAGCTTAGCTATGCAATGTCTTAAAAACCCAACATGGAACCTCCTTGGTCCCTTAATTTAGTTATAGAAATTATGCTGCAGAAAGTCGTTTTATACTCTTGTGAATTGTTTCATGCATGCTTAAAATATGTTTGAATCTCTCATTCTCACTAGATTCATTTATTCTCAATCATTATAGAATCTAGGACCAGAAAATAAAAGGAAGAACAAAACTGAAAATATGGGTGGCACAAACATAGCCTTAAAATCACCTGAGACGTCTCATTCAAACCATGTAATCTGGACAACTGAATTATAAAGCATCAAATGTAATAACTCATCCTACACTGATTCGTAAATCACCTCTATCTTTGTTTTTATTTCTTTGTATAATAGAAAGATGATGTAATTGAGATTTCTTGAAAAAAGTTTTTTGAACGGCATGAGACTTTTTGTGGTTCAGTCAATTAAATATTGGTTCTCTTTCACCGATGAATCTTTGTATATATATTATTTTATTTTAAACATACATCTATATTATTGTAATTGAAGTGATGCTTTCCCCATTGGCACCGGCATGCATTTGACAGAATTATATTTAACACAGTAGAGTTTTGATGGAAAACGGATGACAAGTAAGTCAAGAATGACTTATATTTTAAAGATTGTTTGAGTGAGTACCCCTGGGCCTATGCAATCGCAAGAAGCAAAACTTTGACTTGATCCGCAGCATGAAGCCATGAGGGGCTTATACTATTAAATATCATATTAAGTGACTAAGATGCGTTAACAATCTGTTTGACATTCGGTCGGTATTAAATCTTTTTATAAAAATTTAAATTTCACATAGTCACGTTCTGAAAGTAAGATAAACGTACTTGTCAGAACAAGAGAATTTATGGCAGTTGAATGACGTTTTGGAGAATAGAGAAATGCATGCATCTTATCTCAAAAGGCGGCGGATCATCTCTGCAGGAAGAAACACGTAAGCCAAATTCCAAAAAACTTGTACGTAACTATTTTTTTTTAAAAAAAAATCGACTTCACATTGAACCAAATATTAATCAATCGAAAAAATTATATTAAAATTTTGCAAAAATTTATAATAATTAATTTTTTTACGCGATCTAATTGTAATTCTCTCTAATCAATTAGTGTTGTATAAGTATTAATTAATATCTCTACAAACTGAATCAGTATACAAAACCCTAGATAAACAATAATGAGAGAACTTTATTAAAGTCGATTAAATATGACATAATTTTAGTTGAGTTTTAAAAAATTTTAAAATTTCATTATAAATTCAAAACGGTGAAATAAAATAAATTTGCTTGTTTGAATAACAAATTATTTTTCAATTATAATTGATATTATTAAAATAATAAGTCAAGCTATAATTTTTACAATAACATTACTAAAATAACAATTTAAGTTACATTTTTTATAAATAACGTTATTGTAATAACCAATCAAGTTACAGTTTTTGTAAATAATATTAATAGAATAAAAAAAAGTTACAATTTTTACAAATAACATTGTTATAATAATAAAATAAATTATTATTTTTATAATTAATATTATTAGAATAAAAATTCAAGTTACAGTTATTACAAGTAATATTATGATAATAACAACAAGTTACATTTTTATTTTATTAATATTAATTGTGAAACCTATAACTTGATGTGTTATTCAATGATATTATTTGTAAGAAACCTAAGTTGACTTGTTTTTTTTGATAATGATAATTATAATTGAAGAGCATTTTAATCATTTAAGTAAAAAATTATTTCGTTTTAATATTCTGAACCTACAGTAAAAATTTAGAATTTTTTCAAATTAGCCCATTTGTTTAAGATTAAAGAATAAATAATTTTTAGGTAGTTTAAATATTTTATAAAAAGAGATTTATTCTGTGGAGATTTTATAAAAAAGAAGACATTATTTTATACTTAGTTACTATAATAAAATAGTGATTATTAGTTAGTTATTTTTTAAAATTTATGACATTTTTTTGATTTTTTTTATAAAAATAATTTATTATTATATTATTTTAAAATTTTATGATATCTTTGTATATTTCACTTCTTCTTTTTTTTATCAAATATCTTACCTCTTTAAAATACTCGTTCTCATCCATCACATTAGATCATTTTCAGAAGCTACTTAAAGTAATTTTTTAAAATAATCTTAAATAATAATAAATATGTTTTTTTATTATTTTCAAAAGTTTAAATAAAAATTTACAAAATATTTTTTAAAAAAGTAATTTTTTATGTCACATCCAAAAAAGTTTAATGAGACTTTCCCGGCAATAAACATAAATAAAATTTAGGCCTCTTTGACAACTCATAGGAACATTTTGTTTTTTAAAATAAAAGAATAAAAATAATCTGTTTAAAAATGTATTTTTAAAAATTATTTTTAAAAATAAAAAATAAAAAAATTGTTTTAGAGAACAACGAAACAAAAATATTTTTTAAATATTTTAAAATTATTGTTCTGAAAAATAAAAAATAATAAACAAATATATTTTTATTATTTTTATTTTTAAAATATATTTTATAAAATATCAATTTTAAAATAATAAAATAAAAACAATTTTAAACAAACCCAAAAGCTACAAATTATTGGATTTGGGAAAAGTGAGTATCCAAACACATTATAAATAAACGATAACCAAACGTGACTGCGAAATGAATAATAATGCGAATAGAAGGTGCCTCCACCAATTTGATATCACAGATTCACAGCCATGGCAGGAAGAGCCAGCTGGTGGAGCCAGAGTCCATTCTCCAAAGTCAACCTTGTCATCTATGACAGGAACGAGTTTGGGTCATAAGCTGAATCATTTAAATTTTAATCTAAATAGTTTAAATTTTAAATATTATTATATATTATATTTATTAAAATAAAAATTATAAAATAATTTTAATATTAAAATTATAAAACAGTAGTTAATCTGGCATGTGCAAAATATATCTAAATAGTCAATGTATATCAATTATAAAAATTTTAATATTAAATTGAATCATTTAAATTAAATTTAAATCATATTAAAAATAAAAAATTTATTAAAATTATTTTATACTTTTATATAATTTTATTTTAATAAATATAAAAATAAAAAATATATTTTTTTAAAAAATTTAAATCATTTAAATTAAAAGTTGAATGGTTTAGATGTGATCATAATAACGAGTACCATGGTGCATCCAAACCGGACTTTCTATGACGCCCCAAAATTTGGAATCTTCTTCTGCGTGACATTATCACAAGCCCTTCGATGCTGCCACCTCACTCAATGCGGCGCCCACCAAATATTTTAATCATATCGTATGCCGTTTACTCTCTCTGCCCTGCATATGTGCTCAAGCTATATACATCCTCAGCTCTCCACCTTCTCCTCGGCCCTCAAAAATCCTCTTCCCTTTTTTTCTCAGCTTCCAATCGTCTGATTTTGCTCCGCGTTCTGGCTGTTGCCGAGTTCTGATTTTTATTGTTACTTTTGGTTTTTCTGGGATACTCTGTTATCCACGCAGATGCTCGCCACAAAACGTGGCCACGGATTCTTCTAGTTCCGTGCCCGAGTGCTATCAGGATTACCTCATGGTCCTATGCAAAGCGACGGTTCTTTTTCGCACAGTGAATACCCGAAACTGACCCTGCCCAGAATCCAACTGCGTGATACGACCCCATCAAACTTATTGGGGAAAAGGGGATTTGCAGGAACCTGTCACGTTTGTGCGAGAATTATCAGCTTATGCTTTCACCTCAATTGTATTGTCGCGTCAAATCTTGCGTCTGTGATTTTCGTTTTCAAAAGGAACAAGAAAAGGAACAGCAAATGGTGGCTAAGGACTACGACCACTTTACATGCGCGGTTGTGGAGGTGGGAAAAATAATGCGAAGTATTGAGTTGTCAAGGCTCTTCTGGCTATTCTTTGGTGTCTTCTCCTACGCAAGCCACGAGACAGAGCCTCGGATTTAAGATTTTGCTCCAACAGGATATAATTTTTCTGCTCTTTTTTTCCTGCAAAAAGTTTTATTTGCTAATTAGAAGTGTTTGAAGTATAGAAAGTGATTGTTAGTTGGAGCAAGTAGCTGAGGATCAAACATGTATGGCGGTAAAGAACACAAGGATGATATTAAAGGAGACCCCGGTTACGTGGAAACCGACCCAAGTGGTCGCTATGGGAGGGTAAGTTCTAATGTCTCAATCCCATGTTTCTGTCAATCTTTCGTTATTTTTCTGCATTCGTTTCTGGCGTTTATTATGCTGATTGACTTAGGTTAAAAGTTTCTGGTCCACGTGAATGGGATAAGCGAGATGAATCATTATGAGACGGTGATCTGTGTACATGTGTGTTGTTGAATGCTTTTTGCCGTTACTCTGCCCGTATATATTTTTGTGCGGAGGCTGGACCTTGTGATATTGTGTTTTGGTTAGATTCTTACCAATTTTGGTGTTTCTTATGGTGGCTAAACTTTTAAAATTCGTTTAGTTGAAAGGAATCCTGGCTTAAACATAGCACTTATAAGCAACTGCAAAAATTATAATCTCGTTTCAATTTCTTCCTTCTTTAGGTATTAAAGTGATACCATCAATCTTTTTGAGAACCACATATTTTGTGGGTTATTTTTAAAAAAGAAAAAAAAAAAAAAACTTTCAAGTACTGAAGTAATATATAAAATCTTTGAGTTAACAGATATATCGGTCATTTTTATGGGGTTGTAGTCTATTGTTTACATAGGTGTTGTGAAGTCTAAAGCAATCTTCATGGAACTACTAAAGTTTTGAGGGTCAGGTTTGTATGAGGGGGCAACACTTTTTGGTTTCCTTTACCATTCGAATGACCGTTAAGTGAATCTACCTGGCTCTATGCTTAGTATTTTATTCCAATGATGCAATTAAGCATCTAGAAAACTTTGGTTATGTTGGAAAGTAAAGACCATGAATTTTTTGTTGTTTTCATTTGAAATGACTAAGGAATTAAGAATTCATCATCCATCTCATTTGTGACCAAGTTCTTTGATCTTTGTCATTAGTTTGGAGACATTCTTGGAAAAGGAGCGATGAAAACAGTATACAAAGCTTTTGATGAGGTCCTTGGAATAGAGGTGGCATGGAACCAGGTCAGACTCAATGCGGCACTTAGCACACCTGATGATTTGCAGCGGCTTTACTCAGAGGTTCATCTTCTCAGTACCCTCAAGCATCAATGCATCATAAGATTCTACACCTCCTGGATTGATGTTGATAAAAAGACATTCAACTTCATAACAGAAATGTTCACTTCAGGGACACTGAGAGAGTAATTTTCTTTCTGACAATTAATGTATTTCCTCAGATTGGTCGTGCTATATCTTTGTTAGCCAGAATTTAAGCCACATACCTCTTTCCTGACAATTAATGTATTTCATTAGATTAGAACTTCTTTGCATGAACATACACGAATTCTATATTGTTTGATTTGTTTGATGTTTAGACTGACAGTCAGAAAATGGATTTTGTCTTATACAGTCTTTGCAATCTGAAGATTAACTTATTCATATGATTTTATGAAGCATGTACTGGAGATTAGAAACTAAGAAAGAACACTATAGTGATCTTGTGGGATTTTTCAGTATGTTTTGCCTCCTGGCTGCAGTCCTTGACGTGAAATGTCCATTGCATTATTTTGTCTTTTTAGGTACTCAACAGATGGTTGATAATTTTCTGGCCTATGTTTGTACAGATACAGGAAGAAATATCAGCAAGTTGGCATACAAGCAATAAAGAATTGGGCTTGCCAAATCTTACAAGGTCTTGTTTACCTACACGACCATGATCCTCCAGTAATTCATAGGGACCTCAAATGTGATAACGTATTTGTCAATGGCCATCTTGGACAAGTGAAAATTGGTGATCTAGGACTAGCAGCTATTCTCCGTGGTTCCCATTCTGCCCACAGTGTTATAGGTACTTATTTTGATAGTTATGGGTGTTGCAGTAACTGAACTACTTCATTTTTCATGGATTAAAATTCTGTTCTTTATGGTAGGCACCCCAGAGTTCATGGCACCAGAATTATATGAAGAAGAATACAATGAACTTGTTGATGTGTACTCATTTGGCATGTGTGTTTTGGAAATGCTTACATCTGAATATCCATACAGTGAATGTGCTAATCCTGCACAGATCTACAAAAAAGTAACATCGGTAAGTTCAGAAATTAGTGCAAATTCATGGTCATTTGTGAAGTTGAGTTTTAATTGGGCGCAACTTTTCATGACCAGGGAAAGCTACCTGCAGCACTTTTTCGGATTGAAGACACAGAAGCACAGAAGTTTGTTAGAAAATGCTTGGTAACAGCAACAGAAAGACCATCAGCAAAAGAATTATTGCTTGATCCATTTCTTTCATCTAATGACACAATATCAAATACAAAGTTTGAGATTCAAAAGCCACTGTTGAATGACATTGAGATAGAGAAATTGCGTTTGACCGATGGTTCACACAGGACCGGGATGAAAATCACTGGGAAGCTGAATCCGGAGGATGATACATTATTTCTCAAAGTGCAACTTACTGATAAAGATGGTACCTAACCTTTTCATTAAAGCTCGATGTCTTCTCCCGTTTATTTCAAACAAAGCATCTTTCAAGCCTATCAGAGTGCATGCTTACGATTTGATAGTAACATCTTAGTTTATAAGTGGATTTTAGTCATAATATTGGCTAAAGATATAACTGTAAGAAAGTATAGCAAGATAGCTCGGGAATAGTTCAAGCCTCCAGGCTGAAGTGATGAAATGATTTTCCTTCTCTCTTTTCCTACAGGTTCTGCAAGGAACATTTATTTTCCCTTTGACATTTTAACGGATACTCCCATTGACGTTGCAATGGAGATGGTGAGGGAGTTGGAGATCACAGATTGGGAGCCATTTGAAATTTCAAGTATGATTGAAGCAGAGATATCTGCTCTGCTGCCACAAAGGAGGAGGGACTGTTTAGACACCTCTCATATGTTCAATTATCAGAATGATGACAACAATGAATCTCGATATCATTTTCACTCATTATCATCTTGTTCATCATCCCAAGAATCAGTATCAGGCATAATCACAAAAGCTGAGGAACTGCCCAATGGATATTACTGGCTTCATGGTTTGTTTCTTTCGTCCCTTTGCTCCTTAGTGCTATTGCCATGGTAAATGTCCTTTTTGAGGTGGTTTACTTCTTGAGTAATTAGTTTGCTATTCGTGGAGGGTATTTGCTAGGACTCCCTTGGGAAAACAGTGTTCCTGAGGACATGATTACTTCACGTTAGTTTAGTTTGCTATTGGAAATGACACTACTCAAAACAGGAGGTGTGGTGTTTTAAAAAAAATTAAATATAACAGAGAAAGGAATTCAATATATATCTTCTCTTGGTATTGAAATAATACTCCCTTCCCCATAAATCGCTGTTTATATAAATTCCAAGTTAAACAAATCACAGTCTCAATAGTAACATTGCCATGTAATTTGGTTGCAGATGACTTGATTGATGATTCCAGTTCCAGATGCTCTTCACAGGGGACATATTCCAATTTGAATTATGTTTATGCGGATGACCAGGAGTACAGTGTGACTTATACAAAAAAGGATAAACTACCAATCACTAAGAGTCACAAATGTAAAATGTTTTCCCCTGGTGAAGAACTAAGCAATGGATTGTCTCCGTCTGGAACAAGCTGCAACTACTGTAAAGTTATAGTAGGACCGTATGCTGCTTCATCTACTAGCAAAAACAAGAAGATAGACAATCGTAGATTGACAAGGAACAGTTCACTTGTTGATGTACATAGCCAGCTACTACACCGTTCCTTAGTTGATGAGGTAAGCAAGAGACGTTTATTCAAGACAGTCGGAGCTGTGGAAAATATTGGATTTCAGAATCCTCTTGAAGCTCCCAGAAAAAAATCACAACCAGTATGTGGTGCTTTGGATGTGAAATCTCCAAGGAGTGGCAAGGGACAAGAACTTGGGAGTTATTCTTTGAATATCAAAAGTGAAAAATATAGATAGCATAATCTTTTGTTCTTTTGATAGAGAGAATGATCGAGGCGGATGTGGAATCATCGGGTTTTCAAGAACTGGTTGGCACATTGTGAAAAAAAAAAAAAAAAATCCATCTCAAAGTGCCTTGCCAGGGGTGTTAGTTAATAGTACGTGTAAGATGTGGATGGAGTATACTGTGCTGCCAAAAGAAAAAAGTTCATGAAACATAAAGCAAGTCTCCTAAAGGAAAGCTGAACCAGCATGCACTAATATTTTCTATATGAGGGTAAACGCTGAAGCAATTCGACCAGTAATGAGATCGAAGATGGTGGTAGTTTTATTACTTATCCATCTGGGTTCTCATTTGAGGCCACAGAATTGCTTGCTCTTGATGAGCATGTGGACATTACTTGCCTAAGTCAACACCACCAAGTATGTTTGTGCAGTCACTTTTGTACGGTTGTTGTGTTGAGATGCATTTTTCCATATGATGCCAATAATTGATAGATCAGTGCGATATATGCTCAATCTGGCTAAGCATCTTACACAAAAGACAGGATGCACGTGCCTCGTTTTATGTGGTGAATTGACCTTTTTGGAAGCCGCTTTTACGGAAGATAAGTGAAGTAAATCAAAAAACACACACATACACACAAAATCTTATAGCAATATATGAAATTCTTAGGTTGACCTAAAATAGCATCCAAAGTTCGACCAACTTGATCTGTGATCTATCCAAGATATTCTCTTGCGTTAAGCGGTGTTATAACCAAGAAAGGCATTTATAGTCGAAATCATTATTATGACAGGCTTGGAGCAAAACGACCGGTTTTTCAGTATATGATCATGCTTGTAGGAAAACAATTATAATGTTTGTTCCTTGATGATGAAGCCCAATTATGTTGGATCTTTGTTGAATGATACTGTCAAATCCTGTTCTCACGTGAGATTGAGCTCTATCATGAGAGATATATTAATAATATATATTGTATAAACCGAGGCTGGCCGGAATCAGCACTCTCTGCCTCAACAAGATTTCCTTTTTTTTTCATTCTTAAAAAAAAAAAAAAGGAAAGGAAAAGAACGGAAGAACTTATAAATATTTCTGTGCGTAGGGACTGACCAACTGTGCAATAATGGAAGGTTTCCAGAATAACGAAATGACTAGTTCGTGATGATCTTGTGGTCCTCCCTTTCATTTGATTATTTCTACCAGCCTGTTCGCGATGATCATGTGATCATCAATGCTTGCTGAATTTGGTTCCTTTTCTCTATGAACACTTGTGATTCGTATACAGATACTCGGGCAAGGCAATATCTTACGTGTTCTCACCTCTGCTATTTTTTCTCCTCTCTCTCTCTCAAATCGCTGATAATGTGTATAATGACAAAGCTTGTGAGTGCATTTTGGATTGCATTTGTAAAATGCATATAAAGGCACAATTATTGCAACTGCCGAATGTCAGATCATTTCTACAATGTTGCCCCTACTTCTTATACTGCTTTAAGAATTTCTGCTCAAGTAATTTGTCATTGACACGAGACTCTGTGTTCCCACGCCATATTTGAGGTTGTCAAAATGGAGTTTTTTTTTTTCTTTAAATCCCAGGAAACCATAAAAATACAACACAGAAGTGGATCCAAAGTGGTGGAATGATCCAAACGAAGCTTTACTCAAGCACTGGATAAAGTTTACATTCTGAGTTGAGCCAAGTCAAACCAGACTTGCTCAAATGCTTTGATTATGAGTTCATGGTATTCTCTGGAGTTCAGTGAGAGATAGCAAGCTAGCAGATCCTCCAAATCCTCTGATGACCAGATATTGTTCTCCGTGATCATCTCCATCATTGATTCCTTGAAATCTCTTTGTGGATCAATTGAGGACTTGACAACTGCAAAACCTTCAGGAAACCCTGTGTTCCTTGAAACCTTGCATGCACTGGATGAGGATACACTCTTTCTTACACAGGCCTGAACTTTCCTGCTTGCAAGTTTTGGAGAATTGACTCTAAGTCTTATGCCTCTTGAATTAGCAGAGGACTTTGGAGCTGTTGTTCTACTGCTTTCCTCCACTTTACATGAACATGGCAAGTGAGGTTCTTCAATGACCTGATCATCAAACCTCACTGGTTTTGTCAATATAGGAGGAAGGCCTAACTTTGAAATTGCATCAAACCCATCTAGCTTTTCAGGATTCACACCAAATGATTCGTTGTTCATGTCTATGATGATATCATTAGTGGAAGAACTAACCCTGCAACTGCAGTCAGGGGATAACCCATTGAACATGTGAGGAGCTGCTGGGCTATCACACTCTTCAGACTCGGATGTAAGACATTCATAGAGATCTAATTCAGAGGAAGAACTCTTAATGGAAGAGGCATATAAATCCGGAGATTCGGCTTGATTAGGCCGAGTCCAATGGCAGCTGCAAGTGGTTGAGACAGAGGACACAACGGAGGGAGAAGGTTTGTAGATAGTTTTCCTCTGAACTCTTCTCTTGGATGACCTTCTTGGTGAATCAGTGAACGGAAAGTCTGCGACTTTAGTGTGAATTGGTGAATTAAAAAGCATACCAGCTCTGTAAGGTTCAGTGGGGAAATAGTGCAAACAAGCTGGCGGCGACCTCTGGGACATTGCTGGTGAGCTTGCTTTGTTCTTCACAGAATGAGAACCTTTCTGCTTCCTTGATCTGCTCATGTCTTTGAGCTTGTAAAACCAAGCATTTGGTATCATATCTGACAATTTGAACCTGTGATTACCCATCAGATTATAAAATGCCTCTAGCTCGACACGACACACTCTTGATCTCTCAGCAGAGTTCTGTATTTCTCCGGGGTATCTCAGAATTGTACTTATTCACGAGAGTTGAAATCGAAGATTCAATGAACTGAAAGCTAGCCTTATAACAGGAAATAAAATAATGCTGGTGGTCCACTATAAAAGTTTTGACATGAAAGCGGGGGACCAAGTGTGTCCACAAATGACTATATCTATCATTACCATCAGCAATACTCTTGCCGTGTCAACTACAAATAACATCATTAGCTCGGTTTTAATGAACGCACGCACGCACCTACCTTATTATATCATCAATTCCCTGGTAATAACTGTATTAGTGTATTATGGTTGTGCCAGCAAACCTTTGCAATTAATCAACAATTTGGTTTGAGATTTAAACAGAGAAATCTTAAGAATAAAGAGACACATTAGCTGTAAGAGACACATTTAGTAAGACTGAACCATGCCATACCTGCTCATCATATATTTAGTTTATATATGATTTATAGATCATCTTTATCTAAGATTTTTTGAGAAAGATATTACTTTGAAAAGCCCAACAAGTTGCACTGCAGAGTTTCTACTTTTTCCCGGCAATTTGTTTAATCATAACCAAAACTGGAAATGAGAATATAAAAAAGTTTTGCCCCTTGGAAGGTCCAATTTTCAACAGCCACATGCTTTCTCAAATCAGAATTCCCAAGTGTATTAAAAGTTAGCTAATTATGGGTAATGAATGGCTTGAATTAATAATTTTTTTCTTCACGCTTTGTTTGGGGGGGGGGGAGGTAAAGATATAAGGTTAGTGAATAGTAATGATGAACAAAGCGAACAGGTGAGACCCATCTGGAGGTGGCAGCTTAATTTCTGGGTTTAAGAGTAATGAGAGCCATTCCCTTTAAAACAACCAAGTTATTATTCAGAACCCCCAACTTGCCTAGTGCTGGCGTATGCATCTCAAATCAGAGTCTTGTTTTCTTTTTATTCATTATTCCAGGACATGATGTGCATGGAAACTGACCCACCTTCATGGAAATTGGACACACAGCAAAGGAGATTGAGGTGGAGCAAACAGAACAGACTCCAAATTTTCCATGTTGAGATTTGTTGCTAGCGGAAGGTTCCCCCCCCCCCCCCTTACCAAGTCATGAGGGTGACAAAAGTCACGAAGTTGAAAAGTAAATTTTGTATTATGTCATTTTTTCTAATAGTATTACGTTATTGTTTGAAATTTGAATGTTTGATTGTGCATTGATATTTTTTTTTTATATAGCTTTATCGTATCCAATGCCTATTTAAATATAAAAGACCTCATGTTTAACTAATTATAAATTTTCTACCATGACTGAAGTCAATTATATATTGATATGTAGTGTCTAATAAATTTAGAAGAAAGAATAGGAGATGGAATGAAACCTATTAAAAAGTGATAAATAAAAATTAAAAGTGAATAGCAGCACAGTATGAGAAAATTTTGGTTCATAACTCAAGTCAAATTAAGAAAATAGCTTCCTAGATATAATTTTAATTGATGATAAAATGATTTGTTAATTATTTTAATTTAATGTTAATCCTCTAATTAGAATGCGATTTTAGCAATTTTGTGGTCAAAGATCTCGCCAGCGTAGAGTGGAATTCTATAGTCTATGCTCACTGGAATGTATGTGAGTGTGGGTTTTGGGGGGTGTTTTAACCTAGCATTTTAACAATATTTTTTTTTCAAAATATTGAATTTTAAGTATTTAGATTAAATTTTAGTTGAGCGTTTAAAATTGAGGAAAGCAGATGTAGCACAGTGTTTTAAATTACTGCCTTTATTATGGCCAGGTGATATTGAGCTCGAAATATTCCTTTATTATGGGCCACATTGGCTTTCTTTGGTCTTGTATTTGAGCTACTACGGAAGGTCCAGTTCAAATATCTCATTCGGCCCATCTAAAAGTCGCTAATCGAACCTCTTATTGAGAAATTTGTTGATCATTTATTAATTAAAAAAACATTCGAGTTCAAATAACTTGATAACAAATCTCCAATTTAAACTTTGATAACTGGCATTTCATATTTCAAGTGTTATTATGTTGCATGACACCCTCGTATATCTTCAAATAATGTTTGTTTGTATTTTAAAAATCAAAATATATTTTTTAAATAAAAGATAAATGTGTACATATAATAAAATTATACATAAAAAAAGTTAAAAAGCATGTCATTTATCCTTCAAATATAAAAAGGAGGGCAGATGACTGAAAACCAAGTAAACAGCGAAAAAAGTTTGGTAGCAAATAAAAAAGGTCAAAATATATCAATCCGATCAACTCGAACTTCAATCAATATTACACATAAGTGCCTGCCAAAGCATGCCAATGAAACAGCAAGACACTGTCCCGAGTTTGCAAAATATTTTATAAGTTGTGGAGCATACATCATCTGCATCAACCAATACTATGTTCTATAATTAATAATTAGCGGAACAGATCAAAATGAGTAAACGACTGGTTCGCTCAAATGTCTGTTCACAGTTCATATAGAAATGTGGGAGACCAAAATATTACATTTCAGTGAAGAAATTAGAGACTCTGGCAACTTAAAATTATATTAGAAGCCTCTAACAGGAAAGATTAGTAGACTACATAACCTAGTAGCCAAAGCCTGGTGCCAAACTCATGATGTTCTGTCTGCTGAATTACCAGTTAAGAGGGCCCTCCATTTAATTAACACCCTAAGAAGTTGAGACATAAACTTTAGACTTCACCAATGTCTGCCCAATTCTAAACCCAGGCATCACCATGAACTGAACTTTGTAGTTTGATCTTTCTTCATCAGATACACCAGTGAAATTCCTTTCTTCCTCAACAGATTCCATGTACAAACTGCAGAACTCGCTTCCTCTGTTCACAGAGAACATTGTTGCATCAGGATTTATTGGTCTCGCAGAACCTTGTAAGACCCAAATCCATTTCGCCATTTTAGCAAACAGTTGATAGAACTCTGTCCTAGGATGTTTCCCGCTCAGTACGAATGTCCGGTGATCTAAGTTCCCAAAGAATTTCTCTTCCATTGTCGGATGAATGACCAGAAGATATTTAGCTCGGCAGAACGTGGCAAACTCTGAATCAGGATTCTCCATCAGCGCATCAATTGGGTCTTCAAACTTCATGACACCCCCGACATCGTAAGACGTTAAGCGGATCCCATGAAACACCCTGCGAGCAATGTAGGCCTCGAAAGCGTACTTCTTGTCGGATCTTTTGGCGTAAACGGCTTCATTTTCAATCCACTTGGCAGCCAAATTTAGGTCCCAGCCTGAAGCTTTCATCAAACTAATCAAAGGTTTAGCAAAGTCATGAATACACTTTGAAGCTGCCTTGAAGAAATCTTGGAACTGAGCAGCGCTCAAAACACTGGCTTTCCTCTTCTCTAGATCGATCCGCTTGATCTTCTCTGCCATTGCTTTATTACCCATCTCCAAATCATGAAGCTCTTGCCTCAGCCGGAGAATCTCAGAGCCTTTAGCACTATTCTGAGACTTCAGCTTCCCTAGCAACGCCTCTTTGACCTTCATTTCGGTCCGCAGGAGACGAGAACGCTGCGAAACATTGAAACGTGCTTTCCTGCATTGTTTCTGCTTATAATCGCGCTTGAACTTGCATAGCTTTTCGAGCTCAGCAACTACTTTATCATCAGCAGCAACAATCCCGTGCGGATCATAAGGGATGTGAGCTTGCTGGAGCAGAAGATATGCCTGTTTCAGGGCAGAAACTGTGTCAAATATCTCCATCATCTCAACATTAACACGAGCATTATCATACTCTTTCGCCGGCACTTCAATGGGCCGAGGATGAACTTTCTCAACGTGGCTTTTAGTCTTTTCCTCACTTGAACGATCACCGCTACCACATCTTCGGATTTCACTTGCAGGAGCATCATTGAAGATGGGTTTGTGCATGTGAGGGAGGTTGGGCATTTCAGAGGAGAAGACCCCAATGGATTTCAATTTACAGACTATGGCGAACTTGGAGACGATTTCTGACATGGTTGAGTTGGATTTGATAATGGACTTACTAGTAGCATTTGGGCATTCCATTGCTGAGGGAAGATCAAACCCTGAAGTCATACTACGCGATTTGAAAAACCAGGGGAGGAAGAAAGCGGGTTTTTGGATTTTAATTAGCCAACATAGCATAAACCCCAATCACCCAGCAAGACCCGGATTTCCTGGTAAAATGCCAAAAACGCAGGTAATGGAGGCAAGTAGCATCTCAGATTTATTAAAAAAGAAATTAGCAAATGGCAGATATTTTTCCCGTTCAAGGACACGCAATAGTAGAGCTCAAAGAAGTTGCTTTCCCAGTTCCGAAATGATCCAACGGGGATGAACACTCTTGAGTGAAACGCCAAAAGAAGAGAAAAAGAGGAAGGAGAACAAACGGGGCTGTCAGAGCATAGGAAGAATGCAGAGGAGCGGCAGAAACTCACCTAAAGGTGACGCAACATTTGGAGGGGGAGGAAGAGCAGAGAACGACGGTTTTCAGGGGGCTCAGGGACGGAGCGTCGGAGAAAAGCGTGGCGGTGAGAGGGCGTAGGGGAGTAGCAGGTTCTGACATTTGAAAGTTTGCAGGTTCCGTGAAGGCGAGCGCGTCTGGTTCAGTGGGAGCTCCGGAACACATTGACTGCTGTCTGCACAATACTGACAAAATATTACCGCCTTTTCCAATGACCTATTATTTTCGTTTTAAAATATTTGCGCCTCCCCCGATAAGCCTCTAGGATCGTCTATATTTTGATCTTGAAGGTAGCTATTCTTTTTTTTTTTTGGACAAGAAAGCAGTTTTTATCAGAGTCGATAATTTGGATCAACGAAGTTAAACCAAACACACCCAAAAAATTTAAACCAAAACTCAAAAAAAAATATTTTTTTATTATTCGAGCCTATTTAGGTAATCCAAATAGGCCTGAGAAAGTTTAGACTAAACCCGATCAGGTTCGGCAATACCCAAATAAAAAATAAATTTTTTAAAAAATATATAACTTTAATAAATACTAATTATTTTTAAAGTTTTATATCATTTTATTCTAAAATACCATAAGTGTATTATTATTTTATTTTTAAAAAAATAAAAATATTTATATTTTCTTATTTTTATTATTTTTAATTAAATAAAATATCTCAAAATAATAATTAAAATATATTTTAATATTAATTTTTATATTTTAAGACTCAATTTTTTTCAAAATAAAAGTTGAGTCATATACACCATTTTTTTGTCTAAAAAATTATATTTTATATTTTTTATAAAATAAAATAATTAATTTTAAATTAAAAATAATTTTAAAAATAAAATTTGGGCATGTATAAATTTCTGACTCTACTAATAAACAAACATAATAAATAAAATAATATTTTTAAATAATTACTTAATTATCATCCATGCCAGATTGGTTAAAAATTAAGAATGAATTAAAGTAAATACTCTTTGTATATATTATATGGGGCTTAAACAATATAAAAGGTTAAAAAAATTAAAAAAAAAATAGTGTTTTACCCATAATTAAATAATTTTTTATATAATATAATGATGGCTATTTTTCTTATATTCTTAAAAATAAAAAGTATAATTTATCTAATAGTTATTAAAAACTTTAAGCTAATCAGAGTAATGATTTTAAATTAATGGTTTAACCATAATTGAATTGAGATTAACTTGATCATAATTAAAATAATATAATTCAATTAAAATTTATAAATATTTTTATATAACCATAATAAAGGTAATATTTAAATAAATAAGACATTAATTTATAAATAAAGGAACCATTCATGAATGAATTGCATATAATATAATAAAATAATAACAGAGCTACTTAAGTACTTAACTACAGAGTTAATAAGTTATTATTTTTTATTCCTTTTAAGTTAAAATAATATTTAATGTTTAATAAAATTATTTAAAAATTAAAATTGATTGAAAAATGAAGAAAAAATATTTTTTAAAAAAAACTTTCAGGTATTCAGGCCGGCCCAAATAAGCCCGAAGCTCGAAGAGGTTAGAGCCGGGCTTAACTATATGGGCTTTTTAAAATGAGTGAAATTCTTTAAGTCCGATCTGAATAAACTTAACCCGCCTGAATTATCGACTCTAGCTTTCATTGAACTTAAACAAGCACATAGTGCAACTACAGAAGCAAACAAACGAAATTAAAAAATAAAAACGCAACGGAGATTAAAAAAAATAAGATCACCCGACGCTATTCAATTCTTTTTATCTCATTTGTTTAATATACTTCATATTCATGTTATAAGTGAATTCTAAAAAAGAATGAGTTATTTAATACAATAATTAAAAAATTGGACTAAATAGGATAGTCGAACCGTCGAACCATCCATCAATCAACCAGGTTAACAACTTGAACAATTTAAAAAAATTGTTTGAAAAGTTGAGTTAGGTTGGGCTGTTTTAAATCATTGGTCAGACTGAGAATTAGGTTCATTTTTTAAAACTAAACTATTCAAAAAAGCACTCATTTTTCTTTTTTAAAATTTTTTATCAATTTTTTTAAATGATTAACTTTTTTAATTATTTGATGTTATATTATATCATGTGGCTTGTTAAGTTATAATAAACTTAAAATATTTAGTTTTATTTTTAAATTAAGTAGCAATTTTATATTTATTTTTATATTAAAATCATTAGATATATGTACATAATTTTTTTAATTTAATTATTATGTCACCTATTCGACCATTGGTTTAACCTAGTTGGGCCACACAAATCATGAACCGTTGACCTTTTCGGTTCAATATCCAATTTAGTTTTAAAAATATTGATTTAATGGGTTATTAATTATACATCTTTTTAATATTATTTTTATTTAAAGTCATTAACTCTAAAAAAGAGCATAATGCAAACTTAAAATAAAATTATGAAATTGTGTTCTATTCATATTATAAGATACCTTAAATTTTTTTGTAATATGAATTATTTGATAAAGTATTAATTATATTTTTTAACATTGTTTTTTTTAAATTTATTAATTATGAGAGTAAATTTGAATTTTTTTCCATTTAAATAAAGGCGAAGTTAAATTGTTATTTTGTTTTAAAATGAAATTAATAATTTAACTTCTTTTTTTTAATTATAGTGAAGTAATTATTAGTTTCTTATAATAAACAAGAAAGGAGTATTTTTGTAGAACCATCTTTTGTTTGTTTTACAGTTTTCCCACGTATTTTGTTTACTAGTGGTCGTCTGTTTCTCCTCCAAATGCATGATAGAGGATAATGATAATCACTTTATTGTTTAAAAGAATAGTTAAAACTTTAATCTTTTAAAAAATTATTAATCATTTCATTTATATCCTCATTTAATATTATATATTAGCGTCTTTAATAATGAGAATAATAATAATAATATTAAAAATTTAATTGATCATTAAGAATAATAAATGAAATGAAAGCATAGTTAAAAAAATTATCATAAATGTTTGATACTCTTTTAGATCAATCAGGGTTTTTAAAAGAGGTCTTGTAAAAATGAAGAGAAATTTTACGTTCTTTCTTATGTTGATCATATAACGAAATAACACGCAATAATCACAATAATGTCACAATGTCACGGACAAAAAATAACTGAAGAACCTGATTAAGATAACAGGTCTTTTTTTTTTTTTTTTGGCAATAGCGTAGGATGTCAAATTCTAGTAATGAAGACAAGGCCAAAAGTCAGAGCGTCAAAGCAAGTTCGAAATTTCAAGTGAACCGCGTTATTATAGTATTTATAACTTAAACTTCACATTAATTCATGCCGAGTAAGATTACATGTATCATGCATATTTTGCAAAAAAAATCGTAAGTAAGTCCAGTGATTTATGACTTATAAATAATTAAACTTTCCTTCTACTACATTTCTTGCATCCGAATAAAATGTGATGAAGAAACTAGAAAACCTCTATTTTCATTGAAACTACCATGGATATTTCTTCAATTACAAAATATAAAGTATTTTTTGAGGATTTGAGTATTAAAAAATATAAGACATTTTAAATCTTTTAAAATGTGATCATTATCTTTTTTTTTAAAGTGCTCCATTGATAGTAAATTTATATTTATTATAGAGTATTTAATATGAATAAATATGAAAAGATAGGATTAATTTAAAAGTGTATAACTACTTTATTGAAGGTGAAATTTAATTAAAAATATTTTATATTTTTTAACAAAAGGAATACTGTTTATAAATTTTAAATTGATATATTGAAATTGAAAATGATATATAATATGTGTAAGTCATAAAATGTATTCACGAGTTCTGTTAAATGACATCTAAATTGAGGTCTGTGTAGTTTGAGCTTCAGTTCTAAGTCTTAAAAATTCATAGAAAAGCCTAAAAATATGTCTGGCTAAGTATATTTTGAAAAAAACTACTAGGGCAGGAACTCATTTACATGAAAACTCGAAATATAGTAACTTATTATCTTCAATTGTGGGTAACAAAAATTACATCAGAGTCACATTTTTTTTTTTATCTCAATTTGGGCCTGCAAAGCTCACTTTCATTATATGGCCACGTAACTTCTAATCCAAACAGTCTGGTCTAGTTGGATATATTGATATCTACCCCGAGGTTAGTTTTGATTTTTGAATGGCAAGTTTATTTGTTTTGAGAAAATAAATAAATTAAAAATAATGTGACGGGAGATTCTTTCATTCTTTTGATGGGATCCGCGTGCAGTGACAGGACCAGGGCCTGGGAATTCGAAATAGGATCCGAGCCGTTGAACTGCATGTGGGCAATCCAATGAGGAAAACAACACCAGCAGTGAAGAATCTGCGACGGCGTTTCCCTTTAGATTTTGAATCCAATTGTACGTTTTTCTCCTCATCAAAATAAAAATTGAAAAAATTAATTTTTAAATTTTTAAATTTTTAAGTTACTTATAAACGATCTCTTAATTATAATTTACTGTAATACACGATCTCTTAATTCAGTCTTTCAATTATGACTTACCTATAACTCAATTCCTTAATTTTTGAATCACTTATAAATTAATCCTTTAACTTTTATTAATTTTTTTCATATTACCTTACATCTCACATTTATGAATAAGAGAAAGATATTTTAAAATAATATATGAGTATTTTTTATCCCTCTTATTTGATAAGAAATTTTTTTAAAAAAATAAAAAATAAGAATTGAGTTATAGGTAAATCAAATGTTGAGAGATTGAGTCGCAGTGAGTTATAGTTGAAGGACTGAGTCATAATTAGTTATATTTAAGGGATTAAGTTATAAGTGAGTTAAAAATTAAAGAATTAAAAAATTAATTTTTTCATAAAAAATTATATGTAAGTTTCACTCGGAATAATAAACAACCGAGTTTAGAAAAACAACAGCATTTATTATTTTCTAAAACTTAATTATTTATGATGTGAGAATAATTAACTATCGCGAGTGAAACCTCAAAGCAATTCTCACTGCAAACAATCAAATAAGCATTTTATTATGAAAACAAATTTAACAAGCAGGTAGAAATTATTGGATAACTTTAATGCATTACGTCATTTATAGTATATTTAATAAAATGTAATATTTAGATAATTTTAAATATAAATTAATTTTTTTAAAGAGAATATAAACTAATTTTAATATTAATCATAATAGAGAAGGAAAAGGTAAAAAATTAAATAGTCAGTTTATTATAAAAATAAATTTATTAAAAATAATTGTTAAGTTTTTTTATTATGAGTCATATGGGCTCTACTATTGAGAGAAAATTATACACTATATTTCAATGAGATAAATAATTTCTCATTAATCAACAGACCTAATATACAAAGTATTTATAGTGCTGTGCTGACTTTAAAAACAATACACAAAAAGTAAATGACATAAATACCTATAGACAAAATAAATCTATTTCCTCTATTTCTCATTTTCTACAATAATGACATATAAAATTTAATTTATATAATTTTATTGAAGAAACTATAAATAATATGATATGATGTATTAGATTTATTTAAAAAATTTCAAAAGGAAAAAGAATCATGATAATATAATATAGGAAAAATTAATCTTTTAATTCTTTAACTTTTAACTTACTTGTAACTCAATCTCTCAACTATGAGTCACGACGACTCAGTCCCTTAACTATAACTTGCTGCAATTCAATTTCTCAACTTTCGATTCACCTATAACTCGATCATTATTTTTTATTTTTTTAAAAAATTCTTATCAAATAAAAGGGATAAAACAATGCTCATATATTATTTTAAAATACTCTTCTCTTACTCATTGATGTGAGGTATAAGTTAACATGAAAAAAAATAATAAAAATTAAGAAACTAATTTATAAATAATTTAAAAATTAAGGAACTAAGTTATAAGTAATTTAAAGATTAAAGGATTAAAAAATTAATTTTTTTTAATATAAAAAGACAACTCATCGGCATTCATAGCATCGTAATATTATTTATTAAGTACGTACGCCTTTTGGCGCATCATGTGGAGTCTAATACAAATCGTACCATTCATGATATGAGGGACTTGCTGTAGGTTTTTTGTATTAATAATACAATAATTATAATTAAAATAAATTTTCTTTAATCTTTTAAATTGGTTTGCCACGTTCCCTGTTTCCCATCATAACTCAAATGCTTTGGCTCGGGAGAGTTAAAATCAATAAGATGGAATTTATTAAACTTACATTAAAACAATGTTATAAATATGATCATCATAAATACTTTAAATTACCTTTAAACTTCGGTAAAATTATAAGCAAATCTCCACAAAATTTTCGGTTTATGATTTTAGTTTGGTGGTCACACTAGTTTCCATTCCGGAACAGCTACATGGGATGTGTGTCTGTGTGTGTGTGTGTCACCAAAAAAATACCATCACATGAGAAAATAATAAAAATAAAGTTAATTTCATTTCAATCTTGTGTATAATGATTTACACACACACAAGTAATGTTCCCTTATTCAGCATTTTTTTTTGGGATCAAAAATACAATTAGGCTGCCTGGTATTATTGGGCCTGAATATCCCATTCGCTGCTTTCTTTTAACAGAGCAGCTTGTTTGTGATTTTTTTTTTTCTGGGCCAAAGCTTTGGACAACTTTGATGTCGGTTTTGTTCGGCTGCGTTTTTTTAGATATTCCACTAGTTCTTTCATTTGTTGATACATTAATATTCTGCTTATATTATTTACAGTGTGCAAGTGCTTGTTAGTTTTTTTTATAATTATTGGAGTGTTTAAAAAAAATTATCCAATTTTTAATATTTAATTAAATAACTATTTGATAATTTCTTATAACCATTAGTACGCTGGATTATTCAGGAGACATCTCATGGGGAATAGACATACGCGGAGGTATAAGTTGCAATACGAGGACACAGCAGCAGAGCAGGTTTCAGATTGTTTGAGCATGTAATCGCGATCACAGCATGTGATTTATACCTTTGATCTGCCTATCTAACATACCTGAGGGGGAGGGGGGGTGGGGGAAGAGAGATCAAATCATAGAGGAAAGAAGAAGAAAAGGAAGGCAGCATCAGCTTTATGAAAAAGTAGAATAATTGTAAGAAAGAAAAAAAAACGGAGGCTATAGAGCAAAGAATAATAGCCTGCACATGTCTCCATCAACCCTCTTACCCTAATCTAACCAGTAACTATCAATTTTACCATACAACTGATTCTGCCTTCACAGTCCAAAATACCCATCTTTGGAAGCAAAAGATTCATTCCATGTCTTCCCATCTGTTTTAAAGATGCTTACTTGTTCTTTCAAGATGAGGTTCAATGCCTCCAGGAGTTTATATCACGAGTTAGGGCATCGCGTGTGACTTTGTCACTTCAAACTTTGAGGTTTTCTTTATAAAAATGAAATTGCTTGTTTGCACTTGATTTCACCAGCTCCACATCGCCATGTTAGAGAGAGTAAATGTGAATATCCACACATCCAGATACATTCAGTACTAATTGACCACGCCTGATTTTGATTAAGGGTCAGCACATCAATGTAGTGCATGTCAGGCCACATGGCGTTTTTCATTTTTAATTGATGCCACTTTGGTTTGCCACAATTGCTCTGTTTGTCCATTCAATCCATATCATGTTCCACCTCAGATCTTAACCTCTGCAGGCCTCCTCTCTGATTGACATAAAGTCTTTCATTTGTATTCATCATTGTTCATTAAATTCCACTACCCATCCAAGCTTTTTCCCTAATGATGTGAAATTGAATTAAAACACTGCTTGGGTCCTTGCCATAGATGCTTCCGATATAGCAACATCCGAATAACAAAATTTTTCAAGATAGTAAATTTTTTTAATCTCTTAAGTTTGTATTAGTTATCAGTTTAATTATTTAAGTTTCATAATCATACACAAATAGTTTTTATAATTTTTTTATATCTACAAAGTCTTGGAGAATGAACTATGTTATTTTTTATTTATTAAAGAAGGCTTTGTAATTAACTTTGTTATGTGGATTGATATATTAATATTTTTATGGAATCCTGAAAAACATAGAGGGCCCTCGGTTTCAAAAAGTCTCCCCCACTTTGCAGGCTTTCACGTACCATCCCTACCAAATCCAGGCCGGAGGAAATAGAACAAACACCTCATGTGATTTCTGAATATATGGAAAGGCTGCCATGTAACATACTTCATATGAGAACAAAGCTCTGATTTTGCGAACAATGAATGATCCGGGAGTAGCAATTGGCTTGTTCTCTGCTTCTCAACTTAACCCACTTCACGAGTTAGTCAGTTCAACAGTTCAGAAAGTCCAGCCCGTTTGAGAATTGCCATGTTAAGAACATTTATCCTCAGCCCATTTGTAGAAATCCCATCCAAAATAGGTGTTCATTAAAACCAACCTCCAAGTTGGAAACTTTGATTCTAATTGTGGTGATGTAAAGAGAACCCGAGTAGCAGAAATGAAAAAACCAGAGCCCATATAGCACAAATATAAATCCCCTGTCGCAAGCATGCTTGACCTTCTTTTTTCGGTAACTTTTCACGGTAAATACTGAATAAAGGATACTTTAGTTTGTTTTATCAGAGCATACTACACTTACACTTCTGAACAGCTAGCTATACACTTCTGAGCGGTATCTACTAACAAGCCAACAGCATCCTTCCTTTTTCCTATCATCTAAACACGTGGAGGAGAGCAGAGGCTATAACTGTAAATTCACAGGTGGATCGTCCTTGTGATAACTGCCCCACCATGTAATAATCAAGGGCTCACAGCCAAGTTGCAGAGGAGGCACCGTACATTTTTGAGCATGATCCACTTTTTTTCATTCCCGAAAAGTCCAGCTCGAAACAGGGCTAAACCAAAAATATTGTACTTATTTGAGATCTTAAGTATATTTCGAATCCTTAATGCAAGTACCAATATATTCCAAAGCACCCCATCCCTCCAAGCCGCCTCAACCAGCATCAGCATAGAACAAATCGAACCCAATTATTTTAATGGAAGGGAATCATGTTCTGATCAATAATTTTTTGTGGTACATGAAGGGATTATTATTGAAATGACAGCAGAAAAAGAACAAGGAAGGCGCAGTCAAAATGAAATATAAATTGTTTAACGATGAAGTGAAGGCAGAAAACAGAGGATAGAACAGGGGAAGCAAGCAAGACAGACCCGTTGGAACGGTGGAAAGGGTGAGAAAGAAAAGTCTGCAAGAGAATCCCAGAACCATACGTGGTAAGGCGTAGGAACTTAGGAAGTGAGGATCCTGATAGTCAATAGATTCTTCAGTCTCTCTCTTTTTTTTAATCTCTTTGTTTCCATTTCTTCGTCAGATAGTGATCCGTACCATTCCATTTTTTCACTCATTTTTTCCCTACACTTCACACTTATCTTTCTGAGCCTACTACTCTCGGGAGCTAACTAGCTATCTAGCATAGATAGATAAACACTTATATCTTTTCCTTGTTAAACCAAAACAGAGCGGGGAAGAAAAAAGTTGAAAAAACACAGAAAAGGATGTGACTTGATCTGAGATAAATGCAGTGTTGGGTGTTATTTTGTTAGCTTGATAATCTGCATGGAACGTACAAGCCCTGGATACTCCAAACCCTATTATTGGTCCTCTTCAGAGGGTTAGAATTAGAGAGAGGAGGGGGGGAGAGAGAAGGGTGTGTCAGGGTTAAGGATAAATCTGCAGCCATATTCTCAGTCATTGCTTCTTCTGCAGCTATTGGTGGTTTCTTATTGTTGATGGAGAGGAAGAAAAAGATCAATCTTAGGCTTATAATTATAAACAAAGTCCATCTTTCTTTCAGTTTCTCTTTCTCCTCTGTCGTCTTCATCTTCTTATGCTGCATAGTACTCCTCAGCACTACATGTCTAGGTATGCAATCCTCAGTTTCTCACCCATTTTCACGATCTTTTAGGTCTCATACACCTTCAGCTAACTCTGACTGCGCCTCTGTTCATTCTGTAATGCAGACACAAGCAGGTTTAGTCCCTCTGTTGCCAAAGCTGATGGAGATTTTCAGGTCGGTTGTTCTGTTTCTTATTATTATAAACTTGTGCTTGATTACATACATGCCATGTTCTAATTTCTGGGGAATTAGCTCTATTTTTTTTTTTAAGCCAATCTAGGGCTTTAGCTCTAACTATCATGATTCATGAAATTATACCGGGAGAAAGAAACAAAGTTTTTGAGGGTGTAATGCTTATCAGGCACCAATAATTGAATTAAAACTTCGAATTTAAGATACACTGACATTTGAAGGGCAAAGAAATTGACATTTGGTCCTGAATAGTGACAAGGCATTTGGGGGTGTTTCCCCCCACTTTTGGGGTGGGTGTGTGCAACCAGAATAATCTAATAGGTACTTTTTTTATATAGTTTTTATATAGTATCTTTTATTTTAATTTTATACAGCATATGAATATAGTAATTCCATGTGGAAAGGTGTAGTTTTATATTAGTGAGGGTGAGAACGGAGATGAAATTTAAGAACACAGAGACTCGAATGGGCACGATCAATAGTAACTGTATACATGCAGCTCTGGCGTTAGCAAATCTCAAAACCTCGTTCTGATAAACATGCAGTAATCTTGAACAAAAGTTTCTATAATTTATTATTATTAGTCTTGTTATTGTTGTTTATCAGACACAATCACATCAACAGTATATGGATTCCACGAGTTTTCGTGTCTTTTATAATATAATTATGTCACTAACACTAACATTTAAAAAAGCTGTAAATTTTGAATTTGAATTTAATGTAATTATTTTTACTTTTAGAAAAAATATAAATTATTATTATTTTTATTAAAAAATATAAGGTATTTTTTAATAAGTTGAATGTTAAAATATATAAGACATTTTTAATCTTTTAAAATATAATAATTTTTTTTTCAAAAACACTTCTATTAATGATGATTTTGTATTTATTATATGATATTTAATAGAGATAAATATGAAAAGATATAATTAGTATAAAAATAGATAATTAATTTATTAAAGGGTGAGATTTAATTAAAAATATTTATATTTTTAAATAGAAAGAATATTTATTTTAAATATTTAAAAAACCTTAAATTGGAACGATGAATAAATGAAGTTATTAGAATATTAAAAGATAATTTGGGGCTTTGGGCGCGGGAGGGTAGAAGGCAGGGGAAGGGAGAGAGGAGATACAAGGAGAAACAAGAAGTCAGATACGGATAAAAGAAGCCAAATTAGGTGCAGAGTCCAGAGAGCAGGTACAGCAGCAAGGTGAGCCGTCGGATGGTAACTGCATCGTTGGATTAGGTGTCACACGTGGGCATTGGTCCCATGTGATGTGCCTCCCTTACACTTACACTTCCGGCGCACGTTAGAGTCACCCACATCATTTCTGTTTTTGTCGTTTTCCTCACCTCCCCTGTCTCGGTAAATTGCGCCGTGCGCTCTCGTGCCGTGCTCAGCGCCTTTCCCGCACACCTCTCTTTCATTAACAATTAACAAATTTTTAAATGCTTTGACTTTTTCTAAACAATAAACGCATCATACCACGTATTTTATGCAATGATGTAAAAATCAGGCCGGACCAGACAGTCCGATCGTCACCTGCTGAACAAAACAGTCTGGTTCAATCAATTGAACCAATTTGACCTTTTGACTCGGATTGAATCAGTCGGTTTTAAAGAACCGGCGTTGACCCGGAAATCGGACCCGGGTCAACCCAGTTCAAAGCCAAAAAAATTAAAAAAAAAAAAAATTTAGGCTGAGTTGTTTAGATTCACAATTTCTCTTCTCTAATCACTAATTCTCTCTTTTCTTTCTTCTCTAATCTCTAATCTCTCCTTCATGGCTCAAATTCAATCTCTAACTTCTTCTTCAACATCTGCCTCCAACTCTAAAGATTTAACCTTTAGCATCAAGATCGAAAGCTTATTAGTCATGATATAACGGCATGCTTCCAGCTCCAACATTTTCCTTTGAGATCACAAGCTTGTAATAACATATCTCTACCTCTAGCTTCAACAATCTAAGCATCTAGCTTTTGAGGTCGAAATCCCAAACACCATTGACAAATTAATGTTTTATTTATATAATTGCGCATATAAATTTTATTTTTTATTTAATTTTTATGTCATCGGTTCGACCGTCGGTCTAACCGGTTGGATCATAAAAACCATGACCCGTTGCTCTTTCCGGTTCGATGTCCGGTCCGGGTTTCAAAACATTGATTTTATGCGTTTACTCCCTCCATATCAAAATATAAAATATTATTAATTAATTTATGATTTATAAAAAATATTAGTTAAAGTTTTAATTTTTTAAAAAATTTCTATCTTTTTAATTATTCTCTCATCAAATATTTCATATAAGTGCTTTGATAATTACAATTTAAATTTTAATATAACATTTAAAAAATGAGAGGAATAAATGATGTGAAAGTAAAATTAAAAAATAATTATAAAAGTTATCCAATACTCTTTATTTTGAATCAATTAAAGCTTTTAAAAGATACATTATATTGTGATTTGAAAAGAGTATAAGATCTGTTTTATTAGTTTAAATTTGGATATGCCAATATTGATATATTAATATACTTATTACTTGAGTTGATGTATATTCGTTTTTAATGAACTTTGTTAATAAATCTGCCATTTGATGTAGAAATTGTTCGTGACTAGACATTTTCTGGTGTCAAAACAATTTTAATATGATTTTATTTTCATTCATAGAGTTGAGTTTTAGACCTTGTTTAAAGAATGTTAGATTTTTCACAGCTCAATTCAACCATTTACGTTTACAATTCAAAGGATATAAACGAACAAGAGAAATGAAATTGGATCCCAAGAAAATGTAACGACTGAGAAGTTACTACCCTACGAGTCTAGGGAAATAATGTCGGATAGAAAAAGTGGTGACCAATTAATGTAAACTCAGGGATGTGTTTGGTGCGTTATAGGAAATTAGAAAGATAAGCTAGCTGTATTTTTTAAACACCCTAAGTAGTTAAATTTGTAAGAAAATTGTTATTATCAAATTTATACTATATTTATATCGGAAGAAAACTTTGAGATGCAAGGTTGAATATGCTTTACCGCCAGCTTCTGATATGGATGATTTTAACGTGTTGTTTGATTAATATTTAATTAAATCATGAGATTGAAAATAACAATGATATTGGTATAACGATTGAAAGTAAACTTTGGTGTGAGTGAAAGCAGAAATGTGTGGAGAGAGATGGAGAAAGCGGGGCAGAGGAAGGAGACATCGGTTGGGGAAGGAGGATTCTGGGTGGGCCCGGGTCAGCGCCACCGCGATGTGCGTCAAAATGTGGGAGTTGCACGCCGTGCAGGCCGGTGCACGTGACGGTGCCTCCGGGGACGCCGGTGACGGCGGAGTATTACCCAGAAGCGTGGAGGTGCAAGTGCGGGAATAAGCTGTACATGCCACCTGAACTCATATTTTGTGGACAACGTCTCGTATTTATTTTTGGGGTGGCATTTAACTACGAATTACTATTGTAAAAAATGAGGAGGAGGTGGGAACTGGGAACATATATAATGAATTATCAATGATGCCTGATAAATACTGAGCAAAATTAGGAGTGAAATTTACGAAGCAACAGAGATGTCTATAGTGGTTGGAAATTTGGGATTGAGCTTCTTGCCTCTGTTTCAGTTGCTCTATAGGTTGTGAAGAAATGGTGTGATTCAGAAAGCCTTGCTGAAAACAAGTGTTCAGGTTTCAACCGCCTAAGTCCGCCACCTTTTTTTTTTTGGACATAAATCAGCAACTTCAAACGACAGAAAACATTTGATCTCTTTATTAGGAAAAAAATGACAGAAAACACAATTATATATATACTCTCTTCTTTTCTATATATAATAAAAAAGACATGTATCACACAGTTTAATAAAATTAGTTAATTATAATAATTATATTTAAAAATAAAAAAATTAAATTAAAATGTCCTATATTAATTAATATAAGCATGTGTTAATTATTTTTATTAAAAGAGTGATTTAAAAAATATATAATAAATATTTATTAAAATATATAATTTTACTTATATAAAAAAAATAAAAAGTGATTTTTTTTTTGTACAAATAAAAACAGAGTAGTGTATATATATATTGAATGATATGTTTGTGTTTTGTAGGGTCGGAGGGTCCTCATGCTTAATTTTATTTTATTTAAATACTGTGGCAAGGAAGAGTATTTAAATATTTTTTGCTGGGATCCAGCGATATTTTAATAATATTTTTACGATAAAAAAACAGCTTCGAGTGCCTTCCGCCGGATTAGAGCCCTTGTATGCTTTTACTCGTAACTTGGATTACTATTTTAAAATAGATGGAACTAGGTCCCCAAAAGGTATTTTAAACATTGTTTTGGCTCAAAATGATCTCACAGTATAAAATTTCTCACTTGCTCAAGCATAATTTGTGAGATAACAAGTAGAATTTTTCCCCCCCTAGAGAATGAAGAAAAAACTTCAAATTTTATAAATTGGATGTCTATCGTTCAGGCAGAGTGATTACCTAGTTACCTTATCCCCTTTTCCCCCCCCCCCCCACTAAAAAAAAAAAAAAAATCAATTTCATATTCGTGCAAGGCTTTACATTAACGGTGACAATTCACTGGCAATAAAAGTAGAACTATGGATCCGACCAACACACAAAAATGAAAAAGTAACTCTTGCAATGGGCTGGCCCGGATTTCTTATTTTGAATTCATCCAAGGCTGTCTATTGTAGTTCAACCAGCGCGGATTAGTTATTACACGAGCAAGCACGCCCAATTTGTCATGATTCGCAACTTCTGTAGTCAAGACACTTTGATTGTAATCATCACAACTCTTAAAACCTGCACTTACTTCATGCGTCAGCGTCATGAAATATAAATTTTATAATAAGTTATATTATTTAATGCAAAATACAATCCATTTTTAGGACACCGTATAACATGCATGATTCACTTTATTCAACACATACCACTGGAACTGGCCCAAAAAAAAAAACACATTCTAACAATTTAAAAAATTTGGAAATTATAAGCATATACGTCTACTATTAATTGAGGGTAAATTGAAAACATTATGTTTTGCTGATAATTAAGTCAGTATTCAAATTTTACATTTGAGACCCAAAGTTATCTTCAAAAAAGTAGAATTGCAGACTCACGCAATGTATAGATTTTACTTTAGAAGTTAGAACGATGATATAACAGTATTGTCCTATAAAAAGAACTCCACTAAATTGAGTTTAACTCCGAAAAACAGCCAGAGGAATTAGTTATTTAAATAATCAAATAAAAATACCAAACTACGTAATCCAAAACAAATCAGTCACATACCAATCTGTATATCGACCAAGTCGCTGCCTAACATTATATTAATTCAAGAGAAGTTAAACAAAAATTAATACATGGAAGATCGGTAATTCACGTGCACGTTTCTGCTTGGAATGCATCGTTGTGAATGGGTAGCTGTAGTCAAGAAAGCATTTCTATCATAACTAACGTCTGGTGAATGCAACATGTCTGGGCTGACGCCGTGACGTGCGTGTACGTGGACCTGACCGCAGGCTAGGTTCGGCTACGTGTCGTTTTGTAGTTCTGCCTGAATCAGTGACCTGGTTTCCGGGAAGGTCCTTGGCCTGCAGCTCGCACGCCGGAAGACAAACCACTTGTTGCTTTGGAGATCTGATTTTTGGCACTAATGTCGTTTGCCCAAGTCACGCGGCGCCATTGTATGCGGCCAATTCGGCCACACGTTGCTTCAAACCAATTTAAAAATAGGGACAATTTCAATAAAATACCCTTGAACATATTTTATTCCATTCAAAGCCCCTACATTTTAAACAAGTGAAGCATGGTAATTAATGATAATCCATAACTAAATAAATAACATGTAGTATAAGAATCAATAAATTATTTGAGATAATTTAAACGCTTAAAATAAAAACAAGTAAAGTAAGGTAATTTAATAATATTTGATAAATAAATAAACTAGTAAAATAAGACAATTAACAAGTGAAGTAAGGAAGACATGATATTAATTTAAATGAAGGGCATTTTTTTATTTTCCTAAAAATTTTAATATCAAATTAATAATCTGGATTACAGTGAAATTTTATAAATTTAAAAGTTTTGAATGTAATTAAGTATAATTAAGAGTCTTTTATTGAAACTCTTCCTAAAAAATAAAAATAAAAGTCCTATGATGTCCAGCGAGTACGTGCCTCGAACCTCACTCCGTTTGCTTTGGGGGGAAAAAAATGAAGTGAATTGGATTTGAAAGTTTATCATGGCCAAAGCATATATTCATGTTCAAAGAACACTTGGACATTCAGGCAATTTAGCGCATGAAAAATAAAATTTAGAGCAGCATATACTCCTCTAGTTTCATTTATAAGGTAAAGAGAAAAAAAAAATTAATCTTATTTATAAACACTTGCTAGTTTTCAATACTCCTCTTTATATTTTTATCTTTATTAAATGCTTTGAATAAAAATATCAGTAATAAAATTTAAAAATATTTATTAAGGGTAAAGGTGAAAGCGTACTAAATTTTAAGATAAAATCAATGAGGTTTAAGATTTTTCTTGATTCTAGTAAAATATGTTAGAAGTGACTTATAAATAAGATTTGAAGGAGTATTTAAAAGTTATGCAAAATGTTATTCTACGGTCAAACTTATATTAAATGTATGATAGGATTATGATGCCAAGAAAATTGATAGATGAAAGAAAATTAATCATGTAATGTTAAACGATAACGAAAATATTTTATATTTATTTATGTTATTAATATTAATCAACAATGAAAATAGTCCCCCACCGTGCATTTATGATGAAAAAATGATAATGACACAAATGGGTTAAAACTTAAGAGAAGGTCGACCGAAGGCACATCATCAGAAGTCTCCGAGCAGAAGGCACACCAGTAGGTTTTGTGAGGAGAAATTAGTGCGAATGAAATTATGATGGCAGTGCCTTAATCGAACTTATTATTCGATACAATCAATGTGGCTGGTCGTGCGTCCAATCTACAACTGCATCAACCTTCTCGATCCGTTATATGTTACTATCTTTAGTTATTGTTTCTGCTCTATGTGCCCTGTGGTTTGAAATATTTGAATTGTTGAAGTAGACAAATATGGTTGGGGTGTTTGATTAGCTTTTTAATGCTTGCACACGCATATGGCTATGGACTCGAGGTATTTGAGCTTCAAGTGTACGTCTCTCTGCTCTTCGCCATTCTTCTCACTGACGCTTTTTTTTTTTTTTTTTTGGGGCAAAGACTTCACACTGACGCTTTATGCCCGCCTCACATTATCCTTGTGTTATCTTGCGATGACAGAGTTTTAAAATACTAACTTTAAATTTTAACTTCGAATGCCAATACATGTATATCCCCATGTTCCCACTGCATGACACTTTCTAAAAGAGATTATTTGATTTTTAATATAAAGTATATGAAAGGTTATTTATTATCATATTCTAATTTTATTTTTATTGTAAATTTAATTTTGTGGCTCATTTTATATCATGTTTCTCTTTTATCCTTTTTTTTTTTTTTTGGCCTTTCAAGGTATCTCCATGGCCAGTAGATATGAGATTAATCTTTCAGACAATCTAAACATAATTTAAGAGGTTACCTTTTCCCAAACAACTCTATTTATATTTGCGGCTAATTTCTTTGTCGTTAATAAGAAGTCCATTTTACTTTTCCTAACGTTTAGTATAGTGAAGCAACAGATCTTGTCAGTTAAGGATGGAATTTTCCTTAAATCTCTCTGCAAGAATTATGTTTATTTATTTCAAATTCAATTAATTCCAATTTTTTTTCTAAATCTCTACTCAATTTTATCTCCTCTTGATTGATTGTATTTTTAATTGTTTCTCAATTACCGATTTCACGTTCAAGTAATGAAAAAGAATCAATTCGAACAATTCATATATTTTGATTTAACCAAGATTCAGTTACAAAGCACGTGACGCTTGCTCTTCATCAAAACACGCATACTCAAGTATAGAAACAATGTTATAGGTTTAGAATAGGGCATCCCCTTGTTAAATCTTCTTTAAATTCTCCAAAAATCTTCTAGTCCTTTTAAAGCCAACGACTTCGCTTTTTAATATTTCACTGCTTATCTTCCTGCTTTGACCAAGCCAACCTTGATCTTGGATTTGAAAATTTACAAAGTCTTCACCCAAATATAATGGCTCATTTTTGTTGTCGTTGTCGTTGTTGTGGAATTACAACTCGAACGAATCTACATCTTTTTTTTTTTTTTGTGTTGTGATATATACTTTGTTTGAATAGCAACAATTCTACAATTACTTAATACTATAATCACTTAATGCTCTCTCATCCTATCTTTAATAGGGGTAAAGTTAATTTTTTTTAAGACATATAATGAGTTGGCTATTATTCATTGGTTATTGTTAAGCAAAAGAGCCTTATAATAAAAACTAAATGGAATACACACACATGTGTGCGTGGTGCTCTCACGTGTGTGTTGATGCTCTAGTAAGCAATGTTTGAATCTTTTAAATTAAAATTGGATTGTTGTATTTTTAATTTTATAGGGAGAGTTAATGACACAACAGTATTGAAATTAAGGATCAAGTCAATAACCGTTAAATTTGTGATTACTTTTTTAAAAATAAATTATATATAAATATTGATTGTTGTGATTTGCAAATAGAAATCTCATTTGTAAATTGAGGGTTGCATTTATAACTTAAATGTCTTGTTTATACTGGTAATTCTTGAATCTGTAATTATTTAAATCAATGTTTGTAACTTATTTTTGAGATAATTTTATAGAAGATGCTTGAACTGTTATTAATTATATCTTCAGGGACTCATTATTCCCCCAAATTTATAGTATCTATCAGACCTGGTTTATGACCACTCAGTGCTATAGCATGAGATGAGTTGGAGTGGAGAGGGGTTCAGAATTAAGCCTCCGCAAATTAATGTCTTGACTTAATTTGCTATAAATTTATTTTACTTCAATTCATATGTTTTGTTGATATTGATCACACTTTCTGCTCCAACTCATTCCTAGCTGCACAACCCACGTATCGAGATACACCCACCCGCAACATATAATTTGACTTTCTCATAAAAACAAGTGGATTTTTTCTGCCTTTTTTTTTTAATTTTAATTGACACTAATGGCAAGCGTTCCTAAGCAGACCTTATCGTCAAACTTAAATAACTAATTAATAATCGTGTTCATTTTGGTCCCCAGCGTCATTTTCACCAGCTTCATCGCCACATGCATAGCTTGCCAGGCCAATTCATCATTAAGGAATTAAATTTAAATCTAGGCGCCTTATCGTTTTAAATTTAAATTAATCGGTCCAATTAATTTAGGCTCTATATTTTCCTATAAACACGTCGTTGAAATTATTAAAAATTATTTGATTGAAATTGTTTCATTTATTTTAATTTTTAATTAATATATAAAAACAACACAATTTGCCAAACTGTATATTAGATTAATTACACTTTTAAACAAATAAAAAAGTGTGGATTGTGGAACCTATTTATAGGCCTTGTAACGAAGGCCGGGCCAAAAAAATTCAATTCGTCCTATATTGCCCGGCCTATTACCGACATTTTAAACTATGAGTGTAATCCTACCTCTTTTAGGATGTGGATGATATATATATATATATATATATATATATTCAAGCAAAAAAAAGTGGGGGAAATAATAATTGATTTCAAATTTGCGTAAGAGACATGCATGCATGGAAAGGGACGCAGTGGAATGTTCAGATGTTTAGAGTTCTATTCACAAATTTGGTTTTTGAATATATTCTCTCAGATATATACGTTGAAGAAATTATCATGCCACACTATTAAATTATTAACTACGATTATTATTAATTTAAAGTGCTAGCAAATGGCAATTATCATATTAAATTGATAATTATATTTCAGCACTGCAATTGGTTTTTTATTTCGAAACTGGTGGCTTTCATTTTCAGCAAATGTAACGGGTGCTGCCATTTCTCATCTACTCCTACAGAAAATTAAATATAGGTTTATACACACACACAGGAATTAATTACTGCCCATAAATTGAATATATTCAAAGTATTTTAAAGAATATACATAAATCCTACCGAACTACACTATAAATTTCTTTGAAAAATATATACCTCGCCATCTTAAAAGTGAAAACCTTCTTCGTTCTCCTCATTTCATTTCATAAGGAATTCAGAATTCTTGATACCCATTTGGGTGATGGAACAAGAGCGGAATTTTTGGGCAGAGAATCACATACTGAGAAGAGGGCCATGCATAGCTGAAAGTGAGAACAAGGACGAAAGTACTGCTAGTCAGGTTATCATTTCATCCAAAGCATCTGATGATTTTTGCAATCACCCCGAGTTATTTAAGAAGTTGTTAGAGATGGGTGTGCCTCTTTATGATTCTGTCGACGCAAAACTGGCATGGCTTCGATCTCAGATCATTGGTGACGACGCAGAGTTTGATTCTCCTTCTGGAAGACGACGACTTCTCTATGCTGATCATACTGCTTCAGGTCGTAGCCTTCACCACAGTGAACACTTCATCCTCCATCATCTCCTTCCCTTTTATGGTACGTATGCAGATTTATGACATCACTTTTTTAATTGTGCACTGTTTGCGTTAATTGTTAACCATTTTTCAATATTGATTGCCTTGTTTGAGTTTCATTTTTCTTAGTACATGAAGAGTCTGCATATGTTATTACCTTTTTCAAAAAAAATTCATTTTCTGAGTTACAGCAAACCTTCCCTATTTGTGAAATTAGTAACCGCGTTGGAGCTGCATGGAGTCTGCATGGTTTCAGGAGGATATCGTAGTTTTTGTTGTTGTTGAATTTATATTAGTTGTATTGCCTCTCAAAAGATCTGTAAGCACGTTTTGCTTCCGTACATAGGCAATACTCACACATGCGATAGCTATGTCGGAAGTCAGACGACAAAAATGGTGCACGAAGCAACCGATTACATCAAGAAATGCTTAAGCGGTGGACCAGACGATGCACTCATATTTTGTGGCTCGGGTGCTACGGCTGCCATTAAAAGGCTCCAAGAAGTAATGGCCATTGCTGTACCTTCGATCCTAAGGGACAGAGTTCTGAAAATGTTGAGC
Organism: Prosopis cineraria; assembly: GCF_029017545.1. Lineage (NCBI taxonomy): Eukaryota > Viridiplantae > Streptophyta > Magnoliopsida > Fabales > Fabaceae > Prosopis > Prosopis cineraria. The sequence goes on along the minus strand of NW_026555339.1, from coordinate 3,197,033 downwards.
CCACGAGAAAGATGGATCGTCTTCGTTGGACCTCACGAGCACCATTCCAACCTCCTCTCATGGCGACAATGCTTGGCCGAAGTAATAGAGATTGGCCTAGACGACGAGGGCTTGCTAGATTTGCACTCTCTAAAGCTTAAACTTGAAGAGTATAAAAATACCAGCCGACCAATATTGGGATCTTTCTCATCTTGTAGCAACGTCACTGGAATCTACTCGGACACGCGAGCAATTGCTCGGCTTCTTCACCAGTACAATGGCTTCGCATGCTTCGATTTCGCGGCAAGGTATTTGAAATTCTGGGTTTTTCTGTTTGTGTGTACGTTGAAAAGTTGAAAAAAGTGAAGTGATAGATTTTGGCTTCATATATAGTGGTCCATACGCGAAAATTGAAATGAGATCCGGAGAGAGTGATGGATATGATGCTGTGTTCGTGAGTCCACATAAGTTTCTGGGAGGTCCTGGTTCTCCTGGTGTGCTCTTGATGAGCAAGGCCCTTTATAGGTTGGGATCTTCACCGCCGTCGACTTGCGGAGGTGGAACTGTGAGCTATGTCAATGGCTTCAACGAAAAGGTAAAATCGCAAAAAAATTTATATAGAAGTAGGTGCATGATTTATGCATATGAGAGAATCAACCCCAGGAGATCCGAAACTCGAGTTATCTTTTGCCTATCATTTTACGTTAGCTTTGATACCGTGTTATTACTCAGCAAAAAATTATGAGAAGTCTTATTACTTTGTAAAAAAATTACATGTTGTTGTTTACTCCCAACGTGGTATAGACTTTTTTTAACTGGCGCAACCACTTGGGATCATTAACCCAGTCCTGAGGACAACTGGTTACAACTCGTTAGTGTTTCTCCAACCCGGATATATTTCTCAAGCTTTGTAAACTCACAGATGACTGATTCAGTTGATAAAGATTTAACCATAATTTATAAGGTAATAAGTTCAAATTCTGTTGTAATTATGAAATGACGTTATTAATGTATGACTGTAACTATGCAAGAAGTATATGTGCGTTGATTGCACAAAAAAGTAGGGCCTCATATATTATAGTTCTTGTAGTCTAAGCAAAATTATTCTCTTTATCCTTTTATTTTTGCCTCTTGAATTCTCGTCAGGATACATTATATTTGGAGAGTATAGAGGAAAGGGAAAATGGAGGCACTCCTCAAATAATCCAGACGGTGAGAGCCTCATTGGCGTTTTGGTTCAAAGAATACATCGGCTACGAAGCGATTGAAACACGTGAACAATCGTACATAAACAGGGCACTAGAGAGGCTTCTTCCAAATCCTAATATTCGAGTTCTGGGAAACTTGAGCGCCAAGAGGCAAGCCATTTTGTCATTTCTGATCTATACGACCACCAATTCTTCATCGCTAGGTGGTAAAAATGAAGGGAGAGATGATGATATCAAGAAGGAAAAGGAAGGGCAACTTAATCTGTGGGCAGAGAGTGTGAACAAAAGAGGTAAGCCTCTTACAGGTCCTTTTGTTGCAACTCTTCTGAATGACTTGTTTGGCATCCAAGCTCGAGGTGGGTGTGCTTGTGCTGGACCCTACGGCCACGAATTGCTCAACATCAACAAAAGTCAATCTCTTGCTATTAGATCCGCAGTTGAAGAGGTAAAAGGCATCACTCTTTCAGCTAAAAATTTGGAACTTCATGATGCAAATTTGAATGCCATGAACAGGGGTATGTTGGAGTGAAACCTGGATGGACCAGAATCAGTTTTCCTTATTACATGAGCGAAGAGGATTTTGAGTTCATACTAACAGCCGTGGAGTTTATAGCAGACTATGGCCAGCGATTCCTTCCCTTGTACAGCTTCAATTTGAGAAATGGAAACTGGAAACTGAAAACACAGGAACTTGGGAAAGAAGACGATGGCAACTTTTTGATTCATTTGTTGGAGAAAGAAGGGAAAGCGAGAAGGAATGCATCATACATAGAAGCAGCTATGTGCATGGCTAATCGGCTCCCAAAGTTCCCGGCTCCGAGTATTCTACCGGGGAACATAGACCCCAGTGTCCTTCATTTCAGAGCTTAATTCTTGAATACATATTCTGTAGTTCGTGCTCAATGACAATGGGCATCAGGAAAAACAAGTAGTAGTTAAATTTTTTAACTATCTCATTAATAACTTTCACTGATATTAGGCATTATATCTGATCATGCTTTGAATATTATTATTTGTAATGGAAAAACACACGTAAACAATAAAGAAAACAATAATTAAACTTTCAAAAAGCCAAACGCTAAAACCAAACATGCCCTCAGAATATAAGCGTAATCAATAATTGAGTTTAAATATTGGCCAAAGAGACAAGCATGCATGGATGGAAGAAGAAACCGGGCCAGAAATTTTGATTAGGGATTGAGATGACAAAATATATATGTGTGTGTGTGTGTGTGATGATTGAAAAAAGTTTATATATATATATATATATATCATTAACGTAATATAAATATTATGATATAAATATTCATATTCAATTTTACAAATAAATAATAAAAATAAATATATACTTTCATTTTTTAAAATTTTATGTTTGATTTTTATGGCATGACAATCATCAATTATCGTGTTCATTATAAATTTTTTAACAATTTTATTCTTAATCTAAATTATCATTAAATTGATAAAACATTCATCTTTTTTTAACATTAAATAATTTAAATGCATCCTTATGATATAGAGTTGTGTTCAATCTAATAAGCCACCTTACTTATTCATTGAATTTATTATTTAATTATTTTAATTGATAATCAATGACAATAATAAATATATCAACACATTAATGATGCATTATCATTATAAAATCTTTATGTTTATGAGACCAAATTATACAGAAGTACAAACTATTCATGTCATAAATTTTAATAACTTCGTTATCACAAAAGAGAAGTAAATTTTTTTACCAAAAAAAACACCATAGCCACAATCTCTTAGCTGTTGAATAAGTAATTTTATGATAAATATGAAGCGCCTAGCATTCAATATATGTTGGGATTTTGTTTTAGTAATCTCATAATTTTTTTATTAAATATAAAATGAAAGTTAAATTAAATGATATTAATTCTTGTAAAGCATATATATAGTATCATCTCATTGGAAATGATAACTATACATTTATAAAATATTATATATAGATTTAAATTATAATTTCATGTAGTGTCTCTTTATATTTGAAGCATGTTAACTTAAAGGATCGAAAATATACCATCATTATGTCTTGTTAACAAAAAATTGAAAAATGAGGGGACCGGGTCTCCGCCACTGGATGGAAGGGGACTCGATGGGACGTTTAGGTGGTGTCGAGTGCTATTTCACAAATTTGGTTTTTGAGCATATTCTTTCATATTCTAACAAAACATTGAAGAATTGAATGATAATCCGGTCTATTATGACGTGTCCTATCGGTATAATTAAGCACTACAAGTATTTTTTTTTTTTTCCAAATTAGCGGCTTTCATTTTCATCATCTTTATGTAATGGGGGCGATGCTGCCATCATCTCTACGACCGTATAGGTTTATATATTAATTTAAATTAATCTGGCCGACAGTGATGAATGTAAATCACTAAATGCATTTATTCGTTGCATTATTTAGTTGTGGCTCCTTTATTCTTGCCAGTCAATTTGTACTATTGATGCATATAATTTTGCTTCATATATGTTGGATCATCCATGCTTTCAGTTTCATGCCATAGTGAGTTAGGGTTTATAAGCTAAGATTGATTGCCAAGCACCTTTGTTTGATTTCATATCATGCCAGGACATGAGTGGAAATGTACACTCACTGTTACATTTAATATTATAAAATAATTTTAATTGAATCATATTTTTAATGAATTAGTCACTTTTTCATATTTATTTCTCTTTATCAATTACACTCTTGATTATGAACGTTTTTATAGAATTTCATTAAGTGCACCTTGAAAGTTGTAAAATATTTTGTTAATTTTTTAGAATTTTATCTAAAAGAATATCTTATATTTTTAAAGAAGAAGGCATTTATATATGAGAAAAATGTTGGGAACAAAGGAATGTCGGGCGTTATAGCGTAATAAAATGTGATGATAGATGTTTTCTGGCATTACATACATGCTCTTGCGGTTGAGTTTTTCGTTGCAAGACAAACTGGAAACAGCTTGAAAATTGAGACATTAAATATTGATTCCCTTTTGTGATCAGAATTATCTAGGACCAACTTGATCTTAAAAAATCGGCCCATCTAAACAAACTATTTCTATTATTTCTATTATGTTCAATTATCCCTTTTGGTTTCATTTTGATCAGTTTGGCCTTAATCCTCAGAGTTTTTGCTTTATATTTTTTTTTCATTTTTCATTTAAAAATCCAAAATTATATAGTTAAAATTTTAAAAAAGTTATTACATATAATATTAAGTCTAAAAAAGCAAATTTAAATCAATACACACAACAAAAAATCTTAGTCTAATAAAAAAAATAACATTATAAAATCAGCACCGATAACAATTAAATCTTATTAGCATTATCAATCAAATCTTGATAATTTTTATCATCATCAATATCAATATAAATTCATTCTTTTTCTTGTGGAGACTCATTAGTAGAAAAAATGTCAAGTTTTTTATATATTCTTTCTTCATCCTCATGAAAATGAGGCTAATGTTTTGGAATTAGTAAAATATTTAATTTTTTTAATATTAAAATTTTTTAAAAATAAAAAAATTTAAAAGAGTCAATTCTTTTATTTAGTGGCTTAAAAGGGCTCCGATTTGCCATCCTAAATTAGTAACTCGACCTTGAATTATTTTGAATTACCGCCCTAGTTGATGACTTTATCTATGGCGAGAATGTATGAATGACTGAATCCTCCCTCTTTGCGCATGCTACAGTTAAAGACGACAAGAAAAATTATTTTTACATTTTTAATAAAAGTATTAAATAATTACCGGAGTCAAAATAAACATGGCAAAAGACTAGAGGGAGAGGGCAAGGAAATCCTCTCGTTAAAACGTAGCAAAATTAGACGTTAATTGGATGTAAATTAATTACCTGCTTTATAACAACACGATTCAAGATAATTCAAGCATGATGGAATATTCCATAGAAATGAATCACACAATTCTTTTTTAAGAAATTACTCCAAAATCCTAAGCAATAACTCAGATAATTCAAATAAAAAAATTTCATTAAATCACAATTATTCTCAAATATCACGTCCTTTTATTAGAGTTGTGAATTATTGCTTAATCGTTGATAAACAGTGCTGTTTAGCTGTCAATTGATTTTTTTTTATGTGATGATATACTTTTGTATGTTTATATTTCTTGTGGACCTATGAATGATTTTCTCATTCTTTTGAACTAATGAATATCTTCTCTCGTCTTTGTATATGTTTGTAGAGCCGAGGATTCAGATAGGTCGAGTTTATTTAAGTCTGGCCCAATTTTTAAAAAAACTCAAATAGCTAAACCCGACTTGAATACTTAAATTTTATTTTTAAAATCATTTGTAATTAATTTTTTTAATTTGAAATTAATTATTTTATTTTATAAAAAATATAATTTTGTTGATACTTAAACGATGGATAGAACTCAAATATATGATATTTTAGTATAGAATGACCTAAAATTTTAAAAATTAATTAATATTTATTATACTTTATAAAAATAAATTTTTTTATTTGGGTATTTAAGTCAAGCCTGAATTCTATCGAAATTTCAAACCTTGAATAGGCCTGAATATAAAAAAATTATATTTTTTGTAAGTCTAGCCTTAAATTTTTTTTTTAAGCGGGTTCAAGTTAGCTCATCAAGTTTTGCCCAAATTATTAACTCTATATGTGTGTGTGTGGGTGGTGTTTTCTAAAGACTTAATTTGTTATCAAATACAATGGGTGTTGATATTTTTTAGAAATTAAATAATTTTTTCTTATTTTGAAAAAAAGAGATATTAATTATATGATTTACCTATCATTGTCATGATAATAATTATAAAATTATTGGGAACTAAATTGAAAAATTATTTTGATTTTATATAATTTTACCATAAATTTTTACACAGATCAATGTGTCACGTTATTCATAATTTATTCAATAAAAATATGACATTCAAATGACATTAAATATAAATTAATTTTAATATTAATAATGGTTGAGATAAAAAGAGAATGTAAAAAATAAATACACATTTTATTAAAAAAATAAAAACAATTGAAATGATGTCACATGAAATTTTATTTAAATAACTCAAAATATTTTAATTGGATTAGATTATAAAAGATATGATAGACTCAATCTATTTAAAAAATTACCTTCATTTCACTCTCATGGTCTGACTTTTCCTTTGACACATGGCTCCTTTCTCCATCTCATGTTCCTGAATGAATAAATCATACAATTTTGCTAATTTTACGTTTAAAAAAAAATTGTACAGAACAGTAACTGAAGTAATCGGAGAATACTCCTAGTTGCAAGTGCAAATCAGCATAGCTGCCTCTTTTTTGGGAAGAATTTCAGCAGAGGAACACCGAAATTTCAGTTCAGTCAAAAAAAATTCAAATGAAATTAATTTAAATGATGAAAAGACAAGCTTCTATTTAAACATTAAAAAAAAATAACAGTCAAGTTTATATGTAATATTGAAAAGTTAATAATTAAAGTTAAAAAATTAACAATTAAAATTACTTCATAAATTTAAATAAACTGAATGAACAAGTCCTCTCATTTTTCAAGCATTAACAAGTTAAGTAAAATAATTTATAAATAATGTTAAAAAATTAATAAATAAAGGTGCAATATTAACAATTGATATTATTTCACAAGTTCAGATAAATTGATTAAATAAATAAAAAATTATAAAGTCAAGTAAAATAATTTATATGTGATGCTGAAAAATTAACAAATAAATTTAAAAAATTAATAATTGAGGTTGCTTTTTAAGTTTAAATAAATTGATGGAACAAGTAGTTTATAAAGTAACTTTAATTGTTAATTTTTTAATTTTAATTATTAATTTCTTAAGATTACACATAATATATGACTGCTATTTTTTAAATGTCTAAACAAAGATTATTTTGATCCTTTTATCATATTTTCTTAAATTGAATTAAAATTTTATATTTTAATAAGTTTTTTTTTATTATCATGTCACAACTTCAGTCATTTTTTATTCTTACTCGTATAGTTGTGTACATGCGCACATTTTAAAATTCAAAATGTGTGCTTCTTTTAAATTTAAACCTTTTACGCATTGCGGATGCGCAAATGACCTTTCCCGGCAGGTGAATTTAAATTAAGACAATCATTGTTGGTAAAATAAATCAAGATAATCATGCTGCATATGGGACAAAATTAAAGTCAATTAATCTCCATCGTAATAAAAAGACGATACTCTCTTCTTTACTTTTCACAGCAAAAGACAGCTCTTCGCCTCCCACGTTGCCTGGGATTTGAACGGCTAAAACAGAAGAGCGTGTTCTTTACTTCTTTTTGGCTTTTCCCTTTTGGCGGCACCGACGTGGCAATATCTTATTGCGTCAGAATACTACGTTCACCTCCATAGTTAATCACCACGTGTATGGATGATAATATTTTTATTGTTTTTCTAAAAAAATCACAACACGGATTTAGCGAGGCTTCAACCGCGTTAAGGAAAGAGATTGGAAAGCTCACGTTTCATAGTTTCATCTTCTTAGCCTTCCTGGTATTCATAACTTGCGACGACTCGAAACTTCTTCGACTTTCTGCTCTTGAAATTTTTTTCGTCCCAGCGACGGTAGAGTCCTGAACCTTCTTCTTCGACTCTCTCTCTCTCTCTCTCTCTCTCTCTGAATTTTCCACTACATATCTTGAAATCCCGCTGACACTCTGCTATATTTATCTCTACTTTCGGCAAAGTTTACTCGTTATTGGGGGGTTTTGATCGGACAATTTTTGGGGGTTCGATCTCTGGTGGTAATAACTCATGCCAGAGATCGAACGCTTGCCGGAGAACAAGAACGCTTTGTTTGGCAAATATGAACTCGGGAGGATTTTGGGCTGTGGGGCCTTCGCGAAGGTCTATTTTGCCCGTAATGTCCAGAACGGCCAGAGCGTCGCCATTAAGGTCATCAACAAAAAGAAGATATGCGGCACCGGCCTCATGTCTAACATCAAGCGTGAAATTACCATTATGAGTCGCCTCCATCACCCCAACATCGTGAGGCTCCACGAGGTCTTAGCCACCAAGACGAAGATCTACTTCGTCATGGAGTTCGTCAAGGGTGGCGAATTGTTTGCCAAGATTTCCAAGGGACGCTTCAGCGAGGATCTGAGCCGGAAGTATTTCCAACAGTTGATATCCGCCGTCGGGTACTGCCATTCCCGCGGCGTGTTCCACCGTGACTTGAAGCCCGAGAATCTCTTGCTCGACGAGAATGGGAATCTGAAGGTTTCGGACTTCGGACTCAGTGCCGTAAAAGATCAGAACCGACACGATGGTCTCCTTCATACGCTCTGCGGCACGCCGGCTTACGTCGCACCGGAGATTTTGGCCAAGCAAGGCTACGATGGAGCGAAGGTGGATGTGTGGTCCTGTGGCGTCATCCTCTTCGTGCTGACAGCTGGATACCTACCGTTCAACGACCCGAACCTCATTGCCATGTACAAGAAGATCTACAAAGGCGAATATCGGTGCCCCCGATGGATGTCGCCCGACCTCCGGCGTTTTCTGTCGCGGCTCCTGGACACCAACCCGGAGACCCGAATCACCATCGACGAGATCCTCCGGGACCCGTGGTTCAGGAAAGGGTACAAGGAGGTTAAATTTCATGAGGAACACTTCGGGTCTTCCTCATGGATGAAGTTCGATGAGGCGGAGAAGATGACTAATCTGAGCGCATTTGATATCATCTCGTTCTCCTCCGGGTTGAACCTGTCCGGTTTGTTTGATGATCCGGACAGCACAGCGGAGGAAAGCGACCGTTTCGTGTTGGCAGCGCCACCGGACAAGCTTATGGAGAGAGTGGAGGAGATCGCCAAGGTGGAGAAACTCGTCGTGAAGAGGAAGAAGGAATGTGGGGTGGAACTGGAGGGGCAGGAAGATAATTTCGGCATTACAGTTGTTGTTTACCGGTTCACGGAAAGCCTGGTATTAGTGGAGGCCCAATGGCGAGGCAGGGACGGTGTCAACTTGTGGAAGAACAGGCTTAAGCCTCAGCTCTGTGCTGCCACCAGTCAAGAAACAGATTCCCAGGTTGCCTGTGACTAAAATCTCTGCCACTTCTCTTTTCCTCTCCTCTGAGCAATTTAAATTTATAGTAGAAACATTGTGGAGATAAAATAATAATTTAGGATGGCGGTACAACCATGGACATACCAGTTGGTGGGTATTTGTGAAACATGGATCGTGGTTAATGAATAATTGAATATTAAGAGTGATCATATATTGTAGGCATCCGAATGGTTCCATTTTGTATATTGTTGCTATATGTTGTGAAATAGTATGTGTGGTTTATTGAATATTGCTATGATGTGGGGGAGGACTGGGGAATGGTCCTCGTAAACCCACTGAGACTATGAATGAATTTCAGTGTGTTTTATTACCATTGCTTTGTACATATTGAGTTTTCAGAATTCAGAAACAATGGAAAAGAAAAGTTGTTCTGCAATTTGTCCCCTTTAATCTGTTGGTGACAAGAAACTTCTGGAGTTAGAGGCAGTGATGGATTTAACTGGAGCTTCAATTGTTCCTTCCTTCATTCATTCTGTTTCAAGAATGAAATGACTCCAGTCTTTTGGTGGCTTCAATCCTCCCCCCCCCCCCCAAATTGTTTCAAGAATGGCAAGGAAATAGTGCTTAGGGGAGAGCTCTGGGATTGAACAAACCAAGTTATGGGCAAGCTTTCCATAGATGAAATGATTGAGTAGGTTAATTTGTACTGCATTTGGCTTATCAGTAAACAATACCGTAGAAAAATAAAGTCTGACTGAAAATGTAAATGTTAGTCGTTGGAATCATGATCACAGGCTATGTTTTGAGAGTCCTCTTGCTGATAAGCTAAGGTACTCAAAAGTTAGGAATAAAGGTCGCATTTAGGTGGTCGGCACTGAAAACTCTACTTAAATAAGCATTCAGATTTTGAAAATTATTTTTTTAAAAGTAATTAGACTCAAGGTGATCTTAATAGACAACCTTTTAAATCTTGTTATATTATTATTAATTTTTTTTATAGAATATGTATTTAAAGTTAAGAAAGACCTGCTCGTTTGAAGATTTGATCTTTTGATCCGACGTGTGTTATGTTATTATTAATTTTAATTTATTTTAAAATTAATTTAATATAATTTAATAAATATTATGGTGTAACATTTTTAATATTTTTTATAATTATTATGTTTGTGTATTTATAAAAAATAAATTTTTTTAATCAAAATTAAATTTTTTTTATTAGACTTCTAAATGTGTATTGTTTGATTTTTAAAATATTATAAGGATTTTTAATTTTTTAAATTTTAAAATATTTTAATTAATTTATAATATTTAATTTTTTTAATTTATTTTAAGATAAAATTTATAAGTTTGATTTTAAACCTTATGAATAAGGATTAAGTTTTTTAAAAAAATAAAAAATAAAAAATGAAGTTTAAAAGCTCAAAACTTTTAAGGATTGGGTTGGTAAGGATTAAGTTTATATAGGTCGGGCTCATTTTTTCAGCTTTAGAGTGCTATGTTTTTGTCATATTTCATGTGTGGATAAATAATAAATAAAACAGAATAAAAATGAACGAATCCTAAATTTGCAGAAGACAAGTCACCTTCCACTGACTACGTTAGCCTGCAGGCTAACAGTGATCGGTCATCATTTTTGTCGTTGTGTGAGCGTGAGTAGATTAGATTATTCTTCCCAAAATTTCCAAATTCCTTGAACCTTTTTTATCTTACTGTCAAGTAAGGATGTTCATAAATTCAGTTTAATTTAATTTTAATTAAAAATTAAATCAAATTGAATTATTTAATTTATTTATAATTACAAGTTGATTAATTTGTGTGAAACTCAATTTGATTTAGTTTGATTTGATTAAGGTCAAAATCAGACTTCACTACACTTATTTTTTTTTCATCTTTATAATGATACTATGTATTAAAATTAAATTTAATTTTTTTGGCTACTTTTTTTCATAAATAAATGTCTAAAAATATAATAAAATTTTAATGTGATAACGATAATTAATCATAAAAATTGATATAAGTTTTTAAGATTAATTATTTAATATTATATTTTTATTCAAGTCCTTTAAAAATGTTTATCTATGTATCTACATTTTAATAAATAATAAAAAATTTATTATATAAAATTAAAAATAAAATGCTTCTTGTAAATAAATTGAATACTGAAACTTTCAAGTTGTAAATAATTAAGTGATTGTCATAGCATCATTATTACAATTATTTAATATTATGCATTTTCATTGAAGTCCTTTAAAAATATTTATCTATTATTATAAAAAATTCAAAAAAATGCTTCTTATAGATAAATAGTTATATATTTTATAAATAAATAAGTAATATTTTTTTAATCAAAGTTGGCTCGGTTTTTTATACTCAAAATTGAACTTGAATCAAATCAATTGATTCTCATATTATAAAAATCGAAGCAGACTTGATTGTTATTCAGTTTTGACTAGTTTCTTTGAGTTTGGATTGTTTTGAATTTGTTTTTTTATTTGGATCGGTTTTAAACACCTCAAGACAAAGCAAAATCCATCCAATAGGCTCCCTCCCCCCCCTCAAATTCATTTTTCCATTAACATTGACTTTGTAGGCTTCAATAATTCATCATGTTTTGCAAGTGACAAATACAGTTACGAAGAAACCAATATATCAATAAACTTTCCTGAAAGCCAAACAGATTGTAAAGCAGGCCAACTAACAATGCGCTGGACTAATGAGCGATCCTCGTCACAACCAAACCATTTTTAGTTTGGGTTTAGATTCTTTGGAACAAGAGATAGTAAAATTGAATTATATGAGGCCAAGTGCTCATAAAGAATCAATCAACTGCTATCCTCCTCAGTAGTGAAATGAGCATGTTATTAAAAAAAGGTTATGAATTATGCAGCCAGCTAATTGCATGGATGTATTTGGAAACTTAAGAAATCTTTAATAGTTATACAATTTAAGCACATGGGAAAGAATATATTCCATCTGATCCTACATTTGTATGAGCTGGTTTAGAAATTTGTCCTGATTTTAAATGCAAGACTTCAATTCTCTCTTGTCTTCCATGTTTACTATTATTTTCCAAATTGCCCATCTTGACTGCATACATAAATCTGTGCAGCCAATAGAGATAACGATTACGCACGTAAATGATAAAAAAGAAATATTTTAAAAAATCAAAAGACATATTTAAAAACATCATTTGTTTTTTGGCGATTTCATTTTAAAATTTTCTCAAGGGCAGCAAAACAATCGTGTTTGGATGACAAAGGACAGGGAGCGTATGAGTATATCTGCATATGACCCCAAAAAGCTTGTGACAACAAATTTTCCACACCACTCTCATTCAAAATAAACTCAATATTATATTGTGTGGGCAATATTAGCTGGAAGGCGCGCAGGATTCAATGATTTGGACCAGGCTTTTTTTTATTTTTTTTCTGGTCTACTCTCTCCCTTTAAATATATAAAACATTTTTTAAAAAAATTAAATATTAAAAAATATAAAATATTTTTAATCTTTCGAGATGTAATGCTCCTATTAATAATGACTTTATATTTATTATGAGGTGTTTAATAGAAATAAATATGAAAAAATAGGGTTAGTTAAAAAATAGGTAATCATTTTATTGAAGGTGAGATTTAATTAAAAATATTTTATATTTTTTAATGGAAGTAACATAATTGGTAGTTCATGTTCGCAAGTCTTATCTGTAAAGTTAATTTAAATTATATCTAATTTCAGTTTAAAATAATTAAATAAGAATCTGTAATAAAATGTCCAGCAAAATGAGATGTTATTTCCAAACTAAAAATCATTTTCAATTAAGTTATTTTGCAGGTCCCAGCTCAGAAGATAATTATTTGGTGCGGCAACGCTTTTTCTGCCCTTTCGGACCCATCAAAGTGAATAATGCAATATTGAATTAAAATAACATTAATGATGACGGCCATTATGGTAGGAAAATGATATGGTGCCCTTTTTTCTTTTAAAGGGAGACATCAGTGCATTTGATCGACATAACGTGCAATCTACTTCGTCGCCATTGAATCATAATTCACAATTTGACGGAACAAAAATTTAGATTTTGAAAAACATAAATACAACCCGATTTCAACACACAATTATACATATTTTGAATTTTAAAATTTATTTCTAATTCACATATAAATTATTTTTATTGATAAAATTAGTTTCAATCAAATATATGATTTTGAATTAATAAAAATACTAAACTATATTTATTGTTATATTAACAGTGAAATCATACCATATATTAAAATTTAACGATCACTTTCTTATTTTAACTGTCATGTTAATGATAAATAAAAAAAAATCTATATAGTCAATTGCGTCTTTTTTTTTAAATAAAATGCCGAAAATATCTACTGATAAAATAAAAACAAGTAGTTATTAAAATACGATGAAGAAGGACTTTTTTTTTTTTTAAGGATTAAGGTATAGATCTATAGTTTCCACGTAGGCACAAAAACTAGTACCTTTAAATTTTTCCTGGTGTAATGTTATTCCGGTGTATTTTAAATTGGTACAATGTTGCTGTGCCATCAATATATAGAATATGTTGACTGTTATATGTCTTATTGGCATGTCACGTTGGGGCCGCGTCTGAATATGCTCCGATTACTCTCCTCCCTCCTTCGCCCCTTCCACTCCATCCGAAATCGGAAATCCCATCGCCTTCTTCCTCAGGCTTCCTCACTCTTCCTATCCCTCTCTCCGCAGCCTCCTTCTTCCACAAATAAAATAAAATAAAAAATTATGGGCTCAGAACTCAGATTTCAATTAAAATCAATAAAATCCATATATACACCCATCGATTCGAAAGCGGTGGCAATACATGTACTAATTATAAGATGAATCTGAAACACAGAAACTCAAAAAAAAAATTCTAACAAAAGAAACCCATCGCTAGTCAGAAAGATTGAACCCATAAGCCCATCGCTAGTAAAAAAGATGGAACCTAAAAAACCATCACTTTCTGCTTCTTCTTTCTAGTTCTTCTTGAATCTGCTGCCTCGATACATTATTCTTTCTCTCTTTGCGTTGGTGTTCATTGGAGCTGGTGGGTGTTTGTGATCCTCGCAAATGCGTTGCTGCCCTTACCTTCTTTGCCTTCTTCGTATATCTCCTCTTCAATTTCTTGATTATGGGAAATGATGGGTTTTGTTGAAGTGGGTTTTTAAGAGAGGGAGAAGTCAGTGCTTCAGGTCTAAAGGTTTTCATTTTTGTTTCTGGGAGTTGCAGATCCTTTTTTAAGATTCGAAGCTCCGTCCAAAAAAGAAACAAATGAAGCAACTAACGAAGAAGAATGAACAAGAAGCGCGGGAGAGAAGAAGACCGATGACGTGGATGACAATGTGGCAAGGCAGCAAGCAAATAATAGTCAGTTAATATCAACACAGTGAATCCTTGACGATCCGGCGATATTGTATCAATTTGAAAAGTGTCAAAATGATATTGTATCAACTTAAAGATACCATGACGCTTGCATGGAATTTTTGATCGATTTGTACCTTAATTCTTTTTTTTTTAAAAAAAAATTATATATACAAGTGTGTGTGAACTGATAAAAAAAGTCGAACTGCCGTTACGTTTTATCTCCCAGCATTATGTTTCATAATTTAAATGGACTTTTTATACAAGCACGGTGAGAAATTGAAGATTGAGGTTAATTAAAAATAAAATCACAAATCGAAGATCATCTATAGCACTACAGTTGCGATTGATGATTACTGCAATCGAGTTTGAATGTTAAATCCTATTTAAACCAAACTCACACAAATGGACACCTTAGAACTTGTTTATGTGGATTGGGGGTTAGTTTCCCTCCATAAGAAAACTTACAACACTAGTTCGTAATTTTAATTTAATAATTTTTAAAAGTATAAATTAATCTACATCGTTGAAATTTAATATGGAAGGTTTAGGTTTATAATGAAAATTAGGGAAAGGAGAATGCAGTGAGGAGAAACCAAATCCATGTGGACAGAACTATATCTATTTGAAAGTGCCAATATCCTTTTTAGGGTTAAACATAAACTGGAATGAGGTTGCTAAAATAACTGGATTTTTTAAATGGGCATTGATTAAAAATCGTTAAAATTGACCCTACGTTAAGTATATGGGCCATCACTAGAGGCCCATAGTTTGTCGGCCCATAAATTCTCACACTAAGAAATGGCCACCTCGTCTTCGGACTACACCCACCTTGGAAGGCCTTCATTGATTTGTTTGTTTATTTTTTATTTTTTTGTTTATTTTCTTAGCTCAACCTTCGCGCTGCTGCATAACGAGGTTTAGTTTCCTCCTCCTCCTCCTTATAGGTGCTTATGCGTCCCTTTTATGCGTATAGTGTTTTCACCTTCATATTGTTTTGATTGGAATGTTGTAAAGATTGGGATAGGTGTAAAATGCCGACGGAGTCAGGGTTAAAGCTTAAGCTGAACAAGAAGCTCAAGATTGCATCGAGCACTTCTACGAACACTAGGAGGAGTAGGAATTCTGAAATTTCATCGGACAAAGACAGGTCTCACACGAGGGAGAATGGATCAAAGGGAGACTTGAGAAAAAAGGGTAGAACTAAAGAAGCTCGATCAGGTGAAGTTGGGCGTGATGGGAGGTTTGTTGAGGGAGAGAAGACGAGACAATTGAATTTTAATGGAAGAAAGAAGAGAGTATATGCAGAGGAGGAAACGGGACAAAATGCAGAGTTATACAATGTTACTCAAGCATCGAAGAAGAAGGTTTTTTTAAAGAAAGGGGAGAAGAAGATGAAAGAGGGATACGTCTCGGAAGTAAAAAATAACATTCTCAAAGTGAAGGTCAAGAAGGAACGTGATAAATTACCAAAATTTCAACGGAGAGCCAATGCAAAGGAGGCGTGTAAAAGGAACTTGTTATGACTGATGGCAGTGGAGCTAGCTTCACGAAAAAGCATACAGAACAGAAATCTGAATTTAGCAAGGATAAAAGCCAAAATGTTGTGCTTCCTTCCAGTTCCGCCAAGAAAAAAGCTCGAGCTAAAGCCAAGGTGGATGATGATGTAGAAATAACAAATGAGCAGCCAAAGAAGAGAAAAAGAGTAATTAAGATTGACCCGTATGATATCTCAAACAAGCGACTAGATGATGGCATTGTCATAAGCGGTTGGCAACCTAACTTCCTCCCTCTGTATAATCCCATGTGTAGCCTCAGAATTTTACTTGGTTTGCTAATATTTTGTTAGTTATTGCTTTAATAACTCTAACATGTAGTCTAGCATCACCGTATTGCAGATTTGGGGGATTTTGCAAATTATTTTATTTTGTTGTAAATGTTCATTATACTATCTTTTTAATTTTCAGAGATACTTCCATAATGACAAGGAATATATGCTTGATTCCGGTATAAAAGATGTGCCAGAGCTTTACCGAATAAGCATTTTAGGGATGCTAATTGTTCATTTTTATTTTTTGGGAGTACCTTCTTGCCCATTTTAGAACAAGGTCAAGTCTGAGATTTCGTGTTTAAAATTTACTATTTGCACTGTCCAAACTCAATTTATAATTAAAACAAGAATGCACATGGAATTATTCTTTCTTGACCAGTAGTATTTTCTTTTTAACTTTCGAATGCTGATTTTTATTTTCATTTTTTGTGTGGCCTGAGGTTCTGAGTGATTTGATGATTTCTTCCCTTTAATAGTCGAAGTTGATTTTAGCTGCTTTTCCTCTTCCTAACCAAACGAATTCCGTCCTTTACATTGTGTCTTTCTTACTTCAATTTCAGGAATTGCAAAAGAAAAGAAAAAGGAGCCCGAGGAAAACCTTGTAATGTCCAAGAATGCACAATTTCGTGCAATACAACCTTGCCCTTCAATTCTTTCATTTGTGGAAAACAATGTAATTTCTATGACCAGGGACTTTTGATAGTTGGGCCGTTTACATTACTATTTTGTTTATTGTTCTAATTTCCTGTGCTATGGTGATTACTTACAGCTGTTGGGGCGGAGACGCTCGATTGAGATTAGAAGAGCAGGCTACAATATTGACCTTTCTGCACCCTTAGATAATGTCCCCTTCTCAACCAGCTTAGAAAGAGAGAGAATAGAAGACAGTGTATGTATCTAATTGATGCGTTCCACAAGTAACGCAATTTTTAAACAAACAATTTGGAACTAATAGTTGGCTTTCAAACAAGCAAATCATTTTGGCATTTTGTTCATCTGTTTATGTTGACATTCTGTGATGATCCTCTGAGGCAGATATTTAGGAATAAATTGGAATTTTTTGCTGCTGCGAAGATTTCATCTTCATTTCCACCTCCAAATCTTCCTGAGATTGCATTCGCTGGTAACGTCATAAACCACCTCCAATTCAGCTCTAGTAATTATTTCCTGCGTTCTTGATTCACTTTATTGCATCATGGTGTTGATGCATCTATTTGTTCAGGATTGGATACTTTATCGTTAGATGCTCAATAGCCATTGATTTACCAGTTAATGTTGAACCTCTAGGTCTAATTTTGATAGGACTATTTTTTCATCATCATTGTTGTTGCAGTAAGAGACAATTTCAATCATTGGGGTGCAGGATCTTTGTACTTCTTCATTTATGGATGACTAAAGGGTGTGGTTCTATGGCCATGAACAAACTATATGAATTAAGATTGAGACTGTAATCAGTGCAAATGCTTAGCATAATAGTTTAGGGTTTTTTCTTGATTAATAAAGGGTTCTAGTCAACTGAACAGATCTAATCGGAATAAAGAATCATCGAAAGAATTTAATATCTGACAAATTTAATATCTGACAAGGATTTTGATTGAGTAAACATTAACAAATAACAAGTGAAGTTATTGTTTTAACAAGTATCTGATCTATCCAGGTTCTTGTCAGATACTAAATTCTTTCAGAGGTCCTTTGTTGATATCCCCCCCGCTTTTATATATATATATATATATATATAACTGTGAAACTGGATTCTGAGGCATCCATATTTTGGTTGCTTTTTATTGTGGGTTTCCAGAACATCACTAAATAATGAAACATGGGGACCAAGATGTCAGAATATAAGGCCCAAGCTAATATTCAGGCTCCAAAAGTCATGCCAAACAGCACAAATAGCTGAAACAAACTAAGGAAAAGCCTTCAAACCTGAAGCCTATTCTTTGGCATGGCAGATTGAGTACTTTGACTACGGGATAGGATCCAAGTAGCAGGTTACTAAATAAATACCTCACAGAAATTGAATGGAAACTAAAAGGACATAATTATCTGAGCAAATCTAGCTTACTTGATCTGCCAACTTTTCATGCTCGTGCTTGTCTTTGGTTTTCCTTCCCCTGCCATTCTCATTTTCATATCCCAAATCTTCCTGGCATATGACATCACATTGGTGCTGCAAAAAGGTATTATATGCTAACTGGTAATAATTTTGCTTATTAGCACTTCTAATTATATATTGTAACCATGGATTTTTATTTATGAGAACACTGTTCCTCATATCTGAGAGGAAGTGGATTTTTTAGCTATTTATTATACAGTGGACTCTTATTCTGATGGTTGGAATTTCTGCCTGCATCACACAAGCAGCATTCTAAGTTTCTCTTTGCCAAAGCATTCTAACAGTAAATGGATGTTTCCCACTAATTTTCCTTAGATGCAATAGACTACGTTTCTTGTTAAATTTTATAAAGCTTACTCTCATTTATTTGTAGTACATTGCATAAAATCCAAGATCAGATGGAAAATGATACGTACCAATTTGATTGTGGGCTGTAGCCTACTAGCCTTGATGATCAAACCCTGAAAGTCTCAGGGCCATCTCAGTAACCATGAGGGAGAAGACTGGTTTATATTTTCTAATGTGCCTGCCAAGAGACATAAATGAAATGATATGTACCTGATTCTGATTGTCAGGAAGGTCAAATGTTGGGAAGTCATCTCTTCTTAATGCACTCACCAGACAATGGGGGGTTGTAAGGACGTCAGACAAGCCTGGCCTTACTCAGGTATCCTAGATAACTTGAAGTCGGTATATCTGGAAACTTGAAAGATTGAGTAGTTTACTTTTTAAGACGCATTTCCTTTTGTAACTGATGAATTCTCTCCAGACCATTAATTTCTTTAAGCTGGGAACGAAGCTTTGCTTAGTGGATTTGCCAGGATATGGATTTGCATATGCAAAAGAAGAAGTGAAAGAAGCATGGGAAGAACTTGTAAGAGTGGAACTTGAATTCAATTGGTTTAGCCGACCATCATTCTACTTGAGAGTGCAATATTGTGTTGTTTTAAGCCTTTATGTATTGTATTAATTTCTGGATTAAATCATTACATCACATGTCATGGAACTTATCCTTTGGCAAGGAAGATTGGCGTTGTAGGCTGCAAATTCATTACTTCTTGAGCTACTGGGAGAAGGGAGGCAAATAGAATAGAGAAAAGGGGCTCATCTATACTTAGTTTAAGGCTGTTTATTTCAAAATAAACATGATAATTAATTTCTTGGTCGTTAAACTCATTCTACTGGTGGCATGCTGTTGCATGTTCCATCCTTGGAAACATGATGATATTTGAGATCATATTTTATACCAAGCTAAGAATCTTTTCTTGCTTCTTTAATAATGTTTTTGGTTTTTAAGTTGTGAGCATGCCGCCTTTTAGAAGTAGAAGAAATCGCTGTCAACTATTTTATGTAGCTACTCTACTTGGGTTTGTTGGACACTTGGAAAGTCGTTATTTTATATTTCTTCTTACCTTGCTTGTTGTGTATACATGCCTAACCTTGACTTCAGGAATCTAGTTTTCATTCTCTGATTAAAAATAAAACATCTATCTATAGTCAAAACAGAACGTGGTTAACTGTTCAAGTGGTTTTGTTTATACTTGATTTCTGTAAATAGGCTTTTAGCTAGATGGACATCAGGATATAATTCACCTCTCTGGCCCTCTCTAGTGTCTTTACACTGGGATACTATATACTAATTTGTATATTTGGGCTGCTGGAATTTTCCTCTATTCCCTTGTTCACTTGTGTATGGAGTAATTAGTTAATTGGTTTGTATGATAAAACCCAATCAATCATTTCCATTGGAAACCCTAAATGGCAGGTCAAGGAGTATGTTTCCACGAGGGTTGGCCTCAAACGAGTATGCCTATTAATCGATACAAAATGGGGCATGAAGCCAAGGGATCATGAACTTGTTGACTTGATGGAAAGGTACATGGTTAACTGGTATGCTTGCATTCTCTCTTGTTCTGCAGTATGCTAACTTAAAAAAATAAAAATAAAAATAAAAAAATCTTTTGAGGCAGTGTTGCATATACCTTATAATGCATGTGATGAACTTGCAGATCACAGACTAAATACCAGGTTGTGCTAACTAAAACAGATATGGTATTCCCAATTGATGTGGCACGCCGTGCCATGCAAATTGAAGAGGTAAATTTTTGTCATCCAAATTGATCTTTATCTGAAAATTGGTTTTCTTTTGCGGAGACTAACACATTGCGGCGACTGTTTACCTTCACAGAGCCTCAAGGAGAACAAGTCTGTAGTTCAGCCTACGGTAAGCTGGTTCTTTTGGCAGATTTCTTCACAACTTCATTCTTACAGCGTTGTTCTTGTATGCAAGCTATACAATTTGCATTGTGCTTATTGCAGATGATGGTGAGTTCAAAGTCTGGAGCCGGCATTCGAACTTTAAGAACTGTTCTGTCAAAGATAGCACGAGTTGCTAAACTATAGAGGAAGGCGGTGTCCTCAACCTCAAGCTTGATTCCTTCGCAATGAATTTGACAGGCTTCTTGACGAAAGAAAATATATAGGGCTAATGGTCTCTCACTTCTGCCTAATCTGCACTCAATTGCATTCAATTTAGCTTTCATATTAATTTACTGGAAATCGCCTCTTATTGATTCAGCTTTGGATCTGAAGCATCACTTAGACATTCAAGATAGAGAATTCGTTTTTCAAGTTGAAACTTCATTTGAGCTCCTTTTCACTATTCACTGGTAGGATAGTAACCCCAGGCGATGCATTGGTAGAGATTGTTTTGATGGAATATATACTGGTTCAAATTATTGTTTTCCTAATTTTAATTGCCCCGTGGGTGTGTGTGTAACCTATGGGAAACTGCTGTTCACAGTCAATGAGTGCAACCTCGGGCTCACGGGGCCAAGATCTAGTTATCATTATAAAGTCTTATTTTGCTGCAATTTGGGGGAGGTCACAGGTGTAACTTGTCTGAAGTGTTAATTTTTTGGCCAGAGTCTAAAATATTGTTACTACTTTATATGTTCATTGCCGGAATCGTTTGAGATTGGGTTAAATTATAATTGATATAACCTCTTTATTACTATATTACATGAACCTGTTAATTATTTACGTTTTCTTATTTAAGGTGATTTAAAGTTCAACGGCACATTTACTTTCAATATAATGGTTCAAATAGATAACTAATATTCAGACGAGGCTTATTATTCATGAATTCATTCTCAATTTCTGCTTCATAGCTTGCCACCCATTATTCTGGGTTAGAAAATTTTGATTTTTGGAGACTCGTGTGTGGTAAAAGAGAAATAAAAGACCACTTTGGAAATACACCGGGCTGTCGGGATCAAATTGTTAGTTTTAATTGGTTCCAAGCACGGCCAAGTAGCTCTAGTTTACTGTAAAATCACTTCTTTTAATTTTATTTATAAGTTATTTTTAATCTATTTCACTGGAATTAAAATTTAAAATGTATTAATTTTATTTAATAATTTTGTCACGTTGTTTCTGTTATATATATATATTAATAGTATAACTTCTCTTTAGAAGGAAACATTTCTACTAAAAAATTAATGGAGAATATCAATGAAGGATAGTTAAAATGAATTAATATCAGAAAAGAGGATTGGATGCTTATCAAAATTTAAACTTTCACTTATTAATTATTAATGCTGACTTGTTACAAATCTTTATTTGATATTAAATCATTTTAGAGGTCTTTTATTGATATTCACCTCAATAATATGATTTATATACATAATACAAAATCTTCTCTCTTTTAATTTGATAAATACTCCTTTCATTTAATTTTTATTTTTTTAAGAAATTAAATGTTAAAAAATTTAAAGCATTTTTAATATTTTAATGTGTAATTAATGCTTTTTTTTACCCATGCTCTTAATAAATAAATCATTTATATTTATTTTTAAGTGAAACAACATATCAAAGATAAATATAGTAGGATAATGTTAATTTAAATATGGTTAACTAATTTATTAAAAATAAAATTTAATTAAAATACCTTACATCTTCTAGGAACATGAGGGAGTGCATTTTTATCCGAAAACAAAATTATGAAATTTTCGTTAGACCTTTTGTGGTTCAAGTTACGAGGAATTTTATAATAGATCCAATTTCACGTCAAAACTCAAAATTTCAAAATTCCCAATGGATCGGGAAAAAAAAAAAAAGAAGCTGCTGTCTGTGAAACGGATAAAGCAGCCAAATTGCCCGGCAATTATACCTGACAAACCCGAATGACGCTCTCATAATCAAGAGTCTGAAGCCACAACGGTCAATTTTCATTCGGAAGCGGCGACATGCGGAAACGAAAGGGGAGATCAGAAGTCTCCAAATCTCTCAACCCTCACTCACAAGCAGCGGCGATCGAAGACCAAAACTCAATTTCTGATGAGTCCAAAGGCTTCTTCGCTTGTTACCTCTTGGTCTCTCTCAACCCTCGCTTCAAAGGCCACACCTACATCGGGTTCGGTCTCACACTCCTTTTCAACTTAACTCGCACCTTCGTTCTTCTTGTCTCTGTTCCACTCTCCAAGATCGGATACTTCTCATGTCTTCTGATTCACTCATGTTCTCAATCATTGGAAAGTTTTCATACTTTTATCTATAGAGATGTTAGGTGTTTGCGATTTTCTTTGATCCTTGTTGAAACTGAATTCTTTATATCAATTTTGGTTAACGATGGGTTTTTGAATCTGACCGTGTTCATCTACGTGCAATTACAGATTTACAGTGAACCCACGACGTCGGATTAGGCAACACAATGGTGAAATTGGGTGCGGAGCTTGGAGAACGAAGAGGAAGAGGCCTTGGGAGATGGTTTTGTGCATATATGGTTTCCCAACGAATGTGTCTGCCCTGCAGGTCACACACTTTTCTCTTTTATTGCTTCTTTTGTCAAATCCAAACTAATCAACCACATGCTAGTGTCCTTCTTATCTTTTGTCTGACATGATGATTTTTATTTTTTAATTTTATCCCATTTGATCGTTTGGCTAAAGTTTCTCCTAAATTCTTGAAACTTGGCGACTTATCATTTTTACAAACGCTATCTTCCAATTTCAGCATACCGTTAGTCTTTAGCGCTTTGATCACTTACTTTTTTTCCCCCGATTACGCTTTAGCACGCACTTGAGCATGTGAGTTTTTATGCAATTTACTTGAAAAATATGGTTAGTAATAGGCCCAGAGTCTAAAATTATTTACCCCGCTCCCTCCAATTCTTGGTCTCATGCTGTCCTGTATATATATATATATATCTGCACCTGATTGTGGTATGATATGATTTCTGGTCTTTTCTTAGCCAAGAAGAGCCTTGCATAAAATTGTCATGAGAATTATGGTACCCAGAATGGCTGTGTCCAAGTCAATGTTTTGAAGTTGGTTATTTTGACTGGGATTTGCAGTTTGAATGGGCTTGGCAGCACCCTGTGGAATCACTGGCTGTAAGGAAGGCAGCTGCTACCTTTAAATCCCTTTCAGGAATTGCAAACAAGATTAAACTTGCGTACACAATGCTCACTCTCCAATCCTGGCAGAGGTGTGCCTTCTTTCTGAGTGTAGGAATGAATGCACTTTTTTTTTGTCACAGTATAATTGTTGTTTGGATTCTAATACATGATATGACTGGGTCGCAGCATGAGTATGACAGTAAACTTCTTCTCTACGAAGTACACAAAACATTCTGCTGGTTGTCCTAGTTTGCCAGAGCACATGAAGGTTCAGATTCGCTCCATGGATGAACTTCCATGTTATGCTGAAAACATTGAAGGTTTGTCTGAGAATGAAGATGATGATAATGTTGGTGAAGATGGCGGTGCCAGTGAAGAGGAATGCAATATTATTACAAGTAACAGTGATTCTGTACCAGTCGCAGTTGATGGTTCACTCACTCATTTGTTACCACAAGATGAAGAATCTGAAGCAAGAGAACCTTGTCATTCATTTGGTTCTGTCATATCAGAGGTCAGGGAATCACCACCAGTAATGTTATCAGCAAGAGAAGAGATAATTGAAGTCAGAGACTGCACGAATTCAATGAATAAGAGTAGTGATGAAATGGGTGGAGCTGGTTGTATACAATCAGGTACAATATCCGCTTCTAATAAGAGTCAAGAATTCAGATGTGCCTCTAACGTGCCTAATGAAGCTGAGGTAATAGATTTGTCTTCTCCATCCACTTGCTGCAGCTTTTCAGTTAGCAAGAAGAGAAGAGTTTCTTGTGTTGGTACTGATTTTATTGACTTAACAAATTCCCCCAGCTTCATTCAATTGTAAGGTCTTGGCAATAAGAAATTCGGCAGTGTGGTGAGGAATCTACATATGTTGTACAATTATTATTCTCTGATCATATTAGATCAGACAAAAAACGTAAGCAGAAAGCATTAGCCACATCGTAATATTAGTCTTTTCACAGTCTATGTGGAAAATCATTGAAGAACGTTCCTTTTTCCTTCCCAATTTCCTAATTATTCTGTAAAGTTATACTTTTACTTTTTGGTAGTTCTGTTTGGTTATGGCGCTTCAGAAATTCATATGATATAGGAAAAATACAATAATTAATCCTTATAGTTTTATTAAATTTTACTTTCACTTCCAGTAATTTTTGAAAAAACATAATCTTTAATCCCTATAATTTTATTAAGTTTTGCTTTAAGTCCCTATAATTTTTTTTAGTATTTTCACTTCCTATAAGAACTAAAATCACTGAAAAATAAAAATTATAGGGATTTGAAAAACAAAGATCATCTAATCTTTTTAAAACTATAAGAATTGACAATATTTAAAAAAAAAACTATAAGGACTAAAAACAAAATTGGATAAAATTATAAGGACCAAAGATTGTGTTTTCTTTAATTTTTTCTCTAGTGTTTTTAACTCGTATAGTTATATGGACTGAAAATATTAAAACTATAGAAATTTAACAAATAAACATTACCCAATCTCGCTGAAACTATAAGGATTGAAAATATTGAAAAAAAAACTATAAAGATTAAAAAAAAATTAATGAAAGTATAAGAACTGATGATTGCATTTTCCCAATGACAACGATTCACTAGGTAATTAGCTCTACAATTAGAAGAGGCTTTTATTTGCATATAAAGCTCTAAATTTCCAAGGAATGTGATTGATTGGAGCCAATACTAAGCTGTGTCCCCATAATTCGCAGGGAAATGAACAAGAACAAACACTTCTCAAGACAACGCACCTAAGCCTCTCCTATTGATATGGAAATTTTAGTTTTGTAACTTTGTGGGACAGATCTCTTTCTGTTCTTGGACAACAATAAGATGAGCCACGATATTTTGCTTATTTCTATCCTTATAAAATGGTGAAACCAAGAAAACCATGCTTTGATAACCCCCATAATAAATGAGAAAACCTAGGAGCAACTTCTATGTGAATGTGACATCTAGCCACCTTTATCTAATTCTGGTATAAAAATAGCCAGTTCACATTTTGAGTTCCATGGAGAAATATGCAGCAGCAGCTCGTAACTTTTTCAACTTGCACGTTAGAATGCTTCATTCCTGAAAATTATTGATTGAGACAATTCTGCAGAGGACACTACAGCAGAGGCTCAAATTTTAAAAAAAAAACCTTTCTTCTTTTAAGGTGAGAGGTTCAGATTAAACTTTTTGAAATCAAGCATATGTATGCCTCCGTTTTCTTTCGCTTAAGGCACATCAATTTAAGTGAATAGCTTATGAATATTAAAACTTTCTATGGATTTTAAATTATATGTAGACGATATGATATATATATATATATATATATAGATATATAGATATAATTTAAAAAAAAAAATACAGCACCCAGTACTTACAAGACGAGCGAAGATACCACGAACAATTGCACAATATGAACAAGCAACATGGTGGAAAATGGACATATCATGAACTCCAAAAAATAGAACGTATTATTGCTATGATTGCTGTGGCTGCTGGTCATGTCTCTGCAGTTGTTGTTCTGATTGCTGTTCTTGGTCATCACCTTGCCAAACCCAAACAATATCCTGAAGGGCAGGCCTTATACCTTCTTTCAGTATTTTCTGAAATTCCAATGTATCTCCATCAGACTTTTTCACTTCCACCAGATGGAAATACGGAGTAACCTCAAAGATCTCTGCATCAATGGACAAAACACCCTTTCTACCTTCCTTGAGACCCTCTAGTTTTAACAAACCTGCGGCTTTCTTCTTTATTTTCATCTTCAGACGCTTTGCAGTCTCTTCCAGCTTAGAGATGATAGCCGGTGCAGGCTGTCTTGAAGTAAATCTAGCTTCTCTCTTCTTAAAACTGTCTTCAAAGAATACAGAAAGATCAAAACCAGCAGAAAGGGATATGATATCAAATGCATTTATACTGATTGGTACAACTGTCTCCTGCTTTGCTTCTGCTTCATTGCTTCGATCAGAAGGACTTTTATCTGATGAAGAGACAGCCCTCTTTTCCACTACTGGTTTTTTGTGCTTAGAATTTGGTCCTTTCTTAAACCAAGAACAGTCCTTAATCTTTTCCAAGGAAATCCTAGTATCAGGATCTGGATCTAACATCTTGCATAAAAGTTTGCGGGCTTCTGGGGAGAACCAATTAGGACATTCAAATTCTGCTTTGCCAATCTTCCTGTACATCTCTATCAAATTTGGATCATGAAAAGGGAGATATCCTGCCAATAATACAAACAACACTACCCCACAAGACCAAATATCAGCTTTGGCACCATCATACCCTTTCCTTTTGATGACTTCAGGAGCAACGTAAGCGGGTGTGCCACAAGTTGTATGCAACAAGCCATCTTCCCGCTTGGATTCTGCCAGAGCACTTAACCCAAAATCAGAAACCTTCAGATTCCCATTCTCATCCAACAAAAGGTTCTCTGGTTTAATATCTCGGTGGTACACGCCTCTGCTGTGACAAAAATCAACTGCATTGATCAGCTGCCAGAAATATTTATGTGCAGCGTCCTCTTTGAGCTTCCCTTTTTTAGCCAACTTGGTGAAGAGCTCACCGCCTTTAGCATATTCTATAACAAAGTAAATCTTACTCTTGGTGGCCATGACCTCAAAAAGCTGTATGATATAGGGATGTCTAACCTTCCTCATAATAGATATTTCACGCTTGATGTGTTCAGCTTGCCCAGATTTTATAACCTTATCTTTGTCAATTACCTTGACAGCCACACTCTGATTAGTTGCCATGCTTCGTGCATAGTACACTTTTGCAAAGGTACCTTGGCCTAGCAATCTTCCTAACTCATATCTTCCCATTAAAACACTTGATCTGTTCTCCATACCAGACCACACAGTAAGATGAAAAAATAATAATATAACTATAGAGTGTAGCTATATACAGAAAGACATTTCAACCATCTTCACTTAAGTCCTGTATTAACAAAACAGGCACTCTTAAAAGACTTGGGTGCCAGTCATGCATCACGGGAAAGCAAAAAAATGATGTCCAAATTTGTGGTACACTTTTGACAAGCATGGAGGAGAGAAGTACATACAACAATATAACCTTATTGGTCTCAAAGACAGAGATATGATCACTAAAGCACATCTAACTGAGAGAACTTGCTGCAAGTATGATAAGTTGAGGAGCTTCTGAAGTATACTTGAATTTCAGCAGAATGTTTTCCCTCGAAACTCTGAAATGCAAAAGGAGAATGGTGCTGGGTTCAGCAATTGTTCAGGAAGCCCAGTATAAATTGAGAAATGGGAATAAAATGATGAACGTAATTCAGCAGCTAATTTGCAGACGCCCAAGGAAAATATACATCATATAATGGTGAATTGGGTTAAATCACAAGTAAATGGCATTGTAATATGGTTTTGAATGTTATCTTTCACAAGCAAAGAAACTCAGCAAATCTTTCCATTAGAAACACACCGCGTTTCAGAGCAAACAAGGGGAAAAATCAGTTTAACAGAAGAGTGATCTTAAACCACATTTAGGGTTCAAAATTGAGGACCCTCGCTCACAGCTGGACCGACTTACCCTCTGCCACTGCAGTAGCTCCTTGAAGTGACCCAACTCATGCTTAGAAGATACGAACGGCAACTATCCAAAAACCGAATCATTGGTTCAACAAAGTTTAGTACCATGAAGAACCCTACTTAATCCGTATATTCTGGGGATCCACAACAACTATATTCAGCAGCACCCCCAAAATTCCTTAAAAACTAATGTCGAAGTTTCAAAGGCAAAATCGAGGATACACTGACTAGGCAGATACTAAAATCAAGCACATACGCGAATTAAACCTGCAGAGAGATGATTGACGAACCTCATCCAGCTAAGCACAAGCACGCAGCTTCAGGTCGAAGACGCGCCCCCCGAGAGAGAACAGGTAAGATTCCATGGGATTCGGATGAAAATGAATGGAAAGAGGAATCTATTTTTTTCCCTCTCACAGAACACTTCGACAATTATATGGCTATATATAAACGTCTGATTTTACGTTTTAATTGCTTTAAATTCTTACGCGTAACTTATTTTTGCTTTTTAAAATATAATAATTATAAATATATTTTTTTTGCCGAAATATAATGATTATAAATAAATGCTTTTAAATGCTGGGGCCGGTCATGCTTATATATGGCTTTTTAGAAGCTTTTTAATTATTTCCCACCTCGAAATTATTATATGCCCACAATTAATATGGGTGCAAAATGTAGGGGTGTTCAAACTATATCTGTCCTGGCTAGCCTGTACTCATCCTGATCATGTCCGAACAAGTTTGTCCCAGCTTAAAAAAAAGGCAGGACAAAACTTTTGCAAAACAAGATGAAAATAGGGACAGGACGGGACTTGGGCTCACCTTTAGGATGTCCCATCTTGTCCCATTTTTTATTAGCATGTTATTATATTTTTTTTTTGAAATTTGCCCATTATTTTAGCTTAACAGGAAGGGAGATTCACAATTTTGGTCTTATTTTTTACTCAGATTCCTACTTTCCCTTCAATCTTCCATAGACCACAGCTCCCCGCCTCCACACCTCCGCACCTCTGCCCCCATAGTCCACACCTTCACCTTTACCTCCACGACCACACAATGCGACTATGAGACACTTGGTATTACTGCCTCGACCTAGATCTTTGCCTAGCTTTACTTTAAGTCGGATCTTTATCGTTGTCGTTCTCCTCAACCTAGAGCTAGTGCTGCCTCAAATCCATCATTCTCCTCATCGTTCTCCTCGTTTATCTACTGTCATTCTCCTCGACCTAGATTTAGTGCGTTTATTAAATTTTTAGTTCTAAATATAAAGTTTGAGAAATAAATAGATTATGTCTGAAATCTCTAAAAAAGGCCGTGCCCTGTATGTTGTTTGCTCAGTAAATCTAAACTTGTCTCTCCGCCATTTTTAGGATATTTAAAAAAGGTTGTGCCCTAGTTGATTTTTTTTCACATTTTCATGGCTCTTACTGGTACTTGGTTTGCTAACAATTAGGTTGTTCATTACCTAATTTTGTTTAAGAAAATTAGACTCATAAATAAATGTGCTCATCCAACATAACTCAAAAAAAGAGAGAGAAGGAAGTGCATTATTTTCTAATTGATTTGGAGCCGTAGCTTGTGTTCTAGATGAATCAAGTTGATGGGCATAAGGCATTTGACACATCGTTTATTAGTATATTATGCTGTTCTATGTTCTTAATCTTGATTTCCTTGGCTCTTTTATGAATTGTAATGGTTTATCTAGGAAAAATAAATAAAGAAATTTGTTCAGTTAGGACTTGGGATGCTACTGATCTACTGAACACTCTCTCCTGCATTTAAAATTAAAAACCACGTCTTAAAGGTAAAGCAGATCCATATCTTTATGCTTTTGGTGGGACTTGGTTCACTTTAATTTAATTGATAGTCTTTAAAAGCATTATTGATGCAATATAATATTTATTCTATTTTCAACAATATTTATTCTATTTATTCCGTGTGTCCAATATTATTGTCTAGTATAATATGATTTTCTGTTATTCCAACTAATCTTTGAGTGGCATTGCATGTCTGCATTTTGATTCAATTTCAGACACTATATAATCTTGGTTTCATTAGAGAGAAGTTTCAAGAAAGAAAAATGGCCAAGCAAATTCTTGTAGGGAAGATAGCATCATCACTGGTTGATCTCTGTGTTAAGAAATGGTTCAATAATGCATGACTTCTAAGAAATGTTTGTAGACCAATTAAAGCATGTAGAAGTGTCTACTAAAGTAAGATGGACTTATTAAACAAAATGTGAAAAGTCAAGTTATGATTGGGAATAGCAAGACTGAATTTGTTATTTTAATACGATTTTGCAGGGAAGAAATTTGAAGTGATCAAGAATATGGAAAGAATTCAAGTGCCGTTCAAATGGAAGAAATATGAGGTAATTTTTTCTCTCTCCAAATCTCCCATAAAATCAAGACATTGTTAAGAAATATTTTTGAAGAAAAAGATTTGTACTGAGTTGTGAACAAAAATTAATTTACATGGTTTAATTCTTCTATTTAGTCGTTACTTCTATGATCAACCATATTCATAATGATAATTTGCATTAAATTTTTTTGGGGTTCTAATTAATGTAATATATGTTTTTTTCTTATCAAGTAATAAGTTGAAAGATTGTAACAATTTTGTAGATGTGCATTTGGGTTGTCTCGATCCTGTCTCAACTCCTTTTGGGACGGGACAGCTTCCAAGACGGAACGAAACATGGAAAAAATTTTGAGTCCTAATCATTTTTAAGGATAGGCCACAGGACGCCTTCTTGTCCCATGACCACCCCTAATAAAATATTCAAATAAAATTTTCTTATTTCAACAAGATAATAAAAACTTTATAATTGTTAAACCAATTAAGATATTAGTTCAAAATTAATGGTCAAAATTATAGTTAAATCATGATAAAATTGATTATAAACAAATTATTTTATTAAATCAATCAAGACATTAATTTAATAATTTATCAATTCAATTGAAAAGGTTGTCCTAAATTTGCATGCTGTGTTTTTAATGAGATTCCAAACTTATGTCTTTAGTAAGTAAGACTAACATTCTTATCATTTAAAATGATTTCATTTACATGCTTGATTTGACATGTATTATGAAAAAGTAAAATAAAAATAATTTAATGATAAAAGTAATACCCATATGCGTAAAAAAAATAAGAGAGATAACAAATTATTAGTATAAGATACTCTATGCTTTTAATCAAAAGACGTAATAAACATAGATAAAAAAAAAAACGTTTTCAATCGAAAAATTGAACTAAAGAGATGACATTATCTATAATATATCAATAAACAGCGTGTTGTTGTTTTTTTTTTTTTGTCAAATGAAAAAAAATCTCCTACCTCCATATAATCATATATGTGTGTGTGTGAAGGAAATTTACATTAAAAATTTTTTATTAAATTTGTGAATTGTGTAATTTAATCTTAATCTTAATTTTACATTAAAATTTTATGCAGATGATTTTGACATTGATGGTGACAATATTAATATCAATAATGATATTAAATTTTTCAAGTTATATAGAAAAATTATGTATAACCTAGCCTTATTAAATTAAATTAAATGTAAGAATTAAATCACGTAATTAAATAATATAATTCGGTGTTTTTATGTTATGAAAGTTTGAACCAGGACAAGTATTCCACCCTGCCGTTGGTTCTTTGAGTTAGGGCTGCTATAAGTGCTAGTGCATCAATGAAATGCTATTAAAAAGGCCTCTTGGACTAATAACGTGGCTACTTGTTAATAATTGGAATATTAATTAAATATTGATGTCAATTATTTTTTCCTAATCTATCTAGCCCTTCCCAACCTACGTACAAGCATTGCTCATCAGCACATAACTCAACAGACAATGCATAACTACCCCCTCAATATTTATATATAAAATATTTTTAATCGAATTATATAAATTAATAAAAATTAATTATTAAATTAAATGTATAGTAATATTTTTATTTTATTTTTAATTATTATAACTAAAAAATGAATCTCTTTTTTAAAGTAAATTAACATAAGTACTTATAGTTTTTTAATTTAATAAGGATATAATGATTTATTTATTAAAAAAATATGTTAACAACTTCTTATATTTAAAATTTTTAAAAAAAATTTAAAAAAATTCTTATATATAAAGACAGGGAGTAATCTATAACCAACTTAATTAAAATTTTCATCCAATTTTTGAGCCTACTGGATATAGAACTCACAAGTCCCAACCATAACACCTCCGATTAAAGGAAAAGAAGATTCATGCCACTCGACCAAATGTTTAATTAGTATTAGTCATTCAATACACCAGTTCTGCAACTGAGTACCAGTAACATATGATAACGAATGAGGTGTCTAGTATTATAACATATAAGAAATCTCACATATAAATATTAAAAGATAGATTATAAATATATAAACTTAAAAAATATTTAATCAAATAATTTAAACTATTTTGATGGAGTATATTATCTTTAAGCATACTTATATATAAAAAATCTAATATAATATTATGAGCCATTTGATTGGGGACAAAAAAGAGAGAGACAAATTAAAAAATGAAAGATAAAAAACAAGAGATTAAAAAAAGAGGGAAGAAGAAAAAATTGAATAAATCAAAGCCTCTGAGAGAGATATTATGTTAAGCATATTTTTGTATGTGTGTGTGAGAGAGAGAGAGAAATAAAACATCCAAGACCTTTTTATGGGACCTCCATTGAATAGAGCAGGTAGTTCAAGCAGAGTGGGCTCATTCAGATTGAACTCAATTTTGGCCGGCTTATTTGGATCGAGTTTGAAGTATCATACTTTTTTTTAAAAAGCCCATATAGCAAAGCTCAGTCCTAAATTTTTTTGGGTGGGTTTGAGTTAACTCGTCGTGCTTAGCCAACACTATCAAATTTATATACATATAGAGCTGTAAATTTTAATGGTCAGATTTATTCGAGTCAAACTTATTCAGGTTGGGCTCAAAATATCATACTTTTTTTAAAAAAGGCTATTTAGCCAAGCTCGGCCTTGACTTTTTCTAGTGGGTTTGGGCTTACTCCAATTATCAACTCTACCATTGAGGGATGCCTTTGTTGCCTCTCCAATGAAGCATAAGCTTAATTTCGATCGTCCAAATTTAATATTTTTATTATTTATTTATTTTTTAAAATAAATATATAAAAATGGTAAAAAATAATAATATAATTATCAATATGGTAGTTCAGAGTTAATATGAATTGTTCAAATTTAATATTAAAAATTTAAATTAGCTTTTCATCTATATTCTGGATAGTGCATATATATTTTGAATAGAATAATAAACTTATTAAAAAAATTAATATTAAATTTAGACTGTTAAATTGATAAATATATTTATTAAAAATTTTTACAATTATATATTTTTTATTTTAAAAATATAAATATAAATATTAAATATAAATTAATTCTAAACAATTCAGATTAAATCTCTTCACACAAAAAGGGAGAGGATGGAGGGAAGCCGACACCCTTTTTGTGGAGACCAAACACGTGGACTGTGGAGTGCGGGATGAGGAAGACTGGTTTGAGACGTGGAAGGCGATAAAGGCATGAGGCGCGAGGGGGTTACGGAAGGGTCCGCCTCATGCCAGGACCCGTGATAAGCTCCATTAAGCTTTAGGCCACGTGGCTTACTACTATGGCAGAGGCGGCATCGTTTGTTCATTTAACATGTTCACCCCCAGGCCCAGGCCCAGGCCCAGGATCTACCCCTCCGATTATTGTTAGTGTTTGTGTTCATCAATTAAAAGTTAAAACACCATAATATCTAACTGAAATATTATTACATTCTCATGGATTAAATGGTTAAAGCTCTAGCCATTAGTATAACTCTCGAGCTTTATCTATTATAATATGAAATTAAAGTCTTACCAGAATACTCAATGTTTCGTTGAAGTTCTATGTAATAAGAACAAAATTAAGACTCCAAAAAAATTTTGAATTACTTATATTAGTAACTATAGATTTCATTATATATTGATGTTATTTACTTTTTTATTTACTGAGTTCTCATAGTCAAAAGTTTTAATGTAAATCTATGATAATATCAAAAGTTTTTTTTATTCCCCCCGGGGGCGTGTGTCATGAGAATTTTAACGATGACAGTGACTAGCATGAAATAATCAGATATCAGAGCTAGCTAGTCGTACGATACGAGTCTTCATAATACGTGTGTGGCTGACATGTTTTGAAGGAAGCAATAATGTGCGAGGTTATTATCAAAAAAAAACAAAAGAAAAGAATATACGAGGTTGCTGGTTGCTAAGGTAACCGTCACCTGCGGGGCGATTGACACGCCAAATGTGGCGGTCTCTTTCTTCTTCAACATTGTATTTCACTCGTAATTTTGATTTCTCTTCTCTAGCCCTGTCTTTTTCTAACACTATCAAGTTCGGGATGTCT
This sequence comes from Prosopis cineraria, assembly GCF_029017545.1. Classification (NCBI taxonomy): domain Eukaryota; kingdom Viridiplantae; phylum Streptophyta; class Magnoliopsida; order Fabales; family Fabaceae; genus Prosopis; species Prosopis cineraria. Next base: position 3,162,119 of record NW_026555339.1, on the reverse strand, counting down.
TTCAAGTGATCTGAGAGGTAATTGACATTCCCTGGACACAGATTTGAGATTGACAAGGACCGTACATCGAGTTCAAGCATTTGGCCTTAACCGAACCTGGTGAATGGAAAAGCGATTATGCTAATTACGGTTTTCAGACAATATAGATACAAATGTAGTTTTTTTTTAAAAAAATAAATATGCATGCGGTCTTTTCATTCCTGTAAGTAAAATTGTTATTGGAATATTCGATTTTTGATTTGTCCACTAGGTTATATATTTATTACTTATTAGTGGAATATTTATACTTTATAATTTAATTTTCTAATCACATACTTTTGAAGATGTTACCAAATACCAATGAACTCCTCATCAATTTTTTTTTTTGTGGGGCCAAGATGATGCCTCGCTCGGAGCGCATGTGGTACGATTTGCGAACCCACTTATGAGGTCAACGGTGTCATGATGCATATGTTCCAATCATCAATTCTTCTATGTTGACCAAATAAATAACAATAACATTTTAATTACTAATTACTTGATATTTAATACTTAATGTTAGCACCCAATCAAGCTAAGGAAAAAGTGGGCTAGTATAAGGAGCACCAGCGTTTGGCTTGCTTTCACACACTTAATTTTAATTCTATTTATATTGTATTCTGTTCTTCTCAAATTATATAATATTTTTAAATAAATTTTCTCGTCTCAAAATATAAAACATTTTGAATAAGTTAAGATTTCATTCAATGAACAAATTTTAATATTATGCTTTATTCCTCTATAATTAATTTTCATCCTTTTTTTAATATTTTAAATAATAAATATTTTTAAAAATTTATATTTTTATTTTAAAAAGATAATATTATTAAATGTATTTAATAAGGTATATTGATATGTGAGATTTTATCTAAAAATATCTTATAACTTGAGACAGAGTACTTCACTATTTTTTATGTGCATCTTTATCTTTATCTTTCTACCTTTACTAAATGCTATAAAAAATTATTAAAAATAATTCATTTTTTTCTTGTTAGGGGTATAGGTGAAAAATTATTAAATTTTTAAATAAGGTTAAGTAGGTTTAAGGATTCTCTTAATTCTAATAAAATATCCTGTAAGTGATTTATAAATAAAAATAGATGAAATATTTATTATTTTGGATCTTATTGATGATGACTAATATATTTCATTTGTGCGTATAGATTTCAATCGTTTTTTTATACTACCATCTTGTATTGATACCATGATCCCTGATCAGCCCAAATATAAAGGTTATTATTGAATCTAAATAGTAAATAGCAGTAAATATTAGCGCGCCTTTTTTCTTTTCCATCCAGTTTTAATTGACTTTGCTCAAAGAAATATTGGCTTTTTTTTTATTTGTTACCCGGCTGATCATAATATAGATAAATCTAAATTACGTTCTTGTGATTATTATAATCTAAAATACAGTCAATGTCCAGCGAAGCGGATAGGGTAACTAAATTGTAATAAGGATTAATTAAAAATTGAAAGAGACAGTAAAAGAAACACGAGGAAACTAGTATTTGAGAAGAATTCACCTAAAAATTGGCCAAGAGGTGAATTTATGATGAAAATGTCCTTTTAAATAATCATTATCGATTGTAATTTTTTTTGAGTTGTTCTTACTCTTTGTTAACAAAAAATAAAATCAGCTCATGTGCGCTCACGCGTGCGCACATATATACATAATTACATCTTTGATTAATGGATCAAACATAAAATTTGTGATGATCTCGAACACCTTTAGAATAATGAGGTAGTAAAGAGAAAACGTGAGGATGCCTTCGCAGACATGTGATTTTGCGTGAATCACGCTGATCAAAGTCTTCACATATTAATTATGTTCGTTCTGGCCGAACATTAAGTGCAGAATTAATTGTTAATTACATGAATATTCTTGTCTGTTCTTGCATGTTAAGGGAATATTTACTCTCTTTTTTGTCAGTCATTTCACACTATTCTTAAATGTTTAAACACTTAAATAGCAATTTAATTCTTAAAACTATAGGTAGATGAACATATGAGATTTGAACTCATTTTTATGCAATATTTTTTTTAACCTTTAAAAATAATACAATATAACCCATACAATCAAGGGTAGAGTTATAAATTTTTATTAAAGGAGGTCGAGATAATAAAATATATATAATAATTAAAAAAAGTTAAATACATATATATATCATCAATATAATATAAATATTTTAACATATATATTTATATTTAATTTTACACATGTATAACAATATATATACATCAAGTTTTGTTCATTGATTTTTTATGGTATAAAAATTACGAGTTATCATATCTATGATAAATATTTTAATAATTTAATTCTCAATATGAATTATCATTAAATTGGTAAAATTTTATCATTCTCATAAGCATTAAATAATTTAAATACATCATTAAAACTTAAAGTTTTGTTCAATATAATAAACTTACTTGCTTATTGAATTTACTTTTTAATTTTTTAATTGATAGTTGTAGTAAATAAATATATCAATGCATTAATAATGTTTAATTGTCATAAAATATTTATGTCAATGAGATCAAATTATATCAAAGTAAAAATTATTCATATAATAAAATTCAATTATAGCTTGATTGTTTTAACAAAAGTAATTTTTTTAAAAGAATATCTTTACCCAATCTCTTAACTAATTTGAATAAGATAATTTTTATAATAGATATCAAGTAAATAACATTCAATATATCTTAAATTTTTTTTTATAATGTTTAACAAAGTTTGTCAATAATAATTCTCATAATTTCTTTCATTAAATATAAAAATCTATCATTACTTTAAGAGCGTATATAGTATTATCTTATTAAAAATGAGTAAATTTTATAATAATTATATCTTCAAGTTATTGAAATAGTTACTCTATACACATGTAAAAGACTATATATAGAATTAAATTGAGAATTTCATTAAGTATTTTATAACTTCTATAACGTGCCAATTTAAGTAGCTGAAAATATATAACATTTATATTTTATTAAAAAGATTAAAAAATTAGGATGGTTTATGGCTCTTGTCAACCCCCTCTCTCCACCCCTGTATCTTGTTAATAAAATTAATTTTAACAAAAAAAATCTCAAAAACTATAAAAAGGTTATGAAGAAAATTTTTTGGATCATCTATAATTTTTTGGATTACTATTTATAATTTTTGAGGTTCTTTTTTTTTTAAATTTTCTATCAACCAACCATAAAAGTTAACTTGTATCAATAATAAGGATTACATTACATCAAAAAATAAGGCATAATATTGAATAAAAAATGAGTTTAAGTTTTTAAATATTCTTGCAACTATATTTAATTTAACTAGGAGCCAAATTTCCCTTTCACCCATCCTTAAAATGGGTTTGTACCAAATAGCAAATGCCATTTTCTCTTAATTAGCTTTGCATTTCGGCTTTGAATTGCATTATCTTCTGAGTCTTAATTCTCCGCACAGAACCGTCAGTCTGTCCTAATTATGTCTCAAATGCTGCCAGACAAATCTTGTTCAAACCTTACCCCATAATTTCTTAAAATCTTAAATTTTCGCCCAAAAAAATCATAATTTATTTCCCAAAGTAGAAAAGGAGAAATGATTTTTTAGTCAGCAGATACAAGAGTTTGGTACCAGGACTCGTTTATGAGGGCGGCTGCCAAATTGAATGAGAAAGTTCCTTAATGTTATCATGACACTTTTGAGATATTCATGAATTTACACTTCTCAACGCGCATCAAATAATTAACCACTTGTTGGCCTGGCGATCACCGTTTTTGACAAGCATGATTAAAAGTTCAGAGTTTAAATAATTAACGGAACCTGAAAAGGCACGTGCTTGCAGGAGAGGATTTATTGCGCCAGTGCATGTGTATGTCATCCGTTCAATTTGTTACTGGAATATATCTCGCCATGTGTTTGTCCATTGCTTTTCTTGTCATTTGATTGATTCTTTCTTTATATAATATATATATGTACATTGACTAATTAATTAATTAAACATATCATAGTAATAACAACGAAAATTGCAGTAATAGAATGTGAAGGTGAAAACTTCAATATTCTAGGATCTTCTTCGATCTTGTTTCGCAGAAAGAAGTGGGATTGTTCAGTAAAACATCACAGTTTCCAATATCTATGCTGTTGTCCCATCATGCTTAGTGTGAGACTCTGTTTTTATTTATAGGAACAAAAAATTATATCATATAATTTAAAAAATTAATTAATTATATTAATTATATCTAAAAATAGAAGAATTAAACAATATTATCCTTTATTAATTGTGTTTATTAAGTATTCATTAATTTTTTATGACCATGAATGATAAAATTATAAGAGTTAGTTTAAGAAGTTTACAATAAACACATATTAAAAATGTGATTTTAATTATATAAAAATAAATTAAAATTAATATTTTTTTCTATAAATAAAAATTAAAAATGGAGGGAGTACTATGACAGTCCTCCCTCTAATTTCACGAATTTAGTAATAAAACAAACTTAATATATTTGTATTATCAGTGTCTAAAGTGAAATGCAATAAATGTATGCCTATTAATTCTAACAGGATAATTTAATGGATGACATTTCTAGATAAAGCAAAAAACTTATTCCTTTGATCATATTTACAAGTACTTACAATATGCTTTATCAGAGTTTTTAAAAAATTATATTTAGTGCCCGACCATGTTTTAATATAATTATCTCTGATAGAACAATAATTGTGAAAAAATGAGAATTAATAATATCTTAAAACTCATTAATTTTGTATAAAAATTTAATAATTTTTTAATTTTACCCTTATTTTTTGCCACATTTTAATAGAAATTAAATGAAGAAACTTGTGATAAAAATTTAAGATGTAACTTATAAATAAGACACAAAAAAAAAAAAGATTCACTCCATCTTATAAACAACACCAAAAAAAATTACAGACTTAGCCGTATATATTTAATGTGTTTTCTTTCAATTAAATCAAGATATGTGGGTTTTTTTATATACTATTATACTATAACAAATTTTTTATTAATATTTTTAATAATGCTTTGAAATTTACTTATTTTAATCTAAGTGGACAAAATATATTAAATTTAAGTACCTAAATCTTCCCCTAGACCTTGACATATACTCTCTCTGATCCTATTTATAAATTATTCTTAATGTTTTGAAATTAAAAAAAATCTTAAATTTTATTAACTTTGTCTTAAAATTTAATAAGTTTTGACCTTTATTCCTAATAAATATTATTAAACCTCATTAGCAATGTTTTTATTCTAAGAATTTAATGAGGGCAAAAATGATAATGGGAGCATTAAAAATTAACAAATATCTTATAAATAGTATTGAGTTTTTCTTCTCTATATGCTCTAAAAATAGGAGGGAGTACAATTTTCACCATTCAATTAATTCTAAAGCTTTTTTTTGTTATATGTTATAATTTTATTTAAAAGTTCATAATAAATATACAAAAAGTGCACCTAATTTGCAAGCGAACCCTACGAATCTCAACAAATAATTTAAAAAAATAATTGAATATATCTAGGAAATACATTCCATGTAAATTCCTAGCAACCTTCGTCACAACTGACATAAACATTAACAAAATACAAAAAGCTGACTTGGCCTGGCTGGTCTTGTACATAGGAATTATTAGTATAAAAATCATAATAAGATGATAAAATTAATTAATAGTGCAGCACTAAAATAAAGGGGTATATACAGTTGACTTGAAACTCTGAAACTCACATTCAATGTGACTCATCACCACCCTCTGATCTGATCCCTGGCTAATTAATTTAAATATCTCCAGATTCTCAACCTCATTGTCAGAACTCAGAAACCATCTTTAATTCCGAGACTGCTCTTACGGTCTTACCTCTAACACGACTTCGATTTCCGATACCATCTAAGCCATTACCATCTTACATACGCACATACAAACACCCTCATCAGTCCCATTTCACAGAACTGCTGCATCCAGCGATATATCGAGCTTGGCCTTCCATGGCGGCAAATCACAACAGCAAGATGAAGACGACGATGATGTGTCAACGTCCTGATCACCACTTAACCAGGCAGCCATCGAGTCTCTCCAATTACGAAGGCTACCATGGAGACGAAACCGCTTCAGTTCCATTCACGTGGGAATGGCAGCCAGGTACTCCTAAGCATCAATTCCGTGAAACCACTCTTCCTCCTCTCACTCCTCCTCCATCTTACTACTCTCATGCTTCTTCTTCTACTCCGAAATCCTTTGTTAAAGCTCGTAAGAGCAAGAATTTTCCTCCTCCTCCCTCTAAGTCCAATCTTTTGCAATCTATATTCCCCAAGCGTGCCGCAAGGAAAGCACGGGCTGCTGATGCTCCTCCGCTGCCGCCGTCGCCACCTGCTAATTCATCTCCGTCGCTGTCGTTTTCTTCTTCCTCCACGTCTTCGTCGTCGTCGTATCAATCGTGGCAGAGATCGCGCTCGGTGCCGTCTACGCCGATGAGGTATCCGGGAAAGGAGAAGGAGGACGAAGAAGATCTGTTTGATGCGCCTGTTTCGGGGGGTATGTGTTTCGGTAATGCGGGCTTTAGAGGGTTCTATTCCTCCATGATCAAGAAGGTGATGCTCGGAGATTTTCTGTAAAATCTCGTTAACAGTGTTTGTGAGAGCTGCTTGTACTGAGAAAGAACACCGTGTGTCAGCCAGTGGTGTAAAACGATAAAAGCATAGTATATGCATAAATTTTAAAGGATTTTTAAGACCTTACCCCGTTAATTTGCATGTCATTTCCTTTGTTTTCGTCAAAATCAATAAATATAATATATAAACATTAAAATAAGTCACACTTTTTTCTTGTATTATTGTATCGACTAGATTTAGTTTGCGAGTATTAATTTCATTTTTGGCCTTTGGACGTTATAAAGAAGAAGAAGAAGAAAATCAGTGAAAATAAATCAGTTCAGGTATTTAACATTGATTTTCGTTATTCGACAAATTTACCAACCTAGATGTCATGTAGTTTGAACTTTGAAATAAGTTATACAGTTTATAGCTAATGAATAATGTTGAATTGTAAACATATCTTTTTTAGTTAAAAAAACAAAAACAAATACGAAGAATTATGTGTATTATATTTGTCTATTGATCTCGAAGGTGATTTCTTCAATATATCGACTGGGAGGTAAATTTTAGTAATTTAACTATTATATCAAATCTTACCTTAATAATGAGAGATGGACTTAGAAGGGGTGAAAATCCTCAAAAAGTAAAGAAGATATCTTTTAAATTCTATTACTTAATATTTTGAAAAACTTAAAATACTATCACTTCTCGTTATTTGAGCCCTACTAAGCAGAATATTTATTATACCAACAACAATTTTATGAATATCTTAAAAATATTTTTAACATATTTATTTAATATAATTGCATATGTTCGAAATTACTTTGTTGGAATATGAGATTATTAATTTCAGGTGGAGCAAAGGATATATACAACCTAAACTTCAATGCATTAATTCATTTGTGCTAAAAAAAAAAATTATCAGTTCATCTTCATGAAGAAAGAATTGTCACGGCACCGTTGGACAAGATATAAAAAGAAAAAGCATTGTATATAGATGGTATTATAAGTTTATTAATGTGATCACTTGAGAATTTCTATAGTTTCACTAGAAATAATAATAATGCAATTAATATATTAATTGTTTTAAGAATAGATGTTTTACTCATATGTGAAGTCATTAACTGCAAGCTCGGATGGAGTCAACTTCCGCTACGTTAATTCTTTTTTCCCCCTTTTCTAATTGACATATCAAATGGTTGGTTAGCTTTTTTAGCGGCAGTTTCTTCTCAATTATTTTCCCGCCTCTTGTGTGAGAATTTTCTTCCCCCGTAATAGTGTGCAGGCAATTCTGAGAAGTATAGATTTTTGGGCGGCTGGAGTCAGGAAAGTAAAGCTACAAATTGAAGTGCAGCGAAACGGGAGGGAAACTGTGAAAGTCATGAAAAGGGGCTCTACCTCAAGAGCAGTGCTACTCTTTTTGACACGTCCTTGATGACGAAGGGGTTCGTGGCATGCATATGCAAGTATGCAACATTATGATGGGGAATATATGTGTATATATATTTGGCCAGCTATATATGTATGGTCTAGTTAATCTTCTGATATCCTTAATTTTTGTTATTGCGCTGTTCTATGATACGGGTTTTTTGTGTGTGTGTGTGTGTGTTTTTTTTTTTTTGCGGTCATATGTGTGGATGCGTGTTTTCCGAGTTCAAATTTTGTTCTAGATAATCCAAATCTAAAGTATTATTTTATAGTATTTATTATCATAAAAACTAAAAAAATTATCATCAATTTGGTCTGGATTTAATTTTTAATATTCAATTTAAAAATTAAAAATTTTATAATTTTTATATAATGAATATCTAGATATACTCTGCATAATTTAAATTTAATATTTTTAACTTATAATTTTTTTAAAAAATGCTAGTTTTAAGTATATTTTATTTTTTTGATATTATATTTATCAAAATTAAGATTATAAAAATTATAAAAAATTTAATACTCCTTCCATTCAGAAATATAAGATATTTTTAATTTTTTGAGGTATAATCATCACTTTTTTTAAAAAAAGCCCCTGTTGATAATAAATTTATATTAATTGTAGTGTATTTGATAGAGGTAAATATAAAAAGATATGATTAGTTTGAAAGTAAATAACTATTTTATAAGAGATAAAATTTAATTAAAAATGCGTTAATTTTTAAATGAATAGAGTATTAAACTAGAATCTACAAATTAAATTTAGATAAGAATAAGAATAAAAAAATATATTATTTTTATAGTTTTATTTTAATAAATATAAAATAATATTTTATATTTGTACTATCTAAGTAAAAACGTAACTGATCCAAATCTTGTCACATTAATGCGCACCACACTGAAGTTGAGTCGGTGTTTTCTTGGACCTTGCAAGGCCCCCGGCTAAGAAAGTCAACGTCTCAAATAAGTGGTGAAATATTGACTCCGAGAAGCGAGAAGGAGAGTTGTGGCCAGTATAAAGTATAAACTTTTAGGGCTTGGATGCCTGTTTTGTGTGTGTATTTTGTCTGAAACGTAATATAAGTTATTTTTAGAAGCTTTATTTTTGATAGTAGCGAGTAAAATTACAGCCTGAATCACACTTAGTGACATTATCCTTAACAGTTATTCTAACACATTGGTTAATTACATGACAATTCTTAAGATTAAATAGTCTCTTCTTATAAATTGAATGAAGACATAGAACAATGGAAATTCACGTAATAAATTTAGGCAACGGCACATAGAAATAATATAATAAAAGAAGAGAAAAAGTCTGAAAGCTCAAAGATTGGTCCAAAACTTGTGACAAGCACTGCCTAGGCAAAGATCTCAAAACATTGGATAATAAAACAAACTCAATCATGATTACAATGTTGTTATAAAAAATAATGAGATTAAATAAATAAATTTGAGCATGGGTTATAGTAACCAATATTATTAAATTATAATGACTCCTTTTAAAATATTGATAACTATTTTATAATATCAAACATTTACTTGATTCAAAATATAAGTAATGGGTGGTGCACAGTCAGCAAAATGTACAGGCATCAATGAAGCAGTTGATATGATTGCAAAGATGGCTTTGTCTTGTGTCGTTGGATTTCATTCTTTGTTCTCCCCTTCTCCTGGTTTAGATATAATTTTGGTACAGGACGTTATTCCTATTGTTTAGTTTCTGTTCTCTTCAACATTATTAAAAAATAGGATATTTGATAGATGTTATATATATTTTTTCAATTACATTTTAAATTTATTGAATAATTAATGGAAACATTTTAAATAAGTCAAATGTTATATTTATTATTTAAGGGCACAAGTAAAAGATCTCCAATTTTTTTTACAAAATAAAAATTTAACCAATTTTTTGTAAAAATGTAAATTAACTAATAGTGACTTATATTGTGGTCAGGAGAGTATATTATAGGGATAATTTTAGTTAAGCACTAGAGAAGAGAAATATTTATTAGCAAGTTTTGAAAAAATATGAAAATTCTTTGCAAGTTTTTTAGATTTAATTGAAATAAAGTTAATGGCTGAAAAAGCCAAAATGTCCTCTTGCACAAGGAAAAAAAATTATTGACAACTGATATTGATAGTGATAAATTAACAAGTAAAGTTAGAGAGTTAACGATCAATAATTCTACATTTTGAACAAAAGGATTGAACTAATGCGATTATTGACAAGTGAATTTATATAATTTATAATTGATATTGGTAAGTTAACAAGTAAAAGTTAAATAATTAATAATTATTGATTCTACATTTTTGACAAAAAATTGAACTAATATGATTACTGACAGGTGAAGTTAAGTAATCTATAATTTATATTGATAAATTAATAAGTAAAGTAAGAATATTAACAATAAATAATAATGTTTTTCTATCTAATTGAGTGAACAAATCTTATAAAAGATTCACAAATTAAGTTAAATAGTTAACAAATTATGATGATAAATTAACAAGTAAAATTATAAAATTAATAAATAATGTTATTAAGATTATGGAGTCATAGAGTTAACTAATTAACTATTTAACAAGCACTAATAAGAAATTAACAAATACAAGTAAATAATTAATAAGTAAAGTTAAATAGTAATCAAGAAATGTACTTAATTTTAGGGAGTTCCTGAATGAACTTGCCACATTTATTGCTACAACATCATTTCAAAATTTTTATAACTAAGATAAAGTAAACAATATGTGATGTAATATGACTAACTTGTATTGTTTACAAGCTTAAAAAAAAGTTTTTATTCGTTAATTTTGCACAATGACATTTCGGCTTTTTTACCTATCAATTTTTTTTTTTTTCATTTCAGTCCAAAAGACTTTTAGAGAATTTTCAAATTTTTTTAAAAACCCATTGGTGATCGATAGTTGAAATTCTCCTTGTACTGTACTTTGAAAGACTCTGACTTTCTAAAGGGATCCATCATTCAGATCCGATTTAAGCAATTTAGCAATAACAAATACATACTCATAAAAGGAAGATGACAAGTTAGTAACAGCATAAGTATAATACAACTACGTGAAGAATATATGCAAGACACTCCAGTATGAGCAACATACTTGAAGGTGAAGGAATAATTTCCTTAATTTGAACACAGGTTGGCTTGCAAAACATCAAATTTTGCAGATCACAACATCCAAGGAAGACGCCTTTCAGTTTTCACCGTCTGCCTAGTCCCAACAAATGTAGCTTTGACCCGAAAGTATTTAAATTTCCTTACATGAATATTTTCTCTGATCTTATTTGTACTTATAACATGTTTTATTAAAATTAAAAAAATTAAATTTTATTAACTTTGCTTTAAAATTTATTAAGTTTTCACTCATACCCTGATAAAGACAATTTTTTTAATAATTTTCCTTAACATTTAATAAAAGTAAAAAGGTAAAGATGTATATAGTAAATAGTCAAATAAATATCCTATAAGCAAGATCAAAATCAATCTTCTTTCTCTATCCAATATAAGAGCGCAGAGGAGTATGTCAATAATCTAAACATATGAAGCAAGAATACATTAATTTACAACCCCCACTAAAAAAAAAAAAAAAACCATCCTTTATCTTACACAACCATCATATCAGTTCAGCGTATTTGTTGTGCTTAGGGGGGAGGTTAAATCTTTTTTATTGCACACAGGTACCTTTTCACTGAAAATAATTTTATTCAAAATAAACACTGAATGTAAATTTAAGTTTTGATTTGTCACTGTGAGGGACTAGACTCTGAAATTAAATTCCTTAACCATCAATTTACTAAATGATGCTATTGCCTTTGTCTGTCGAGGATCCACCACTGTCAACGTTTCATAAACAAGATTCTGAGCGTATAGAAGATTCTCCATGTTGATTTGCTCAAGTTATCTATTAGAAAAAATTGCAAGATCGGAATCAAATTTTTACCATTCGTTTCTTCAACAGCTTGAACTTTTATGAGAAGTGTGTCCTTGTGTATGTATAGGCAAAACGACTGGGTTAATTTTAAATTTCTTTTTAGTATCTTTTCATTTAACAAGGGTGGATTACAGTGACAGAGCTATAAGCCATAATATTAAAAGAAATTCCTCTGGCAATCATTTCCGAATACGTTGTCTCAATTTCGATTTTGAAGATCCATGGAAAGCAGAACCAGCACAGGGTGCCACGTATTTATGTCATCCGAGAGCTCAGAGGATGCCGCGCGTCAAAGAATCAGAAGGTTCAATAAACAAAGCGCCGAAAGCCATACACTGTACAGAGCATGATGATTCAACTTCGAAAATATTGATCATAAATTAATACTCCTAATTCAACTTCAGTTTTTGTTATGTTTGGATCCACTTCCATTATCTGTGTTCTGAATGAGCATTTATTTATGAACACTACTGTATTTTAAATCAGGCATGGAATAGTTTGTTAAAAAAAAAAAAAAAGCAGGCATGGAATAATTTTTTTTTTTAAATCAGAAACCCATAATAGATTAGAAACCCGTTTATTTAACCTTCAAAAAAGTTATACAGAATTAACAAAAAATGTTCTTTCATATCAATGTAGTATAGAACATCTGTAACGAAAAACTTAGTATATAAAATTTACCAAAAAAAAAATATTGAGTGAAATAATCTCCTCCTTTCATAAGCCGTTGGAAGTTCACAACCATTCAACATGGCTGAGTTTTTCTTGCACTGTTTCTCAATTATAAGCTGTTTCCCCAACCGATCGAGAAATAGCCAAAGTCCAAAGAATATTGTTGAGAAGAGCAATCCTCTGATCTTATTGGCCTCTCATACATCGCTTCCACTTGAAAATTTCCAAGTGACAAATACAAGCCAACCAATGACGAAGCGTCATATAGCAGCAATAAATCTCTATACACAACATTACAAGAAAACCCAGTCCTTCGAGAGTCTGACATTGTTTTCCAAAAGTCAATTCCCACATGCCAACATGACTGACACGTGTGCAAGTTATTGACAATCTAATCTCGCCATATGCAACCTCATCATTTTTCTTCTATGGTTTCTGTGATTATATGTTATAATATATAGAGCTATCTTCTGTTTATTATATAACTATAATATTGACCAACTATTCCTATTTTCCTTGCCTTTTAAGCACTTCTTTCCCTGTTCTGAGAAAATACTTCCACACCCGTTTGAGTCTGTGCCTCAGAAAGTCCTTCCTCCTTACATCCCCACCACTCAGATCAAGACAATCAAGAGGCATGCTTGGATGTCCAGAAACAGGTAAATACTGCCAAATAAAGATTTCCCCCCTCGTTTTCTTTTCCTTTTTTAGGAGAGAACCAAGTTAATCAAACCCAAAGTTGAGAAATCATAGATTTTTCGATTTCTTTTCAGATGCCAACTGGACAGGGTAATAGTTTGTCTCTAAAGACTCGGATTTTATCTGTGATTATTGTTGAGCTGACCGTTCATCTTTTTGTTGATTCAAAGAAAGAGCAGAAGAGATAGCGAAGAGCACAGCCGAGGCGGCAGAAGCGTCTTGCCAAATGGGAAGGAGGAACTTCTATGGACCAGCAGCTTCAGGAACCTTAAACACGGTCACTCCTTGCGCTGCATGTAAGCTTCTGAGAAGAAGATGTGCTGAAGAATGCCCCTTCTCTCCTTACTTTTCACCCCATGAACCTCAGAAGTTCGCTGCTGTTCATAAAGTGTTTGGTGCAAGCAATGTCTCCAAGATGCTAATGGTTCATTCTTCCTATCAATTACCAAGTCTATATGTGTGTGTTGTTTTCTTTGGGGAACATTCGAAGTTGCAATTTCTTCTCAAGTTTGTGGTTTTATCATATGTAGGAGGTGCCTGAGAGCCAAAGAGCAGATGCTGCAAACAGTCTGGTTTATGAAGCTAACCTGAGGCTGAGGGACCCAGTTTATGGATGCATGGGTGCAATATCAGCTTTGCAGCAACAAGTTCAATCATTACAAGCAGAGCTAAATGCTTTAAGATCTGAGATTCTGAGGTACAAGTATAGAGAAGCTGCTAGCCAGATCATTTCTTCTCATGGGGCTTTGGTTTCTTCCATGGAGGAACCTATTTCTGCAGAATCACAACAAGGTCTTGCTCAGTCTCAACCTCAACCTCAACCTCCCCAAAAACCATCATCTTTACCTTCTGCTTCTGTTGTTCTTTCAACCTTGTCTTCATCTTCCAGTTCTTCTGTATACACACCCCCTAAGAGCACAATCAGCCATGGATCTATTTCCAGCGAAAATGTCCCTTACTTCGTTTAATCCTTTACTATTGATCAATTCCTGTCGGACTTATATTGGCCAGGGTTTTGTTTTCTATTCTTCTCATCATCTTTTGGTGTGGTTCACAGGCTTCAGGTTTTTCTCTTTTGCTTAAGGTTTTGCACAAGCACTATGATTTTCATTTCATGAATAATACATTCTCATCACTGTAGGCACAGATACGATGTATTTAGTTCCCTGGGATCAATATCAATTGATTACTTACTTTCTAAAGATATAGCTCTTGAATGGAGAAAACAGAAAAAAGTCAACTGGCCGGTATAGCCTTGGTAATGGTAAAAGTTGAAGATTTCTACAATGAATGCCTTGCTAAGTAAACACGATTTTATTATAGAATTGTTTGAATCCGATCGAAGATCACATGAATGAAGAGTGTCTAGTATTGAACAAATTGAGCATTGCACGTGGGGTGGGGGATAGAGTGATACATGTCTACGTTAATATTTGACTGCAGAGAAAGCTTTAACGTAGGAGTCTGTGCCATCTAAAGATTTTTGAATTGGAAGAGCTTGGAGGATGAAGAGACAAAAGGTAAGTTGGGAGCTAGCTAAAATCTTCCTGTTCACATGTGAAGTTGAAAATTTACATGTGTAGATCTAACTTGTTCCGAACTCTTTAGCCTAAGATGTGGAAGACTCAGATCTTCTCCTCATTGGCGCTCGTCTCAGTATTGATGGGAAAACTGAAAGCTAGAGTGTGCGTATCGTGTGATGTATGTACGGATCATATACCTGTGAATGAGTTTATTGTACGTACAAGATTGATTTAAAAGATTTGCTCAGTTAAATGTGTGTGTGTATTATTTATGCCTATATATGACGTATTAGGTGCTTTTTACTTGAAAAAAATAACTTAATTGAGCATATTGCCATTGGAGTATAGGCTTTGATGAGAGAATATAATGTGGGTGAAATTTGGAGGCATTCTTTTCCAGAAATTTTCTTTTAATAAATAATGCCTCCAATATATTAATCAATTATAACTGTTGGAATGTTGAAACTAAATTTTATTTGTTGGACCCATTTGGGATAATTCTCTCAAAGACATTTTTATATTTTCTTAAATTCAAACTCAAGACCTCATAATTAAGCATTTAGAGTCCATTTTACTGATACCAACACCTGTTGGTAAATAAAACCTATTTTTATTCAGTGTTGCATTTTATTTAACAAAAGTCCTTTCAGGATAAAGTAAATTCGAAGCAAACAGAGATTTGCAATAATCTCAAATGGCTTTCTTACGTAGAGAACAAAATCTGGTGTAGTTCCATCCAAAGAAATTAGGTAAGTTTGATCATGTTTTGTTGTTATTAGCAATGAAAGGTACAGTGCTTCAAATTATAATTAAAAAATAATTATCGAACGAGGAGCTTCGAGATCTAGTGGCCAAAAGAGACAAGCACCTCTTGCACGATTTAGGACTTTTGATTAACAAAATTATATTCAAATACTCCCTAACTCAATTTGGTATGAGTAGTGTAGAAACTTTCATACATAAACTGAGTGGTAGAGTTATAGCTTCTAAATTAGAAAAGGATAATTCATATATATAATAATATTTATGATTTTCAATTTTAATATGTTCCAACAATAATATATATAGAATAAAAATAAAAATTCAATTATGAAATTAAAAAAGATTAATGCAAATTCAGCATCTAGGTTACATAAACCAAATTCTAAAAACTTGCGTGCTTAATATTTTGAGAGTGAATTCATCAATTGGTCTAAACGTGCGTGTTACCAAGTTATAGGACATGATTTTGACTTTTTGTTGAGGAGCATGACATATGAAAGAAATACAAACAGGGAAAAAAATAAGAATAAAAAAAAATATTTCCTTGAATTGTGAAGTCGTTGAATGAATCCAAGTGATTAAAGGAGACGCCACTGAAGTCCAGATTTTTTAGCCACGAAATATGATTTCATTAAGCATTCGATTCCTTGGCGTGTGAAACTCAACCAGCTAGTTTACAAGAATCGGTCCATCAATTTAAATAACATATCACACTTCTCTAATACAACAGAGCCTCGCCAAAAACTCACAAATTGGCAATATAATATTCATATCTACAAACACACAATTTTTCCCCTCTATTCTTGCTTCCATTACTGCCTTTATTTTATTTTCTAGACAGAAGTTTGCGCGTATGAAGCAGTTTATGACTCATCCAATATCGTTTGGAATATTCGCATCTTGGGCTCTTACATGCATGTGACACACACACACTACAAGCAGTATGATCTGCCCGCAATAAAATTAACTTTCCCAAGATACTGAATGTATTGATAGATATCTCTCAACTAAATTACTACATGTATAAAGATATTTGAACTCTCAACCACTTACTTAATTAACAAGTGTCTTTACCACTTGCACTAGTTAAAATTGTCAATAAGGATCGAGTCTACATGATGGGTTATCCTTTTAGGCTCTGTACAGGCTTGAAAGAATAAGAGATTTTGGTATAAAAGAATTTTTAAACAGTGTCTTTATAAATCCTGCAAAAATGGGCTCAAGTTTGAACTAGCTCTTAAACCAATAGGATTTTTTTCAAAAACTTTATTTGTATAATTTATTTAAAGTTTTACATTAATATATGGGGATAACATGATTTGTTAAAATTTTTTTATAGGTAACAAATATGAAGTTAGTGAGATTGTTGAAATAATATTACCTCCTCCAAGTAGACCTCTTTTTGAATGGTCTAATGTTTTAATTTTTTTTAATGAAAATTGATGATAATGAGGACAAAAAATATTTACATGTTAGATGTTTGATTAAAGTACTTTGTAATTTACATATGTATTGTTATAATTATAAATTTTAATTTTTAAAAATCTTAAAAAAAAGGTATATGGGATGGGCCTGACCAGCCTTATTCACAGCTTTAAAGCCAACTTTAATTAATACATGCCTATGACATTTGTTCATGTCTCTATTGGTAGGGTAAATTAAATAGGGTTAGCATATATGTTTGCCTCGAAAGTATCATCGAATGAGCAATTTGCACTCTAAAATAAATTGTGAAGCAATATGGTATATAATTTTTTTAAAAAAATAATACAATATTGTTCAATTTTAATAGAGACCTAATTCTGACTATTTTTTATTTTATAATAACAAAACTAATTACAGATAATACATTTAAAGAAAGATGAACAAATGAAATAAAAACATGCAAAAGGTTAAATCTTACTCCCACTATTCTTATTATAACTAACATCTAATCCCTATAATGTTGCTCCTTAATATAGACCAAGCTTTTGGTCTATATAATGGCACAAGATTATGTACCACTTATGTTAGAAGAAATGTCATAGAAGCCATCACTTTAAATGGTTCGAAGGAAAATGAAAAAATGTTGATTCATCAAATGGATATGAATCCTTTGTAAAGTATATGGTCCTTTCGTATGTAAAAAAGGCAATTATCTATTATTGTTTCACTTGCAATGACAACCAATAAGAGTCAAGAGCAATCGTTGCAAAATGTTGGGTTGTATATATTGAAGCTGTCTTCACATATGGCTAATTATATATAACACTATCAAGAGTTAAGGGCAAGGAAGGATTGAAGATTCTTATGTCCCATGGGACATTTACCACAACAAATGTTGTTTATAGAAAGATTTTTAAAAATTTGGTGTAATATGTGTTTGTTTTAAACCCAAGCATATTTCATTTTCTATGTAATTTGATCAATGCAATTCTTATAAGACATGACAATTAGAGTTACGATTTCAATATACATTAAAATGATAATTTTTTTCATTTTTTTTGTATTCGTTTAAGGATAATTTAGATTAAACATTTTTTTGGTTGAATAAGATTAAATTAGTATAATATAATGCTCCTCGTGCAACACATAGGGAGTAAAGGCTAGTTTGTTTAAAAATAGAATACATTTTCAATTCTAATTTTACCTCTACTTAAGTAATTTTTTTTAAATTTGTATTATATTCTCTATCATAGCTAATAAGTTTAAATATGAATAATATTAAAAAATAATTAATATTTAATTAAGTGCTTTAAATTAAGAATAAAAATGTTTTTAGAAGGCATCCTATAATAAAAACTGTTGAATATATATATATATATATATAATAACTCTGCGTTACATTATAATATTTCTGCAAGATGACGTGACTAAATCATGGAAGTTGGTTAGGATAGGCAACTAAATGAAAATAAAATTATTCGGCAAAAAAATGAGAATAAAATTAGATAATTATTAATTAACAATGCATAAAATATCAAAGACCAGCATAGTAGCATTTATGTGGGGGTGGGGTTGACGAGTTCTAACATTGGTAGAGAAATATAATTTAATTAAGAGGTAGTGGAGATTCCCATGATATACATTAAATGTCAGTTTTTGGATCTGAGTTTAATCGAATAGAGAATCGTTTTGTTTCCTTTAAGATTCATTTATTAATTAAAGATCTCACATGGACTTTTGCTAATTAACAATAAGAGAGTTGTGATCCACTAGACTGGTTTACATCTGATTTCATTTTCCTTCACAACCACGTGGACAGCTCAGTGCTTAAACTCTATTAACGAGCCCTCACATGGAATCATTAAGTCAAGTATTAACTATTATATATATATATATACATCTCAATTGGATTAAATACATGCCTTATTATATTTTTGAAGAAACTAGCCATCCTAAATGCTTGTGTTAATGAAGTGCTATCATTGAATGATTTAAAATTTTCATCAATTTTCTCCTTAATACAAGTTATGTTGCTTGCTGACTTAATGTACTATTTAATTCTTTTAATTAATATTCTATAATAGTAATAAATATATTAACATGGTAGTGATGATCGATTGTCACAAAATTTTTATGTCAATAAAATTAATTATATTAAAGTAAAAGTAATTCATATTATAAATTTCAATAATTTAATTATTATAAAAAAGTAATATTTTTCTAAAAGAATATCTTAATCATTGAGCTGTTAGTTTAAGATTAAAAAACAAATTATTTTTAGATAGCTTAGATATTTTATAAAAAATTTATTTTGTAAAGATTCTGTAAAAAATAGATATTATTTTATGCTTAATTATATAATAAAAAAGTAATTATTAGTTATTTATTTTAAAATTTTATGATATATTTTATAATTTTTTATTTAATTATTTTAAAATTTATGACATCTTTGCAAATTTTAATTTTTTAAAATATTATCTCTTATCTATCATATTAAATTATTTTTAAAAGTTATTCAAAATAATCAAAAATATACTTTTCTATATTTTGATTATTTTCAAAATTTTAAACAAACGTTATAAAAAACTCACAAAACAGATTTTAAAAAAATAATTGATTTTTTATAAAATAATTTGAAACAAACTAGCTCATGTAATCTCTTAACTTTTAAATACAAAATTTTATGATAGATATCAAGCATATAATATTTAATATATTTTAAAATTTTTGTTGTAATATTTGACAAAATTTGTTGTTAATAATTTTCATAATTTTTTCATCAAATGTAAAATATATCTATGATAGTTATATCCTATATCTTCAAAAACTAAAGTAGCCGCACTATGTAAGTGTAAAAGATTATATATAGAATTAAAACAAAAACTCCCTATAATGTATTCAAACTTATATAATGTGCAGACTTGGTAGTTAAAAATATGTAATTCCTACAATTTACTAAAAAAAATTAAAAAGTCCGAGAGTCATGGCTCAATTCTTCATAGTTGACTTTTTTTTTTTATGTTTGATTTAAGGGGAGGGGAGAAAAGAGATTTAAATGGAGGAGAGAGGAGGAAAGGAGAGGGAGCTCCCAATTTTTTCTTGTGGAGTTTTGGAAGAGAGGGGAAGAAAAAATTTAAAAAATAATTTTTTTTTCCTCCCTCCATATTCTCAACATTCCCTTGTTTTGTAAAGGAGGAGGGGAGAAATATTTTTAATGAAATTTACTTCCGTTCTCTTCTTTCTTTTCCTCCAACCAAATAGGTTAGAGGAGAGTAGAAGAGGGACTACTATAAGAATGGACCGTTAAATTAAATTTGGTTCTTTAAATTTAATAATTTTTAAAAATATAAATTTAATTTAAATAATTTAAATTTATAGTGAAGAGATAATAGAGAGAATCCTCTTCTATTGTAATTATTATATGAATGTGTTAAAAGATAAGTTCTCTATTGCCCATATGAAATAAGAGGTCTTAACATTTTTTGTGAAAATATTTTTGACAAAAATTCAAAAATATTTATTTAAAAGAGTTATTATTTTCTAGAAAAGCCTTCGTGTACCTTACTTTAAATTTATATTCAAATAGTAAATTTATTTTCCTTAATTACCTTGGCAGAAAAACGTTACTCCCCTTTTAACTTTTAATTATCACATTTTAATATGCTGATCAACTTAGTTGCAGCATCCATTCTTAATGTTTTATTAGTATATTCAAAAGGTGGCATTGTCACTCATTTACTACCTATTATTCATTTTAATGATTGAACAAATATGCTTGTGTTGAATTTCAAAATTTCAAACGGTGGCTTTATCCATATATTATTTCTTTTGATGATTATAAACAGAATTGCTCTGAAGTCCAGAATCGTGCTTCATAAATTATATATTTTATTATGTTGAAATGGTAGAATGATATTTTATTAAAACGGTGGAGTGATGATGATCTGTTTACTTAGTAATGGTGCCTTCAACAGCATTGTGAAGCTTATGCCCATAAATAGCTGCGCGCGCATGAGTGTGAGACCATGGTTGAGCCTTTGAATTCTTGAGCAACTCTCTTCCTCTCTTGTGTTTTGTTTCATGAGTTTAATTTTTCCTTTAAACTATTTTACTGTTATCTCACCTTGTTTATTTTAATAGAAGGATTCCACTTAATTCCAAAAAGCTCCAACAACTGTACTGAAATTGCTCTTAAAGATAATATTTATAAATGTCCCAAGAGAGGAATGAATTGAGCTAATTAAAAAATTGAAAAGATTTGTAGTAATAATTAGAGTAATGAAAGAACGAAATCACCAATCACAAAAATTAGAAGAGCATAGCTTGACATAAGTGATTTATTCTGGTTTGACTCTTATCACTTGAGTTTACGTCTAATCCTCAAGAATTTTCTAAGATTTTCAATTATATTACCAACATTAATTCGGGCTCTTAGTTGCCTTAGTATATTAATAAACTTCACAATAAGTCTAAAACTCTCCCTCTTACAAAGGTGATGATAAATCCTCTTAAACTCCTCGAGTTTAACTTTCTTTGTTTTGAAGATGTAGAAATAAAGATAGACAGAGTAAGTTCAATAATGAACTACTATTGCTTTTAAACTTTCTCTAAGTAGATATATGACTAATGAAGCTCTCAAACAATATGATACACAGAAGGTAGGTTAACTTTAGTACTCAAGTAATCACAGAATTTTCTCGATGGCTCGCGTTGTTTCTTGTTCTTATTTCAGGTTTCATAAATGAGTCTATTTATAGTTGAGGATCATATATGATTCGTTAGACTCATAAACTTTTCCGTTAAAGGTTGCTTGTAATTCAATTCCTTCTTTTTTTTTGCATTTTCTTTGGATATTTGAGTTTAACTGAGGTTCTCCGGTGGATGAGGCAATGGAACAATACTTGATGGTAGATACTTCCTGTTTTGTACAGTATCGACTAAAACATTAAATACTTTTGATAAAAGTGGATAAAGCTTATACATTTTGATATAACACAAGGCAAACTCAGTGAATAAAGTAAAGACAAGCAAATTGAATAACTTCAAGAAAATAATTGTGTCTAAATAACATTCAGAAAAAATTTACAGTGAACACAATTGATTCTAGATGAAAAAAAAGATTGAAAGATGAGCTTTGATGAAATTCAGAATTGACACAAAAAATAGAGCATGAAAAGGCAAGGTTGTATTGGTGTTATAGTGTCCGAGCACTAGTGTTACTATGATGAATAGGCTTTGATTGAAGAGTTTAGCACAAGTGTTGTTATGATATTATCGATGTAGTCTATCATCTAAAAGATGAAGATTTTTGACAATTTTTAGATAATAAAGATATTTTTGAAAAGATAACTTAACACCAGTATTAAAGGAAAATAAAGCCAAAGCTCTATGATCAAATAAAAGTCCTCATAACAAAAAAGAGGAGACAGTACTGGTGCTATACAAATAACACCGGTGTTATAGATAAAGTTATCAATTCAGTATGGGTGCTATTGAAAAACATAGGTATTGTTTTAACTGAAACAAAGACATAGAATGAACAAGATTGATGTTAAATAGATAGTACTAATGCAAAGAAAAGAGTTTAAAAGATAGAAAATCAATTGCACAAGTTTAAAGGGACAACACCGATGTTAAAATAAGTAAGACCAGTGTTATATGAAACACGAGCCGGTAGAGAAGTGGAAACAATTCAAGTAGCACCAGCGTTAAAACTTTCAATACTGGTACTAAGAATACTTAAAAACAATGTATAAAACAAAATTGCATCAAGCATATATATTATAATTAAGTTAAATACTTAATTAATAAAGAAATATTTGAACATAAGAACTTCGTTACACAAATAAGTTTACACTTGGCCAATTTAAATTAATGTTAAATCAATTAACTTGGGTTGAAGTTAAATAACCTGTAACGTACAAAATTTATTTTTAATTTATAATTATCAAAATCAGGATTCAAGATTTACACTGTTATCGTGAACACCTTCTCCACGCCTGTTAACTCACGTTTGAGGTATGGATTCTACCAGCATGGAACAGAACAAAGGAGAGAATAAATGAGCCATAGCCCATATACAGTGTCACTTCGAACTGACATCACAGAAGCAAGAGTGGAAGAATCTGAAAGTGAAAATGTTGTGTTGAACAGTTAATTTATAAAAATTATAAAAAAATTTAATATTAAATCTAAAATTAAATTTGAACCATCTAGATTCAATTTGAATTGTCTATATTGATGATAAACATATTTATTAAATGTTTTTATAATTTTTATAAATTTGTACTTTGGTAAATATAGAATTAAAAAAAAAAAGATGATCTCCTAACTTACCCTTTTCAAAAATAATTTTTTTTAAAAAAAATTATAAGTTAAAAATTTTAAATCTAAATATTTAGATGGTCCAAAATTTACCAGAACCAACGAGCAACATATTCTGGTGAGCGCCAAAGCCTATCCCTATGGAACACGAGGCACATCAAGTTAACTGCTGCAAAAGTGGGAGATGGGGAAGCAAAGCATTCAACTTTAACGCGGGCGATGGTGAGTTAACTGCTGTACTTGCCTACTGGGGGATCAGATCAAACCGCCCTCCACCCAAAAAGAACCAAAAAAAAAAAAAAAAAAACTCATCACGTCTCAACACTGCTGCCTTCTCACTTATGGTGTTAATTAGTATTGTCTATTTAGTATTAGCTTATTCGACAGTAGTTCGTCGTCCGGATTTTCCATAAATCTTGTTAAGGGCATTATATCGATTATGCACTGAGGATGGTTTTCTTGTAATGAATCTAATCCTCTCCATAGGGACTACTTACTACAGCTATTTGCATTCAAACTCTCTTGTACCTTTGTTCCTCTCATCTTTTTCTTTTTCACTACCGCTCTTCAACTCGTCTCGCTACTTAAATTTCTAGCCTCTATCAGAATCTCACAGTTAAATGATGATCGTAGATGAGTCATGCTTGGGGTAATGAATGATATGCAGCACGATTACAGCACATCACCATCGACTGCAGATATATTGCGGTCGTTTGACTATCGATCACCAAGCCCCATTTGAAGCTTTTTTATGAATGTTACAAATCCAGAAAGTTAGATGGTGTAGATTGATATGCTTCAAATTACACTCTTACAGCTGATTAAATGAATTGATAATGGAGCTAAAATGCGTCAATGCCTTCTCAATACCCGAGCAAGCAAAAATGCCAGGTTATGACATCACAGACTTTCTTTTTCTTGCTCAAAATTTTGATCTTGAAAGCAGGTTTTGCAAAATTTAATCTGTTGAAAAAGAAGTGCACAATTAATTGAGTATCAGATGGAATTAGAAAGATCCGTCCAAAGCACTGAAGCAGCCAGTACCTACCACAAAGAACTTCAATAACAAGCAATATTCAATATTATAGTCACCCATAACTCAACTCAGGTATGGTGAATAACACAATAATGGACAGCCCAGCAAGAAGTTTGCAGTTCCAATAATGGAAGCGATTAAAGATGTACGAAGTATGCAAAAAAGATAATTAATAAATAATTTCATGGAGGTTGAACCACCTTTTGAATGCCAAACATTGATGACCAATCAGTGCACTTGTTTCAAAGGTAATTACTAAAATCAAAGATTTAATACGCATGCAAGAAGTATACAAAGCAGATAACAGTCTAAAAAGAAAATTCCAGTATCAATCAAAACTGTTCATGCTATTCGCACCAGAACCTTGTTCTTTTTGCCTGCAGATAAAAGAAGCACTTTTCCATCCACTATATCTACAGCCTCTATTCTCTTGTCTTCCTTGTTTACTCGGTTATTGTTAAGGTAAATGCCCCCTTGTTTTAACAGTCGCCGCGCTTGAGATTTGCTGTCAAACAAACCAGCAGAAACTGATAGATCGACCATAGACATATTCAAAACTTCATCATATGCTAAAGAGCAAGAGGGGACATCCTCAGCAATCCCCTCAATAATTTTCCAGTCCAACCTTGTCTGAGATCCTGGCCTCAAGGCTTCTGTTGCCTTAAGAGCTTCACTTAAGCCATCTTCCCCATGAACAAAACGGGTAACTTCTTCAGCAAGCCTCCGCTGAATGGTATTAGGCACATAACCAGGTTTTTTCATCTCTCTCTCCAACGCGTCTATCTCTTCAATATCCAAAAAAGTAAGAATTTTCATAAACCTGATCACGTCAGCATCTGGGACAGAGAAAAAATACTGGTAAAATTTGTAAGGAGACAAGAAGGAAGGGGATAACCAAACAGCGCCATCCTCTGATTTACCAAATTTGGTACCATCGCTTTTCAAGAGAAGAGGAAATGTCAAGCCATAGGCACCCTCAGCCTGTAATATTTTTCTAATTAACTCAGTCCCAGCAGTTATGTTACCCCACTGATCACTGCCCCCAATTTGAACAGTAACACCTTCGTTCTGGAACAAATATAAGAAATCATAGCCCTGCAATAACTGGTAAGTGAACTCTGTATAGCTCATTCCTTGTTCCGATTCCAACCTCTTCCTCACACTTTCTTTAGCCATCATTGAACCAACCCTGGCGTATCGACCCACTCGTTTCAGAAAATCCAGCAAACTAAACTCCTTCCACCAATCGTAGTTATTCAAAGTCACAAGGGAAGAATCATCGAGATTGACATTCGCATTCAAGTAGTTATTTTGAGTACCACCCAGAATTCTTCTTACAGTGTTGCTAATACCCACCGTGTTTTTCTCCAGAGAATCGACATCAAGTTCAGGTCTCTCGAGAGTCTTCCCAGACGGGTCTCCGATACGAGCGGTGGCGCCTCCGATCAAGGCAACAGCTTTATGGCCGCACCGGCGGAACCACGAGAGCACGATGAGCCCAAGAAGGTTACCCAAGTGTAAGCTCTCAGCCGTGGGGTCAAAACCACAATAGACCTTGAGGGGTCCAGCAGCAGGGTCAGAACAAGCTTTCCTGAGAGCATCGCTGGTAAGGGACTCAAGTAGGCCTCTTTCTTCGAGGATTTCGACAACATTGCGGCGAAGGACTCGATGCTGTTGCTGGGAGTCAGAAGGAGAGATTTGGAGACTGCAGGTGGCCCTGGTGAAATGGAGACGAAGGGAAGTAGAGAAATTGGAAGAAAGGGAAGAAGAAGAAGAAACAGCTTTGAAGGGAAAGAGGAGAAAGAGCTTAGTGGGATGGGAGAAGAGAACGGACCTCGAAGCCGAAATGGAGGCCATTCCGCTTCGCTGCCTGATGCTGGGGATTGGGATTTGTCATGAGCGCCCTCAACAACAAAGGAGCGCGGAGGAAATTCCATATCAGCCTCTATTTTTTTTTTTTAAAAAAAAAAGCAATCAACATTTATTTTAGTTTAAAAATAAGATAAAATTATTTTAAATTTATTTATTTTGTATTTAAAATGTATCAAATATAAATTTAAAATTTAAATTATTTTTAAATTTATAATTCAGTGTTCAAATTGAATATTAACCTTTTATAAATTTATAATTTTTGATATCATGTAATATATTAATATTATTTTAATCTATCTATATCTAATTTAATTCAGCATGAATAGTTTTTTAATTTAAAATGAAATCTGCTAACTGTTATATCTATATATACTTGTGAGCTTGGATACTCCATATGTCAATCGCCGCACAGTCTAGTGTTACAAAGGGAAAAAAAAAATGCCATCATACAAAGTGCCGTTCTTTTTATGTCGATTAAGAAAAAAGGAGGTCGTTGGAGCACTGCCTTATGTCACGGATGATATTTCCGTGACCGTGTAAAGACCAAGATAATGAACGGTCCGCTGGTTAGCCTCGCACAATATGGGTAAAGGGGGCGACATTAGCATTGGGGGTGTTCTGCCTCAGTCTTCGGACTGTGTGCACAACTGGTCGGGGGCTAGTGCCGCCTCCCTGATGAGCCCATGGCAGGGCGAAACCAGTGTGATCCGTACGTGGTAAGGCTTGTCCTGAGGATTATGGGGTCCTCCAGGACGCCGCACGGGCGCCGTGTGCTGCGCCAGACTCTCAGCCCGTGACAGAGTGGTATCAGAGCAGGACGTACTTTACTGTCGTGTGCGCGTGGGGTCCCACGTTGGGACTGGTCGGCCTCGGCACCGCTCCAGAAAGGCCTCCGAGCAGGTGGGTCCAAAAGTGGGGACTCGGGCGGGAAGGTTGGCCGTTGTCGACTCCACTCCTGTTGGCTCGCGGGTGCGAGTGGGTCCGAAGAGTGCAGGACTCGGGTGGCCACTCAGCAAGTAAGCTGATGTGTTTGTGGCAGTACTGTACGTACGATCCTTGGGCGGAGTCGTTCTCCCCTAGCACGAGGGCGTGCTAGATTGGGTGTGGGAGAATGTCACGGATGATATTTCCGTGACCGTGTAAAGACCAAGATAATGAACGGTCCGCTGGTTAGCCTCGCACAATATGGGTAAAGGGGGCGACATTAGCATTGGGGGTGTTCTGCCTCAGTCTTCGGACTGTGTGCACAACTGGTCGGGGGCTAGTGCCGCCTCCCTGATGAGCCCATGGCAGGGCGAAACCAGTGTGATCCGTACGTGGTAAGGCTTGTCCTGAGGATTATGGGGTCCTCCAGGACGCCGCACGGGCGCCGTGTGCTGCGCCAGACTCTCAGCCCGTGACACTTAGCCCTCGAACTTCGAAACCTCTATTGCTTGTGCAACACAAACCCGGTGAAGCTCGGTTCATCACCCCAAAATATCTCACTGTAGTTTTCAGGCTCTCATCCAACTCTTTGTTGGAGTTCAAGATCATTCTTTTTTTTTCTTAATTACTAATTTGGTGATCAAAATTCAGCTCGCTTCTTCTTTTCTGTTTGAGTTTAATTTTTATTATTCTATTCTTATTCGCAAATTTTATTTTTTTTTCTTCATTCAAGATACTGTTGAAAACTTCGCCAGAGGACTCATATCCTACACCTGTGTTATCATTGCTGAGGAATGCGCCAAAGAGAAAGCGCCTCGATGAACTTGCATCCAAGTTGGCTAAAATTTTGTTAAAATCTCCTGCATAAGTTTCTTTAAGTTTCATAAAAGAGCTTCGAACGGCACCCATTATTTTGGCCTATGTGGCTGCAAGGAGAGAGCGTCAAATATAGGTTTTGATGTCTTCCGGTAGCATTATTATGTAAAGTTATAATAAATTCAAATTCATCTTTTTACACGATGTTTAGTTTAGCATATTTGGGTCAAAAGAGTAGGTACGTATTCAGCCATCAAAAATCAATCTAATTAGTGACTAATGTTCAAGAGCAGAGTGGTGGTAAAGCAAATTGATCTTTCTTACAGTGTTTGGATTTTGTTTTAGTAAGCTTGGTTCAAAAAACCTATCTAATTCGTAACTAATATTCAAGAATAGCGTGGTATTAAGTTAACAATGGCATAGACAAAAGGGGGCAAAAAAGGAATTCAGCCACCAAAAAGAATTCAGGTTACCACGGCATGGACATGAATGGTGTAACAAAAAGCCAAGGTCCTTCACAAGAAAGATAGTTTTCTGTAACTCGCTGTGATGAAAATTTTATCGAGTTTCCTCATTGTGCTCATTAGGCTTTCGTCTAATCTCAGCCTTTCATTTCATCCTCAATTGATCTTTTAAATTTACTTTTAAATATTTTTAATACTGTATTATTAAAATAAATTTTTTTATAAAAGTATGAAAATCTTAATATTAAGTCTGGATTGTCCTTCATGTTCAACAAAGGATGTACTTGTCACTGTTAATGAGATCTGAATCATTCAAATATAAAATTTTTTATTTTTATTTTATATTTATCAAAATAAGAATTATAAAAATTATAATTTTTTAAATAAATTTGTTTATAATCAATTTGGCCATTGCAGATTTAATCTGTACTATCTAGTTTAGTATTATTTTTTTGTAATTATAGAATTGACTATCCAAATTTGTTTTAGATAATACATATAAATATAGGTGATTTAATTTAATATTAAATTTTTTATAAGTTTTAAAAATTAACTATTTAAGTGTACTCTAAACAGTATAAATTTAATATTAAATTTTTTATATATTTTATATATTTTTTTTAATAATACAATATTAAAAATAATTAAAGATAAATTTAAAATAAATGATAGGGTTTAACTGAGGATGAAATGAAAGACTCAACCAAGTAAAAGCCAAATGAGCACCCTATATTTATCAAAACTGTTGAGCACGAAATGTAAATACCCCATTAAGTGGCTATTTTCTAAAGGTGCCACTGTTTGTGATTGAACTTTTTGGATGATAGTGATGACTGATGTTGCTTATATTATTTGATTGATTTGACCATATGCGAAGCTTCTTAAGCTTCTATTTGTTAGCATTCCTACATGCAAAACCTTTTGATAGTTTCAAGTTGTCTTCAAGTACTTTGATAATGTAAGAAAGTGGAGGAGAAAAACATGCATTCTTTTAGCATCACAAGATTCATTGCGCGAGAACAGAGTTATGGTAGAACCAAGTTCTTTCTATACAACAAATGCATGCACACGCATAAGAAGAGAGGGAGAGAGGATGCACCAAGAACTTGCGCTCAAAACTTTCGCAAGACTTGGAAAATGGTGCTCATGAGCTCTCATATAGCCTTCACACATGGAGGGAGGGTGGGTAACGTGTTGTATGCAATTTTTTCCCACTCCAGTTCAAATGGCAGAAGAAAGTTACATTCAAGAGTTCAAGTTTATCACATATAAAGACTCATACTTTTTTATTATTTTGATAAGGCTCCGTTTTATAATTTTATGTTTATGCTTCATCCACCACGAATAGATAATCTAACATTACAATCCTTTATGCTTTTTATGCATTGCTTACTTGCTTGGTTGTGAAAAAATCAAATGCAAAATGTAAGTCAAGATAGTCCCTAAAAGAAACAAGAGTTTTAAGTTCTTTTCAATACAATATGATCTTTCAATATGCTCCAATGCTTATATTATCCATTGGTTGCATGATGATGCAATCAATATTCAATATTTTAATCTAGTTGTGTCAAATAAACCAGTTTAATATGGATCTAATTGATTTGCCTTAAAATGCCAGTTCAAATGAGAAACTATTTACGCTAATATAGAGTAACATTATTTTTTTTGGAGTTTGGACTAACTATTTTGTGATTTCTTGAGTACTGACTTGATAATTTGGGTTTAAGTTTGCATTTTGGATGATTAGGTTAGTTTCTTTATACTAGAGTTGAGTTTATGAGGCATTCAAGAGGCCATAACATTCTTGTGTTAGTTATAGTTGCAACTACATGCAATTAATCCAAACTCTAGCTCTATTCTTTAGCCAAATCACATATTATATTAGTTGCCGACAACACAAGAGGTTATTGCATTTAGTTTGCAAAGGAAGGTTTTTTGAAGTGCAAACGACTAAACAAGAATTGGCAGTTGGTTGTTGTTCCAAGACTATGGCTTATTAGCTATTTAACTTAATGTAAACATGTAAAGCTAGGCCTATGCTAAGCTATTGATGTAGGACAATATACAATAAATACAAGAAAAAGGGAAGATAAGGAGAAGGAAGCTGATAGAGAATCTAAAAATTGAAAAAATTACATTTAAATCTTGTAAAGCATACTTATTTATAAATAAATTTTGTGAAATTTAAAAAGCAAAGCCAAGTCTCCCCAAGCTAGATTGTAATTTAAAATTAAATTATAAAGATGATAATATTCCTATTAAATATACATTACATCAATTAAATAATTAATTTTCAACTATTTCATTATCAATTTACAAATATAATTTTAATTTTTTATAGACATAATTTTACATATTCAATAGTTAAACAATCATGTGTCACTAATAAAGTTTAACATTAATTGTTTATGATAAATGATAATTTTTATATATTTTATCCTTTTAATTTAAACTTTTAAATATTTATTTAAGACTAATTAAGTTTAACTGAATATTATTTAATTTTATTAGCCAATATTTAATTTTAAAATTTTAACTAACTAAATCTTAGATTTTAAAATATAAATAATATTTTTGATATTTTTACACAATCGTTATTTAATTTTATTTTATTTAGGTAGATTATTTGATCTAAATTAAAGGATATTGATAGAGACTATTTTAAATAAAAAGGATATGAGCATATTTAAAAATTAAATCAAAAATTAAATTTTTAAAAATTTTATTCATATTTATCTTGATATTTTAATGAATTTTTTTAATTAATGTTATTTAGAATAATTTTATTATTTTAATAAATTATTAAGTTTTATATACAAAGAGTTCAAGACACGGCAGAGTGAGTCACGACTTTTACGAGAAAAAAAAGCAACGAGTAGGCGGCGCATCACTGTGAATTGAGAGAAGGAGGAGTAGAGGCGATCGCGCTTCCCCCAGGCTTTTCTTCAATTTGTCATGGTGATGCTTCCACTCTCATTTTTCACTTATTTTTGTTCAGTTTTTAGTTTCATGAAGAATTAATTTTTTTAATGTGATCAGTCATAAATTATAATTTTAAAATTTAATCAAAGTTTTTAATATTTAGGAGATTTTATTTTAATTTACTCCTCTTCTTTCTACTTTTAAATTTTTTACTTTAATTATCATTGTTGATTATAGTAATTTTTTTGTATAACTTTTTTTGATTATAAATTTTATCTAAAGTTTTGCTTGTTATAGTCGATTGAAATAGCATCATAAGAGTAATTTAATTTAAATTGAGTGATTACTCATGCTTTATTTTTGGTGTGGGTAACTTAAAATAATTGTTAGTTTGTGAGTTAAGGAAAATTTTAATTAATCTATAACTTAATTTATTGTTTAATTCATGAATGATAATTAGAAAAATATATTATAAAAGTATAATAATAAAGTCAAAAAAATTAATTTACTTTGTGTACAAGAAAGATTAAGTTTAAATGATTGGGTTGTGATTAATTGTGTTGCTTATGTTTCATAATTTTCTTAGTTAAACTTATTTATTTATTTAATTTTAATTTATTATTTTAAATTAATTTTTTCATAAAAAAACTCCCCGTTATTTAACTTTTCATCATCCTAATTTAAATAGTTAATCTATTGACTTTAGGGAGACAAATTAAACTATACTGTAAAATTTAGTTTTTATTAATTTTGGTGGAATTCAACAATAATGTTAGTTTGCAACTATTTTATCAACAATTTACAATTATAGCTTCAATTTTTTTACAAGTATAACTTTATATATACAATATTGTGAAGTTATAGTTGTAAAAAATTGAAACTACGATTGTAAATTATTGATGAAGTAGTTGTAAATTGTTTGACTGATGCAATAGTAAACTATTGGATATTTTTAATAGGGACATTATTGTCTTTACATCTCAATTTCAAATTGCACTCAAGTCTTAAAAGATCTAATTGTGGTTTTTAAATTTTATAAGACTTATTTGTAAATAAGTCTGTTTCATGAGATCTATACAAAATTTTTTCGGCGGCAAATTGATTTAGCGTATAATGTTCCTATCAACCTGTACTTTGGTACTTCTATAGCCAGGTAGAAATCACAACCTAGCAGTGTTTTGGATCTTATTTTGCATGAGCATGACATGTTAGAACAGGATTCTTATCTTTTGAATAGTTCATACCCTTCTTGAGTAAGCATATTCAACTCCAAACTTTCTGTGTTACTGGCTTGAGGGACAATCTGCTAGTAGATGGTAAACCATGATGACAAATATTCAACAAGGGAAGGGATTTGCATAACTTTGGGAGGATGAGATTGGGAATTCACAGGATCATCCCCCTTATCGGTGCCACATCGAAAGCTTGAGCTGCTCAGTTGCTTGCATGGAAATTCTTCAAAAGAGACCTGCTTATCATGGAAGCTCTCATCTCAAGGAGCATAATTTGCAGTTGGATCAATTGTGCCCTTTTTGCAATCTGAGGCCTCAAAATCCATGAGACTTCTCTAAGGCTACATGGTTCACTTCTTCAAGTATCAATAGTTTTGCTCAGAAGTGCTCAGAGAGCAGTGTGAGGTCTGGGACTATTCATGTGAGAGTACAACCTTCAACTACAGCAGCCAGGTTCCGACAAGGTTGGACCATACTTAAATATGAGAGAATTCTGGTTCTGAGCTGCGTCATTGCTTGTGACATCATCCTCAACCCCCCTCGTTACTTCATGAATCTGCTGTGCTCTGGGAGAATGGATTTCTTCAAATATTTTCTCGTAGGATTGCCGCTAATATTAGGTGGAGACTTGGAAGAGCAAATCAGAAAGAATCCTCCTTCTTTCCTCACTTTACTATATGGCTTCCTTGTTTGTTTGTAGGTTAACCAGATAGTAAATATTATACTTGATAGAAATGTTACTAAACTGGTAGAAATCTAAATATTTCAATTTGTATTTTCTTTAGATTCTTGTCTGATGTTTTGCTTGGTAGTTGTTGATGAATCCTTTTGAAGTTTTAATGAAGGTATGAGAAGAAGAAATCTAGTAGATGTTCTCATGTCTTAGATGAGTCTTTGCATCTTTAGATTTTCTCATGTCTCGGACTAAACATGTATAATTTGTGAGTTATATTGTCCCTTTTTATTCAAAGAGGGGAAAGAAAGGGGAAAAGAAACAAACAGAAACAAGGATGATTTTGAGGAAAATCAACTTCATATTTTTTTTCTCTAGAATAAATGATGATATTGGAAATGAGAATAATTTAAACGGAGAATTGAATGCTTGACATTTATAAAAGTTCGTTATTTAAAATCAAGCAATGTCATTTATTTAAAAATTATTTTGTTTATTATCCCTTTTTATTCTAAATATAAATTATTTTTATTTAGTGCATTGTGCATACTTATCAAAAAAATAATTAAGAGTTTTCAAAACAAACTTTATAAATAAAACAAAAAAAATTATGTAAATTTCCTTGTATTGAAGGTAAAAATATGAGGAAAGGAATTCAACTAAGTTCATAATTGCCTTTGGATTTGGAGGTTATTTTCCTAGCATTCCCAACGTTTCTACGAGAAAAAACAAACTAAGGGCCTATTTGAAAACCTATTCTGGAAACAGTTTTTTATTCTTCAGAATAAAAAAATAAAAAAATTTATTTGATAACGTGTTTTCAAAAAGTATTTTGGAGAATAAAAAAATAAAATATTGTTCTGAAAAACAAAAAAATGAAGATAACTTTTAGGTATTTTGTGATTATTGTTCTAGAGAATAAAGAAGAATAAGAAAAACACATATTATTATTATTTTTTTATTCTTAAAATATGTTCTACAAAACACCAGTTCTCAGAACAAGAAAATAAAAATAGTTTCAAATAGTCTTAATATTCTCTATAGATTGCGAATTGTTTTCATAACAATGAAGACAGACAACTAAATAATAACTACATTCTGCCGCAGCATGGGAGAATTAAATCAAGAGGAGAAGGAAAACATGATGAAAACCAATAACACGTGACAATGCTTGTTTGGCGAGCATGTTAGCAACTTCATTAGCATCACGTGACATACGGTAGACTTTCACAACCCAATCACAAACACAGATGATAAATCTCAAAAATAATTTGTATATTTGGGTGAGATGAGGAGTCATCATGAGCTCACTGCTAAGTAGTTTCGCGGCTTCAAAGGAGTTAGACTCATTATTTCAAGAATATATTTTTGGTACCCAAAAGTTCAAGTGGTTTTAAGTCCTCACATGCAAATCTAAAGTTCAGCAAGTAAGGGGTTATCACCATTCATGTTAAACTTGTAATCATCTATTTTTTCACTTAGTAGGAGAGGTTTTAAGATCAAATTTTAGGAATACACGTTGTATTAAACCTTTAGAAATTCAATCATTGAAAAGATTTTGAAATGACTATATTACCAGTATATCCTTTTCTAAGTAAATTAAATTTGAGAGAGTCCACTCTCCACTCTACTAAAAAAAACTTGAAGAGTAAACTCTGGAAAAAGGAAAGACGAACAACAAACCATCACACCTTGCTATGTTTTGTGTGACATAGAGAAAATAACATCCTTAACTAATTTAAGCCAAGCACCACCTGACGGTGGGTTCGCGGTGCTACGCAGTATGAGTGAAATTATTTGTTTTTGGGCCTGCAAGAGTTAGAATAATTTTTTACATCTGTATAACAGTGTCTATTTTAAAAACACACATTTCTAAATCATATGGCTAGATTTTAATTTGTCTTTTGTATTAATTAATATTTAAACTCATCATTTTTAAATTTACTTTATTTATAAAATTTCCTAACAACAGGAATCTCCCAAATCTTCAGTGTTATAAAAAGGAGTAGACTAGCGAGGAAACCAAAGCCAAGTGGCCTTCTCGCTTTACAGCTCATCGTGGCTTCGCCTCCATGAATTTTAATTGTTTTTTCAGTTATTATATGTTTATTTATAATTTTTTTTTTGGGCCGTCCCCGCACCTTGAGAGCTAGTAAAAGAGCATCTCAAATATATATATATATATATATATTTTTTGGCCAGCAAAACTGATTCAATTAATTGATCACAGAAAACCAGGAAAAAAAAAAAAAACAAAAGGGATTGGAAAAAGCAACGTTGAACACAGGGTAATCAGTGAGTGCGTGTTTTTGGGCAGTCTGAAGTCAGTGCTTTTTTTGGCCAGGTTAGTCAGTGGTTGAATAATAGAACGAGGACCGAAAAGAGAAAATGGTGATATAGAAACTCGACCTCTCTTGATATCTCAAGATTGCCCTAGACGAGCATCCCATTTTGGGTGCGATCATCTCCAGGGGCGTTCACGGTACCATCTTGCCGTCATCCACAATTCCTCTTGCGTTTCAACTGTCTCCTCTTTAATTACCGGAACCAGGTCCAGAGGCTGCTAAAAACAGCATATTTTTCATTGCCTTTTGGTTTGGTAAATCCTTAAATTTCTCCTATTTTAAGTTTGTGGCTATTTGATTTTATATGCTTTTCCTGGTTAAGTTCGTTTTCACCCTGAAGAATGGATAAGTATCGTACTCAGTTCTGGGGGTTGAGATGGTTTTTTTTTTTTTTTGGTATGAGTTTGCCGTCTGGTGGTGGTGGTTGTTGTTAGTGAGAACGGTAGAGCTCTGGAGAAGTATTTGGTTGGAATATTGTAATTTGTTGCTTCTATGTTGCATTTATTGTATATTACCGTTTTATCTTATTTTTGTTTCGGAATCTATAGTCATGTGTCCCTTGGCTAATCATGCTCAGCACCCTAGTGCTTTTTCTCCTCAAAATGTAGAATTATGAAGCCCCTCTACACTGGTATTTCTTTCTTTTAAAATAAAAAAAAATTAGTTTGAACTTGTTGGATAAATTAAGCTCGGTTCATTCAGCCAACGAAATTCAGTTTACTGTGCCGAATTGGCCCATCTGGAATTTGAATCCAACGGATTTATTCTGTCCCATAATTCCACGCATTGAATTACGCATAGGTTCCAAGAGAGAGAATATTTTGATTCATGTTTCAACTTTCAACCAGGCATGTTTAAATCATATATCTGAAGGGGCACAAAATTCTTGTTCCCTGCTTGTTGCAAATTCGTGACTTATTACTACGTATGCTACTTATGTGCCTTGAGTTGCATATTAAATCATACCTGGCAATTGCATATACCGTCTTTCATTTGATTCCTAGATGCTTTCATAAATAAAAGACATAAAAAATTGCATTGCTTTTTCAACCTGAGGTCTCACTCAATCATTTGGAGTAATTGCTTTTCTTGTTACCAACTTAATGAGTAGCCGGCTGAGTCACTGACATTGATTAGACTCTCCTCTTATCTCACACATATGCTTGTGAGTCATGATTTATGATAACATGTTACAGTGTACGTATAGAGCAATTGAATAGGCCAACCTGTCCCATTTTGACTCATCATTGTATGGCTCTTATGCAGTTTGGGTATAGGTTATTTCAGTTTTTCTTCAGCCCAAATTTTCACTCAATAGTCTATATTAATCTATTAAGCCTTTAACTGATTACCAATTCTTTAAGTATGCCTCCAACACTCAGGATGTTTTGCTTTAATTGTTTAGAAGAAGACATTTGATAGATAAGATCTTGGATTGGATAGATTGTTTGGTATATATAGGGAGCAATAGGTTTGTTCAGCTAATTTGCTGGTTTTTTAGCCACTAAGTTCACCTGGTTTTGTCTGGAGAATGAAGCTTAAAGTCCTTTAGTTGTATGCTGTATCGGCTGGTTTGTGTTGTATTTGTTATAATGGAATGTTACGAGTTTTTAAAAGTTTCTTCTTTTGTATCTTGTTTGAGTTTCAGCAAATGGTTTTTTTAAGAGAAGTTTCTGTTGTCCATTTGCAAAGGATTGAAAGACTCTTCTGAGCCAATAAATCTGTATTTTTTTTTTAAATTTCTTTTATTGGAGGACTTCTGGTCTGCAGTTTTTGTATTGTTTTTTTCCCCTCTTTTTAACGATATTATTTTATACTCCTTCCATTTTCAAATATAAAAGAAACTATCATGTATCTCTTTGTTTTTATTTATATGCAAAACTACAGTTTTCAAGAAACATTTATCACATTTTTCCCAAATTGTCCCTTATAAAGTCAATGTTTATTTTCACTATACAAATTTGTTTCATCAATTACAGGGATAATTTAGTTCAAAATTTTAATTTCAGACATAATTATAACATTTAACCAACTTTTTTAAACTATGTGAATTGATTATTTTCTTTTA
The DNA here is from genome assembly GCF_029017545.1 of Prosopis cineraria. Classification (NCBI taxonomy): domain Eukaryota; kingdom Viridiplantae; phylum Streptophyta; class Magnoliopsida; order Fabales; family Fabaceae; genus Prosopis; species Prosopis cineraria. The sequence goes on along the minus strand of NW_026555339.1, from coordinate 3,124,383 downwards.
TGTTTAGAAATGGAGGAAGTACAGTTTTAGAGGCGCACCCTAATGGGCCTTGGGCTCAAAACCCTAGTTTTGTATCTAAGTTTTTTAATTCTGTTTTCATTCCTGGATGTTATTTCCTTTTTCAGATTTGATACTGATTTTATTTTGAGTTATGATTCTGCCTAGAATCTCAGCTGAATCCTCTTGACATGATTGAGAGCTTGTATTTATAAACCTTACCCTAGTATACACTTTCCTTAGGATGGAAATCACTAGATCAAAAAAGGGCATTTCAGTCTCCCTAAGGAAGTGCACACTATACACTTGTTTTTCTAAAAGAAACAGGAATGTTGGGAGCTAGACCATCAGCAATGCCCATGGATCCTTCCGTTCATCTAGAACGGAAGGAGGATGAGGTTCCTGTAGGTGCTGAAAGATACAAAAGGCTTGTTGGATAACTTATCTATCTATCCCATGTCAGACCAGATATAAGCTATGCAGTGGGGTTTTTAGTCAATTCGCAGCACAACCCCAAGAGGAACACGTGGAGCAGTATATACAATTCTAAGGTATTTAAAAATGACACCTGGTAGAGGTCTCTTCTTTGCAAAGGGAAACTCTGGAGAATTGGTAGTATACACAGATGCAGACTATGGAAGATCTCTTGTTGATAGAAGATCAACCTTTGGCTACTTTACCTTTATGTGGGGAAATGTAGTGACATGGACAAGTAGGAAGCAAACTATGGTGTCTAGAAGTAGTGCAGAATCTGAGCTTAGAGGCTTGGCTCATGGAATATGTGAGGGAATGTGGTTAATTCGAGTGCTGAAAGAGTTGAAAATTGAAGCTAATTCACCTATCAAAGTGTTGTGTGATAATATTGCTGCTCTCCAAATGGTCTAGAACCCTACTCATCATGATTGGACTAAATATGTGGATATTGATAGGCGGCTTTTCACTGGGGAGAAAATGGAAACGAAGCTGATAGACTTGGCCTCCATATGCTCTAACTCTCAAGTTGCTGATGTTCTAACAAAACCGTTTGACAGAGGCAAGCTCAAACATTTCAGAAGCGAGCTGGGCAGGAAGGATATCTATTTTCAAGCTTGGGGGGGTTGTGAGATGCGCATCCTAGTGGGTCTTGGGCCCAGAAACCTAGTTTTTTGTTTGAGTTTTTTATTTCTGTTTTCATTCCATATCATTCTTTCCTTTTTCTGTTCAGATTGGATTCCAATTTTATTGAGTTGTGGTTCTTCCTAGAATCTTGGCTGAATCCTCTCAGCATGATTGAGAGCTCGTATTTGTAAACCCTACCCTAGTCTGTGAATAGAATGCAGTTTGTGGCATAACTGAATTTCTCATACAAAAGAAGAGGAGGAGGAGGAGGGGCATGTTCTTGGTTAATTTCAGAGTTTATACATAGGACCTAGTGAATACTAAGTCTAGAATACTATCAAGTCCTCACTTGCTACTTTCATGCCATTGTTTTGGGGGTAAGTTGCTTTTGTGCTTCCATCTCACTTCTCTCTGGTTGCGGTGACCAATACATGATTTATGTGTATCTTGTGGAATAGATAATTCAAGGTATCTATAATTATTTGATATTCATAGGCACCACTGCTCTGGTTCACCATCTTTTGAGTGTTCGTATTGCACCTGAATTTATAGTATGGTTGATTTCCTTGTAATGTTGTCGGTTAGAAGTGCATGCTAGAATACTTGTTATTTGCTTCTGGAAATTATATGGAAAAGGAATTGAGTTACAGATTTGGACTTTTCTTATTCATTTCCTTTCAGATCTACATTCAGATTTTCTGTTACTGATGCAGGTGTTATGGAGATATCCTTGTTAAAGGAGCTTGTTAATGGCATATCCTCATTTTTGCATCTATCTTTTTCTGGGAATGGGAACTCAGAATTTGTTTCAAAGTATTACCAAAAGGTGGAGGAGACATTTAAGTTGCTCAAGCCCATAGCTGATGCTTTGGCTATTTCTGAATTGGCTTCTGATGAAGTGCTTAATAAGGCATTTGAAGAAGTGGGTCGGGCTGTTGATGAGTTGAGGGAACTTTTTGGGAATTGGCACCCATTGTCTAGCAAAGTTTACTTTGTAAGTCTCATATAATAAATATTTAAAATCTGAAAGCAGATTCCGTATTATTGATTGCCAAGTCATAGTGAAATAAACTGAGCTTCCATCATGGGGTGGTTGTCTTCTTTCTGTTGCAGTGAAATCCTTTGCCTGTTGCAGTTGTTAACCCTATAGACAATTTTAGGGTAAATGTCTTTCAATGTATTGCTCTGTCAGTTTGTGACTTGTGTCGAGATCACACTATGCTGTCTTGCATAATAGTTACTTGGTTATACTGTCACAAATTAGTCTACATTGTCTCCTCGTTTCGCTCTGTGATTGGATTATCATGCAAATATATTGCTTGAGTTCTATGGCCATTAGCTGAAGGATGAGAATAAGTAGAAGTTATTGATGTTGCCTGTTTATCTTGCATGTGATCATATATGCCTGTCTGTTAAGTACTTATTTGTATTCTCGCTGCTCCTCTTTCCTGATTACTAGGTTATGCAAGTTGAATCCTTGCTATCTAGGATTCAGACTTCAGCACTCGATGTTTTCCCGCAGCTGAAGACTTCTCGTCTAAGTCTTCCGGATGAACTGAATACTGTACAAGTTGAGGTAATATATGCTATTGATAATTTTTAAAAATAAAATCTTGCCTTTCAGTGTAGTTTACATGTTCTTTATTTGGTTGAGTTCATGTTCTTTATTTGGTTGCAACTCAATTACAATATCTAGTATCAACATAAAACTGCAGCATTGTATTGAGAAGCTCAAGCTTTTGAGACGTGAGGAGGAAATCTTGTTAGTCATTAAAGAAGCTATTAGTGAACAAGTGGAAGGTGCAGGACCTAGTTCAGAGGTCCTAGTAAACATTGCTGAGAGCCTGAGCCTGAGGTCTAACCAAGAGATTCTGATTGAGGCTGTAGCCCTTGAAAAGTTGAAGGAGATTGCCGAGCAAGCTGAAAAAACTGCTGAAGCTGAGTACATTGATCAAATGATTACTCTTGTAACTCGTATGCATGAGCGTCTTGTTGCTCTTAAGCAAGCCCAGAGCAGTAGCCCAGTTGCAGTACCTCCTGATTTTTGCTGTCCTCTTTCTTTGGAGTTAATGATGGATCCAGTAATTGTGGCTTCGGGGCAAACCTATGAGCGGGCTTTCATTAAGAACTGGATTGATTTGGGACTTACTGTCTGTCCAAAGACACGTCAGACCTTGGCTCACACCAACTTAATACCCAACTACACTGTAAAGGCATTAATTGCAAACTGGTGTGAATCAAACAATGTGAAACCAGCTGATCCCATAGTGTCCACAAACTTAAATCAAGCATCTTTTCTTCATGGGTACATGGAATCTGGTGCAACCAGGGAATCACCTGTCTTTGCTCATTCTAGGACCAACCATCCATCCTCCCCAGAGACTGCTCGCTCCCATTCTTTCAGTTCACCAAGTAAGAGCTTAATTTCTGGAGGAATCCACAGAGAGGGAACATCAGCATTTCATCCTCGTTCAACTTCAGAAGGTTCCTTGAGTGGTATGGCTAATGGACAGTGTTTGGATTTTGCCAGAATTTCACCTGCAGGCTCTGATGACAGGTCTGCTTGCTCAGATGAAAGGAGTGATGATTCAGCTGTCCAACCGTCAGTGTCTCAACCTATTACTGAATCTTCCATTGCCTTTAGCTCTGAACAATCCCAAGCCCACGTTAGAGCAGCTTCTGATTCCAGTGCACTTTCCAGTGTTCAAGGAACACAAGGTGATGGTAACAGTACTACTCAGCAGTCAACCACTCCTGGCAACAGTACAGATTCTTCTGCGGTGACAACTTCTGGGCTAGATGCTAATGGTACTGCAGCTATTTGTGCTCCCCAGAGAGAACCTGAGATCTTACCTCGTGTGGACACAAGGCCTCGAAACCAGAGCATATGGCAGCGGCCATCAGAAAGATTTGTTCCTAGGGTGGTGCCCTCTGCTGGCGAAACAAGAGCTGATCTTTCTGGCATTGAAGCCCAGGTGAAGAGTTTGATTGAGGACTTGAAGAGTGCTTCTCTTGATACTCAAAGGGAGGCAACATCAAGGCTCCGCCTTCTTGCTAAGCATAATATGGATAATCGACTTGTGATTGCAAATTGTGGAGCCATTGACTTGTTAGTTGACTTGCTTAAATCAACTGATACAACAATCCAGGAAAATTCTGTTACAGCACTTCTGAACCTATCAATCAATGATAACAATAAAACTGCAATTGCTGGTGCCGGTGCTATTGATCCTCTAATCCATGTACTTGAGACAGGGAGCCCCGAAGCCAAGGAGAATTCTGCTGCTACTCTGTTCAGCTTATCAGTGATTGAAGAAAACAAGATTAGGATAGGGAGGTCTGGGGCAATTGGGCCACTTGTTGATTTATTAGGAAACGGAACTCCGAGAGGGAAGAAAGATGCTGCCACGGCTTTGTTTAATTTGTCAATATACCATGAAAACAAGGGCCGCATTGTGCAAGCTGGAGCTGTGAAGCACCTTGTGGAGTTAATGGATCCAGCGGCTGGAATGGTTGATAAGGCAGTGGCTGTTTTAGCAAACCTCGCCACAATTCAAGAAGGAAGAACTGCCATTGGCCAGGAAGGTGGGATCCCTGTTTTAGTCGAGGTTGTTGAGTTGGGTTCTGCGAGAGGAAAGGAGAACGCAGCAGCAGCTCTGCTACATCTTTGCTCAAACAATCCTCGATATTTGAGCACAGTGCTGCAAGAAGGAGCGGTCCCACCATTGGTGGCTTTGTCGCAGTCAGGCACCCCAAGGGCTAAAGAAAAGGTATGGTTCTTTCAATGTGTTCTCATATTCCAAGTGCCTTTCAACTTATAAATAGTGACGACTCTTTTGTGTTCTGGTCTATGTTTAGGCCCAGGCTCTGCTCAACCAAATTAGAAATCAAAGACACAATGCTGGGAGAGGCTGATTATGAGTTCATGGCCTTTTTTTATCTTGAGAAAAGTTTTGAATTACGTCTTACAGAACATCTCAAAATTAAACTCTGATGGCGCGACAAATAATGCTTGTAAAGGTGTTTTGGATTTTTTTTTTTTTTAACTTGACATGTAGAGGTGACAAATATTTATGGAGGATTGATTGAGTCCTCTTGTAAACCCTGTGATGATAAGAAAAATATATACCTGTAAATTAACTTCTGTTTCAAGAAAAAGAACTGTCATATAATATTGCTGAGCTTGAGTCGATGACGGACATATGTTGAAGCTTTCTGCTTATGGAAGCAATGATATATATTGATTGGCATATTGGATTTGAGGCTGGTGTTATTCTTTGTCAAGTCAGTTCTGCTGTGAGGTTATCAAATATCCAGAGAACTAGACTAGTTTGTTTATTTTTATATAATTATATTTTTAAGTTATTCAGTACATTTTTAGTGTATTTCTTTCTTTCATTTTGATAAAATCATGTGATGCCAAAGTGGAGAAACTTGTACTACATTTGTTATGATTATGAAAAAAATTTGTGCAGTGATCATATTTTATCTGAACATTTCGACAGAAAAATGACAAGCCTAATTTTCTTTTTCCATATCCAAATTGATGCTTGCACGTAATGCTTGAGTTGCATGATTCTATTACAGGAGGAGATCCAGTTTAAGAAATGTGTAGCTGATGCGTAGTACAGTAAGTTACTACGTAGCAACTCTTTCTTGGTTCCTATTTTTATTGTATTCTAAGCAAGTACTCTATTTCTGAAGTTTGTTTATAATGCCATCATTAAAACCCAATAATATAAATTCCTGAAAAGCATATATTAAAATTCGTTCAATTCATTAATTTTATTTTTTAAAAAAATTTGATAATGAATTTTCTCAAATCTAGTACTAAATTGCAATGAATTAAAATTTGGAAAAGATTACGTAGGGGTGTTACTTATAATTGCTTTGATAATACTCAAATTTAATTTGATAATAATAAATATGAGGTAATTGTGGAAAAAAGTATCAATCTTTGAAAATAAGATGTTTCAATTCAAATATAACAAAACATTTTTTTTCCTGGGAGGAATCGGAATTAAAAGACAATTGTTAAGTCAATCCGCATGCAGAATTTCTTTTCTTTTCCTTTTAAAAAAGGCCCAAAGCATGTAGAGTTTTTGTTATTCTGGGCTCTGGTTGTTATTGGACTAATAGACATATTTGTATATGAATGTACTGAAATGAAGAACATGAAACTGAAACATTGCCATACACAAGTACTCTAGCCTTACGGTAAAATACAATTCCAAGAAAAAAAAAAAAAAAACAAAACACAAGAATTCACAACTTGGTAAGAAATCACTCCAACTCACACAAACACAAGTCATGTGGGCGCGACAAAATAATGATAATGATAAGAAAAAATCCCACGTATTAATTATTTTATCTAAATCCTAATTCACCCTCCTACAGTTCCTCCTGATCTGTCCGTTTGAGCCAGTCAAGGGTTTGATATCTCCCATCTTGATCATGGCAGCGACGAAGTGAGCATGGAAGGCCCTGGCATCCTTACTGTAGGCTCGAACCAGTGAATCGGTGGCGCCGCCATTGAAGAGGACCTGATCAGAGTGAAGCAGACCCCTCTTGGCGATGAGGTTCTTGAAGTATTGGTTGTCGAAGTAGTTGGGAGTGACGAAGTCGAGGTTTGCAACGTTGTTATCTCCTGATCCGGTTTTTGCAGGACATGTCCTCCTCCTCGCGTTTGCGAATGATTTGTCGATGTCGGTCTCGTTGTGGATCCGACCCCTGAAACTTGAACACCTTGCCTTCCCTATTGTGTGCGCTCCTTTATTATGGATCAAGCATTGTCACTTATTTGGTAAATAACAGTAAATACTTCATTACAAAGTTACTGATAAATATTGCTCAATATGAATAAAAATATCAAAGCTTCTCTTCTTCATCTGTTATGGGAGTGAGGGAGTGACGTGAATTTTAGCTTAAACGAGGAAACGTCAATGAATATGTGACATTTAGGTCGCTCTTACTAGCGCACCTCAATATACAGACATACACATGATATTATATATACAAATGAATCCGAAAATGCTTTGAAAAATATTAAAAATGATTAGAGTTAAAAAGATTGATTCCAGAGAAAGGGAATAAATGGAGAAGTAGGAATACCGGATAAGGCAACCATGTCCCTGGCAGAGAGGCCGTGAGATTTAAAGTTGGAGATGAGAGTGGTGAGTGAAGAAAAAGGAGATGGGATGGCCCCACTGTTTGCGGCAGCCAAGCTAGCCGTTTTTGAATCTCTTCTTCCCAGCTTCACTTTCCACGCAGGTCCTCCGAGCTTCAATATGATTAAATAAATCGCAGCATTAGTTAATTAATTAATCAGAGAAAGTGAAAACGACGTCCATATGTAAAGTGAACTCACGAGAACAACAGAGTCACGAGCAGCAATGGCTACAATATCAGCACAGGAGACGATGCCGGGGCATTCTTTCTCCACCTTCGACTTTATAGCATCGATCACTTCAAACCCCCTCAGTGAGTTCTTGTTTGGGAGAGCATTCTTCTCTCCTTTGAACGAACCTGTGTCATCCAGCAGTACTGAGGCATCGCACCCCTGTTTCATGTCAATTAATTAATTAATTAAAATTTTTTCTCAACTTCTTCATCATAGCATCTAGCATGAATTCCACAGGCATAAACAGGTGTTAAAATTGCGATAAGCCAAAAGTGATCTTGTCTTTTTCTCTACTGTGCCATGTGAGGATGGATGTACCCTACGCTGCAATAATTTGAAAATTTCAAACCATGATTCCTAAACTGGCCCAATGTTACAGTATTAATATTGTCGCATCTCATCATGTTGCTGTCAAGCATAAAACTAAAAGCTAATTGATATTCCTCTAGCAACTACATGTAGCTAGATGCTCATGGCTAAACTTAGGAACTTCATTGAGACTCTGTAAACGAGAGCTGCAGATATTGTCACGATATAAATTTCTGTTGATATCAACTGATTGATTTATGACTAGTACTTTTGATCTAGATATGCAGATATGGCAGTGGGATTTTTTTATCTAAAAAAGCGGGAAATTAAAGGTCAAGAAAATGTTAAAAACATTGGTTTAAAAGGTAGGAAAGTAAAAAAAGAGAATAGTGAAGATATAGAGTGCATTAAAGTGGTTACATTGACGAAGCAGTCATGGAAGAAGAGGCGAAGGAGAGAAGCTCCCATGCGATGTTCTTTGGAGATGGCAGAATGAACCACAGAATTCACACTTTTGAAAACCTTTGGACAGCTCTTTGAATAGAAGTTTGGAGAGAGCTGGGCAGAGTAGCTTCCGGTCACCATCATCATCAACAAGAAAGCCAACTCAACAATGGCTGAACAAGATGAAGACCTTGAAGAAGCACCCATTTTTTGTTCTGATTGTTATACAATCACGCGATGCTCTGGTGATGTTCTGTGAAAATTTGAAGGTAGTGATCGAACAATTTATAGAGCCCAATGGAGGAGTGTGAAAGTGGGGCCCTTTGGCTTCCCTTTCCTCTTCGTTTCTCTCTCCTACATTACTCGATCGTCTTGCTTTTTCTTTCACCTACTCGCCATGAAACTGCATGGAACGAACAGTTTTTTACGTCTCCATGAAAGGACTTGGTGTCTGGGGATAAGGATCAAAGTTAACAAAATTTTTTTTAAAAAAAATTCGATTGTTGACAATTAAGGTGCGTTTAGATATACTTGTTAAAATTAAAATGCTTTTTGCCATTTATTAACAAGAATATATCAACCACTATGAATGTAAGAGGACAAAATTCATGCGCATGAATAATGTGAGGTTTAATTTAATTAACAGGGATCGAATCAAGACTGTTTTTAACAAGTGTGGATTAATATCTCATGGAATTAGTTCAAAATAGTAAACATAATTAATGAAATGGTCGTATAGGTTAGGTGACAGAATAATTACTATCTTACTAATTGAGAATAACTTCTTAGCAGGAACACGCATTGATAATAAGGTGAACTGAAATTTCTTCAAAGAGTGGGTATCCAAGCTCAGATTTTCGGAAATTGTAGGGTCGGCTTTTGCTGGAATTGAGCAATTGAAATGAATAATACGCCGACGTTGACTATTCAAAAGTTATGCAGGTTACAGAGAGACCACGGGAATCAATGCTCCATGCATGTATAATTCCAACAATCACTAGTTATCAAACAGTTCAAAAAAAAGAGAGAGGGAGAGAGAGATGGACAACTTTAAAAAAGAATTTGTCCCAAAAAAAATATTTGAAAAAGACTTTTCAAATGGCTACTGGGTAGCCAAAGCTACCTCTCTCCATTATTGAAGAAAAAGAAAGTTGGCATGTCAATAAATTGTTTGAAGAGTTGTTTGTATAATTAAAATTTAAGAAATAATACTTGTTTAATTTGTTTATGGAAACATAGGCTGGCAATTCCAAAAGCTAAAGTGCATGCAGAACCATATATATATGGTATGTCTACTTGGCGTTTATGTGTTTTAACTTGGCCTGTTTGGCTTCTCTTCAACCGTTTATTCCAAGATGTTAATAATCATTTTGTCTTTTTATTAGAGCGAATATGCTGCTTTTCCTCTTTGGTCGTCGGTGTGCTAAATGATAAGTATATTATGTGTCGACTCATGCAGCCATGTGGGAGAAAATAACGCACAGCCACAAACTCGAAAGAAGAGCTGTTGATTTCAAACCTTAATAACAATAATTCCTGGTTTCGATGGACGGCAGCGCAGATTTGATTAGTTAACTGTAGACTAGCGATAGGCATACCATTATTAAAGGATTGTATTATAATTTTATAAATTTCTCACACGATTTTTTGTTGTTGTAAAAGTTAAATAATTTGTTATTTTGATGGATTATATAATTAGAGGTGTGAAATAGCTAGCTAGCTAGCTAGCTGTTAATCAACGTACGAGACGGTGTTGTCACGATTTGTGCGATAACTATTTATTGATAGTGATCGGTGTTTCGGAGACTACGTTACTTGGGTATTGGATTCTTTTTCTTTCACCTTCGAAATTATTGAGGCAAGAATGCTCCCATCATACTATCTAAGTCAGCAGAGAGAAAAAGTCGTAAATTTCTGTAGAATTAAGTTAAGGTGATAATCATTAATAGACTAAATAATATTATTTAAATATATGAATTAGTTAGAAACGCCGTCACTATGTCGAATATTAATATTAATCATTATTAATATTCCTTCACACATGTGGGCATCCATTCACAACATTCTTCGTATTGAAAAAAATTCAAACATACATCCCCTTGATTTGTTCACTACGTTATCTCTCTCTCTCAGCCACACGCAGCTGAAAATAATATGTGGAAGATTGAATAATTAATTAATAATTAGAATTAATTGGCATATAGAGAAACATGTAATTGCTTGTCATCAAGTCATGATGAACACTCTACTAGTGGATTTTGCACGAAACATTGTTCTGAAGCAGTAATAAACGACGTCAACAATAGACAATAAGTCACCCCAGTTAATCGTACTGGAATCTATATTTTGGCATTTGCATGAGGCAGCTCACTACACTAATAGCATTTCTTGACAAGCTGTGCGTGTTGCAAAGTTTTCTACGTTATTAATATTTAACATTGTTCTTTGAGCCGATGTTCTGTAAGCAGTGACGAACCCAGACAAGCGTGTATATATATGGTGGCAAAATTTCAAACTATCTAGAATTTGGGGGGCTGAAATGAAATTTCACATTTTTCACAGATGAAAATAAAAAAATTACAAAGCAATGGTGTAATGGGAAAAGCACTCTGTAAGTGTTCTTTAAATTTAAAAGTATATCTTGATTCTAATAAATTTTTAATTAGAGATGAGAAATGGGTGGCCCAGCTTTTATAGATTCAGACCTTTGAGTTGGATTTTTTAAAAAGAAATTATTTTTTAACGCTCAGTCTTTGTTTTAAGAATTTAGGCTCGTGAGTTCATTTTATTTTTAAAATATAAAAAAAATAAAAAAAACAAATACTAATCTAAATATAGAAGTTTAATCAATTTTTAAAATGAAGACAACAATTTTCAATTTAAATCAACCTTATCAAACCTAATAACTACAAAAACTTATATATCATAAACTATAGCATTAATCAAAAGAAAGAAATAAACTTACAGGGTAATCATGTTTAAAAATTACTAAAAAACCTGTTGAACATCGTGTTAAAACTAAATGGCAAAAAAAAAACAATATTAATTATCTTGACATTACAATACTTGAATTAACATCAATCTTGTGAGGAAGAAGGTTAGAAGAGCCTCTCAAGCCCAAGCTTGATCTTTTTTCCCCCCCAAAATCTACCAAAGTTGAACACTTGGAGCTCGATTTTTTAAAAAATTTTAAATTTTTAGGCTTTAACTCTTATCTAAACATGACTTTTAAGCCTGGCTTTTACAGTATCCAATTCACTAGATAAATATTTTATTACCAGAATATAGGTATTAACGTTGTTCTTTGCCTCCGATCTAATAATTTAGAGGCTCTTTGTTTATATATACAAGTTTTTCAGCGTAACAGATTTTTAAAAATGACCAGAACTTAAAGTAAAAAACAAAATTTTAATTATTTCTAAAATAAAAAAATACGATAAATAAGAGAGAATATTCATAAAAATATGAAGATGTATATAGAGATGCCATAATAAAATTTAATAATTATTAAATAATTGGAAAATATGCCAATCAATGCCAAACAGACGTGAAGTTTTGACTTGAATAAATGATATGCGAACCGTTATAAGATCTAAATACACGTATCAGATGCTGGTTCGCAATTTCTCTCATCTTCTTATCCAAGAATTATTATTTTTCCGGGGCAATTATCCATGAATTATTAATTGATTAGTCATCGATCGGTTAACTGCATTTGGTCATGTGGACTGTTTGGCGTCATAATTATAAATCATTTTATTAAGGCGAGCTAGGGTACAAGCTGTTTTGTTGATCAGATGCGGATTATTTTATAAAAAATACTTTTCTTTTAATATTAATATATACTCTCTCAAATTAAAAATATAAAACATTTTTTACGGAGTTAAATGTTTAAAAATATAAAATATTTTTAATTTTTTGAGATATAATTATTGTTTTTTTTTAAAAGCACCCTTATGTATAATGACTTTATATTTCTTTTAAGGTATTTAATAAGTATAAATATAAAAAAATAGAATTAGCTGAAAAATAGTTAATTACTTTATTAGGAGGTAAGATTCAATTAAAAATATCTTATATTTTTAAATAAAGAGAGTATAGTTTTTATCTCCAAGCTGGTGGATGATTTGCCTAAAATAAGTAATGTTGTGTAATTTAGTATCATATTTAACTACTAATAATTTATTTTTGGTACCACTTAATCGTTAGGCTCGGGAAGTATCTCAAAAGAGGAGTAAACACATATATATACGAGCATGAGATCCTTTTTTAATCTAAAATTTTAAGGGGTTAAATTTATATGTCCTTTTCAACTGTATACATATTCTCTAATCTAATTCCATCCCACGCGAAGCTTTTTTCCCTATACTATGTCAGGCCAACTCACTCTTGACATTTCAACAATTACTTCCTGACTAGTATTATTTTACAACTATTTAGTTACGCAAAACTTAAAATATGAATTCAATTTATGCTTTAAATAATTAATCCACAGCCTCAATAATATACTCCCTCCATTTTTATATAAAAAATATTTTTTAAAAATTTATTGTGTTCCTAGATATAAAAAGTGCCATAATATTTTGAAATAATTTAACAATTTTATCTGTGTCTTGAAAAAAAATTAATTGTGTAATTTACCCACCATCATCATTATATTAATTATAACATCATTAAAGGTAAGATTAAAAAATTATTGTATTTTATATAATTTCAATTAAATAATAATTTTTTATATGTAGAATTCAATTAGAAACACATTATATATGGGTACAAAAGGAGTAACTGATAAGATCAAGCTTATATTTTAAAATTGAAACAGGTTTTTTGCCGGAATTCAAAATTATTAAATTCAGATTAAGCTTACAATTTAAAATTGAAACAGTTGACAGAGTTTTCAACAATAGTCCCATATTCATGTGGAAATATATATTAACGATTAATATTAATTATCAATATCATTCATCATCTTATTACCTGTGAAGTTGAAATGTGAGATACTCTCTCCGAACTATAATAAAAGACATCTTTTAAAATTTTTACTTGATTTAAAATATAAAATATTAAATAATTTTTATATTTATTTTTTTAATTATATCTTTACTTCACTTATTATTATTTTTTTAAAGAAATCATGAATTGAAATTCTAAATTATTATTATTAATATTTTTATATAGGATATTTGATGAGGGTGTAAATAAAAAGATGTAAATAAATTAAAAATTTTAAAATTTTAATTAATATTATTTATAGATTATAAATTAATTAATTATAATTTATATTGTGGTGCAGAGTATTGCTGAGGTTAAATAGTAATCAAACAAATATAATATATATTGTGGTGCAGGGAGTGATGATAGACCTTAAAAAAGTAGCACATATTCCCAGAGAGGAGTTCCAAAATTCAAAATCAACTTCACCACTTACAGAAACTGATGGCGATGGCTAATGAATTCAAACAGCAAATTTGAGTCAGGGAAAACAAAAGCAAAAGAGACATCGATTTTGTGGAGCCAAACTGTGACGGAAATCATGAGTCAGTTAAAAAGTTGGCGCAGCAATATTGACTTATTTTACCGACACTGCATAAAAATTAAAGTTCTGATGCCATATGAGAAGATAGGATTGAACTCTTCAATTGCACACACATTCAAGCTATGGAGGCTTCACTGTTGTGCACCTTTTGTTTCCCTGGAGACTCTCATCTTCCTGTAATGTCATATCATCAATTCCATCGCCATTAACATTGATACAAAATATAAAGTTCACGAAAAGATTGATATTGTTAATAAATCATAAATAGAGTATTAATTCTCTCAAAGTTTATATACTTTTTTCAATTCTTCCAATATAGTTTTTTCATATATTTTATTGTACTGCATGTAAATTTCTTTTATATTCTCATGTGGTACCTGACCTAGTTAATCAAATCTTAGTTCATCCTCGTTATTATATATTAGATAATTTGGTACAAAATTAATGATATATGCACGTACAAGTAAACATCTGATTTGTTAGCAATATCACCTTCAATTACAGAGGCGATTTATCTACTAAGGGGATTAATGGAAAAGTATCGTTGTAAAAATAAAGATCTACACATGGTTTTTATTGATTTGGAAAAAGCTTATGACCGTATACCAAGAGAAGTGCTTTGGAAAGCGTTGGAAAAAAAGGGAGTACGGATTGCTTATATTAAAGCCATACAAGATATGTATGAGGGGGTAAAAACTAGTATAAGAACGCCTAGTGGTCAAACAAAGGATTTTCCTATAAAGATTGGGCTACATCAGGGATCATCTCTGAGTCCTTATTTGTTCAACTTGATTTTAAATGTTTTGACGGAACATATTCAAAAGGAAATCCCGAAATGTATGCTCTTCGCGGATGATATAGTTCTTATAGCAGAGACAAGAGAAGAGGTTAATTGCAAACTTGAGTTATGGAGGAGTACATTGGAGTCGAAAGGTTTTCGTCTGAGTAGAAGTAAGACGGAATATTTATATTGTAAATTTGATAAAAGACTATTCGAAAATAATCTGGAAGTGAAATTGGGAGATCAAATTATACCTCAAGTGGAAAAGTTTAGATATTTGGGAGCCATTATCCAAAATGATGGCGAAATCAGTGGAGATATTTCACATAGAATTCAAGCTGGGTGGTTTAATTGGAGAAAAGCTAAAGGAGTTATTTGTGACCGTAAGGTGCCTAATAAACTTAAAGGAAAGTTTTATCGTACTGCTATCAGACCGGCAATGTTATATAGTAGTGAATGCTGGGCTCTAACGGGACAGCAAGAGCATAAAGTTGGAGTAGCAGAGATGAGAATGTTACGATGGATGTGCGGACATACACGTAAAGATAAAATTCGAAATGAGCACATACGTGAAAAAGTGAGGGTGGCACCTATTGAGGAAAAAATGGTAGAAAATCGGTTGAGATGGTTTGGGCATGTACAAAGAAGGCCAAGGGAGGCACCAGTGAGAAGAGTGGAACATATAACTTTGAGTCCGATTAAGAGAGGTAGAGGAAGGCCTAAGAGAACACTCTTGGAAGTTGTTGAACGTGATCTCTTAATTAATAATATTTCTAAAAGCTTAATAAATGATAGAGCACAATGGCGTCTTGCAATCCATGTAGCCGACCCCACCTAGTGAGATAAAGGCTTGTTGTTGTTGTTGTTGTTGTTGTTGTATCACCTTCAATTACACATACTTTTTCCATTTCATACAATTACACAGATATCACCTATATTTCATATTAATATAAAATATATAATAAACTAGTATTATTAAAAGTCAAAAACGTATAATGTAATTCATCTCAAATTTTGGGAGCTATGTAGAAAAGTATCTAATTATTTGTAATTGAACTGACTGCAGAGATTAAGGGCATTATTATCGTCTAACTGTTTAGTAAAGAAATGAAATACACACGAGAGGATATTCGAAATCGAATTTTGCTGTCCACTCGTTATATATTTTATGGAGCAGTAGTTTTCAATTTTCATGCAGGTCGATAGAGACTCTCATCTAAAGCAGTCTTAATCTCATCTTAGAATTTCAATCACACCGATCATTGATACTTTTTGATAACTTTAAAATAATGAATATCCAATCACTATATGATACAATTTTTACAATAAAAAAATAAATGTCGGGTCACGCGAAGACGCTCTGCCAGCTGTACCATTAAAAGAAGGATGGGGTGTCTGAAAAGGACATGGAGAATGGTAAGGAAGATAAGATCAAGTCAATATAATACTGCACCAACTCAACCCGTGGCTGCTTTCGTAGTCTCAAAGAGTCAAAATCCGTTCATTTGGACTCTCCGGAGGCTGCCCTTCACCACTAACCACCGAGATTCTTTTATTAATATGTGTACGACAAATAAATTTATGTCTCCTGTTATAAATTTCTTACTTGCAAAGACATTAATTTGAGCAAGTTTTGAATTACGATGTAATGTATTTTGCTTTTTTTTTTTTTCATTTGTTATCCTCTCTATCTCTCTCAATTCTTAGTAACATCGTACAATATTCATATCCTTTTAATTATGTTATTCGATCATTGCTGATCTCGTCCATCTACTGAATTAAGTGATCAGCTTGAATGTTAATTGTTAAATTGTTATTTGAGCGAATTTTATATATGACAAGTAAAAATCAAGGAAGATGTCTCATCTGGTCAGAAAACATGAATTATATATGAAGGTAAATTGATGGTGTGCGTTCAGTTCAAAGCAATAATTATTTAATGACATTGTTATCTTAAATCTTAATCCTAAGTTGGTAGATCAATCGCCCTTACGTCCCCGTGGCATTCTCTAGGAAGTTAACCATTCAGTGAAAACACATGAAAGGAATTAAAAACACTTGCAGTGAAGTTAATTGATGAGTATACGAGCGTCATGAGAATCCATCAAACTGATTCAAAACTCTCTTGGAACAGCACGTTGAATGGAGTAAAACAGCTGCACGTGCATTGGCTTCTATACGAAGGGAATTCAACTTTGAATAAAAAAGTCCAATTATTCTGGAAGCACGACCGTACATATATGAGTGGTGATGCCGTGGATTTAATTAATAATACTGGTGAGTAGTTAATTCGATGCTTATCTTGACATGTACTCAACAACTCCAGCTTGTTCATGTTCTAAATTCAACAAAATTAGGTATTCATGTGCTGTAGCTATGAATTTAGGCTGCTTACATCAAGACGAAAGCTTTCTAATAATCAATATTAGTGCATGAGTTCATTTTTCACAACGCGAGATTTCATCATTGCTGCCTACAAATACAATACAATTGTCTCGCCCTTTTTTTTTTTTTGCACAGAGGTACGGAGCCAATTATTTAGTAGATGACCATATGCAATCAAACCACGTATATAGTTAGGCCAAACAGGAAACACGCACCTACAAAGTCACAATCAAAACCCACGCAAATCTATAAATGTCGTGCCAAGTAAAGCAAGTAACGTTTTAAGTCCACGTCTAATAATTGAACTTAAAAATTCGCATGATTTAAAAGATAGATGAACAGAATTAAATCCTTTTTAAAGTCAGCATATAATATATATATTGAATATTACACGTGGCAATCCCCCTCTCTTTTTCTTTCCTCATTTTTGATGGTTGGCTGAATCTTCCATGTTAGTGGTATCATATTACGCTAGTTAACATCTTCATGTTAATATATAAAAAAATTACAACAACTATAAAGCACACAATTAAAATTTTAAAGCATGATGACACTTTAAAGAAAAATAACAGTTAGATCTTAAAAGGTTAAATTAATAATAGTTAGGTCTGTAACAAATTTTTTTTAAAAATGAGTTGTAAATATTAATTTAAATAGCTACAAATAAAAATACTTGTTACAATTAAAAATTTATATTTAATATTTAAATACTTATTTATAATTAAAACTCCTAAATTTATGATTATCTAAATAGATATTTTCAAGTTAATTTTTAAAAATTATTAGAGATTAACTGTCATTAATTTAATATTATGAGACTTACTATTTTAGTCCTATTTACAGAGTAGAGAGAAAAAAAAAATTTAATCTTATTTATAGGGCACTTATTAATTTTTAATACTCTTCTTTATATTTTTGTCCTTATTAAATATTTTGAATAATAATATCAATAATAAAGTTTAATAATATTGATTCAGGATAAAAATAAAAACTTATTAAATTTTAAGACATAATTAATAAAATTTAAAATTTTTTAATTATAATAAAATATATTAAAAATAATTTATAAATAAATTTAAAAGAAGTAACTATCATTTTTCTTTAAAACCTCTCCATTGGATTCAGGGAGAAAAGCTACTATCATTTTTTTTTTTTGGTTGAAAAAGCTACTATCAGTTGAAAATATTTCAAGTCATCATAAATGCCTTTTTGTTTTTTAACTTTGTTTTTGTCCCTCGATTTCCTTGCCTCCCACGGGAGGAGAATAAACTAATCGCCCCATTTTATTTTATAAGATATTTTTTATGTGAAAAATGTAAATTTTAATGAATTTAATCAAATACAATTTTTATTCTTATTTTTTAAAAGAAATATAAATATAAAAAATTATCTTCTATTTAACAAGAGAGAAAGAGAAACATAATATTTAAAAATAGAAATAATAAAAATAATTTTAGAATGATTTTCATTAACAAATTATTATTTTTTTAAAGATATCATGTATTATAAAACATCAAATCACTCAAAAAATCATCATAAAATGAGATGGAAAGATCAAGGGTTTTTTTTTTAATCTTAATTTGGGGCAATATTGGGCTCAAGACAACATAGTGTAGGTCCAATTTCAACACGGTTGTCGAGGCCCATAGCAAAAGGTGCGACCCGAAAACAGCATCCCCAAACAAAATGAGGCATAATTTCCGATCAAAAAGGGGAAATAAGGAGGCAGTCGCCACTTGCCTGGGAGTGAAGAAGATACCAATATTGAGAAAATTCTCAGATTATGTATTCACCCCAGCGATCGTTTACATGTGGACGAGCGGCATCCTCGTCGGACACTGAGAGATCAATCCCAGAGCCAAGGGGACTGGAAGCTTCTTTGCTGCAATTAGTTCAAGAACATAGTCACACCTCTCTCCTACTTCGCCAGCAGACCGGTCTCTTTCTCTCCTCTCACATTTCCTTTTTTCTTTCTTTCTTTCTTTCTTTCTTATTTCTGAATCGATGTATTGGAGGTTTTGGTTTTGCATTTTGTGAACTGACTTCGTTGTGTGATCGAAGCAGAGAAAGCTAAGAAAGAGGCCATAAGAAAAACTCTGCGTGTTTCGGATCTCTTGGTGGAAACCGTCAATGGCGGGGTACAAGAGTGCTATGTCATCGAGAAGCGCATTGAGCAAGAGATTCGAGCATTGTCTGCAACTATTTCCCGGTTCATGAAGCAGACGGATCAATGGCTTGTGACAACTCATGCTCTGAACACCGCTGTTAAGGTACTTACGATGAATATGATATGGTACTCTCTGCTTTGAGTGCTTTCGTTATGTTCAGTGTGTCTTTTTTTCCTTATCAATTTATTGCATTATGCTGAAATTTGATGAGGATATTTTATTTCATCACCTTACTGTTATTGTTTTTTTCGTCCTCCAAAACAGACCCCATCTAAAATTATTATAAATTTTCATCTGAACTCTACTCTAGGAAATTGGCGACTTCGAAAACTGGATGAAGATCATGGAGTATGATTGTAAAAGTATCACTGCTGCAATCCATAACATTCATCAAGAGTGATCATGTGTGCGGTGAGTTGTCAATTTGTCATGCAAATGACCGTGACATGTTCTCCTTACCCTTTCAATTATGTATTAATCTATTGGATTGCATTTGATTTTGTGTTCCATTGGATTAACCATTTTAAAGCTGCAGTTGATTGGTACCATAATTCTGAATGCGACTAACCATTTGACAAGCATAAATTACACGAGTCTTCTGCAGCACTAGAGAACAAAATATTTTTTCCTTGAATTATTTATTTTTGATGTACTTGAGCACCCCCGGTTTTGTGTATTTAAATAATGGCAAGATATTATATAATTTTGACTAGATGTTTCCGAATCACTTATGAGAATTTCACTTTCCGTAAAGAAGTACCCATGAAATGTTCCTTTATCCCGCCACATATGTATGATTTTGTACAGTTGGCCCAACTTATGGTTTATAGTTTTTCCCTCTCAGCTTTGATTTAATTTTATAGAGCATATTGGTTTTGTTTAGAAGAAGATGAGAAACGAAGACGTAATAATCACTAGAATGGCTTATTCTTTTTATCCGTGATACAGCCAGAATGGCTATATAATGAAACAGCAAACCCTCTAAGGGTGGTGAACAGAAGAAATAATCAAACCCTTCCTTGAAGCCTGAATGGTGACAGTTAACCCCAAGATCTCCTAAGGGTGACACACAGAGGGCGCGAACAACTGAATAAACTTCCACACACCTAATTCACTAGCTAATACCCTTTATTTAGGTAGGGTCACTGGAAAATTAACATATGATCTTAACCAGCTGATACAAGATCAATCCTAATATCTCCAATAGGTTTACTTGATGTGATCACATAGTTCCCTGAATGCAAATATTATCTACTTCCTGGCAGCTGAGGGGAGTATAATTGGTTTTCAAAGCAAGGTGTGAAATGTGAATTAATGATTGCTGGAGCAAACATATCTATAATCTCTGAATTGAATTAAGCCTCCCTCTCATGAAAAATGGCCATTTGCGTGACATCCTATACCACAGTTCTAGGGTGGATAATGTTCCTCGGAGATACCTGTACTGCCCTCCACAAACACCAATTTACTGTCACTGCCTCTGACTTCTCAATCCAACTTGGGCCAGTACCCTGGGAGAGTTGAGCTCTGCGCCCGTCAGATCATTTTGATGTTCCTTTGTTTGTCTTGGAATCTGTGAAAGCAATATTTTATCATCACATACAATTTTGAATGAGGATCACAGTGGAGAGCTTGACTACTAGAACGTTTCAATACCCCTTGTTTACAGAACTGAGTAGCTTAGACATAAATGATCATTGATCTCTAAACTCGATAGCTAGAATTTAGATCTACTATTAGAGGGGCAGACACTTGCTAATTCTTCACATGTACATCAATTCTGTTCATTAATATGTTCAAGTATTACAGATTAAAATAAAAAATAAAAAATGCTTTGCCTTCGGTGGGGATTTTAGCCTCTAAAGTTTAGCTACTAGTTGCTTTTAGCTATAATCTGAAATAATAAGAAAGAGCCAAACAAAGATTTCCACAAAAAGGAGACAAAGTGTCCCAAGACATATTGTGTTCAGGCGTCTTAATAGCCCTTAAATGCAGTGTTCGTCATGATGGAGCTGGCCACTTGATTTATGGAATATTGACATACAGTGCGATTTGATATCATTGTAATGACCTACGTTGCGTGTCTAATTAAAAAGTGTGGGTCAAATTAAAACCAAAACAAGCCCAAGCAGCACCCGTGGCTGAATATTTTTAGTGCTGAATATGGTATGGAATTTGAGTCAACCTCAATCACTCTGGTTTTAGTCGTGTTCACAATCATTACAAGCCAAATGATGTATAGAATGGAAGAGCTGGACGGTTGACATGTATATTTGGCTGAAACCAGAGGAATTTGATACTGAAACCAAGGTTTCATACTAATTTTTTGCGGTTCAATTGGCGACATCTATTTTATGGCATCTTGGTAATGTGCATTTACTCTGGAGTGCATACTAACATTTGGGCCTCGTTTTTGTAACTAGTCTCTTATGTTGTTGGGATCTTGACTTTCATCGTTGTTGATATTAACTCAAATGTAGGACTTCGTGTATGTATCGTCTTTGAATTTATTGGGTTGTCTGTGACTGTGATTGACTATTTGATCATATTGCTACAGTTTACAACCAATAAATAAGCCCTTGTTTCTAGTTCTGTATTTCTTTTGGTTTCGCAAGGGATGCATAACTGGGAAAGTAAGAGACGAATGACGGTAAAGACTAAATTTAGCACACCAAACTGTGACCTGGACATTTACAACTAAGACAACTGTTATGAGACAAGATATCAACTACAGGCAGTAGGTCTCCGTTTTATTATGGGCTAGGTGTTATCTCTAGAGTCTGCTTGAGAATACTAGTTGGCTATTGATCATTATTTTTAATTCATGGCCTTCTTTCTTGACGGTGCCTCAGCCTTGAAAGAAGGGATTTTTTGCACCCTTGGTGGGACATTTCTATTCTAATAAGGGATTATTCATGCACTGAATTTCTCTTCTGACTTATCTCCCTAAATTCAGAATTTTTTAAGAAATCATGGTCATTTTGCTTATCCAACTGCTAGTAAGATAGTATGTCCTTCTTATGCTTGTTCAACTCAATATTATATGTTACATGGCTCTATCAGGTTTGTGTTTGCGAAACCCGGAACGGTTTCGAGATGAAACTGAAAAAAAATAAAAAATGGTGGATAAATCCAAAGTTCCAAGTTAAGCCTGTTAATGTGCAGAACACTCCAAGATTGCTTAACATAGCATTTGTGATGATTTCTTCGTGTTTACTGTACCCCCTCCTGATTGTAGGGAGTTGATTGACCTTGATGATTTTCTTAATGTACCTTGATTTTTTCAATCCTCTAATTAACAAAAGAGGGGAAATAACATATCAACTATAACTATTGTCCAACCAATCACGGGATTTACGTAATTTACTTCCCAGTTTGGGCAAAAAGAAAAAAAAAAAAAAGCCTCTGGCATTCAGATGGGAACTGCAATGATTCAGATTTAACTTTGTACATATGTTGATATTGATGAGAAGAAATTGGAGAAACTGTTTCATGGTGAAAAAAATGAAATTAATTGTACTTGAGCTTGCGCAAGAAGCTACAGTGATAATACATTAAGCTCTTGTTTAATACACACACCATTGGTGTTTGATATTATTAAATTCGTTGTTACCGCGTGCACCGTTCCGAGGGATCTTCGTTGACCCTGAACGAGTCTATTCCTCACCTTGCATGTATATTTTACCCCAAAAAGAAAGAAAGATGGCGGTACAGATTAATACCATTGGGATACAACATTCTTCATGGCATTCAAAAATCTTATTTTATTACCGTTGAGATTATGAACTTTTCATTTTTATCTTTATACTTATTTTTTAGGAGTGTTAGCTATTTTATGCTTTTAAGTGAGAAAAATTTTTTTGTTAAACTATTTTTTAAAAAAGCAAAAATGCCTTTCTGTTAATGGGCCTTGAAGTCTTTTGTATGTTTTCTGATGTGGCATGACATGAGACCGAAGCAAACTCCATTTGACCCTTTGACATGGTTAACCGTCATTTTTTCTAACCAGATACATGGCTCTCTTCTTTATTGTGATGCATCTTAAGTCTAGAGGAAAAATGACATATACATAACATTCAAATCAGATCGATGCACTTAATTCCACGGAAAATAGAATCCGAAACTCGATACACTAAAATCCACATATGTCGAACAATATGCTCTCTAAAACTAATTTCATCTTGATCCCATTTCAACTATGAAGCCTTCTTGGTTTAGCTTCAGCTCCTCTTGACCTCTCCAAATCATCGTCGATAGTGGAAAAATACTTCCCCTTTCATTCAAGAACCTTTTGAGCCTCCATGGCCCTTCGTCTGGCCACATGCACACACTCCATGTAATCATCATCTACTTCTATATCAACTACAGAATTGACTTCAAAAAAGGCAATTCCTGCACTGAATTAAGAACAAATTATTGGCAATAGATGCAAAAAAAAGAAGCGAACTTAACAAATAAACTAATTTCACAAAAGACTAGCCCATCACCCTTGACTGTTATCATAGAAAGGAAGGAACTTTGCCCTTTAGAATTGAAGAAAAAGTTGTCTAACCGTGATATCCGAAGATGGTATCCAATAAGGAAGAACAAAGTGACAACCAGTAATGGGTTACTGTTGTCCTTGTCAGAGGTCATACAAAGATGAAGCCACTAACCGAAGTTTTTAGCCACCATAGCAAGCATTTTAGGCTTTTACACTACTAAATTTTGGGCATTTTGGCCAGTTTTTCTATGTTTACATTGATGGCTCCCTCATCTTGTTTGAACTTCGTTCAAGGAGCATACACGAGCTGAAACGCCAGAACCAAGGCGGGCAGGTTTATACTCTACCCTTCCACCTCTAACCATTGATCTATGGATGCCTTCGCCAAGGGGTCGTGCCATACAATGCCTTGTTCCGCTTCTTCGGATGCTTCTCGCAAATGCATTGACATATAGGTCTCGACTCTGAATTTATGTGGCTTGAAACAACAAAACAAATAGCACATTGGGGAATAACGACAAAAGTAAGAGAACTTGAAGCGCTTACCGAAGAGGGAGATTCTCACGTTAGAGGTCAAAGAAAGTTATAGGTTGGGTGCCAAATCAAAAGATAATGGGCCCCTGCAATGACAGGTAACCAGAAAATGAGAGAACAAACAGCATACTAACAGAAGAGTATTTTTTCCACTCAGAATTAGACGTTAACCCTTTTTTACTCTTTACAATGTGGCATGAGAGAGTTGTTGTTGTTGTTGTTATCATTATTTTTGTTGATATAAGCATGAGAGAGTTATATTAGACTAAGAGCATGCTTGGCTTCATCTTAAAAATGGCTAAAAACCAAAACCCGCATTAAGATTAAAAAGGGGCAATGCAAGAATTTAACTTGTATGCATCACTAGCTATTCTTTAAAAACTGAAGTTGAAGTGCCACATGAAGCAAAACTCCTGACTATTGAAATTATTGTTTCATACATCTGACTTTCTCGATTTTATTTTCTAATACAGCATGATCTGCATTGTTTTTCCCCAGATAAATTAAAGAACTACTCTATAATTTTTTTTTGGCAAAAATAAAGAACTACAAGTTGCTTACACGTTTGTGACATCAATTGATTTCAGCTACCAAATTATAAAATTATGTAAGAGCCGTCCTTCCCTCCCTGTTTTTTTCCGGGGGTTTTCTATGGGCAGAACATGCAGTTATTTTCATTCGACTTCGTCAACAGAAATTGCTCGGTTCCGGCTGGTTGCCAGCTCGTTGTTAAATTCTAACGTAGACAAAGTCAGTTCAACAAAAAGAGAAAAAAAAAATTTATCCCAAAAAAAAAAAGGAAAAAAAGAAGGAACTAATGGTAATTAAACTTCTGATAAAATTTTAAAAAATATTAGAAAGTATCCTCAAAGACTACAAACAAGAATCTTCTTCAAAATTTGAGTTACATTTAAAATTTAAATATCTCATCTATAATAATTAAAATTATTGAATTTGTGATTGTTCGAATATACTTCCAACTCATTTTTTAGAATCTAACTACATTCTTTCAACATAAAAATTCATCACTAACATATAACGCATCAGATTATCATATATTATAATGCCCCACCATATTCCAGTCCCATGCCCTGATGCACCTCCAAAATTTTTGCTCATTTTTTAATTACATTCTGACATTTGGCTTTAATAATAATAATAATAATAGAATCGTCGCGGTTTGGTTGGGTTAAAAATTGTAATATATTAAATGTGATTTTATTTGATCTAGTCGATTCCCAAAAGGAATGAAACAAAATTTTGTGAAGTTGATTATTTCATCATTGATTGAACTGGTAAAAAAAAGTTTTTAATGCTTTTGTCTGAATAAATATTTTAATATTCGGAGATAAATGTTTATAAGAAACAAACTCAAATTAATTAGCCCTTTTTTAATCAATTTTTTGTTTTATAATATACATATTAATTTAATTTTAAATAAGACATTGAAGTTGTTAAATTTTTAGTAGGTTGCAGTGATCATATAGCTAATGTTTATCTTTTGTTACAAAAGAGAGTTTGAACTCTTAATTACTAGCACAGGTTTTCCAGTCTTGACATCTTTTGTCATTATTATTTAACATCGTTTACTTTTTATTTTTTAGTCATAAAACTATTTTTATTTAATTTATAAATTTCTTTTCGTCATAATTTTTTTATTAATGACTTCTTTTCATCATGTTAATCATACACCTTACTATCCTTTGGTTTTAAGTTAGATAATGGATCAACATGGCGTGGAATTAAGTTCCATTATTAAATTCCTCCATATTTTTGTATACATATCATAACTAGAATAGCAATAACTACCAAATTTTCGCGCTTATTGGTTAGCCGAAAATGCTCGTCACATGCACGGAGCAATAACATTTTATTCCGACTTTCTCCCTTTGGGTGTATAAATTTTGTAGATCATCATTGTCGTATATATTAAGCTAAATATTCCGAGGGGATCCCTTTCTCATGCAGTCTTTTTCACAGCCTTTATTTATTTTTTTAAAAAAGGGTTGCGACAATTGAAGGACGATGATCATTCTCAAGCAAACATTGCATCTGGGTCAATGCTATATTAAATAACACGAATGATTAATTAAATAGATAATCCATGCAATAAGCAAACGAATTAATATCATATTTATGAAGCGACGACTCAGCCAGCCGTTGCCCGCCGCACTCCCTTCTATTTAAACCCATTTCCAAAACCTTACGACATATACTCACAAACTCAAAAAGCCAATCGATCCCTTATCATTATATCCTCAAAGCCATCAATTATGGCTTCTCTAAATCTTCAATCTTTTTTCGTGCTTCTTTTGCTCAGTTTAGTCGCGTACAGTACCTGCGCTCAGCTCACTCCTGATTTCTACGAGAAAGTATGCCCTCAGGCTCTTCCAATCATCAGGTCTGTCGTTCAACGCGCAATCCACCGTGAACGACGCATGGGTGCTTCCTTACTGCGTTTGCACTTCCACGACTGCTTCGTCAACGTAAGCTATAGTTAAACGACACCCATATACTGTTCTTACATATGTCGCTTAATTATTCTCATGATGAACTCAATTAATGTTAGTGTGTGTGTACAGGGATGTGATGGATCGCTTCTGCTAGATGACACTCCTGCCTTCATTGGGGAGAAGACAGCCTTCCCAAATATAAACTCCGTCAGAGGTTTCGAGGTGGTCGATCGAATCAAAGCAGCTGTCGACAAAGCTTGCAAACGGCCTGTCGTTTCATGTGCTGATATCTTAGCTATAGCAGCTCGTGATTCTGTCTCAATCGTAAGTACTAGCTAGGTCCATATTATCTGTCTCTGTAGGCTTTTGAGTTTCATACACTCTAACTTGATACATTATCAGTAATACTTATATGTTTTCAGTTGGGAGGTCCACTGTTTCATTACCCAGTACTGTTAGGGAGAAGAGATGCAAGAATGGCAAGCAGAGACGCAGCGAACACGAACCTTCCTCCACCATTCTTCAACTTCTCACAGCTTGTCGCTAATTTCCAGTCTCACGGGCTAAACCTCAAGGACTTGGTCGTCCTCTCCGGCGGCCACACCATCGGCCAAGCTCGCTGCACCACCTTCCGAGACAGGCTCTACAGTGACTCGAACATAGACCATAGCTTTCGAGCCAGCTTGACGTACACTTGTCCCAGAATCGGAGGGGACGACAATCTTGCGCCATTGGATTTCACACCTGCAAGAGTTGACACTAACTATTACAGCGCTCTGATCAAGAAGAAGGGTCTTCTTCATTCTGATCAAGAGCTGTTTAGGGGAGATGGTGGTAAAAGTGACAGACTGGTGAAGCTGTACAGTCAAAACGTGTTCGCTTTTGCTAGAGATTTTGGAGTTTCCATGGTCAAGATGGGTAACATGAAGCCTCTTACAGGATATGAGGGTGAGATTCGAGTCAATTGCAGAAAAATCAACTAAATAAAACTGGACAACTGCGCGCTAGAGATATCATGCCAAGTCAAGAATGCTTCAGATTATTCATTAATTAAATAAATTGAAGGATGTCTAGACGAAGTCAGTTGAGTATTCAGTTGGTAAGTGTAATTAATTATATATGCATGAGATTTGTGTGCTTCAAGTTTCAACAAATATGATAATTACTGGCCTTCATGGGCCTGCAGTTAATTTTTTTTCATGTAAAAGCATTGCTTATATATTAGTTTACGTGTAAAATCATGCAAAAATCAGACATACATTCCATGAATACAGGCAAAATTGGGGAAAAAGGACCAAGGTCCTTCAAGTATATGAAAATTAAGTAAATTAAAGTTACAATGTTAATTCACTTGAATAATCTTGGTCCTTTTTTGGTAAATATATCTACATCATGGTCCTCAAATATCCCTACCAATTTCTCATGGATATATTCACTGTAATTAATTTTGAGTAAAGAGAACGACAGAGAACAACCGCTATTTATATGCATTGATAATTCTGAGCTTTTCATCTATATCTTGTCAACTGCTACCACTACAACTAAAAAATTTCCTTGTTGTGGGAACTTGTCCCCAATCGCTCCCTCCAATGAGGTTTGCCCTTCACATGCCATGGCGTGACGCAGTTGAACTTTTCTAAGTTTGGGAAATCTTTGCTGTTTATTTGTTAGAAGATATAACTCCGTATGCAAGGATTAAAGTCAGGGTAACAATTTTGATGCAGAGAGTATATAACTAATTAATTTTTTTCAGAAAATACATTTAGTCATACGTATATAGAACATATACTGTTTATTTTTTGAATCCGCTGCCTACTCTTACTCCAGTTATTCATTAATCAGATTAATTCTCATTTACTACAGCGCCCTTATATTGGATCCTACATTAGAATAGGATCCCTTTAATTTTTTTTATTTTTATTTTTATATTAATATTTGCTTCCCCCTTTTTTCATTTTTTTCTTTTTTTTGTGAGCGAATTCCTTTACGTACTCCCAGGGAGGACAAGGAAGTAATAAAGCATATGAATGACAGCATCGCAAAAAAATAAACAAACAAATAAATAAATAAAATAAAAGGCATGCGTATGATTGTATATACGGGTCTGGTTTCGGAACTCATACATATGCGGAAAGAAAAGGTTGAGACTTGAGAACCTGATATATGCTTTGCCCTTTTTTTTTTTTTTTAAGAAAATCCTCATGAATTTTTCAAGTTTCACTTAAAAGCAAGCACAATACGTTGAGAGGCATATATATACGACTGGAAGAAGGAGAAACTTGTGTTGTAAGAACGCTAGCTAGACAGTGGAGGGAAACAAATCATTACTAAATTTCGAATAAAACCAAACCAGCACATCCATCTCCGTTTTGAGGGAGAGCGTATGCATGAGAATACGTTACAACTTAGACGATCATTAATTACTTGTAACTGGATCCACATAATACGCTAGCAAACACCAGAAAAATTAAACATGGAATTACTAGATAACAAACATAACAAATTAAAACAGAGCATGTTCTGCAGATGAATCATCATCGTCATGATCAGTTAACCTTGCGGCAATTAGTGCGAATCTGACCACTAGAGCCGGTCAAAGGGCTAAGGTTTCCCATCTTGACCATAGCAGTAGCAAAGTCTTGGAAGAAAGACGAAGGGTTGGTGCTGTAGGAAGTGACCTGAGAGTCGGTGGAGCCACCACTGAAGAGCTGTTGATCCGAATGAAGAAGCCCTTTCTTGTTCACCAAGTTCTTGTAATAAGCGTTGTCGAACAGAACATTGGTGGTCACATCCAGTGGCGACAGGTCGTCGTCGTTGCCAAGGCTAGGACACTTGGATTTCACTGACGTTGCAAAGTCTGTGTCAATGGTGGTTTCGTTGTATATCCGACCTCGGAATAACTGGCATCTCGCTTGTCCCGTTGTGTGAGCTCCTACGTAAGCACGTGCATGCAAATTTCAGGATGATTATTAAGGTTTCAGCTGATCAGCTCCTTGAGAAATTAAGTCGAGAAGTTATGCAAATTTACCTGAGAGGGTTACCATTTCCTTTGCGGTAAAACCCTTATCGGAAAAGGCTTTGATAAGGGCATTGAGATCCATTAAAGGAGATGGAATATCCTGAGTGGCTGCATCTTTACTTGCTGTGGTTGAGTCTCTTCTGCCTAACTCTACTGTCCATGATGGCCCACCCAACTAGGAAATTATATATATTTTTACAACACGGTGAGTTCGAAGTGTGTAAATATCAACTTTCTGCAGAAATCGTATGATTCTCAATAATGAACTTACAGATACAACAGAATCACGAGCTGCAACAACTAGAATATCAGCACAAGAAACAACTCCTGGACAAGCAGCCTCCAACTTGGATTTGATGTCGTCGATCACTTCGAAACCTCTCAGGGAATTCGTGTTTGCTGCTGCTGTCTTCTCCCCTGTGAAGCTCGACGTGTCATCTAACAGCACTGACGCGTCACACCCCTGTACAGAGATTAAATTTCATTTCATCATCCACACAGTTAATTGAAATGTGTAGCCGATGATCATGATCATCTAGAAGTTTAAACTCAATTCTTCTGGGGCAATTCAAACAAAGAGGTTTGTCTGTTCTTAACACGTCAACTCATAGTTTTCAGGCAATAAAAGAGCTATCATGACAATGTTTTTCTTCCTAGATCCATCCCCTGCCCAACACTATTACCAAGTTTTCTGAAAATTCAAATTGACTTACCAGGGCTCAAGAATTAACTTGACAGACTCTAGAACTGTATATAGATTAGTTCACTGATAATCAAGGATTGGAAAACCAAACCATAAATACCAATATTTCGATCCACACAATATATAGTGTTATTAATCTTAACTACTTTTGTGATTACACAATGTTGATATGAATGGGCATGAATGAGCTAGATAATAGATAGATAGATAGAGAGAGAGAGAGAGAGAGAGAGAGAGAGCGAGAGAGCGTGCATTGACAAAGCAGTCGTGGAAATGGAGACGAAGCAAGGAAGCGCCCATGCGATGCTCTTTGTAAACTGCACTGACCACAGCAGATCTTATGATGGAGAGAGCCGTGGGGCAAGATGTGCCGTAGAAATTTGAAGTTAGCTGACCACAAGCCAACCCAAACACCATCAATAACACACACAAGCAAGCTTTGTAACAATCTGAGACAGCCATTTTCGATTGAGTCATCACACACCACAATCTCAGTGATGTTTCTGCGTTTGCACTTGAGGAAAACAATCATCCTCGAGGCTTTATTTATAGTACTGAATCGAGGCATGCGCGCTCCATATTGGACATTCCCCACTTAGAAATTAAAATATTTGGTCAAATCCTGGTACCTTTGGTGAAAGCATATATAAATCTCCATACAATATTTCTTTTCTTCATCAACAATAATTCATCAGTACCGCATTATATTATTTAAAAATTCTGTCTACGCAATGTTTATAGATACAGTATTTTACTAGGTACAAAGAGCTAGCCATCAAATAATAATAATAATAATAATATGATCTGCTAGAGATTCATGATAAATAACATTATTATTATGAAAGATGACTCAGATGTATTTACGTATTATTTACTATAGACTCATATAAATAATGGGATTTAGGCTGAATCTTTGCCAAATCAATCTTTGTTAACTGATTTTGTATATATTCAGGATTTACGCATTAGCTTGTTTACAGAAATGAATCAAAAGTACGATTAACTACTCACATTTGAACTCTCTTATTAGCTTGTTAATATTTTAAGAAACGCCACATCAGAAGAGACGGATATTGACGCTACACTATGTACGCATCATCCAAAGAGAAGGGCGTGGCAATATCTGCTTTGACTAATCAAACTGGTTTGATACCTTTCCATTATTAATATCCATCAAACATTTCATAGAAAGCCACATGCATGTAACGTACAAATATATATACATACATATATATATATATAATATAATATAACAAAATATAATATACATTGCGTAAGTTTCAGAGTGCCATTAATTTAAGTTATCACTTTTGTCATTTTCTCTTTTATGTAACTACTACCCCAATAGCGGTGTCTTTTGCAATACCAAATCCCAAAAAGTTTATGTACACGAAGTAAAACACTTCATTAATTTTCTTTAACGTGGCTGAAGAAGTCAACTTTAGGCAGTACACATATGAGAGAGGTTTAGGTATAAAACTATAAATGTACAGTTAAGGGTATCCGACTATCTCGCATGGTAGAACATTGCCTAATGATCAGCGGTGAGTGTACTTCCTCCAATTTTTATTACAGTACAATCATTTCACATATTTTTAAAAAAAATAATTTTTTATGTCATAAAAAAATATAGATATATTTCTATCTTTATTTTTTATTTTAAATAATAATATAATTACATTAAATGCTTTTACGTTAATAAAAAAGTAAAATTAAAAAAGTAATTTAATTATTATAATATGTCATATTTTAAACTAAAAATTATTTTTATTAGGTGTGGTCTGGAAGGAGTATATGTTCAAATTCCCTTTCTCTTTCCTCCATGTAGGACCATTGCCAATGAAGTTGTGTTTGGCTTCTCTACAAATCTATTTCAGGTTGGTTTTTGGAAGAAATGGCATTAAAGGTCTTAAAAAAAAGTTTATTATACTTAGGGCTTAAATCAATCTGAACTTGCTCTATAAGCCTAGAACTCTAATTGCAATATTATTTCACACCAAAATACAATTTTATCCTTTGTTTGATTTGAATTTAGAACCTATGCGAACCCTCGAAGCAACAGAATAGATCATATACGACACAACATCCACTAAGTACAAGATGATGTCTATATATGCTCAACAGAAAGTTTATAAATTTTGAATATTTTACTAGCTTAGGCTCTAACAAAAGTGACAAAGCAAACTATGCACAATACAACATCTACTATACACTAGACTATGTCCACGTATGCTCAATAGAAAGTCCATGTATTTTGAATATTTCACTAGTCGAGGCTCAACAAAATGACAAGTTAGGCAAACCATACACGAGCAACATCCACTATACACAAAACAATGTTCACGCATGCTTAATAGAAAGTCTATGCATTTCTAATATTTCACAAGCCAAGGCTCAACAAAAATGACAAATTAGACAGACTATGCATAATACAATATCCACTATGTACAAGACGATGTTCACGCATGCTCAACAAAAAGTTCATACATTTTCAATGTTAAGAAAGATAATTACATCAAATATGTAGAATTTCACATTGGTACTAGCCTAACTACTGAAACAAGTACCCACATAAAATTTGACATAATATTTCAAGTCTAATATATACAAAAAGCTAACCTCTATATTCAAAACATCTAATGATTGCTTCTCTATATACAACCAAAAAAATATCTGTGATTCTCAATTACCAAAAAAATATTACTTAGGAATGCTTCTATATACATAATTATAGTTTTCTACATACATCAAAAAGGAACAATGTGACTACTTCTCATGCTAGGTTAAGATTCTTACATGTCTTGCCATTGTGTTCAGCCTCCCCATATCTTGAACAATGATAAATCTTCTTTTATTTTAATCTACAATGAACAAATTAAACTAGGTAAATATCTACATATAGAAACCCAACTTTTATTTTACACAACTCAAAGTTAAACATAAGCAATTCAAAGTTCATTTTTACATAGTAGATATTCTAACATCTTTGACGGCAAATTTTCTTCACATTGAGAGTCATATTTTATTCAATTCACATATCAAAGTCTAATATGAACAAGTCAACCATCACTATTGTATGATAATTAATTCACTCTAAAACTTTTATAGCCAACTTAATGATTTAGCAATCTTTAGCTTATATTAATAGATTAGGTTTAACAAAATGTACAAGTAGACAAACAATGTATAACAATATCCACCATGCACAACATAAGATTCATATATTCTTATTTAAAAATTTATATAATTCTACTTTATCAGTAGGCTAGACTTAACGATATGCTCAAATTAGACAAATAGTGTACAACAAAATATTCACTATGCACAACATAAGATTCATATATTCTTACTTAAAAGTCATATGATTCCAATTTATTATTAGATTATGCTTAATAAAATGCACAACTCAACAATCAACAACTCAAAGTTTATTTTTGCACAACAAATACTCCAACATTTTTTATAACAGATTTTTTTTATATTGGATTATATTTTATTCAATTCACATGTAAAAGTATAATATAAATAAGTCAACTATCATTATTATACAACAACTAATCCATTGTAAAACTTTCATAGTCAAAATGGTTCAGCAACTTTTAGCCTATATCAACATTAAAATCACAAATAAGCAAGTAAATTTGCAGGCTTAAACATCTGTGCTTCACACAAGATACTTATTACAACTTCAACAACTAAAAGACACACATGCACTAAATCAATAAGGGAGAAACAAAATTGAAGATCCTTACCTCTAAGCAATAATGATAGAAGCTTCAAAAAACATACGATGTCGCTCGAATCAAAAAGATGAAGAAGATCAATAATGGCTGGCGATGTCCAAGAAAGAGAGGAAAAATCTTTGACTGTGCTTCATCTATCAACACCTATGACTTTTACACTCATCCACGTCGACGAAAATTGATAACGACAAAGCGACGATTAGTGAAATGGGAAAGAAGATAAGAAAAACAGTGAATCATGCTTCATTTGTTTTGTTTGTTTGAAGGTTCGTGCATCATTTTTGATTTAAATGGAACAAAGGGTAAAATAGTATTTTTGCTCTAAAAAAATATTGCAATTAGGGCCTCAAAGCAGAGTAATTTCAAATTGATTTAGGCCCTAAGTATAATAAACTCTGTTTTTAGGCTCTTAATGTCATTTCTCCTAGATTTTTTTTTTTGAGAGGAGAGAAAAAGTATGAAAGAGAACTGATTATTTATTGATATTTTATTTTTTTAATACACTAATTAATGTGCAGGGTGTGATCAATAAAAAATTTAAAAGTTAGATTCTATGCTAACCATACAATTTGGCCCCAAAATCTATTTAATTTACGAATGCATGAGATCGACTACCATCTTCTTCTTTTTTTTTTTGGGAAAACAATTCATGATGAGTTACATTTCTACTTAAAAATTAATTATTTAATCTAGACAAATCGAATATCCTTGCTCATAATTAATATCACCATTTTTACATTTATTTACATGTATAGAAAAACTAACAAAGAAATGGAGTCGAGAATTCTATGTGCATAAATTGTGGTAACTAGGAAATTTGGAGTGTGAACGAGTAAATAGAAGGGAATCAAATTGAGTCAAATATATTCTGCATATAACCGTGGACCCAAGTTCTGCAAATCCGCCGAACTTGAGAACATTCAGAATGTTTAATTTCCTTCAACCAGGAAATCTTGGACGCGCCACTACTGCGCAGAGTTAGTGTCCAGATCACAAATTATGATGACACAGTGGTAAGTCGCCAAATACGAACGGTTTTTGTGTATAGTCTAAAAGGTTCATATTTGAATCCAATTTGTAAAATGACATCTAATTAAGAGTATAAAATTATATTATTAAGTCAAAAAATAAAAATTAAAAATTAAAAACAGAGAGAGACTATCATTGTATGTATATTTCCTTGAAGTCTGTTTGGGTGGAGTTGTGTGCGTGTAGGTTTAAATAGTGACTGATACCTTCCCCTTAACAGCAATAATGTATGCTACAAGACAAGATTGGTGGTTTGAAATGGAAATTTGGGGTTAGTTGAAACTTGTTTGCAAGTAAAGGCATATGTCCTCCCCCATTGGGCATTCACTTAATATGCAAGAGTGCCTACTATATTTGACTACATATATCTACCCACCTTCCCACTACACCCTCAACTTCGCCCATGCCTCGCCCCTCTTTTTATTATTTTTCACCTTTTCAAACCTTTCTTTTTTTTTTTTAACTCTTCATAATGCTTGCATTTTTATTTTTGTTTATATTTATCCTAAAAATTTTTGTAATTCTATTTGTTAATCACAGATTTAAGGATTCACTTTTGACTTTCATCGTTTCTGCATCTTTTCGTTTGAGATTGAATGATTTCAGGTTTCAACACCATTGTTTATATCATCCTCTTATCCTTATTGATTGGGTTACTTCAGCTTATACGACTCCTGCATTACAATTTTCTTCTAATTAGTAATCAACTAGTCATAACTCGTAAGATTTAAATATATTCTGTACTGCTAAACAACAGAAGTTGAAAGAACTGTCAGTTTTTTGGCTATCTGGGATTTCAATTTCTAACACAGCACTCATCTCTTCACTAGGAATCAAATTATTCGTTTATTCTCTTTATCGCTAAACAAAATGGCAAATAAAAATTGGCCGGCTTGAACGGCCTTGCTGCCTCTCTAGCATGCCTAAACAAGAACCTTTTTTTTTTTTTTTTGTTGTTGGGTTCATTAAAACACTCAGAATACAAACTTCTCCTCCACACTAGCATCAAGTAATCTATCTCCCATCTCTCGAAGGGCAGATGCTGTGGAATCACTTATTCCCAACAGATACTGCAAGCGAGACAATTTTTCAGGCGACGGATCCTTCTTCGAGTATATCGTGTACAAATCAGCAAGCTCCTCTGGCACTTCCCATGAGAGTGGCCGTGCAGGTACTGCTTTGTCACAAGCCAGCAAGTCATTGAGTGAGGCGACCTGCATATAAATTGCGTGAGAGAAATTACACCCGCCCGTCCGCAGACACATTGGAAATTTCAATAAAATGTGACCATAAACACTTACCACTCCTTCACGGTTTCTCTGTCTTAATAGTGCCACTGCCTGAATGAGTGAGTTTGATAATCTGCTTTCAGCAAGCTCGCGGACAACTCTTCTTGCTTTCTCTTCATTAATGTTGAGATCAGACGGAATTTTTTCATACACTTCCTCCTCATCAAACTCCCCGGTGCCCGATGAGAAAATATCATCCACAGTTTTTTTGAAGAGAGTTTCTCTTAAGTTCTCTGACACCATGCTGTCTAAATCAACATTGGCTTCCTTAAGTTCCCTAATCTGCTTTATACTAAGCCTTCCTTGTGTTACTGCAGTTTCTATGGCAGCTGCCATTTTTGTGGTTGTTATATTCTTGATTATCTTCTGGGCATATTCTGCAGGCAATCCTACTTGCTTCTGCAAATCATTAAGCTGCTCCACCCTGGCCTTTGTCAACTGTCCATCAGCCAAGATTACCTCAGCTTGTTGCCTAAAAGCTTGCTCTGCTAGACTCCGATGGACTTCTACAATTTCTTTACCACTCAAACCCAGGATTCCACCAAGCTGGTTCAAAAGAACATACTCTGAATCATCCTTCTTTGTAGTTATCTGAGCACCAAATGGAATCCTCGTCACCTCACCAGTTAGACAGAATAGCAAGTACGTCTTATAAAGGTCAGTTCGATCTCTTTCTGGAAGGTCATCCTTAAGAGTTATTTCAGTCTGACCAGACTTCCCCAACTTTGCAGCAAGTTCTTTGTTCGGTCTTATTTTCTTCAGTGTCTGAAGAGATTCCCATTCTTCATGATCTTCAGTTTGTGCCACTTCCTCCTTAACAGGTTCTTCCTTTGATACATCAACTGATGATGTATCAGAGGACTCCCCTTTGATGTCCTCCACCAACTCAGTCACAACCAAGGAATTGAATGCTATCATCTTCTTGAGTTCTTTTGCAGACTCTGTGCGGTTTCCAGCTGCTCGTGCACGTTTGATATAATTGATAAATATCTTCCTCACC
Organism: Prosopis cineraria; assembly: GCF_029017545.1. Classification (NCBI taxonomy): domain Eukaryota; kingdom Viridiplantae; phylum Streptophyta; class Magnoliopsida; order Fabales; family Fabaceae; genus Prosopis; species Prosopis cineraria. The sequence continues at coordinate 3,087,012 of NW_026555339.1, read as the reverse complement.
TGTATCATTATTAAAACAGCATAGCTGGAACACTAAGTCTAAGTCAAAGTTACATTAAAGGCCATCGAATTCCTGACAAATGGGTACTCACTGCCTTGCTTGCAATAGACATAGCAGTTTCCCTGGTTAATCGCAAGCCATGTGCTGCTTTTCTCACCGATTTCTTGATTTCAGCATCATATCCGTCAACTCCTGATGCAATTGCTTCCTTAACAACCTAATAAACAAAACACATGAAAAAGTAACCCGCATGAAAGGCGTGTTCAGCAGAAATTGAAAAATAACACAATGTCATAGTAAGTGGATACTTGTCAACAAAGTAACAAGGCAAAACCAAACAAATTTGAAGTTTCAGAATAACAATGTTTTCAAAGTGCCACAAATCCAAAACCAAGCAGGTTGCTAGCAATTCTTTAACAAATTCTATCATGAGAAGTATGAAAAAACATGTTTAGCTAGTGACCAGACATAAATTCCAGGAAATCAGTTCATCCTCTTTCTTGGGTCTTGATCTCCATGCTAGTATTAAATGAGGACATCATCATCATAATGTCCACAAGAAAATCTCTCTTTGCTTCCTACAAACTCTACTGGGCATATCAACAAAAGCAAAAAGGGATATAGGGTCCTTTTGCCTAAATCCCCTTGGGTCCACCTAAGAGATTGATATCTCAGTGAGACCAATCACAAACGAGACAGTCATATCACCAAATAGTCAATGTGGATTGCACTTTTACATAGAAGGACATAGATGTCCTTTTACAAATATGAATATAAATAGAAAAGGAAGAAGGAAACATTGTTACCTTCTCAAACAAACTTCCACAGATATCTGAGTGTGCAGCTTCAACAATCTGTTGAGGTATACATAACATCACACGCAACCTCAACAAGGCAGAAACATCCTCCTCACTGAGCTCTCCATCAGCCACACATTGCTGAAGCTTTTGCCGGTAAATTTCTTTAAAAAAAAAATGTTAGATCCTGATACAATAAAGTGACAATAATAAAAGAAAGATGATAACCACTTCATGCAAAAACTTGACCTTCACAACAAGTAATGATTACTACACCCAACAATATCCTGTTTCCAAGCCTACGAAGGCAATTAAAGAAGAGAAATCTTACTGACAAACAGGCACATTCTATATGGGTTTTATGAGCTATAACTGTTTCCAATGTAAAACAGTAACAAAACTAGTGCTCTTATTTGGTTCCAATCTGTTCACGTTATCGATAATTAGTTTATTGTGTCATGTCACAACTTAATATTTCCCTGGCAACCAACAAGCCAAATTTGCTAGTTAATAGTTATTTACATATCTCATAAGCATATATAATATGTTTAATAATGCAGTCATATCGTAAAATTCCAGATAGCCATACCATTACAGGTATTCTCGAAAATTTACCTTCATGAATTTCACTGGCCTTTTGTGGATCAAAGTGCAATTCATCACAGAGATTTTGAAGGAATGTCGCTTTGCTATTAGCCATTTCTAAATCACCACCTGAAACAGCCTGTGCTAGTCGTTTACGATATACCTTTGATGTAACATCAAGTGTAATGGCCTCCGCTTCACGTTTGCCCAGCCCAAATGTATTTCTTAACTGATTTAATGAAGCAACCTGAAACAAAAGATAGAGGGACATGTTAAAACAGAAACTTTAAGGAAGAACATGACCATTTATATGTAGGTCAAATTTCAGAGTTTTCATCAATAATGAAAGCATCCCCTGCTCATAAAGCAACATTTCCTTATAACACTTTGATAGAGATGGAAAATTTATAAAAACACATGAAAGGAAATTGAGGAGGAAGCAGGGGTCAAAGAAGAAAGATTCAGCAAATCAAGGTTATCCTAAGGGTCCTGATTATGGGGAGTAAGTAATGATACTTGTAGTCTGGCTGTAGACTCAGCTTAGATGCTAGGGTCACCTTTTAGCTTGCATTAATATTTTGTCATGTTTTGGGGAGGCTGTCAGACAATGTTTTAGAGAGAAGTTAGATGAGAGGAGAGTCTTGGTCTCTCAAAAACCAGTGAGGGGCTGTTTCTGCGTTGTGGTTTATGTTCTTGTATTTTCAGTCTTTAATAGGGAAAGGGTTTTGGCCAGAATCAATGGAGGGTCATTTGTAACACTGATTCGGTTTCTTCAGTCATTAATAGCAAAACCTCAGAATTTCCCTTGCTTCATTGCTTGTTATTATTAAATTCTGCTGTTGTGGATTTAATTATAGAGGTGGGCTCTATCACACTTCAAAATGTTTAAGAGAACTTACTCAATCAAATAACTTCAGAATATACATATGCAAAAGTCCATGGCCTATACGTGAATGTAGTGATCATTTACCTTATTATCTTCCATATGACCACCAGACAAGGCATCTGTAACATATGCTCTATAAAGGAGTTTCAAGTCCTCTATCTTTTTGTCACTGTCATACTCACCACCTATGACAAAGATCCATCAAAGCCAACGTCAAGAATTTAGGTTCACAGCTTAGACGGGGGAAAACTACAAAAAAAAAAAAAAAAAACAGTTAGAAAGCTTACCAATTAATGAAACTGGACCAACGCCACGGGCAAAGCGATCAATATCTGGATGATTCTTTAATGAAACGAGTAAATCATTGAATGCCAGTATTTTATCAAGCTCCTCCACTGCCTGACCAACTCCAGGACTGGATAACTCAAAATTGTTTAGAAATGAAAATTCCACATTTTAAAATTGCTGACATCAGCAAAAATCAAAGCCAAGAACATAACAAGCAAATGGCAAGACAAAACATGACCAAATTCACTATTTCTCTTGAATTTGCACTTTGGGGGATCAGCATAATGTTCAAGCTCCGTCATTGAAGTTAGGAAAATCTAACAACATTAGTCACTAAAGAACATGATTATAAGAACTTTTTTTTTTTTTTGGGTGAAGAAGCAATCATACACTGCTCTTGTGCGGGATTTAAGTATACTAAGAGCCTCTGAAATATTTTCCTCAACCAATTTCCTTGTGCGCTCCTTAAATAAGTTCTCAGCAAGCTTCAAAGGAGAGAAAAATTCTTTTGTTTAATAAGCAGTAGAATACACCACCATAACAAATGCATGAGTAGTAAAAGAAAAGTTGTATGGCTGAAAATCCTATTTAAGATTAAAAAAGCACCTCATCAGAAAGGCGACACAAAAGTTGTGCTTCTCTGAGTGCAACAAGTTGTCCTGCATCAATATCTGCCAAGAATTTATTGTTTAGAGAACAACATAATAAACTCCAACACGTCAGATAGATTTACTCTGCTAAAATTGACAACAGTAATTTTTTCCCAACGATAACGTTTTGCTAAGAAACATAAATGTATGCATAATTAACTAGAGAACAATGAAGAGTACAAATAATTTCTCATCAACAATAGACTGACATTAGACTGCTGCAAATTAAAAGTGAATCTAACTAGATTCCTACTATCTTAGCATGAGTGTTAATCATCTTTTAGTAAATAAATAAATTGTGCCAGTTCAACAGCACAAGCTGGTCAAAATTTTCAAATACGTTAATGGTTATAAAAGTCATGGATAGTTAGAGACATCACATTATACCTCTGCCAACTGATTTCAGCTTGGAAGCATACAATCTCTGGGCATTATCACGAATAGCCACCTCAACCTAATGATAGAGTATTAACGGATCATCACCAGAAGAAAAAGAGATTACCAAGATAGGAAAAGAAAGATGAGGATGCACAAATCAGAACAAATGAGATCATATGCATGACAAGAACAACAGCAAAATACAATTCACACTGAAAAAAGTTCCTCCTTCTTTTAAAGCACATGAATATATACAATAATCCCATCACATTAATAGCCTAGTTGCACATTGCACAAGGCAGCCAGGCAAAACAAGCAATAATAATACCTGGGAATCAGTGACCTTGAAAACCCGCTTCCAAGGCAGAAGGAAAGATGAAGCTTCTCCAAAAACAAGATTTGACACATATATCAACTTCTGAAATGCCTGCACTTGATACTCACTAATAGAGGTCAAGCTCCAAAATTTCATTTAAATCCCTAAGGGTTTTTTCTATATAAGTTGAGATGGCAGTACACTAGACTTACCCGGCGCTGCTCAATATCAGCATCACGATCACCAACTTCAAGTCTCTGCCTGAAATATTTCCTACCAAGCTGAAGGAGAACAAGCGCCAAACCAGTAAGCTATGGAACTGCTTCCATTCCACCAACATTAATAAATATACACAGTCACCACAGGCATAAACATAAACAGTACAAGAATACCTCTATATGCATAGCAGCTGCATCTGGATCATCAATTCCTAAAGAATTTTTAAAGTTAATGATCCTATCAACCTCATCACCTTTAAGTTCCTGGCCTCCTGGAGGAAGCACAGAAGAGACAAACCTGAATCGCAAGTTCAATGCATGTAAATCATTTGAGTCAAAATTCAGTAGCCTTGCAGGAAATCTGAGGCAAATATAACTTGTTTTTCTTGCATAATATCACTGGTATATGAAAAAATTTCATAAGATTAAACGCCATCAAGTCAGGTAACTTAATAGAATATGAATTTGTTACTTACTGACAATATATCTCACAAATCTCTGCTTTGAATGCCTCATCTTGCTTGCTGACACCGTACCTGGAAAATTAATCATTTCAAGAAAAATGAAGTTGAAAGTGAAGGCGGGGAAGAACAAAAAATTGAATTATTAGCAAAGCATACAGAAATCTAATGATTTTAATAATATCAAAATAAAATGAATATTTGCCACAGAGTTTAAAGTAACGGAAATAAATATACTTGACTGCTATCCCAAGAGCATTGGGAGAATGAATACTACAATTACGTCAGTATTCCAGTTTTAAGCAGCTATAACGCCGTTTAGCATCACCTAGCTCGGCACTTACAATTTCGTCAGTTTAATAACCCCGTTTAGCTAATTCAACCGGGGAAAACAGTTAATTATCGTTGACACTTACTGGTTTGCAATGCTCTCGATGTCTTCCTTCTTCAACCCAGCAGGGTCGTCAATCCCAGCCACATAGTTATGCAAATTCACGGCCGCAACTTGCGGAGCGCATGCATTCAACGCGTAGGCAGCAGCCCCGCCCGCAACACCGAGTGCCACAGCACCACCAATGGCAGCATTTCGGTTCCGACCAAACTGAAAACCCAACCCATATCCTGCAGCAACAGCCCCGGCAACGATAATGGCGGAGGTGGCCAACCTCAGGGGCGGCGATAACTTGTCAACGACAACCTCAATTCCCTTGAGCTCCTTCTGAACTCCGATAATAGATGGGGGAGGCGTGGAAGGGGCAGATTGATCAAGGGAGTCCGATGAGTTGCGAGGGAAGGAGACCTTGAAACGGCGGCGTTTGGGAAGAGTAGAAGTGGTTCTGATAAGAAGAGGATTTGGATTAAGAAAAGGGGAGGAAAGTGGGGAAGAGTGGTGCTGGGGAGAAGGGGAGGTGATGAGATTGGAGGGATTCATGCCTCCTTCTGGGAAAGGAACCAAAGACGACGTCGTGGGAGGTTGCAGATAGAAGCTTATAGGGTTTAACAAACGGAGTAGATAGGAAAGAGCAATGGGAGCTCGGAGGCTACATGAAATATGAAAGCGAGCAAACACAGTGAGGAAGATTGGCAACTTGCTTTATTTTAACTTTTTCTTTATTTACTTCCTTTTTTTTTGGGGGGGGGGGGGATCAGTTGACCGCAAGAGTTATATGGGCCTTGGGAAAGCCCGATTCGATGGTGGCCGGCCGCAACCCCTGGTGCCAATCGTTAAATTAGCATGTAAGAAAAAATTTTCCATATTACCAAAAAAACATACAAGAAATTTTTTTTTCTAATGAAATAGAGGTTAAATTGTAATTTTCACTCTCAAATTATTTTCAGATGAACTTTGAGAATGTGAAATAAAATTTATAAATTTAAGAAGTTGCCCTATTTAAGTTGTTTGAAATATGCTCTCCTTTTAAGTTTTAAACTTGTACTTATAACAGATTTTTCTGGATTGGCTTATATATCAAAACATATGATTTTATAAAATTATAAAATATATGTGATATTTGATTGGGAGGAAGTAATAAAAATGTGCGTGGAGTGCTTTTTGTCTCGAAATTTTTCGGCGAATTCTGAAATGGCGATTCATTTATTATTTATTTTTACACGTGCCCAAAAACCCAAGCACCTTGGCAAGAAAGAACAATCTTCCGAAGTAAGCCGAATCCGCAAATTCGGGTTTCCATCATCTTTGCCTCACACTGAGGCTTACGTTACATTATTCTCGAGCATGGCCGTGATGTAAGCCGAAGACGAAAGCTGACTTCACAGTTCGCGCCCAGTTTTCTTCGAAAAAATGGCTATTTCAAGCCTGCGATTCCCTGTCTTCCGTCTGTTCACCAAAAGCCCCTACCCGACTTTTCGAAGCTCCGACCCATTGCCCGCCGGAGATGTGTCCGTTGTTGTTCTGTTTCGACTCAAACTTCATCGCAGCCCCCTCCTTCAGAATCAGTTTTCAAGTGGGAACCTGCCCGCAAGAAAAAGGTCGTTATGCGGATTGGGTACGTGGGAGCTAATTACAGGGGTAAGAATTCAACGTGAGTATCAATCACTTGCATTTTAACTTGTCTACATTTTCAGATGCCTGATCTTCCAATATTTTGTCCGCTCTCTTTTTCAGGCCTCCAAATGCAGCGAGATGAACATTCATTATCAAGTACGCTTCTTGTGCTTCCCTTACTTTAATGCTTTGTCTCGTTAATATTGGCGACCGTTAGATATTGGAAGGACAAGTTAGTGAATGTCCTTGAAAAATTAGGAAAAACGCATGTGACTTCTAACTTCGAAAGGATGCGAGCAGTAAAGTAAAATACTGAAAGATATAGCTAAAGAAGCAATCACTACAAGTTTTAAAATTAATCTACACGACTCTTTTTATCTTATGATATGAGATGGCTTGGACATAGAGTCCTGTGCTGTAATCTGCCCTGCTGGTGTAGCTGGGATCTTATAAAGATTGTAATTTTAAACTTTAAGCCGTTGAGAAAGAACTGGAAACTGCCATATTCAAGGCTGGTGGCATCCGAGACAGTAATTTTGGGGATCTGCAAAAAATTGCATGGGCCAGAAGCAGCCGAACTGATAAAGGAGTAACTTATTATCCCATCTGTTTGACCTAATTTGCTTTTTATTTGGTTTTCAGCTTATATGAAGGATAAGATTTCTTATTTCATCTGTTCTAGGTTCACTCTCTGGCAACAGTGATATCCTTTAAAATGGAAATCCCAGAAAATGCATGGTGGGAAGACCCTTATGGCCTTGTCCTTGCGAATTATATGAACTCTCATCTTCCATCTGACATCAAAGTCTTTAGCATTATGCCTTCACAAAGGTAAGGCTTGACAGCAAATGTACATTTAGAAACCCATTGGCATTGGCTAAGTTGTAGCTTTGTCTCGAAAGTTGTAAAAGCCTTTTCCCAACGGGTTTCTAGACGCAGGGTAAGTTACTGCTTATTGTTCATAGTACAGAAGAATCTGTTTAGTGTCATGGTCACCATGAAAATTTTTAATGTCAATAATGACATAGTGTATGCTTTTTCCTCCTTGTTTTTTTTTTTCCTTATTTATCTTATAGAGTATTTTATTGTATTTTGTCAACTACCAAAAGATTCATGGTTGAAATTTGTTCTATTGCTGTTCCTTAAGAAAGTTAATGAAAGCAAGAGATTATTATGATGAAATTCTATTATTATGCAGCAGCACTTACAGGTTTCTTTCTTTTTTTTTTTTGGCATCCTAATTAGTTTAATTTGTCTCTTGATCCTAGGAGCTTTGATCCAAGGAGGGAGTGTAACTTGCGGAGGTACTCTTACCTCCTTCCTTCTGAAACTATTGGCATCCCAAGCCATTCTAGCAGGGATGAAATTGATTATCACATATCAGAATTTAATGACATTCTAAATGCTTTTGAGGTGTGTGGGATTAGTCATTTTTAAATCTTTTCAACTTTTCTTTGATGTCGTCTCTAGTTACTGAAGTCTTCTTGATGAGTTGTTAAACTTGTTAGGACAGGTTTTTCCTCAATCCTCATATTAGTTAATTTCTGGCTGTTAGTGATTGGATTTAGTGATTGATCACACACTGCTGTCCTGACATCCTAAATTTTTCATCGTCTTAAAAGTCAACACAGAGAAAACATCTTAGATATTGAGTGAATCTTCCTTTTGCACTTATTAACTTAATCATGCTTCTTTTACTTGATTGGACCTTTACCTATAAGCATGCTAGAGCTTTGAGATTTTCTATTGAAGTTTGGCTTAGGTCTTTTTGTGATATTTTGGGTCATGTTTGTCTTCTGCGTGGATGTTGTTACTTCGACATTATTAGCATTCTTTGATTAATTTCTGTACTTTTTATAGGGAGAACATCCTTTTCATAACTATACAGCACGGTCTAGGTATAGGAAACATTTTCCTCATAGACAGTCATCATCAGGGAGTGACATGTCAGCAAAAGTGATCTCATCAGACTCTGAATCTGAAGAAGGTGATAGCGATGGAGAGAATTTTCAAATTGATGAGGTATATACAACAAATATCACAAGGCCCAGCCAGCAGTCCTCTGAAATTTGTGATTTTGATGAACCTTCCATTGGCTCTAGCAATAATAATATTTTGCATGATCACAACTCTAATTTAGTTCGTGCAAAATGGTTGTATGAACCTGATGAAAGAGACAGGTTAAATGCTTCTCATTTTAGAAAAGTTTTTCGCTGCTCTTGTGGAAATCTGGAACGATTGCTTAAATACAATTATGTTGAAGTCTCCATATGGGGAGAGTCTTTCATGCTACATCAGGTAGATCCTTGTTTTCTTATCATTCTTCTTTTTCAACTTCTGACCCTTGGAGAGCTTTTTATTCATTTGTTTTCTTCTTTCTCTTTAACTACTCTGGTTATTGAAAATTAATAAATGTTGATGGAGCGTGCATATCTGTTAATTTAGATAGATATATAGTCATCCTCCACTTGAGTTGATATGACTATGAGTGTAAAACCAAGCAAGATTTAGTCACTCCCTTTATATTTTCTCAGTATTTGTTTAAAGTAACTTCATTGCCTCCCTAGTTTGCCAAGCATCTTTATTTGGTAATGGGATGCTAAATAAACGCTATGTACTTGATCAGAAAGTTGTCCCAAGGTGAAAAGGAACAAAAGGAAAATTATCAATGGAGCCACAATTTCATTTTCCCTAACTTGCTAGACATGAAGGTTAGAAAGTGACCCTTGAAGAGTGCAAAATGATCCGCTGGCATCACTTTTCTTTCTCCTTCAATTTTTTTTTCTCCTACTGTCTGCTTCATTTTCCTTTTGCAGCATTTTCCTTTCTTCTTCAATTAATTTTTCCTTCATTTGTTGTCCTTGAGGCTCTACCTGCATGCTTACTTGTATGTGTAATGTTGATATCTTGTCTCCATTGTTAGCATCTGTGCTTTGACTTTATCAATCACCTCCTCTCCCTGCTTTTGGAGCTTTCACCTCATGCCCTATTTCTGATATTGTGCCCTTTAACAATATATGTAATGTTGATATCTTGTCTCTCACCAGATACGAAAAATGGTTGGGACAGCTGTGGCAGTGAAACGCAACTTACTGCCTAAGGACATTCTAGAACTGTCACTGTCAAAGTTTGCACGAATCATCCTTCCCCTTGCACCATCAGAAGTCTTAATTTTGAGGGGTAACAGCTTTTCATTGAGAAAACGACCTGGAAATGTGGCAAGGCCAGAAATGCTAGCGATGTCTGAATCAAAAGAAATTAACAAGGCAGTTGAAGAGTTTTACACATCTGTAATGTTACCTCAAGTTTCAAAATTTTTGGACCCATCAGGATATCCATGGAAAGAATGGATTGAGAAATTGGACGCGGACACAAGGATACCAAGTGACCAGTTGAATGAGGCCAGGAAAGCGTGGAAATTGTGGAAAGACAATCTTGAGAACAGAATTAGCGCTCATCCATCATGATAGATACAAGGTAACTTTTACTTTTTTATGCTTGCATCAGTTTCATCAGAATTTTTCGTTGTGCCCATGCCAAAACAGGGTTGATTTTTTCTTCTATCCCTTAATAATCTATAAAAAAGAAAAAAATACGTGTTCATATTTATTCTGATTGTCCTGCCCAATTGTTTTATGCCACTTGCCACGTGATTCATTTGTGGCAGAAATTGGAAAACCATTAATGCTATGTGTATCCTTTTCAGTTGTGGACCTGGAGTTTGGTGTTCAATCTATTTGACCAAAGAGCTATATGAATGGACGATGGTGTTGACGTTGTGATGGTGTTGGAAGAAATTGGGTGCAAATTGCTTGAATAGCTCTCGGAGAACTGAAATGCTACATCAAGAATTCACGTCAAGCAAACATCAGCAGATTCGAATCCTCTCAATTTTCTAGCAATTTAAAAAGAGATAAGAGAGAATTATGGGCGCTCTCTTCTCTCTCTCTCTCTATAAATTGACAAAAAAATTAAGAGGCTGAGAATATCCGATTTCATTAGAAGCATTTCTAAATTTTGGAAGCAACATTTTAGTAGCTTATACGGAATACACTAACATGTAATTTTTCCTTTTTCTCACCATTTCCCAGAACCCCCAGAAATATGAATTCTTTTAATTATCTGCTTAACTTCTTGCCTTTAGGAATGGTGTTGGTACTCGTAGCCAACCCTATATCTTACAATACCAGCAGAAGGGAAAAAAGAAAGAATGATGTATTAATTAGATCCACATTTCAGAGATATAGAAATCTTTTGGCAACAAAGCAGTCTATACGTGAAAGCAATATTTTATTTTATTTTTGGGTGAAAGATGAAGCAAGTAGCAGTTAACTCAATTTTTCATTGGAAACTTATGTTTTTAATAAAAATGAAGTATTTAGAAGAAAATAAACCCCACATTTACAGATTAAAATCTGACGAACCAAATATTTGTTGCTCCTTTTCTTCAATTGTTGTTGTTGTTGTTGTTGTTGTGTGGTGTATCTTGGGCAATGATTAAAAAATTGAATTGAACTGGACAGTCAGACCAATCAAACCGTCGGTTAGACTAACAGTTTGGTTAAGTCAAAAAAATTGTTTGGAGAGTTGAATCAAATTGGGCTGTTTTTGGGCCAGCAATCAGATCGAAAATTGGGTCCAGTTTTCAAACACCGAACTGTTCAAAAAAATGTCCTTTTTTCTTTTTCTTTTTAAAATTTTTATCAATTTTTTTAAATTATCAATTTTTTTAATCATTTGATGTTATATTATATTATATGGTTTGCTAAGTTATAATGAATTTAAAATATTTAGTTTTATTTTAAAGTTGAATAGCAATTTCATATTTATTTTTTATATTTGGATTATTAAATGCATATATAACTTTTTTAATTTAATTATTACATCATCGGTTCAACACGGTTAGACCATGCAAATTATAAATTGCTGACCTTTTCAATTTAATATTTGGTTTGGTTTTAAAAACATTGATCTTGGGACAATTCTATATCCAAGTAGAGGAGATTTAATGGGAATTTAGGTTAGTTCATATTGAGCCGTGATGGAATATTTATAAGTGAAAATTCTACCATCAATCCTGTTACATTTTTAAGCATATTCAAAACTTTTAGTTAAGCTGATACAACTTTCTTACAAATTAATCCAAACTTCCAATTATTGTTACTCCCTTTTGCCTTAATTGATATTGAAGTTTGGTGGCAGCATGCTATGCCATTGAATTCTAAGAAATTCACCAATATCATGGTATTGTTATCTATCAGTGTATTATATATACAGCACACTATTTACCATTGAATTCTAAGAAATTGACCACAAAAAACATCAGTACATTATACAGGCTTGGCTGAAAGATACTTCAGGATGGACAGCAAATGTTGAATATAATAATCAATGAAAGAAACTTTTCAATAATCGAAACACTATTATTAATACAAATATACAAAAGCTGTTACACGCTCACAGCAATTTGATACATTTTAGACTGCAATACTATATATTACCTTTCGAATTTAATTTTTTTATAACATTTTTCAAAATATATTTGGATATGTTAAAATGCATTTAAGTCGAAATATAAAAATTAAATGCCAAGAAAAGTTTATCTAATAAGAGATTGGCTTATAAATACAAGGACAGCGTAAGTTTTATTTTGCTACAAAACATGAAAATTTATTTAATAGGCAACATGTAAGCATTTATTATGTAAGTGTTTTCTGAGCCACGGGACATATCCTGTTCATCGTGCATTATAGAGATCTAACTCATCTAAATTTATCTTCTATAAAAAAAAATAGTAGTATGTATTTAATTACAGGAGTTGGTCCTCCTCATCCACGTATTTTTTTTTTTTTCACACGTAAGTTATTGAGATGTGCATCAACGGCTCCCAAATCATTCCTCTTCAGAATTAACTATTTATAGTACTCACAAGTTAGAGCGTGGGCTTGAAAGTTGATTATTATTAGTTTTATGCTAAAGAAAAGCTTAATTAATTAGTACACGGTGATTTACACGTTCCCAAATCATTTCTCTCGATCATCATGAAAAGCTTTCTTACTGGCACTAGATTATATGACAGCTCCAAAAAGTTGATTATTATCTCACACTATTACACATCTGACTCATCAATGCCACGGAAGGTGAACACTTGGCCCGCTGAAATTATATTAAAGGGATGAAACTAACACTTAAGAGGGCAGAATGAAATTAAGAAATAAAAATAATAAAATTAACAAGTCCAAACCCCAAGAGTTGCTAGCTGGATATATATCATTAATTAATTATTTATGATATGTTGCTTAATCTTCAAGTTCCTTCCAGCTTTGGATAGCTTGAGACACTGCTTGTTCAATCAGTTGCGCATTCAAATGGCCAGTCTCTTTATCGTCCTTCTGGTTTACAATCCACAAATAACTGTGTTAGGGGTTCCACCGGTTAAAAACAAGGCTGGGTAGTTCAATGATATATAGAGAGATTATACAACACACAAACTATATATGCATAGGATATTGTGTGTGTTTGAAAATATAACTATGCATGTAAATGTTCATAAGATCTTATTTATTACTTGGATTCCAATTACTGCTTCTAAACAGAAGCTGTCCACACAAGAAACCCTAGCTTGGAGAACATCAAGGCCCAGCTCTTCAATGGCTTCCAACACGAACACCAGCAACCCCTCGCAACTCCTTTGGCTCAACACTTTTATCATAAACCCTTCTTCTCGTGCTTCAACTATGAGCTGACATTTCACAAACATTTATAAACTAGCAATTCAGCATAAGTATGTATGAATGAAATATCTTAAAAACTCAAGGATGTAAATATGATGATAGACGTTTATCTCTCTCTCTCTATATATATATATATTCATACCATAGGCACTGGATCGTAGTCGATGAGTTTTTGTGATGCAGCAATTGCTCGATTCAATTCTTCCAGAGTCTGCCTCAGTGATTGTAAGTACACTGAATCATGTAATATTACTGATGACGAGGCTTTACGCTTCTGCTGCTTAATTAAACCCACCAGAGGAAAGTATAAGAGTTTCATCGATCGACATATAATCTTCAGTTCTTGATCTCATAATTATAATTACAAGTTGGGACTATAATGCACATTTAACCATTGAATGGAAATGAAGATAAAATAATCTCTTTTGAATGACTAGTCGAAACTTCCTTTGACCTTTTAATCAACCGAATTCAGTGATAAACATATAACGCAGCTGCACGCACGTACAAACATACAGAACTTACAAGTCCAGAAATATATACTATATCGAAGGATAACCGATAAATTGTAACACAAACACAATCTATCAGACATCACTACAATAAATGCGCGCGTATAGACGTACGAGGGATTGTGGAGTTTAATGATAATTTGTCTCTTTGTTAGGTTTTAATTAATGAGGAATTTGTTCTCGTAGGTAAATTAAAGAAGCGAAACTTGGATGGAGAAAGAGATGTTTGAGAGAGTGATACCTGGTGGGAGTTGATGATTGAGCGAGGGACTTGTAGGTTCCTGTGCATGGCTGTTCTCTTGTCACCACCTCTGAACGAAACCATTCTCTCTCTCTCTCTCACAAGCACACTCTTTAATTTCTTCAGAGAGAGATGTGAGAGGACCATACAAACACAAAGTGTAGTGGATGCTTTTATTAATAGAGCTTGAGGACGCAGAATGTTGATTCAGCGCATGTGATGCGGTTTTGGAATTACCATGTGTACCTTTAGTTTCAACTTCGAGGCTTTTCCTTCTTGTTGTTCTCTCTCGTGCGCGTTACTGTCAATTTTTCTATCAATTTTCTTTGTCCACCTCACTATTACGCCTTTGACACGCCAGATTTCTAATCTAATATATAAATAAATAAATTCTTTCCAGAGGGATCCGAATAGTACTAACTCAGCAGAAAAAATGAACGAATAAATTTGATTCACGGTGTATAAAGAGTTTATACAATGAGCTGCCTTGTTTTAGAATTGTCTCGAATTGTTTTTTCATCTGTTTATAATTATGATGCTAAGTTCATTGCAAGAAAAATAAATAAATAAATTAACCTGAATTCGAATTAATTAGTTAATTCTCCTATTGGATGATCGTCAATATTTGAAATTAAAGGAGGTGAAAATTTTAATCATCGTTCAGTTATATTTAGTTATGTTTTTTCATACCAAGTTTAATTTTTCACAGTTTACCTCATAATAAAAGAGCCTTTAATTAATTAAAAAAAATCAGATACTGTCATGTAATGCCTTTAACTGGAAACATAATAGCCAATACCTCTGAAAGTTGCCTAGATCTATCTAGCTCAACATGAATCACGGGTGTCGAGTTTTATTTTGTCATGATCTAACCCCATTTTGTTTTGCTTTATTTTTTGTTAATAGAAAAACACAAATTTCTAAAATCTCTGCCTTAAGCTCTGAGATTCGAAATTCTTGAGATGTGAAATTTTTTTTTTGGCCAAAAGATTTGAATTAATTTATACATAATACCAATTTGTTACTTTCCCTACACATGAATTTGGAAACTTCACTTGAGAGTGTATTAAATATTATCTCTCTTACGATCACAAGAGAAAGAAACGATATAACCAACAACTCACGTACTGACGTACACATTCACCTTGTCTCTGCCATATGTTCAAATCAGTCAAAACAGTTGTAAATTTATATCACGCAAAAAGTTATGGCTAGCTAATACTATGGCTAGGTCATGCCACGAAAGCATCGTGAGAAATATTTTAATATTGTGTGTGTGTGTGTGATAGAAGAAGATGTGAAGGTAGGGTCATGAGTAAATAATTGAAGGAGAAAAACAGTGAAAGTATACATGAGAGTGATAAAATGATAAAGAGAGACTATCTGTGTGAGAAAATTAAAGAAGGAAAGAGAAAAGGAATCTTATTGCTGTTTTGGGGACACTAAGCAGCAGAGCTAATAGTGTCAAAAAAGACAACATATGCCCCTTCTTCGTTCCTTCTTTGGATCCCTCCAAGTTTTACTCACGAGCACCAGATTCTCTCTCTGCTCTTCTTTGGTCTTATTATCGCTGCCCTAATATATGCAATTTGTTAGACAAATCAAAACCA
This sequence comes from Prosopis cineraria, assembly GCF_029017545.1. Taxonomy (NCBI): domain Eukaryota; kingdom Viridiplantae; phylum Streptophyta; class Magnoliopsida; order Fabales; family Fabaceae; genus Prosopis; species Prosopis cineraria. The sequence goes on along the minus strand of NW_026555339.1, from coordinate 3,071,331 downwards.
TCTTATATATTTCTGTTTTTTTATCTTCAGTAGTGATGACATGCATGTATATGTCTTATAATTATCTGACATCTGAATCTTAAAAATATACCAAAATGGTATTTGCATACTGTAAGTCGTACGTGCTCTAGTATATAAAATTAATTAATCAAGTCTAGCTCTTTGTTGAATTCATTTCAATTCTATACATTAACCTACTTTTGAACTTGAGTCTCTCTTAATTAGATTTGCTGTATATGCATCCTTTGATCTCATTTATAAGCTATATTTTAAAAAATTTATTTTGGTTTCATCTATAATTTATATACGTAATATTAAAAAAAATTTTTTAAAATTATCTTTCATGAAAAAAAAAGTAACACGGCATTACTTTTTGAATTTACTATACAGGAGTATATTTAAAATTTTACATACTTTTAAAAATGACTTATAAAAATAATTGAAAGAGTATTAATTAGCTAGATAGCACTATATGTGATGCTATAAAACCGATGTATCTCATTGCTAGTATGATGAGCAAGCAATATAATTAATAACTTTAGCGGCTGAGAGTGAAAAAGAGACGTTATATATATATTTATAATTATCGATAGGACAAAACACACCGAGAAAATCATACAAGACTTGTGGAGAGAAGCAATGATGTTGTGGGAGAAATAATGAGAAAATTACGTACAGGGGCTGCGCAAGACACCGCTGATCACTGTTTTCCTGAGGAAATTATTTTTGCAAAACACTGTTGGTGTAGGCGAGTGTGCTGTGATGGAGGGGGTGTTGTGATATTATGTGTGTGTATCGTGGATTTGCATTATTTAATCGATCACCTGGTAAACAGCATTAAATATATCATGGATATACCGTGTGGATTTAAAACGATGTAAGAAGACCTATAAATTTAAGTTTGAATATTTTGAGTTAAAATGTGTATGCATTCCAAAGTTCTTAGCCATTTGTTCTCTTCCACATTTCCCAGCAGTCGCTTCTTAGATTTAACAAAAGTGACATCAAAGCTCACATAAGTGTGACAAGTCATCATAAGTTGGATTATATTTTTAGCACTCTGTTATGGTGTTTAAAAAAAACTTATACTTAATTTTATATATTTAAAATATTTATTTTTAATTAAATCAAAATGCTTGTATCTTTTATAGATTATTTATTACATTACAAATTCTTGTTATTAATATTACTAACAAATTAAAAATTCACTTGTTTCAATTTATTTAAATAATAATATATTAAATATATAAGGCTAAATAATTAAGTCTTGTTATTTTGTTTATATGCCTATTTTTTTGTCAAAGTTTATATGCCTGATTAAATTAGATAGGTTTTTATAAAAAGAAGAAGGAGCATATTAAATCTGTAGCCATATCGTGAGCGGTTATAAAAATATACATGATCTCTTCTTTCTTTCTTTCTTTTTTGGCCCCCAAGATGGATACACCACCTAACATTCCCTCTTGATATATATGTATATATTTTCATATACACATATAAATATCTATATATATGAATATACGTACGTGGTTATCCGTTGAACAGACCTAACGAAATGATTGGGAAACTCACCTAGTTGGGGTATCAGGTATGCATGCATGGGCAGCAGTTCTCCCCTGTTGCTCCCCTCAAGTTCCCTCCAGATACGTTTAAAACATCAATGATAATTTTTTTTTTTACGGTTACATTTTGCAAAATATTTACCGCTTTGCCACCCTTTTACGTACACCAGGATGGGCCAGGACACAGCCCAACAGGAGAGAATATTTTTCCTACATGTACTAATAGGGAACAAGACTTGAAAATGGTCCATGAGTACTCTTCGTGAGTTCACGGGCCATAGGTACCATTATCTTATATGAATCAAACAATATTTTATCTAATTCAGGGACCATATATTCCATCATTATTTGCATCAATCTCCGCCTGCATTATTTTAATTCTTTTCGTCTTCAATTAATTACTCATAACTATGTTATTAAATGGATCGTAAAAAATAATCGCGTAGAATCTCGTAATTAATTCTTCCATTTTTACAGCATTGCACGTGCTCTCTATCTCAGCCTGACAGATAACCCAAAATAGATATGAACACTGTTTCTTGAATTTTCTATGTGTATATTATGGTATACAGCCATGTACTATTAAAAAAAAACCAAGAAATTTGTGACGATATTTGAGACACGTTTTTTTTTTCTCGGTTACATTTTTTTTCGATGGAATTTCACGTTTTCGCCGCAAATCCATCATAAAAATTGTTATGAATTATATTGTTTATCACAAATTTATATTATAAAATTCGTCATAAATTTTCTGACTTTCTTGAATTTAAAATTAAAGAGCAAATCTACCACTAAGTATATATCTCGAGCCTTGCATGTTTCGGTGTAAAATCCGTTGACAGGTGATTTAATTTCTAATAAAATTTGATTGAAGGGTTAACACATAACTTAATATATCAATATTGCAAGGCTGCAAGGGGAGAAAAATCATAACGATAAAAGCTATGATTAACTACTCCCTCCGGTCTTATTGATAAGTTATTTTTACTAATCCTATGTTGCTCAATATTAATACAATAAAAGTATAAAAAATAAATTTAATAAATTATAAATAAACCCTCAAAAAGTAATAAATTATATAATATACATATTTTTTTGTTTTTCTCTCTCACTTTTTAAAGAGTACTTTAGATATTTCATTTAAAATAAAATATTATTATCAATCCAATAATTTATAAAGTGAATCACTTCACTTGTTTAAAAGATAATCAATAAAGTAAACTAAAGAAAATATATGTATATATGTGTGCCAGCGCGCACCTGTGGTCTCTCTCCCTTAGAGATTTTTGGAGCATATGATGGTAAGATTAAGATATGCACGTCGACAAAGACAGAGTATGAATATAATTGAGTGGGATGAACTACAAAGAAATATTACTCCATGCTTTCCTTTTTTATAAACAATGTAGCTAATAACAATTTCACATAGGGCAGTAAAATTAGTTTAAAAATAATTAACTTTTAATAAAAGTTTAAAATTACCCTCAATAGAAGTTATTAGTTAAAGAATTTGCAATTGTTTAACTGGTTATAAATTTTATAATTAGTCAGTAATATTGAGAAACATGTTGAAATTCCTTATAATTAATAGACTCGGTGATGTTTTCGCGTTATTATTATACTTGGAGCAATGGCGCAATGGCCTATATTATATATAAGGTGCATATAATTTTAGCTGTACAATTAATTAGCTGCATCAAGCATGCACTTCGCCTAGAAAAGAAACAATACATAGTTATCTAACTAAATTCTAAAAAAAAAAAAAAAACAGTAATGAAGAAGGAGAAGAAACCGTGCGTTGGCTAACATTTTCACTTTCACGTGCGCAACGAGTGATCCCTCTTAACGCTCACTATTAACCAAACTGTCGTATATACTCGGAAGGGTCCCATTTCCCCAACACTCATATGTGGTCCTTAACCAAAGCTTGTTTTGATTTGCATACTATCATAAAATAAATAAAGTATTTGAAGGATATGAAAAAAATATATACTTCTTCTGTTTAAAAATGTACGATATTTTTTTCTGAAACTCACATCCTATTAAAATAATTACTTGTTTTCAAACTAATTCTATCTTTTACTGTTTAAAAAAAACTAATTATATCTTTTCATATTTACTTCTATTTAATAGGGTATTTTATTTTAAAATAAATATAAAATGATTTATTCAATATAGATACTTTTAAAAAAAATAATGATTACATCTTGAAAGATTTATTTTTTTTATATTTTTTAACATCAAACCCCTCAAAAAAATGTCTTATATTTTTAAATAAATAAAGTATACCAGAAAAAATGAAATCAAGTCAAAGTCCTACCAGATCAGGGCATGGCAGAAGCTACTTGATTATCCACATAAAAGATCATATTACCAGAGTTTTATCTAAATTACACAGCAAATACACCAAAAAGATGGAGAGAAGGAATGAAAATATGAAGAGAGGTTGTTCACTCTAAAATAAGTTTTTCCTTCAACCACCCTCCTCTATTTATTGTTTAGAGAGATCGTCGCAAAAAAAAAATTAATTATCATTAATTTATCTCATAATGAAAAAAATAATTTGATTGGAACAATCACATTAATCATGAGGAAATAATTTCCTATTTTGGAATTAATCAGAAATCAATCCACTGTAATTCTTGATTCCAGTTAACCCTTGTAATTCGGGAATATCTGCAGATCGGCAAATCCTAACAGTATTGATTAGTTAAGTTGAAATTGGATTTCATTAAATTTATTCAGCCCATACCTTGCCGATATAGTGTGTTTCTCAATTATAACTCCGGGCTTAATGCACTAATTTCTTTTAGCTGAATGGTGATTATAAAATCGAAAATGCACTCGACAGATGATGGGTGAAATTAATTATTAATTGATTAAGATGACAAAGCGACACAGTTTTTTGTTTTGGAAAATTTTTGTGGGCCACGGGTATCCGCTTAAATTATAGAATCTGAGTAACCGATCACAGGCTTTTGAGCCTAGAAAACCACAGAGACAGTTTAAAGAAATTAAGGCCCACACTTATTCACACACACACGCACGCAGACCTTTTGACAGTGGGCGTAAACAAGATTGACCCCAGACTAGTTAAAATCTCCTTGGATTCTTGAAAGTTGAAATATTAAAAAATGAAGATAAAATATCATAAAAAAATAAAAAATTATATAACATTTATTCTTCGTTCTCTATATCACTTTTTTATTTTAAAAACATGTTACAACTTTTTAACTTTTTTTAGACATATCAATTTGTTTCTAAGAAAAACGTCGAATCCCAAATAATCTAGATTGAGTTGGATGAGGCCTAAATCAATGGTCATTTGCACAAATTTTTTTTTTACTTTAAAAAACTAAATCCATGCACATTAAATCCTAATTTTCTTTCATATATCCACGAATTTGAATTTAAAACTGTATTCAAGGGTTATCAAAATGCCACTGTATGTTAATTAAATGTTCCCACGTGCATGGTTGGCTGAGACAATACATTGTGCATACATACATTTTTTCGGTGCTGAAAGCTAAGGAGGCAGGACAACGTTGAATTGTCGTAAACTAATTGAATACATTGAAGGCGCGTAGGGGTGTGTTCAACGCTAATTTGGTAAAATTCAGTTGTAACATTAATTTGGCGGGGTAGGCATCCCCATAACCTCCTCCATCAATCCATCAATAATGCCCGCAACATTTAATCAAAAAAGAAAAAAAAACCACATATAAAAATTAATGACGCAAGCATGATGCTTAATATGATGAAGCGTATCTATAATCACTTAATCAGTATGCTTAGTACATAGTCTATATATGGTATAATCTCAACATGTAAGTAGCCATCTAGGAGAGGAGTTAAGGTGGACTGTTTAATATAAGTAATCACCGAAAAAAAAAAAACGTTGTCGCCCTCTCCAATGAACAGCTTTTTTGGCTTTAAAATATATACTTCATCCTATTTTTGTCATATTCATAATACATGTTGCTAGAGACGAATCTAGAAATCATAATAAGGGGGCCAGAACTGAAATTCCATCTAAACATGGGACGCAAACATTTATTTTTACATTTTTCATAAACAAAAATTAAACTTGTTTTCAAATAAATTTGAAGTATGGGGAGCCACGGCCCCTGCTAGCCCCCTCTAGTCTAGATTCATTACTACATGTTACTAACTCTTTTAATTATCACAATTCTTTACCCTTGTTAAAGTACATTTAATATAGGTAAAATAAAAAAATTATTAAAATTTTTAGTAAAGTTAAATGAGTTTAAAAGTTTTTTTTTTTTTTTGGTTTCAACAGAACATGTTAAAATTAACCTATCAAGATGATTGAAGCGATTAACTTAATCACAAAAGCTATAATGACAAGAAGATTATAAAAAAAATGATAAGAAATTGGTGTAATTAATGAGTGATAACTGGAGGGCATGTATTGGTCAATTGGGGGGGAATGATACGTGGTATAGGAAAAGGACCAGCAAATAAACAGTAGCTTGATTTGAATTGAGTGATGGAGGGAGATGAAACATTCAAGGACGCGTCATTTCCCAATAGATGAGGAGGAGGCTCATAAATATACTAAATAGAAAAATTAATTTTGCCAAACATGCATGGTCACCAGGTAATTAATGATTGATATCAAGAGTAGTTTCACTATGAGAAAGCTGATGTGGACGTGTCCATCCATGCACCTCCGTGCATGTCCGTTTGAAACTTTCATTACTCCATATGCATATGTACGCCACACTATGCACGTAATTCACAGACTTAGGCAATACACAAATGGGAACATGCATGCACTCCTTTGATATATTTTGGTGTCTAATTAACAGACCAGGGAAGCCTGGCATGCATAAACATGCCTGACAGAGGAATCTTTTAACGAAGAAAAAGCAACATTTGACGCGGACTTCATTCAACTACGTACCTTCACGTTCGGGAAATCAGGGAGGGAATATTATATTAGCTTTGAGACGCTATTAATTCTACTTTTTGTTGGATTCTGGTAGCTATGTCTAATATAATAATACTTACATCACTCGCCAAACATACACTAACTAATGCTTACATGTATGTTACGTTCCGCCACGTACGATAAGCTCCGCTTAATGTCTAATTCACGGGACCTCTGAAATTAAATCATCGCATGCAAATTGTTTTAAAATTTATTATCATGCATGTTATAAGTTATTTTCTCAATTCTTACTTCTTTAAAAAAAATTATATATATTCTTTAACATCAGCCTGGCCATGACTAAAACTTTTGCTGCGGGCCATATTAAGTTACTTACACACTTTGAAACAAAGTTTATTTATTGAAAATAAAATATTATTATTATTAAAAAAAATCTATCTACATTTAATCAACAATTCATTATACTTTTCTATATATTAACGTTGATGGTTGATTGAATGAGAATAATGATGTGTGAGGACGTTCATGAAAGTCAAACTTTGGGTGGGCAGGAGAGGGTTGATAAAACAGAAGGGTCAGTTTGGAGGGTCGTAATAAATTAAAAACACTTACGGTCAAAAGAATGAATTAAAAACAGTACACTTTTGTGATTGATTCACAGGGCTGAAAAATGTGTGATGGCTGAGGTCTTGAGAAACAGTACGATCGAGGGACTCGTGGACTGATTAATATCATTGTTGGTATTATTATTATTTCTATTACTCCTACCGTCTTAAATTATAAGATATTTTTAAATAAAATTTATATATCAATAAATTTTATTAAATACACTTAATAACATTATCTTTTTAAAAATAAAAATATAAACTTTTAAAAATATCCATCATTTAATATATTAAAAAGAGAAGAGATAAAAATTAATTATAAAAAAATTAATATTAAAATTAATATATTTAATAAAATTTTAGTCTATCCAAAACATTTTATATTTTAAAATAAAAATATTTTTTTAAAAATATTTTATAATTTAAAATGGAGGGAGCGTTCCCATTGACTATATAATGAGCAAAGGCAAAGCATGACACAAGAGTAGGCAATTAATGCAAGTGTCGGTTTATTTCTATTTGTGGCCACCTCCATCCATTGCCGTTTCCCTGTATGACCTAACCTGCACGACATGGAAGCAGATTTTAATCTTTATATCTCGTAAATAAATATCATACTCTACCCGATCTTATTCACAAGGTGTTCAGTAATAAAAAATTGAAACAATCTTCCCATTTTAATACTTAGCATGTTAATTATAAGTTTAAAAATAATATAATAACTTTTCTAAATAAGATTGGAGCTCAAAGAGAGTGTTTTTTTCTTTAAAAAAAAGGAATGAAAGCAGATTTTTTATCGGAAATTAAACACATTCCTATTATATATAATAATGATTGCGACAACCCACAATATCTACCTTCCAGTCTCCGAATCACAAGAAGCTCCCCAAAAAAAAAAAAAAAAAACCGTCCTCCGAATGTCTCTATTGCCAGGCCAAATTGCAGTGTTCAGGGAGCGAGCAGGTTCGTCAAAGTTCCAACCACTTCCGTTCCGCTTCAAGCAAATTTTATACAGATTAAAATTTTATACTTTTTATATCAAGATTTTGAATCGGTACCTGTAAAAAAAAAAATTCACAGAGAGAGAGAGAGAGAGAGAGAGAGAGTATTTTATTAATGACAAAAATTTAATACACACTAATAGTTGAAGCTTAAAAACGCTTGAAAAAAACCTACATATACAAATTAGCACACAGAACTGAGCACCAAAACAACAAAACAAACACAATGCAAAAAACAGTTAAAGGTGTTTGGTTTCTATTCTCATTTTTTATTTTTTAAAAAACTGTTTTATAATATAATTTTTTAAATTATTTTTTAAAACAAAATAAAATGAAAATTCATTTGATTATATTACTTTTAAAAACAGTTTTAAAATTTAAAAATAGATTGATAGTGATGACTATACAGGTAATGGTGGTGATCAAATATAGTATATTTTAAAAATAAGAAAATTAAAACTAAAACAATTTAAAGTTATTTCTATTTTTTTGTTTTTAAAACCAAAAAATAAAAATCAGTTTTAAAAACAATTAAATTAAAAATACTTATCTTAACAAATTTTTAAATTTTTCTGTTTTCAAAATATAGAAAATAATTTTTAAAACAGATGACAAACGAGCCCGTAGTATCTAAAAAAAATTTGTTGAAAAAGATTGTATCTCAAATTAAATCAATTCCACATTAAAAAAAGTAAAACATTCCTGAAAAATTTATACAGTATTCCATATGATTTATTTTAGGATGAAAGTTCAATGCTAGCTAGCTTGTGCATGCACACACATATAGTCTCTTGCTTGTCACATTGTGTTTGGATGTTGGGATAGTTCATATATCTCTTTTCGGTCTAAGGCCATTTTTCTTTTCAACGCTTTATCAATTAGTCACATGATATTATAAATTGTGTCAACTTTACTTGACTGCGGCATATACTTCCTCCATTCAAAATATACTCTATATTATTTCAACTCAGAGACATATCATAAATATACACTCCTCCTGCTACTTAAAATACTTGTTACCTACGCTGTAGCATTTCATTAGAATGTCATTTTTGCAACTTTATCTCTCACTCACGATTTTATGTGGAAGAGAATTAAAGAAAAAAAATAAAAAGATAGTATAATGAGAAAATTATTAAAGCTATAGCTTAGTCGAGTATTAAATATCATCGCTACATAAACTATTTATTAATTTTTTAAATACGTTCATTTAACAATAAAAAAGTTGATAGTGAGAGAATATAATGCACCGTCCAACATTATATGCAATAAATAAATAAATACACACATATTTGCATGCCATGATTTTTATCTAAGATATTTATTTAGAAATATATATCTTTCATTAATCAGCACAGCACGCATCCTAAATCTAACTGCTCTCCTGTGATTTCTGCAACATTCATTCTGGCCGCCCACATCTCCATCTCTGGATCCGTTTTGCTGGCGAGCATCTCGTGTATGTTACGAAATTTAAAAATAAAACATATTATACTTATAACTTATAGATAACATAATGAGTTATTGAAATATTCATATCAATTGGAGTACTGTATTACAGATATACAGAGGAGGGCAGTTTTTATGGGCATGCATGTGTCTCAAGCGTCCAAGTGGAGGAGCTATTAGTTGCTATAGTTGTCATCATCATTCGCGTCCATCAAACGCAGGAAAACAAGACTTGGTTTTCACATTCACATGATGGACTTGATTTACATATAACCACTCTCCATCGTTTGAATATGTTTAACGTGATGATATGGTGTAGAAAAGAAGAATGCCCTGCCAAGCATAACAATTTACGGTGTGTGTGGATATGATAGTACTAACTGGATGCATGTGTGAACTTCAATGTGGTTTTGGTGAAATTAAGGACGGAATCATGTGCCACCGTTGAACTTCAATGTCTCTGTTGATTCTTCACGTTCACGATGCTTTTTGAAAGTAAGGTGAGATTCATCCGACATGTAATTATCGTTCAATAATTTAGGGAAGAATTGATTGGGAGTGATATCTTGACTTTCAGCATTTAAAAAGTGTAATCATGCGGCTCTCATTTGCAAAGTTAATTTCTAATAATGACCAAATAAGCCACACACAGACGATACTACAGCAAAACAATCGCATAACTAATTAACTGCCCTGATAATTAAACGACCCGCATGGCAAGAGTGTTTACGCTGCATTCATACCATGCTCCAATTATATAACTTTTGTTACGAAATCATATGTTGAACGATACATATTATACGTGCATCTTTGATATAGTTCTAACTCGCATGCAATAAGGAATTTAATTTCAGTGAATTTGAATCAATCATGTTAAACCAATCTTTTTTTTTCTTTATGAAATTAACACAAAACACAGTAAAAATAAAAGAAAGGGGAAAGATAAGGGATGAGATAAATATATCATAATTAATTTGCTGTCAACAAAGTGATATGTCTAAATCACATATTCATGAATGTGACTGTGAGTTGCTTTGCTTGGAGGCCATGATGGAGAAGAATGAAGAATGAACCACAATCCGTAGGCATGTGTGAACTGAAACAGCAGGGGGAATTTGTCATTTTCTAGGCTTTTCACTTTCAGTATTTAAACTCGTTTCGTCACAGCATACGTAGGCAGATCTAAATGTATGGATTCATAGCCATGAAAGTTATGCGGTAATTGAATCAGTCGTTTCTGCTTTCAAGATGAACACGACAAGTAACTGAGTTCAAGCTATATATTCGATATCCACCAACGATGATCACGATTCTCTCCATCAATCCTGTACAGTTTTGCCAAACAGTCAACTCCAGGATTTGTGTGGCTATTCCCTCGTGCATGTTCCTGGTCCGGATCGAGTCATATCAATTACTATCTGATTATCATTAGTCTTTTCTGCATATGTCAGCAGTGATTCAATATATCAAGTTTTGTGTATATACTATCGTTGGACGTTTCTAGTTTTTCCATTGCATAGAGGCTCATTTAATTTAAACAAGTAACTACGAGATAAAATTTAAATAACTGATCAAAACTCATCTGAGTTATTATATTAAAGTTCACCATAGACCTGTGATCTCGTGTGTGATAGGCCAATTAATCATGTGTACAAGTTGGCTTACTGGGTAGAAACCTATAACTTTTTTAGAGCCAGTAAGTTTCTTATCACAATGCTGTTGAAAGAGAATGTGAAGTTATTAAATGTATGAATAAGTCAATTACAACAAACTCCCTCCGTTCTTATATATAAGATATTTTTAAGATGTTTTTTTATCTCTAAATATAAGGGGTGGTAATGATATTTTTAAATAATTAGATAATTTTACCCTTATCTTAAAAAATAAAATAAATCATTAATTATATATTTTTTCTACCACCATCATAATATTAATTATGATATTATTAAGGGTAAAATTAAAAAATTATTATGGTATGTAGGATTTAATTAAAAACACCTTATATATGGAGATAGAGAAAGTACTCCTCTAGTTCACCTTATATATATTATATATATTTTAATAATATATTTTTTCTTTTCAATATTCAATAATGGAGGTCAAATGGAAAAATTTAAGGAAAAATAGCAATTGAGGACCACTGAACAAAATTCATACTATTCAAGAATCAATTATTGCCAAGTTTGAATGAATACTTGTTGATAAATAAATTCAAATAAATTATTGTTAATTTAAAATGAGTTGTTATTAAAACCCGATTGAATATATACTTGCTAATAAAAGACCAGCATGAATCAACAAGTATTCATTGAGTTTGATAATAATTGATTATTGACTAATAAATTTTGATTAGTGTTCTTTAATTAATATTTTTTTAAAATTTAATGAAATAATTTATAAATAAGAGTATGTTTAGAGGAGGTGATTTGTTGGAACAGTAGTGTAGACGTTGAAGCAGTCATGCATTGCAAGGAATTACCTATGCCAAACCAATAACTCTTAACTCGCATATTCCCTGCGCACTTATTGAATTTTTCAATTCTTGAACTCTCGATACATGCTATGGTGTCAAGTAGGGGTGAAAATTAAAACAAACCTGACCCTTAAAAGTTCAAACTTTAAAACTTAATTATTTAAATTTAACCTAATTTTGAGGTTTGAATCTTATTTATAGAGCTCAGGGTTAAGTTTTTAAGTCTTTTTTTTCAAAAAAAAAAAACTTTAACATTTTAATTTTAAAAAATATTTTAAAATTTAATATAAATAAGTTAAAGTTTCACATAAAATTTAACAAATATTTAAAATTTTAAATTTAAGATAAAGATTAAAATCTTTATCAATGTAAATCTAAATCTTCCTCATCATTATCTAAAAATAAAATATGAGATTCTTTAGATGTAGGTCTACTTGTTGAAAATGGAGGTAAAGATTTAATGTCAATCACCTCTTCAACTTCTTTTTTATCACCTATAATAAATATTAATTAAATTATCTCATTATCTATCAAATATGTGTGTGTGTAATATAATCTGACTTATCAGAACCGTTCAGGCCCGAGCCCTCAAATTTGATTACTTTTAAAAAAAATTAAAACTTAAATTTTTATTTAAATAGAACCTCTAAACTTAATTCTTATTTCTGACTTTAATATCAAGTGGGTTGCAAGTCCGCCCGCGCGCACGCTCATTTTCCGACATTTCCATATCATTTTAGTGGGCTATGGACTCTACACATATATAAGTACGCGCGATTACTCTTTTAATTCAAATTTCGTAATCTCCCATGTTTTGCATATTGCTAGCAATTAATTGGCGCCCCCTCCAAAAAAAAAATGCAATACATTTTTTTAAATAAAATATTAAAAAATATGAAATATTTTGAGGTGCATTTAATAATTTTTTTAAAATACCCTTAATTTGGGATGTATTTAATAAAGTTTTTTAATTAAAATACTCAATTAAATAAGAGTAAATATAAAAAGAGTGTGTAATTTTAAAGATAATTAATTAATTTGCATGTGCTTGATATTTTTACTCTTTTAACTAGTTTCGCAAAAGAGTTGATCTATTTGAATAACTTAAAAACCAACATAATATTTGCCAATTTATATGTACGCATTGCTTTATCCAACTTATTGGAACAGCACTAAAAATAATTAAACATATTAAGGTAGTTAAGATTGTTAACAATATAGTATGTATTCACTTCATTAAAAAATGTAAGGTATTTTGAACTAAATCTCATCTTAATAAAATAATTACCTACTTTTAAACTAACTTTATCTTTTTATATTTACTCTTATTAAATACCTTATAGTAAATATAAAGTCATTCATTAATAGAGACATTTATGAAAAAAAGGTAATGATTACACTTCAAAATATTTAAAAATAAACATTTAACTCATCAAAAAATATCTTATATTTTTAAACGGAGGGAGTATGATATTTTTTTTTGGTTGACCAGCTGTAATATGTATGATCATCGATAGAATGAAAATTCAAGGAAAAATAGTAATCAAGGACTTTTGTATAAAATTTATATTATTAATTAAAGATTGATTGTTGTCAACATTTAAATGAATACTTTTCAATTTAAATTAATTTTTTATTAATAAATATTTATTTAAATTTTAATAAAAATTTATTTTAAATTAACAACAACTAATTGTAGACTTATATAAATTTTATATAGAGGTTTTTGTTATTTTTCTGAAATTCAAAGAGAATGACATGAGGAAAACATCATGTGTGCGTCATGTGGGTGAGACGATCAACCTACTCGAGTTAATGAAGGATGACATCTATTAACTTCAATGTCGGAATTTTAATTTATTGGTTCCATGGTATATTTCATAAGACTAGTGTACTGTTTGTTTCACAATTAATGTCGCAAAATGTGGGTGCACACTCAGTCTCAGGGGTCCACCTCATTTCCCCCCCCCCCTCCATTACCTTTTTCAGCCCTAAAACACACGTCATTACACATGAAACTCACCCATAATTTAATTAAAAATAATAATTCCGAGTCGTATGATATATAATCTCTGGCATGTTTCAAGACCCATGTAAAGCTGAAACACAGGGTCTCAATCTCAATGTCAACTTTTGGTCAATAACGATTGTTCCTTATATTGACGGTAGTTCCATTCCTGGTACATTGGTATTTCCAGGAAAATGTCAAAATTCAAAACGAAATCATTAATCCCAGTTTCTCTAAAAAATGCTTGCGATCTAACAGTAAACTAAATTTATTGTATCTTGATCAGTTGGCGTTAATGATCTGAAGATGTTTGTCTCTAGAGCCTCTTGCCTCTTGCAGGTGCCGTTTTGATTTCCCCTTCTTATATGGACTCTCTTCAAGAAGGAACAGAGTGGAACCCCCATTATTCCTCCTTGATTTAGCAGTTTGCCTATTCGATATTTCACAACTTTTTGCATAAAATTCAATCAACCTTTACTATTAGAATGACTAAGAGCTCGAAACGACTCTGTCATTTAAAGTCGTCGATACTGCAGAGCATCCGCGTCGTTTCCGTACAACAAATTAATCCATGCCACAACAACCTTGGATTTAAATTCAATAACTGTATTTAGTACAGGCATTGAGTATCTGTATCGTCTAAATCATTAAAATTTATATTAATAATTATGAATTTATACTGTATTTAATATTAATGAATGAATGAGTGTATTTAAATCATTGATCTAAATTTCAATAACTCAAAAATATAAGCACTCAATATCTGTATTAAATACAATTACCGAATTTAAACCCTTTACAGCTACATATAAATTGCAAGATATGTTAAGTGTTTCAGGTTAAATCATTTTAAAATCTGCAATTTAAATAGCACATGCCCTTATTTTTGCATGGAGTTTGAGAAATGATCAGTTAGACTATTTATGACTTATTTTCTCTTATTTTTATTATAAGATATCTTCAACTATCTCATCGTAATCAATGAGAGTAGTTAAATTTGTAGCTCTATTTAAAATTTAAAAATATAATAAATTTTTAATTTTATTGTTATTTAAATAAAAAATTCTCAAATTTGTATTATATTTTCTCTCATAATTAATAAATTTAAATATGGATAATGTTAAAAAAATATAATTAACACCTTATATTAAGGATCAAAAAAAAGTTGTTAGAAGGTGGCTTGTGAGAACGACCGAATGGAATATTAATTATGTGACTTGTTAAAGTTTTTTTATATGGAGATTGTATTTCATAAATATTTAAATTATTATTAAATTATTATATAGAAGTTTCATTAATCTTTTCAGATTAGTAATAAATATAATAAATTTGATAATGATTTTGATCCTTAAACTAATTGCAATCGAAAGATTTTTAACATATAGTATTTTTTTATATGCCGGTCTTGAATAATTCAACAAATGAATACTCTTTCTAATTTCATTTATAAATCACATTCTAAAATATCCATTTAGTTTTATTTATAAATCATAATATAACTTTTTATGTAATAGTTAAAAAGCATTTTTAAAATTACTCTTTATGTGAGAAGAAAAAATAACATTATGTCACTTTTTAGATTTATCATATAGGAATATATTTGAAATTCTATATACTTTTATTCCTTATATTTTTTTTACATTAATATTGATAAAGTTGATAAAAATAATTTATACAAAAGGATTTTATGGAGTATGCCGTATTAAGTATATATACGATGATGGTTCATGCATTTCTTGGCGCCTGCAGCGTGTGTGATGTGATGTTAAGAACTTTCTAAGACTATATAATATATCAAAATCAAAAGGTTATACCATAAATAATTATAAATTATAAAAAAGTAATAACTTTATATCATAAAATTTATTAAAAAAGATTAGATCTAAACAGCCGAACGAGTTTCAGTTAACTCATTACATAAGCTGACTGTACACCATATGATTCTTTGAATAATTTCTCAAAGTATAATACTTCCTGTATGTTGGGAATTAATTTATGGGGGGAAAAAAACAGCACACTTTGTTTCTTCCTGCTACGATCCTATCTGTTGTCTCTGCGATGCGAATAAAACTTACGAGTTCTGGCATGTAGAATCAAAGCCAAAAATGTCCCAAAGAAACACAGAGAACCCCAGATGATGAAAGTTCTTCTGTAGCACTCCATGCCCATGCATTTCCCATCTCCATCTTGTTCCTTACGATAGAGCAGAGCAGCCAAGTAGCCGAACACAAAAGAACCAATGGCAATGTTGGTGACCACAACGTTGTGGTTCACTGAGAAATTCTTTGTCCCGAACAGTTCAGTGGTTGTGGACACAGAAATGGAAGTGATCGCTCCAGTGCACACTCCTATTATGGCAGTGCTTGTGTATAGAGCTAGCTCAGTTCTGTTGAGAAGCAACAAGAACGATCCTGCTGTTGGAGCCATTAATACCGCCATACTCGCTGGCCTTGAAATCCTAATCTTACCCCTGAAAATTTGAATCCATGTCAAGGACAAAAGAAAGAGACTTTAATGTTGGGTTGTAGATAAACCACCACGCCGATATTTATTATTTGCATTAATGGCAGTAGTTGGTGGTAGATCAGAAGGACACAAGGCAGAAGATGCGATATAATTTTGAGACAGTGAAATGTTTCTTAAATGTTTGTTATATTGCCTCTGAGAAAGATAAAGTGAAACATATTTACCTGCAGAAGTAGTCCATGAGAGATGGCGTGAGACGGCCAAAGAACACAAAAGACGAAGACAAAGACACCAGAGATGAAGTATTGGAGTAGCCTCTAGACTCAGCAATTTGTCCCAAGTTGTTCATAAAGACTAAACCAAGTGTTGCACCGAAGAAATAGATGAAGAAATATAACCAGAAATCTACTCTTCTCAGCATCAACTTCACTCCAATTTCTTCTCTGACAAGAACTTCTCGAACCTCTCTGCTGCTATCTTCTTCTTCCTCTCCATCTTTTGGCTCACTCTCTGCCCTCTCTTCATTAGGACTGTTATTTTCCTCCACAGTAAAATTATAGACTCTTAGTCTTTCTCGATTCGCCTGCCATGATCTCACCAATTCATTGATCTTCTCTGAGACTGGAAGTAACAGAGGGAGGAGAAGGGACACTAGAATACCAATCAGATTACTCAATGGAGATAATTTGCGAGACACAAATTGCAAGCTGCTGAGCACAGCATATACGCCTGTGGAAATGGTTATAACAAACATTACAACAAATCCAACACGCATTCGTTTAGACCTTGAGACTTGAATTTCTCTAGTTACAGGAGTTGCTATGAGACTCACTATGAGAGGTAAGATAGAGTTCAAGAAAAGAAAGGCTCTAGCTTTTTTGTGAGGAGAAAGAACTTGAACAATATTAGTATAGATCTTTGCACTTAACCCTTGATAACTAGTTGTTAACCCCACAGCAACTTGGTGATCAGATGGGAAGTTCCTGATCGCGATGATATAACAGACAGTGTTAATCCAACAAATGCTATTCCCAGCCAGAACGGTTAGTAAGAAGACATGCCAGTAGGACAGAGAGGAGATTTGGTGTGTTATGAACAGATATTGGACTCCATAGCCAACAAACCCAAGACTTGAACCGATCATGAGGACAAGCCAGAGAGGGAGGTGAACAGAAGCCATGCCAGAGAACCAGCCAAGAAGTTTTCCTGCGTCAGAGGCAAAAGCAAGGTTGTTGAGCTGCACTTGTGAAATTGAAAGGAGCTGCTTCAGTTGAGATGAGTAAGCAGGGAAATTGGTGTTTGTGCCGTTTATGGCTTGGAGCCAAATGATGCCTACAAGGCTTAGCCATTGAAGAGCAGTTGAAGCCATGGTGAAGAAGAAACTTGAGGCAGGAAACTTGAACTGCCCTTCTTGGCTAATAAAGATTTGGGGTGTGTGTGTGGGTTTATATGCTGTGAAGCTGAAGAGTCTAGAGGGTTGAGGTGTGAAATCAAAGTTCAGAAATGCCGCTGCCAATAGAATGATGACATTCTGTGATTGGCGGAACAAGTTAAATGTGGTGTTCTATCGACCACCACCTTTACTCGAAAAGATTTTGTGTGCGCAAGAGGCAATGGACATAACGCTATAATGTGATGGATTTATAGATGGTTGTGGGACTTGGCAGTAAAATCATAAAACAAGCCAGAACAATTTGGTCTTGTGTGAACGATGAAGGAAAGTGAAATGGATATGAAATGGGAAACTCCTAATAATACAAGAGGCTATGGCCGGTAGGTAATCCGAAAAACACCCAGAAAAAATTACATTTAATAAGTTCTCTGACTAAGTCCTGGGGAACTAATATAATGAGCACTAAAAACTCATCACTTTTAGAACATTCAGATCTAATCTAAATAATTTAATTTTTTTATTTTTATTTTTTAAAAAATTATTAGATGCATAATCTAAAAAAAAGGTAATATCTTAATTGTCAATATTTCTTTAAAAAAATCATTTCAAAAAAATCAATTGCAAGGCAATTATGAATTTCAGTGCTCATATTTATGATGAGCACTGAAACTCATTCCAAGTTCAGGCAATATGAAACTTCTGTAGTTTAGTTGATATGCAGATATTCTCATAATTTCATAAATAAATAGAGAAATGGACATATGTAATAAGCACAGAATGCTTGTCATCTCAAGGGCTCATCTAAGCCCTTGATTTTATCATCATGTGATCTTTGCCGTTTATTTTAAATTTATTTTTTAATATTTTTAATATTAGATTATTAAAATAAAAATTAATAAAAAATATGCTTAATGTTAAATATGGATTGTCTTCTAGGCTCAGCAAGAGATGAATATCAGGTTACTCATTTTAGTTGATGAGATTTGGACTGTCCAAATTTAAATATTTTTATTTTATTTTATATTTATCAAAATAAAAATTATAAATTTGTTTAATAAATTTATTCATAATCAATTTGGCCAATGCAGATTTAATCTAAATTATCTAATTTAATACTAATTAAAATTTTTATATTTTTATAAATTGACTATCTAGATGTACTTTAGACAATATAGATACAACTTGAACAATCCAATTTAATATTAAATTTTTTTGTAATGTTTATAAATTAATTATATAAATATATTTTGAACAGTATATATTTAAATTAAGATTTTCATATTTTTTATAAATTTTTTTAGTAATACAATATTTAAAATATTAAATGATAAATTTAAAATGAATGGTAGAGATCAATTGAGGATAAAATTAAAGGTTTGCATGAGCCATTGAAGTGTTGATGAGTACGGAATGCGCTTGCATGCAATAGTAATTATTACTTTTAACATGTAGCTTCGTCTCATGAGAGTTGGGCCTAAATTGTATATCTATAGTTTTTTGTGTTACAAGTAAATTTATAAGAAATCCAATATTTGGCAAGGATGATATGAGACATGAGCAATGATAAATTATGGCCCGATTTCAAATCCTCTTGATACAACGCGCGCGCACGTGTAGCGATTTAAAAGTAAGATATTTTTTAACTTTGATACTCTAAAAGATAATCGTTATGAAGAATCAAAGCTGCCAATACGGCCCTATATCATGTGATTTGCAAGACAATCATCCACGTATATGAGATATAAAATTTGAAGTAAGCAACCTTATTCAAGTCACAAATAGCGTGAGTAATCTAAAATTCCTTGCAAAACACATAACTATAGTTTGAATACTATAATTTTTTAAACAATTAACAATAATTTCCCTGCAATCTAAAAGTTAAATAGTAATTTCGGTTTTCAACTAAATTGCTAACCTCGGAAAAATCATGATAATTTTATTCTTAAAAAATCATCACGGCTAGGGATCTTCACCTATGATTGGAGAGAGTGACTCAACTATAGCTAATCCATTCAGTGCAAATTCTGAGAAATCAGTTTCGGTTAGTTCATCAGAAACTACTGATGTTGAAGGTGATGATCCTTTGATTGCAGATTCTTCTCAGTGCAGATACATTCAAACCAAAAAAAAAAAAAAAAAACAGAGAGAGAAAAGAGAAAAGAAAAGAAAAGAAAAGGCTCAAAAGAGTAAGAGTCTTATACAGACTTAGAAACAATGGGCCTGTCTCGGCTTCCTGATCGAAGAGACGAAGACCGAATGTCTTCTACAAAGTCTCTCGATTGAATTAAACGAGAGAATCTGAACTTTCTACTATCTTGCATTTATGTTTTGCATTTAAACTGTCTTTGGTGTATAACTTTTGGGAAACTCTCAAAATTTACTCATCATTTGACATTGTTATAGTTTCTTGAATTGTTCCGGTTAATATGTTAAACTGTCCTTGACAATAGTTGTATTATATTTCAAATGACGAACTGGATCGACTTTGTTTTGGAACGTGTGACAATACAGGGGTCCAAGTGTGTTCTCAGTTTATATGTGGATATTATTTGAAACAGATTAATTTGACAGTCCCGTGAAATGCACACAGGACAACGGACGCCAGTTTTTAAAATTCGTAGTTTATGAATTTCAAGATATAAATACAGCTAATTATACCAAACATACGGTACGGATCAAGAACTTTAAGATTGGTGAAGGCCAGCCAGATAAATTTTCAGGCATCCAGCCTGGGCCCACTTTGACATTAGACCATTTTTAAGTTTTAACTTTTACTCCGATTTTTTTTAAATAAAAAAACTCGCGACACAAGTGATAAATATTTGAGATAATGATCAAGACTATTTTTAAAAAGAAAGGCTTGTACTCATGCGAGCCTGTTCAAGAGTGGTGAACTGCATGAAAATAACGATGCGGTTCCCCATTCACGACAGTGATAATTCATCCGCAGTGCCAGTGAGTGTAAGAACTAATTATTACTCCGAAGTCCGAAGATGATGCAGTGTTAAAAGATGGAACACTGTGGGCTGTGGCCAACTGATGATCGTCGTTCCAAGTTTGTTCACTATGTCATGTAGTACCGCTACAAGTTGATTAGACTTTGTTGTAAAAGTGAGAAATCATAGATATAATTACGGACATGACTCTCATTTGTTGTCTGGCCGTTGATTCTCACTAGTCTGGTATCACTTTTATTTCATTTGTCTTCTTTCTTCCTCCTCTCTCTTACTATCTTGCATGCGCGTCTCGTTTCAAACATTTGCTGCCAAAATAAAAATCTTCAAACCACTCACCACTTGGCACGTGAAACTTGGAAACCCAGAGTACAATGCTTGACTGCTTGAGTTTTAACTTTGTATGCCCGCTCTTCCATGCCACTACAAATCATGCAGGCAGCTACAAATTCAGGATTATCAAGTCAAGGGAACCAGTATTTGAGTTCATATCAATGTTATTAAAATCCTAGCTCATCTCACCGCTTGTGACTTTCAACGGCTTCATTGTTGTCCTCATGTCCTGCATCTTGTATGGAGTTAATGGTAGCTGATAAGAGCAATCTGTACTGGTCCTCTTGTCCTTTTCAAGCTTGCTTGCTACTTGTAATCCAGAAATATATATCAAAATCCTAAGAGTCTAAAAAAAAAGTAATTGTTACTACTAATATAGCATTTTTTTTATTAATTATACCTTAACATTCAACTCAAAGGATCAATAATTTTATAGTTGTCAAAGTTCTGGCTGGCGGTCGCTCGTCAGATGTCTGATGGCATATAATTTCAAGTTTTAATGCCATATAATTGTAATTATTCCCATAACTTTTGGAAAGCTTTTCTTTTAATAAACTAACACTAATCTGCCCGCGCCGTTGCTGGAGAAATAAAATTATTAAATGATTGTCCCTAATTTCACGATGATTGATGATTTGCTTTTCCACTGCACCTGAAGTTGGGTGGGGGGGAGCCAAAGCCAGATAACATAACTTGCTAGTTGACACCGGAGGGAGGACGCTCTTGAAGTAGGAAAATGAAAAATTTTTACCGGCGGGTAGTGATGTCGGTGGGGATTTCCAGGTGAAGGGCCTCTTTCTTTCCAGCACCGCTCGAAGCCTTGAAAACGGCGACGTTCTTCCCGAAATGCCATATTTCGATCACACTTCCGCACCCTACAACGGGCCTTTCGCATCTGATCTCTTAAAACGGAGCAGAGAGTATCTGCCCACCTACCTTGGTCCTTTCTACAGCCACCCGTAAGCCTCCAAACTGTTCTTTATAGTTTTCTGTTTGATTCTTGATCAATGTTCACGTCCGTTGCATTTTGCATTCAATGTTTCTACTTTTCATGTGGTGGCAGTTGAATTTGGTTAAGGGTAAGATGCAATACTTGTTTGATAAACATGGTCGTCGATATCTGGATGCTTTTGGTGGAATTGCCACGGTTTCACGTGGGCATTACCACCCTAATGTGGTTGAAGCAGTTGTAAACCATACTAGACTCTTGCAGCATACCACTGTTGTTTATTTGAACCATGCGGTTATTGTTTTTGCAGAGGCATTGCATCTAAGTTGCCAGGAGAACTCAAGGTTTTTTCATTTTCTGGGAATTTACAACGTCATGATTGAAACAGTTCTCTGTTGCTTCATTGTCATCGATGTGTGGTTTCCAGGTCGTTTTCTTCACAAATTCTGGGACAGAAGCCAATGAACTTGCTTTGTTGATTGCCCGATTGTACACGAGCTGTCATGATATAATTTCGATCAGAAATGGCTACCATGGAAATGCGGCAGCCACAATGAATGCCACTGCACAAAATTTTCACAAGTTCAATGTTGTACAGGTGCCCTTTCCGCAGCTATATGAGAAGTTAAAACATTAACTGAAGCTACATGCTCATTGCATTCACTCATACTTGTTACTAACTTCATGCTAGTAGACTGGAATTCACCGCGTGCTTAACCCAGATCCCTACAGAGGTGTCTTTGGTTCATATGGGCTCATGTATGCAAAAGATGTTCAAGATATAATTGACTATGGAACAAGCGATCATGTAGCTGGATTATTATTGAAGCCGCTCAGGTAATGTCATCATCATTTAGCAGTAGAATATAGTAAAGGGATGATTTGTTTGTCATAATGGCATATATGATATTAAAAGAAAGATTCATGCTTGACAAGAAGTGGTTGGAGTAATAGAGGCGACTCCAAGTTACTTGCCAGCAGTTTATAGCATCGTCAGAAAAGCAAGAGGTCTCCGTATAGCTGATGAGGTCCGGTCAGGGTTTGGCGGTACGGGTAGTCACTTATGGGGTTTTGAGGCTCACGGGGTTGCGCCTGATATTGTAACTAGCGAAGGTATATAGCTTATTTAGTTCGTGACTGTTGCAAAGTTATATAACTGAGTGAAAAAGAATGAAAACAAATGAAAAACAACTCATTTGCTACAAAAAAGGGCAATGCACCATAGCTTGCACATGCTGCACCGCGGCGTGTTGCTTTCTATATCACACGTCACGACTCAGGCGTCCATGCGTCATGACATGTTGTAAGTTAATGACAATAGATTTCACTATCATTTGACAACAGAATTGAGAAACTTACGACTCGTCCTAAATCTCTGTCTGACATTTGAATAACATAATCTAGGTGTTTACGGAAAACTCTTATCATGAACTAGCTAATGGCATGGGTTTCACTTTCAAAATAAGTCATACTAGAAAGTAAGGATATTCAAAACTGATCAAAACCAAAAGGACGGACCCAAACTAACCCAAATCGAAAGAAACCGATCAAAATCGAACAACAATCAAGTCTACTTCGGTTTTTATGATATGAGAACGATTGGTTTGGTTCAAGTTCGGTTTTGAGTATAAGAAACCGAACGAAAACAAACCTAATTAAAAAATATTACTTATTTATTTATAAAATATATAACCATTTATCTACAAGAAGCATTTTGCTTTAAATTTTTTTATAATAATAGATAAATATTTTTAAAGGACTTGAATGGAAATGCATAATATTAAATAATTATAATAATGATGCTATAACCATCATTTAATTATTTAAACTTGAAAGCCTCAGTATTCAATTTATCTATAAGAAGCATTTTGTTTTGAATTTTTTATGATAAGTTTTTCATTATTTATTAAAATATAGATACATAGATAAACATTTTCAAAGGATTTGAATGGAAATGCATAATATTAAATAATTTTAATCTTAAAAACTTAACTCAATTTGTATGATTAATTATCTTTATCACATTAAAATTTTATTATATTTTATACCTCTATTTATGAAAAAAGGGAACTAAAAAGAATTAGATTCAATTTTAATGCATAGCACCATTATGAAAATGGAAAAAAGGAAAAAAATTAAACAAGTGTATTGAAGCTTGATCCAGACCTTAACCACACTAAACTAAATCGAAAATTAAACCAAACCAAACCGAGCTCCATAAAAACCGAGCAGATTCCAATTATGAGTAAACTAAATAGTTTGATTTGGTTTGATTTTTGGCCAAAATCAAACCAAACCGAACCTATGAACACCCCTATTAGAAAACTGGACACCAAAAATTGTTTTGACCACTTTTCACAAACAAAAGATGTCTAAAACCTAAAACAAGTACCAAAAGCCTTTCCTAATACCCTAACTATATCCATTGGACCTAGAACTATTAATATAACACATCATGCACACTTAATTATTAATATAACACAAAATCACTCCTTAATTCCTTTTTCACTAAAATAGAAGGAGGAGGTAATTTGCTTTGCATTGCATCAAAACCCATCATAACATGTTTAAAACATCATTTCTATGCTGGCATTAGTATTTTAGCCTTATCAAGGTATATATCTCATCATATACAATTACTTAGGGCTTAAAATATAATTCAGATAATTGCAACAATAAAATAGTACAAGTACAATAATATGCAACCTAGAATTGACAAACTATTTTATTACACAAAACAAATATAATCTAGAGGCATACAGTAAGAATGAACTAATTCCTAGCCTATTTAGCTTTCTCCCTCTCGCACCAAAGTTATAGCCTATAAAGTATTAAATAAAAGGAGTGAATCGAGCTACTCAGTAACCAAAGTAAATCCTATCTTATGCAGTTATATATTAATTGTAATCAAATGTATGCATATGAAATCAAGTTACTAAAACATGCTTAACCACATATCAAAGCTTATCATCACACCTTTAACCCATTTCCCATCTCACATACATTAGGTGTATTGTCACAAGACACCTAAACATGTGACCATAACTCGTTATTCACATGACTTATCACATTACAATCGTGTGACACATCATATATTTATATAGGTAATGATCAATCAACCTTATACCTTTCTTATTTTCTCTAACTAAAACTGTGGGCTATAACGTTGAATAAGATTCCATTTGTGTGACTGGACTACCCAAGCTCACTAATTGTGAGGTGTGACCCGGCCAAAGATCACATAACTCACTCTCAGACCACAACTTTCCCTGCTATTAAATCTTTAAGATGTCGTATACCTTAAATTATTCTCCTTGATAAATTGGTGGAGAAAGCTAGGTTTTAGTTCCTTAACAAATTATGAGACCATCCCTCAACAAACTGTGGGACAAAGCTATACCCCCGTGTACCTGAGAGCAGCCTAAATACCATATAAATTTTCCTTTACTCCTAATCCCTAGGTGAACTCTTGCCTACTGGTCATGCCATAGACGACGCTCACTTAATTTTCACAATCTCAATTATTCAATATCAAAATCAACACGCTAGGCTCATGACCGTGCGCTATCCAAGTGAGCATTAATACTTATTTTCACTTACATCATATAAAACCCATCATTTTCAATCTCATATATTCATCTTATTAATCTCATTATCAATTATTCGTCTAAATCATATTATAAAAATGTAAATAATTTGACAATCATTTTTCACATGTTTAATACACATTAAAGAAATTATATAAACACCAAATTTCACTGGATGTTACACTATTCACAAGTCATAGTTTACATGTTAAACACATAATTCACCTAATATTACAATTAACAAACAACTATTAAAATATGATCTCTTTAGTTACCTTAAACTTTTGAGAGATCAAATATTTACCCTTAATAGTATAGTTCCAAACTTGAATTCCCAAGCCAAAATAGTGTCCAAGAGCTCAATATACAATTATAAATTCTTTAACTCATCAACATTCCTAAACACACACACATCAACTCTTATCTTCCACTTTTAGATTACCCAATGACCACTTTGTATAAGTTTGGGCCTACCTATTGGATTTATTAATTATCTTTGGCATTATATAGTTTCATTGAATACCCATATTGCCATTAATATCTCAACAAATATTATAACTACAAACTTAATGTTTATCAAACATTTATGAAACTTACCATCCAACAACTACTAAAATCATCAATATTAGGTTTACATATTTTAAAAAACTCCCATTAACTTCATTTGAGTCAATAGATTCGAACCCATAACCTAAATGGATCAAAAATCATTATCCTCATTCAAACCCTAACTTAAGTCTTTGAGAAAGTAGAAGAGAAAGGGGGAAAGGGGGTTTAGAAATCTTACCTAGATGATTTAAAGCTTTAAACCTTCTTACATCCTCTCATAGATTATGCCTTAGCAGAGCAAGGACAAGTTCCTTTGTTTTTCCTTTTTTTCCATTCTATTTTTCACATCGGTTCACAACTTATTTCTGTAGAATTCATACTATGCATTGCGATGCACCTCACACGCACCTCAACATATGGTACAAAAAAGAAAATCTCTCACCTTTTGGCCCTATGCACTGCAGCACACCTCGTATGCAATGCGGCATGTGGCATAAAGGCTTTTCTACTTATTTTTCTCTAATTTTTGATTCTCAAGTGACCTAATTTTACTTTGGACCCAAATTATATTTGAAATTTCAACTAAAAATACTTATTAGCCTCCTCTAACCATATACCATGTATATCCTATTAATGATTCTTAATTACTTAATTGTTAAAGGTTAATTTTTTAGGATTTTATGGGGTCTTCTATGTTGCATGAAGTTTATGGTGAATCATATTGTTCATAGCTTATAAATGCTATGAATTTCTAAAAAATTGATTTACATATTAATGATTTGCTGCTAGCTATAAATATGGTTTAGTTTCATATGGATTGAAAAGAAAGCTTGAATGAGTATATTAATTTGATGTCTTCTTTTGTCTAAATTTCATTAGTCGCGTATAGAGAAAACACCTTTTGTTAATTATTCATTATGCTTTAACCAATGATAACCAACACACTTTGCTAGGCTTGGTCACTTTATTTCTCCCAGTGTTGAGTTTCCTTATTCATGATGGTATTAAGGAATTGGTAATTATGTACCCATTGGTGTGGTGATAACATCTCCTCAGATTGTAAAGGTGTTAACATAACATACTTACTTTAGCACATTTGGAGGAAATCTAGTCTACACTGTTGCTGGGCTGTTTTAAGAGTAATTGAGAAGGAAAAGCTTCAACAGGATGCATTTATTGTCAGGTCATATTTAAAAGGCCATCCTTCTTTGCTAATGGAAAAGCATGAAAGTAAGTTGTTGTTCTTTTTTGCTTTTTGGTTGGCTTCCTGGGATAGGGTGAGATATTTCAATATTAATGTTTGACACATTTCACTTGCTCAGTTATTGGGGATATAAGGGGTAGGGGAATGTTGTTTGGTGTTGAACTTATGAAAGATTGTCAGTTGAAAGCTCCTGTATAGTTGGAATGCTGTAGATCATGTAATAGATGAAAGGTCTATTCCAGACTCTGTCTTCGTGACATTTTTATGTTCACGAAAATGTATTTATGATTTTTGTATCTTGTTATGATGTGGAAATATTCTTCAATATCAACAAATTTTGATTACAACAATTTTTTAGATATGGGAGTGCTAATTGGGAAAGGTGGTTTTCATGGAAATGTTATAAGGATCACGCCCCTTTTTTGCTTCAAAAGAAGGTGCAGGCCGATAGTCATAATTATCATTGTTCGTCAACTTTTTTATTTCTCTTATCACAACCTATCATTTGTTTTGCTAATCCTAGTCATTTCTTTCATTTTAGATTTTCTTGTAGATGTGATGGACTACATAATGTCAGAGATGTGAAGTGTATGCGAATATCTTGAAGGAATAACATTGCTTCACCTCTAATTCTCTAATGCATAAAAGTAGTCAGAGCTTATGTCTATTTGAAATTTGAAGGATAAGTTGTTTAGGCAAGTTAGTATGTGTTTGGTTTTCAGTTTACTAAAAGTTCACTTAGTGAAAGTTCATTTGGTAAAAGTCAATTTAGTAAAAGTCAGTTATTGTAACAAATTTGTGTTTGAATATATTTTTTCAAAAGTCAGCTTGATACACTGAAAATAGTTTGGTTTGTGATAGTAAAATGTGCTTTTGAATGTACAATTACCAAAAAGGACATTAATTTATAATGATTTGTAATTTTTATTATACAAATGTAATATATTTAAAATATTTAAAAAATGTGATAAATATTTTAAATAACATAAATTTTGATCTATAATGCTAAAAATTAATTTATATTTTTTAATTTGTAATTTTAAAAAATGTTATAAAGATTTGTAATTTTTATTATACATTAATGCTAAAAATTAATATGATTAATTATTTAATTTAAAATGCAAAAACGTGATGCCTAATTATTATTGTTGAAATAATAATTATGTTTTTAATGAATTAACTATTTTTTAAATAAAAAATAAGATATTAAACTTGGGGTAGTATGGTCAAATAACGTTCTACTTTTCAAATTTACTTTTCAATTTAAATAGTTATGTTTTAGAAATTCACTTTCAATCATTGTTTGAATGTACTTTTCTGCAAAATATTTCACCAAAAAACTTTTAACTTTCTAAAAGTAAAATTTTTCTTTCTGAATGTGAAAAATAAGAAAACCAAATGGATCCTTAGTCACTTCTCTGCACAGGATGTTAGGTGCAGTTGGGCTTTCGTGATATTTGTGGAACTATTGAACTTTGTTGCTTTATTGCATCCTCTGAGGGTACTGGGGCCACTTCAAATGACTCTCTGAGTCCTCAATGAAATAGTATATGTAGGTTAGCCATTCTATTCCCATGGTGCCAATAATAATTAAAATTATCAAAAAAGATATTCTTACTAAGCTGATAAAGACAGATAATGATGGGAAGAAGATGAAAGTTCAAGTTTCATGGCATATTCCAGCACATCTTTCTTTTGCCAACTCATTTTTGGCTAAAATAGAGATTAATAAATAGTTTGACATAAGAAAAGATTGACAACAATAACAAAAGTTCCATTTGCCATACCATAGATGCTAAATAACTAAAATTCTATGATGCCGCTAAAAGATGGGGCAATTAGGTATTGAATGAATAGAAAAATTATTTAATATAAGAAACTGGGAAATGGTGTGGTAACTAAAACTACTATTCCTACTTCTTTGCAAAATCAATTTATTAAAATGTGGGAACAGATGTTAAGTAGTTGTTTTAATTTGGGGATGATGTTACATAATCCTATTTCTGTCAACGTCTTCACTCAGCCACCTTAGGGATCGCTACAGCAGCATCTCATATTCTTGAAAGCACTCTCGTAATTGAGCATTTTGGGTTTAGTTCAAGCATTCAACATGAATGAAGTAATGTGAACTGAGAGAGCTGAAGGAGGGAGGGATATGAAACTAAAACTATCACTTTAGATTGAGTAAGAGGGTTGCTCTTAGTAGTGATTACACCATAAACTCAATCAACATGTTGGATAGAGTAAGGGCTTTTATGTTTTTCTAGATTAGCATTTCCCTTCCTCTTAATTGTCCCTTATTTATGTCCCCAGTGAGTCATAGAAGCATCCTAGTAAGCTTAAATATAAAAAGTTATACACTATTAGTAATTTTCTATGGAATCACACACATAGGAGTAAGAAGTAAATTTCTACGGGCTACTTATGAAATTTGCTCTTGTAGCTCAGTAATTGATGTATGTTGACCCTTGGTTTTTATGAATAGTAATTAGGGTGTTCACAGGATAGGGACACCCCTGTCCAGTGTCCTGTCCTTAAAAAAAGTTCAGGATTGAATATTTATCTCGCGTCTTTTCCCATTAGGGATCGAGACGGGATCGAGACAAGATCAAATGTCCTACCGTCTCAAGAAATTGGACAAAATCGAAGAAAGATTTAGATAATAACATCCATTAAAATTTTAAATCATATAATTTATTAAGTTTAAAAACAAAACAATACAGGTACATAAATCACAATAATTTAAAGTCAATTAGTGAATTACATTAATTACAATTACACATTATAATTGCAATTACAAGTAATCTTTAGACTATAAAAGTAGTAACAACAGGTCAATCAAGCACAACATTAAATTATTATTCTTCTATTTTAGTTGAGATATGCTAAGCTAAATTACTCTTTCAAAAATAAAACAAGAAATACGATATAAATAAAAGTTATTAAATAAATAGATATAAGAATAAATTATATTAATATAATTAATATATTATAAAGAAAGATATCGCTCTGCTTAATCTATAGCATTGAAATTATCAATAAAAAAACTTTAGTTTTAAATAAGAATTGTGTATATTGAAATTATAATTGAAATAATTAATATAAATATAATTATATTAATAAAATTAATATCTTTAATATATATTTTTAAAATAAAAAATAATATATATAATATTCAGGACGGGATGAGACATTCCGATAATAATTTCATGTCCTGTATCAAACCCTTTTCTTATTTTATCCTGATTTTTTTTGAATCAGGACGAGACTCATCCCAATATGATCGGCATTATTTTTAAAAATTATCCTCCTAAAATAGGAATTTTTCTATTATATTTTTCTCTCTTAAGATTTAAATCTTCGACTTTGTTCAAGGGAGGTGATCTTGTAATAGGCACTAGTATATATTATTTAGTAAAATATGAAACTTTGAGAGAATGTGAGTTGTATGTTAAGTTTGAATAGGAACTTAAATTCGACAACTGTACTTAATACAAATATTGAATGTCTATATTATTTAAACAATTAAAATTTAAATTTAAATTAATGATTATAAATTTATATTTTATTACAACAGTGTTCTCTAATTCATAATTGCATCGAAGGATTCTAAACATACAAGTGCTATTCATTTATGTTTCGAAATATGAAAAATTAGATCGACCATTTTGTTAAGATTATAACTACATTCAGATTAATAGTACGAGCCCAGGGAAAAAAAAAAAAAAACGCCATTTAAAAATAAAATAAAATTTGGGACAACAACTTGCGGCAGCAAGCCAGCTATGAAATACACAAGAAATGTCTGAAAAGCTGTTCGCAGACTTCCGTGTGAGATTATTCTATTCTATTTCCAAGCGTCGATCATCTTCCCGGCGGCTTCCTCAACAACACGCGGAGGAATGTCTGCATTTCTCATTTCTCTTCAAATAAATCCACGCCCCGCGTTTGATCCCACAGCTCCGCCGTGATCCTTAATTATCCAAAAGGCTTCATTTAGTAATTTTGTTATCCTTGGGAACACAAGCTATGGAATCCGAAACCTCAGGGATCGCGTACCCCGTGGATGGTCAGATTGCAATCGATCTGTTTGTGTCCAAGAAACACCCCGGAGTCCCACGTGGCCATCTCGCCTTTCTCGATTATTCCAACAATCTAATCTTCAGGATCAATCCTCACTCTCCTAAACCATCGGCTTCCAACAACTACAAGAAAGTACTGCTTGACGCCTCCGGCGAACCCCTCCTCTCAATTTACCGCTACCATGTAAGCCTCTTACTTCTTTTTCTTGTTTCCCGAGAAGCGAAAATTCCCGGGAAACGCTGCTTTTCATGTTCGTGAGAGACAAAAAGTTGATGTCTAGGATTTAGAGAATTAGCGCAGGCCAAGTGTGAATACCTCTTAGCAATGGCATTTTGTGGGAGCTAAGTGGAATTTGATCTTCCTTGATGCATAAATTTTGTTAAAATTTGGTTTATTGGTTGTGCACGTAATTATTTCTAGAATTAGCTCAGCCAATAATGAACCTTGGTTAACAATGACGTTCTGTATGGTCTTTTGTTAGAGTAAATTAAATGAAATTTGGTTTTCCTAAATGCATGGTTTTGTTGAAAAAATGTTTGGGTTTAAGAAATTTGAAGTAAAAGGAACCTCTCTTGTGAGACTTCTATTTCTATGATCGATATTTGAATCAATCTGTTTTGGTAGACCGGGTCTTGGAAATGCTACAAAGGGGAAAGTAACAATGACGAGGATTTGGTGTTTAGAGTTCAGAGGTCCTTGAAAAAGCTCAATAGAGTTGAGCTGGAGGTGTTTTTGACTGGTGAGATATTAGAAGACACAACCTGTGATTTGAAAGTTAGAGGCTCCCCTTTCCAGAGATCATGTAGCATCTATAATGGCAATTCCTTGTTGGCACAGGTAGAACCTTATCCCTTCACTCACTGCCATTGCAATAGAAGCTTTCTGCCACAGTTCTCTTAAATATTACTGCTTTGTGTTCTTATTATGTGCGTGCTATTTCTTTGACTATCTGACTTCAGCAGAAGATTCAATTAGCTTTCTTACCCCTCTCTCTGTGTGTTTTATTTTCAGTTGAACTTGGTCCACTTTTGTATAAGTCATCATTCTAGATGCAAGCCTAATACAGCTAATATGTGCATGTTTGGTTTTATGTTGGAAATCATCAAAACCATGCTTCCACTAAAACCATGGTTTTGATGGTTTCCAATGTGAAATCAAAAGCATGGTTTTGATGGTTTCCAATGTAAAACCAAATACACTCATAGTTGGACAAGGAAAAAATTCTTAAGTAGATATACTGCACTTACATTACGCTAATGACTAATGTACATGGGATCTGCTTAAGAATATCGGATGAGTAAAACTCATGATATGCTTGATTAGTATTTGATCTCACCTCGTTGAATCATGTTGAAAAAAATGACAAAGCTAACTGAAATTTACGGAAGCTGTTAATGGCTGCTGTCACAACGTTAGCTGAACATATTGTGCTTAGTCATGTTTTGTTATATTTGGAACTAACCACCACTGTCAAAAGTATGGGCAAACCTTGTTTCAAGGAGTTAAATTAGGAAAATTTGTTAGTGACTTGTGGAAGCTGAAATGCTATTTGTAAACTTTAATTCTACCTTCAATGAATGAGTAGTATGTCTTTTCTCCTCTCATTTCATGCTCTGGTTGCTCCATAATCGGCTTCTCGCATAACAAAATTGCCCTGCTCTTTTTCATTCCAATCGATCCTCCTTATTCGTCTGTCCTTTCATTTTGGAATTTGACCTTTAATTGTTTCGCTCTGAGCTTTTAGCTCTATTTCCTTGTCCTTTTCCTAGGGTTTTTAATTTCTCTTCCTTCATTTCTGATTTAAACTCATTGGTCTTTCATTTCTCTTTTGCATATACCATCACAATCGTCATTATTAACGTAAATAATAACAATGTAGCCCAAGAAACTTTTATTTGGCTGGAGAGTTCAGAGCTGCATTTAGCATGGTTATGGACCGGACCGGCCGGTTCAACCGGAACCGGTCAGGTAGCCAGTCCAGAAATGACACATAACCGGGGAGAGAGGGAACTGCCCTCAAACCGGATGAACCGGCCCTGAACCGTAGGGGGTTCTATAGTTTTTTTTTTCCCTCCTCCCCAAATTTGCAAAACGACGTGGTATTGCAATTTTTTTTAAACGCTGGTTTGAGCAAGGTACGTAAAACCGGACCGGTCATTAAACCGGTCATGGCACTGGGTCACGGGTTAGTGGTTCAATCAGGGTTGAACCGGGGGTTGAACCGGTGGCAAACCGGTCATGATTAAAATAATACAATTTAAATAAAAAGACATTAATCATAAAAACATTCAACCAAATCCAACCACTCAAAAGTCTAACAATAATAAAATACTATATTTTTGGACTTAGCATGCTCTATCTCTAATTTTTTATTTTTTGACTTCAATTTTACTTTTTTTTGTTATTTTTTTCCGAACTCAGAGCTCTGAAAAATTAAAAATGAAAAAAAAAATCAAAAACGACGTCGTTTTGGGGTAAAAGTCTGAAAAAATATTAACCCGGTTAACCCAGTCAACCCACCGGGTTATCCGGGTTATACCGGGTTGACCGGGTTACACCGGTTCACTCCCTCACCGGGTTAAGTGCAAACCCAGACCGGACAGGGGACCGGTTCACCGGTTTCCGGGTTGACCCGGCCGGTCCGGTCCGGTTTTCAATACCATGGGTTTGAGACAGTCATAAACAGCAAATGGATCCTCGTTCAGTCATGCCTTCCTGAAGGTTAAATTCCTAATTTCCTAAACCTAAAGCTCTCAATCTCTCATCTTGCTCGTGTTGAGGCAGAACCCGAAAAGGGCATTTTTCCTCTAATCCTCTCCTCTCTTCCTCAATCTCAATCTCTCATCTTGCTCGCGTTGAGGCTGCAGAACTCGAACGACATCTTCTCCTCTCTTCCTCGATCTCGATCTCTCATCTTGCTCGAGCCTCAGGTGTCAGTGAATGATCTCGCTGTCACAGTCTTCCCAAGCTCCTACGGCTTGTTCTTGGCTGCTCGTTCTGTCCAAGACTGCTCGCGTCACAGGTCTCAGTGCGGTTAACCATCTTCCTGCTATGACTTCGCTTTTGAGTGTTTGACTCCTACTGGATTATTACGTTACGGCAAATTGAATGTTGAATCCTTAATGTTGAATTATGGTGGGACCGGATTATTACTTTATAGGAATAATTTTTCTTTATTTTATTACTTTTCATATAATTTTTAATATCTAATATTTAAAATATATTAATTTAATTACAAGCGGTTCGACCCCAGTCCGATCTTTTGAACCGTGAACCGGTATCTCGACCAGTTCAATGCTTGATCTGATTTTAATAACATTGGCATTTAGTATACTTGGCACCGCTATTCTCCTGTATCTGTAACCCCACGCAAGTAACTGTTTAAAACATTATGCTTTCCATCAGCATTATGCATGGGACGAGACATGGATTTAATTTTTTATGTGTCTACGTATATCATGTTTATTAAAAACATCACATGGGAGTGCTTTTCCTGAACCTAGCAACGCATTCTTGATTCTGTGGTTAAAACTCTTCTACCCATTATAAGTTAACTGGAGAGCAGGATTATATGTTCTTTCTATCCAAGTCTTTTCTTCCTAGTGTCATTTATGCAGAAGAATTATTATTACAATGTATATAATTGGAGAGAGTTGGTAGTGCACTTCACTTAAAACAATTTTATCATAGCATGCAACTGGATCATGGATGAGAGAAAGGACTTTTGAAACTCAACAGACTTGCGTAGAAAGTGCATCAAGTCGCAATATTTTAAGGACTGATTCTTTTTTAATTTTTTCATTAATGCAGACTAGCCTGATGTACAAGCTCGACCAAATATTCGTCAGCAGGAAAAAATTTCGGCTGACAATTTTTCCTGGATCCTTTGATCATGCTCTGCTTGCGGCTCTGGTTGTAATATTTTTGAATGGAAGGAAATAATTTTTCTTGAAGATGGCATGTAAATTATATATTATTTTTCACTGTTAAGAATTTTAGATGTTTATCTTCGGCTGCGAGGACAAAGTTCTAATGCATGTTCTGCCCCTTCTCTGTATTGCGGTGAGTTGAAGGCTTACTTAACAGAAGGTTAGTGGTTAATAGATAGATTTAGTTATTCCATAATAATCAATCACAGTCGATGTAATAAATATC
Organism: Prosopis cineraria; assembly: GCF_029017545.1. Classification (NCBI taxonomy): domain Eukaryota; kingdom Viridiplantae; phylum Streptophyta; class Magnoliopsida; order Fabales; family Fabaceae; genus Prosopis; species Prosopis cineraria. Next base: position 3,035,645 of record NW_026555339.1, on the reverse strand, counting down.
AATTTAAATGATAAAAATACTAATATTGATATGAATAATATAAAGTATTCAACTATAGCAAATTATGCCGTTATTTTATTAACTTTTTTTAATCAAACCTTAATTTAAGAAGGTGAAATGCTGTTTTCCCCGAAAATTATTATGGTTTAATAACATTATTGTGTGAGAGAAAAAATGTTTTGAATTTACTTCTTTAACATTATTAACATGAAATCATTGAAAAAATGAATTGTTGTATAAGTTTTAAGAATATTTTTGGAAGAATAATAATAAAATATTAAAAAAATAAATTAATGACAGTTAAATTTTTAATAAAAATTTTTATAAAATAAATTATAAATATCACTTCATACAGTTATAAGAAGAAATTCAATTTGCAAACTAATTGTTAAATTTAGAATTTAAATATTATATTTACAATTACAAATTTTAAATTTATAATTATTTAAATCAATATTTATAATTAATTTTTTTAAAAAAATTATTAGGAATTTAACTATTTTTAATTTCTTCTTTTGACTTAATTGTCATTCTTCCAATATTTTTGCATTTTAATTTAATAACACGAACTGTTTCTCCTTGTACTTCCGTGTCATTTTTCATTGTTTTATGAGGAAACACAATTTTCAGCCAACATTATGTGAGTGGAATGGAAAATAAAAAAGTGTCATAAGTATGCATGTAAATAATCTCTACTTTTTTAGTAAATAATATTATAAGAATTTAATTGTATAGACGGTATAAGTCTGACTTGAACATAATTGAAAAGGTACAAATGTAATATCTAAATCTAATAATATATCTATCGTGTAAGATTTTTTACCCGACAAAAAAATAAAACTATCTATCATATAAAATGCATTTGCTTGTGAATATTATCATAATTTAATTTTATTTGAAAAAATATAAATGATAATGATTTTTTAACATCGTATGTAATTTGATATAATTTTAGTTAGAGAGATAAAAAAAAGAGGCTTTTAGACTTTTAGAGTTCACCCTATTTTTATTTCTTAAGTTGGAAAAAAAAAATGCTTGCTGGCCAAAAACACCTGACATGACTAGTTCATTTTGGGGCAGGGGGAATATATAGAAGGTGATCTGAAATGACATTCTTACCCTTCTCTTTGTGACGTGGCAGCTCGTCATTCGTAAGTAATTCTTCATCATCTGGCACTAAGCCATAGCAGATTACGAGATCGCCGTGGCTCGACTAGCAGCGGCAGCCAGTTTACCGCCTCCCGGCATAATAATAAAATTTCCACTTTCCACCCAGCACTGGTCGGCGAATCCTTTCCTGACGAAGCCTCCCTTGGTGTTCGACGGTGCTTTTCCTCACAAGTAGCATAATGGGGAGGCCGAAAGGTGAAGGAGGTAGAAGTAAGGCACGACCTTCAAGCAGCAGGTGAATTGCTTATGCTAATTTATACCAAAGTTTCCTTTTTGGAGCTTCTACAGCAACCTTCATCAAGTTCTCTTTAATTTTTTTTAATGGTTTTTGGGTGCTTTTCTTCCCGCAGTCTTGCGGCGTCGCTCTTGCCGTCGGGTTCCGGTGCTGCCATGGGATTCGGTGGTTATGTTGGTAGTTCACGGCTGGATTCTTCTCTATCAAGCGATGACTCAGTGCCAGTTGCAGTATGTCCTTTCTCGTCCTATGGCTTCTTTGGAATCTTTGAACTTGAGCGGCTTGAATTGAGCTACTACGTGATTATAATTAATTTGGGATCATTGATGTAATATTATAGTTTCGTATTTTCATTCTCGGGTACTCAGGATGTAGATAGTGAAATGGCAGTGCACTTGAAGAGACTAGCCAGGAAGGACCCTACCACGAAGGTATATGCATGACTTTCACTAATATTTGTCGGGGAAGAAAAATATCTATTCTTAATGCACCATTTTTCTGGTTCTTACTTGCTGCTTGATCTTAGTATGTACTAGGCAGCTCACTCTTGGGTACTAGCCAGCTCTGGTTTGTATACTCAAGTAAATACACTGTACAAGTTCTATTAATAGGCCAATTGAACTGTGTAATTACCTTCTTTATTGGAAATCATGGGATGATTGGAAGTGTTATAGTTTGTGACGTCTGAGTCATGTATGTTCTCTTAACGGAAATGATTCTTAGTCAAGGTTGGATGTCCAACTCTTTCGGAAAGTTGAGAAAACCATGTGTGATATGTGAAAGAAAGGGAAAGCAAATTTCTCAAATGCTCCATCTGTTTAAGAGCAAATCCAACTCATCTCAGCGAAGCACTTTTAGAATCTTTAGACTCTTTTCCAACCAAATGCACCAAATCACAATGATTTGCAATTTTATGGATTAAGGTTTTCTTACTTGTCTCTATTTTTAATCTTTTGTTGTGTTTTGAAGGCAATGCCTTATCCTTATTTGTTCTTGTCATTCATTCTTTGCTGATTAGAAGTTCTTCATTTTTTTAGTCCAAGAAAGAAAGAAAGCTAAGTAGTATCAGTATTGAGTATAATTTTTCTTTCAAGAGTTTTTTTTTTAATATTTACCCACTCAATATTTTTAATTTTCTGATTATTATTATTATTTTGAGTTAACAGCTTAAAGCACTGGCATCTTTATCCGATCTGCTTAAGCAAAAGTCTGCAAAGGACATTGTCCTAATTGTTCCCCAATGGGTACGCTTAAGCTAAAGAGAAAAACCTCCATGCCTTTCTATTGGTTGCCTCAAGCTTGGATTGTGAGTGTGATCAACTTGACTGTTTAATTGTTTCTTATGTAGGTGTTTGAGTATAAGAGGCTGCTGCTGGACTACAACAGGGAGGTTCGGCGAGCCACTCATGAAGCCATGACCAACATTGTTACTATTATTGGGTTTGGACTTCACTGATTAAAACTTATGCATGTTTTATGCCTTTCTAATGCATGACTTAAGCTATTTCAACAAATAAGACATTGTTCAGGAAAAATTTTGCTGCTATTTTTTTGGGAGCACTAATTTAGCAACTTGTCAAATTTAAAACGGTGAACAAAAGTTCTTCAAATAGATGTCTTAGCAACTTGGCCACAATCCCTATCGTATAATGCTTTCAAATAAATGAATAATGCCATTTTTAACTTTTGAGAGAACATTTATCTGTCTGATTCAACATATAAGTTGCTCGCTTCAAATAAATGAGAGCATTGTTTTGTAAACTGGTGCTGACTTCTTATGCTACCCTAACCATTTAAAAGGAGTTGCTTAATGGCTGTAATTTTCAATTTGACATATCACTTGCCAAACCAGCCTGCCCTGAACTGCATGCCAACTTTGTGGCATGTAGTTTTGATGTGTTATTTGCATATTTTAAGAACTTTTAGGAGTAAACTTAATTCACATATGAAGAGCATTAAAAGTTTTATGATTCATAAATTTGCTCTTTGCATGCTGTTATGCCTGTATGCATATTTATGGTTGATTCAACCCCTTTCAGGAGAGACTTAGCTCTGCATCTGAAGACCTTAATAGGACCTTGGTGGTTTTCTCAATTTGATCCTGTTCCTGAAGTTTCTCAGGCAGCCAAAAGGTCTTTTCAGGTTTGGTTTCTGTATATCTTTATCTAATATTTTTTTCCAGTTGTCAATTTTTGTCTTTTGGAATTAAAGTGTAAGCTCAAAAAAGAAAAAAGTATGTGCGTGCGTGCGTGTGAGAGAGAGAGAGAGAGAGAGAGAGTGATGCAACCCTCTATTCTAATAAGCTTTAAGCAAGCACAAACCAGAAAATACAATACAAATCGGGACTGAAAATTACTATTATTGAATAACAAAGTTGAATTGCAAGTGAAAGAACTGGAAATTACAGCGTACTGAAACAGAAACAGCATAAAATACGCTCCACCAAACAACAACCACAAAATATAAGTCACTCACAAACACACACCAAGCAGAAGATAAAATGATGAAGAAAGATGGCTTCCTCCACCTCTAACCTGGCATTTGAGAGGCCAGAACTCTCCTCACATCACACCCTTCCCTGTACACAAAAAAAACAGATTTAATGAGCCAAAAAGTGGTACTTTCCCCTACTAACACTACTTATGTTTTTGGCTACACCTAACCTAACTTGTCCTTTACCCTTTTAATCCTGTAGATAAAAGCCTTGGGATAAATCTCTCAACCACTGGTCTTTTAAGCCTTCTCTAAATCGCTTCCCTTCCGAAATTGTCTACCATAGGTCATAGGAAATGATATCCAAATCTTTAGGGAATCACCAGCTCTATCAGACAGTTTCGGTGCATGCTTCATGCAAAGGTTTTTGAGGAGGGTCTGTGTCTGTTGGAAAACAGCTGTCTTGATCGTTTACTTTAATTTCATGTGTAAGAGATCCATGGGTTGCCATAATTTTAATAATTTTAAAGTGGACAAATGTATGTGAAAGCCACCATAACTGTGGGGGACATTTTTCCATTTAGGAAAAGGCATGACGAGGATTGTGTTTTGTGATGACTGGATACTTTTCTGGTTTGTTTCTTCTAACCTATATTGTTGTTACACTTTATTCTCTAGTAAAATGAGAATTGCTATGCATTTCAAATAAAATTGGTACATTGATCCCACACAAAAGAATGTAAAATTGTAATTGTAACTATATGAATGTAAAGTGTACATGTACGTGGAAATGCATGCAAAAATTGTATTGTGGATATTGTTCTCACTTGCATGATAGATTAGTTATTGTGACATATAATCTCTGGGTGTGCCTGGACTAACTAGGTATATTCTCTGATAGAAGCTTTTATGGCTGCACTTGCATAACTTTTTTGCCTTCCATGTGCTACGCATGAATCATGTTTTAACCCCTCTGTTCATTTGTGGGTAACAGGCAGCCTTTCCAGCACAGGAAAAGAGATTAGATGCTTTGTTTCTATGTACAAAAGAGATCCTCATGTATCTGGAAGAAAATTTAAAGCTCACACCACAAAATTTGTCTGACAAAGCTGCAGCGTTGGATGAATTGGAAGAGATGTACCAGCAGGTATACCGTGATGAAAGAATTCCGTGCAACTGATGTTGATTTTTGTTCAACAGTGGGTAAAGTGTTTTATACAACACTATGTAACAAATTTCTCTCTAACTACTAACTGTCTAACTTCTATAACTGACTCCAACTAGCTTAATTTGTACTGAGTACTACCAGCATATACCCTTACATTTAAGGATCACCTTCAATGTACATGCGTGTCAATATTACTTCTAGTATATTGCTGGCTATGTAGTGTACTTTTATCATCTCAGGCAATTTATGTTTGGTGCCAAGCAATATTACTTCTAAGAGTTCCTCCCTTTTGTCCTTGTAGGTGATATCATCATCATTGTTAGCATTGGCTGCACTTTTTGATGTTTTAATTTGCCTGCAGCAAGAACAATCTGGTTTTGAGAACATATCTGCAGAACCCAAACATGCTTCAAAGGCAAGGGGAGCTGCAGTTTCTTTTGCTGAAAAGTTGCTGACAGATCAAAAATATTTTTTGGGCCTTTTGAAGTCCACTAGCCCTGCTATCCGGTCAGCTACTTATATTGTATTGAAAAGCATGATAAGCAATATACCCCAGGCTTTTAGTAATGAAAATCTGAAAACTCTTGCTGGAGCAATTCTTGGTGCTTTCAATGAGAAGGAGCCAACCAGTCATCCTTCAATGTGGGATGCCATATTACTTTTCTCTAAAAGATTTCCAGATGGCTGGACGTGTCTGAACATTCAGAAAAATGTACTTAATCCTTTTTGGCATTTTCTTAGGAATGGATGCTTTGGTTCTCAGCAGATCTCATATCCAGCTTTGGTTTTATTCTTAGACACATTGCCTCTTAAATCCATAGGAGGGGACAAATTTTTTTATGATTTTTTCAAGAACCTGTGGGCAGGAAGGAGAATTTCCTGGTCTGCAGATAGACTTGCATTTTTCCAGGCGTTCAAAGAATGTTTTATGTGGTCATTGAAAAATGCTTCAAGGTACACATTCTTTTTTTCCTTTTTAAATGCGGCTGTCTTTAATTGCAAAATTGAAGGATTGTCTTTATCCACTTACCCTGAACAGATAATATTAATAGAACCTCTGTCCTTTCTGTAACCCCACTAATCAGTTTCCATTTGTATCAGATATTGTGATGGAGCAGATTCTGTGAGCCAGTTCCAAGTCACTCTTGTTGAGAATGTCCTAATGAGGCTTTTATGGCAGGATTTTTTTACATCTTACAATTCCAAAGGTCATGAGAGAGTCTCAGGAAAAGTGGGAGATTCTATAGAGGACAATATTCCCCTTAACAAGAAAACAGTAAATATGCAGACTGCAAAGTATCCTATGTCTTATTTACAAGAGTTGGGGAAATGCATTGTTGAAGTTCTTATGGAAATTCGTACACTGGATCACAAACTTCTATATTCCATTCTTCTGGAATTTGAGGAGAATTGCATCAAAATACTCCAGCAAGAAGCTAGTAAAGAGTGTATTGGAGTAGTCATTTTGTTCATGTCATTGCTGGAGCAACATGCAGTGCTGAAAGGTGAAACATGGCCCTTAGTCTCTCTTGTGGGACCAATGTTGGCAAAGTCTTTCTCATTCATACAATCTTCAGTAAGTTGTTACTTTGCATGTGATAGTGTTTGTTATTTTGTCTCTTCTCTTGTTGAGTTTACTAATGATGTGTTAACAGTTTGGATATTTGTAGTACATTTGAAAACCGTTTTATCATTACTTAGTATATTAGGGATACGTTTTGATAGATTTGTCTTAGAAATTGCCTACGTGCTCATGTTAACTTCTTATTCACTGAACTTATTCGTGTTTCAATTGTGTATAGTGCTTTGTACCTATTTAGGTCTAATTTCGCTTTTAAACTATTTCAGCAAGGTCTTCTTAACAGTAAATATTTTTTAAATTTGGACTTTAGGTAGTAGTCACTGAGATGAAATCTTAATAACGTGCGAGTTATAAAATCATCAGTATTTTGCCCCATTCCGTCTTGGCCTTGAGGAACCAATATGTAGGATGTCAAGTCATATGGTGACTTACTGTTGTTTTTAATTTTTCCCTCCATAACCTGTGCAAGGAAATACCAATAAGGACCCCTAATGGGATCCATGATAGGTAGAGAGAAAGAAGGAAGAAAATTCTTCATTAAAATATGAAATTAAAATCTAACTCCATACCAGGAATATAGATGAAGGAAAATTTCTATTAGAATATGAGCAAGGATCTTAAACTCATACTACTAATAAAACCTAAGGAGAATTTCCCAAAATTATAATGAAAATCTATTCTCCCAATCTCTCTACTAGCTTCTACCTTATTTATAATATAAAAATAGATATTAAATAGTAATAAATAAATCAGAAAATAACTGACTAGATCTTAAGTGACATTGACTCAATAATAAACAAATCCTAATTGAGATATTTATAAATAATATCTCTTCATTATCTACTCCTTCCGGACCACATTAGATAGGTGTTATATATATTTTTTCAATTATACCCTTACTTTATTGAGTAATTTATGATGATGTTTTGAATAAGTCAAATATCATAATTATTACATTCAAAGGCACGATTGGAAAGATGTGAAATTTTTTAGAAAATCAAGATTTTAACCAACTTTTTTGAGAAATGTAAATTAGTTAACAGTAACTTATATTGTAGTCTAGAGGGAATATAACAGAAAATAAAATAACAACTCCTAAAACTATGCTAACGAACTGATCCACTACTTTATCCATTTTCACCCACAATCCCATAATATATGTTACTCTATCAACCCCACACAATGAGAAAAGTGGAGATAATAGGGAATCAAATCTTGGGCCCAAAATTTGGTGATAAAATGTTCAAGAATTTTGAGATTAAAAAGTTGAAGATTTTTCATTAGAAGATACTTGACATCGGTATTTATTTGATATGTAAGAAAAGGGCTAACAGATGCATTGGCTTTTGATATTGTTGAATTTACAAAATTGGATCTGTCTATTTCTAAAAGAAACAGTATTGTCTTTTTAATATTTCCTGTGATAGAATCACTTTTGCTGCTCAGACCTATAAGAGGAAATTTAGAAAGATGCATGAAAGAGGAAAGGCATTTTCAGAGGGTCAGAACATTGACCTTGCTTCTATTGTTAAGGAGAAAGAAATAAAAAGGAAGGGCTGCTTTAGAGTGGTTGTAGGCCTGACCTAGGAGGGGGTATTTTGGGAGACTGTGTGGGTTATTTTTTGGGGTTTATAGTGGAAGTTGAATCCTCTTAGCAGGTTATGTCTTTTGTATCATGAGTGTGGTAAGTAGAGACTGGCTCTCGAAACCTAGTGAGTGTGCTTGTGTATGAGTGTGACTGTGATTTGTCTTTGTTTTTGTGATTCTGTTTTGTAACCTGGGGAATAGGGTTTTGTATTGAATCAGTGAGGTCCCTTGTAACTCTGATTCAGTATTCATCTTATTAATAGCAAAACCTAAGGATTTCCCTCTATTTTACCTCTGCTGTCTTGTTATTTCTGCATTTAGTTTGTTAAACCAGCAGGGTTCCATCACCCTGACTCTCTGTATTCTTCATAACAGGACTCACCAGATACAGTGATACTTCTATCTGTTGCTATTTCAATATTTGGGCCGCAGAAGATGGTGCAAGAAATTTTCATTCAAAACAGAGAGCATTCTTTAAGTCAGCTTCTACATGATGGTGATAAAAAATTGGAGGCTGGGGACTTCATGGAAATCTTCAAGTATATTTTTGTTCCTTGGTGTCTGCAGAGAAATGATTGCTCAACCAGTGCTCGTCTTGATTTGTTGTTGACATTACTGGATGATGAGTATTTCTCAGAACAATGGTCTTTTATTGTTAATTATGCATCTAGCCAAAATTGTTCTGGATGCTCACCAGGGTTACTAGATGCTGATTGTGCAGCAATTTTGCAATGCTCCTACAAAAAGCAAGAGTTGAGATTACTAAGAGGAAGGTCAAAGAAGATTGCAGTAATAGACAAGGCACCGATACTGATCTTTGGCATCATGAGCGCCTGGAATCGGCTGCTATTGCTCTTTCCCATTCCCTTCCTCCTTTTAACAATGCTTACGTGCGGTTTTTGTGGTATGTCTATTTAAATTTATCAAAGACATAATGCAGTAAAACTTTCATTAAGAGCACAAAAAGGCCCTTTGTGGTTTTTTTTTTTTCCCTTCCCAAATACTAAGTTTCTTCAGTAGAATGAGCGAGGATGATGCTGACAAAAGGCCTTGTGTCTGACTAGGATCTCATAATATAAGCCTTTTTTATTTGGTGGATTAAAGACAGGAATGAAGTGTGGGGAGCATTGAATTGATTGAGTCCTTTGTTAGGTTGCCTCTTGATTGAGGCAGAAGAAAGGATCTGGGTAATTAGATTACACTACAATCTATTCCACAGTGGTAATTTTGGAGTAACTGTAGCCTTTTGGTAGTTTTCTTTTAGTGACTATCTGAATTGCTTTGCTTTTTATACATGAGTCAATTGAATGATAGGTAGAGGAAAGCGAGCATCTTCTGTTGTCTGGTGATTCATCTGAATGATGAGAAGTGTAGTTTGCATTTGTAGCTTGTAAAGGGAAGACTTCACCAATTTTTTGGCTTGCATCTACTTAGTGCTGTAAGGTTCAAAACAGGCATTATGATGCATATGGACATAAATCTAATCCTATTTGTTTTACCTGCAGCTCTGTTCTTGGTTGTTCAACAGATGGAAGCTCTACTTATTTTGTGTCCAGAAATGCATTGAAACTCATCTATGAGGAAATTTTCAGGAAGTTGCTCATTTTTATCCAGGGTTCTTCTTTCTCTTGGGTTCAGTATGTAGCTTCTGTGTTTAGAAGTGATGCAAAGATCAGAGCAGAGTTTGACAGTTCTGCCAACATCTTTGAGGTAGCTCAGTTTGCTCTTGAGGTACTTGATGGTAGCTTCCTTTGCTTGAGGGCACTTGACAGTGAAAGTGACCTAGTATCAAGAATTTTATCTGCAATTTTTGTCATTGATTGGGAGTGTAATTTAGGTAAAGCTCTGGATGGTTCTCTTGATGATGAAACAAGGAGAAAAATCAATGATAGGTTCACATTTGGTGAATCCGTGCATGCTTTCCGTCACAGAATAAATGGTCAATTTTGGAAAAATCTTTCCTTAGATATTCGTAGTAGATTGGAGACTATATTAATGCAGTCAGTAAGATCTGCAATATTCATTGAAGACAAACTTGTAAGTGACAAAATTACATCATTAAGCTGTACATGGGTGCTTGAAGGTCTTGAGTGTCTTTGCATTGATAGAAATGAGGAACAAAAGCTGCTATATCAGCTTCTGAGCAGGGATGAGACGTGGCCTATGTTCATTGTTCAAAATTTTGTCTTGACAAAGGTATTATTGAATTTGAATGTTTCCACAAAAAGCATAAAGTGAAAGTTTTTCTGCATGGTTCTGTTTGCTAAATAGAATATAATGACTTGATGGTATGGGTTATTGGTCTGTTTTTTTTTTTTTTAATTTATACATCAGTGTTGGGAATTTTGTATTGAAACAGTTTGCTGTTCTAGTTACTAGTCTGAACCAAAGCCTAATCTGTCCTGTTGATCATCATGTTTTTCTTGTCATTGATTGATCAATTAATTGATGCAGCACTGCTTCAAATTAACTTTGCAACAGTAATCTTCTGTTTCCTTCAATTATAGAATTCTAAACTCTGTTCCAACAGTGAAAAACACTATTTGGAATTTAGTTATTTTGCCTGCTTCATTCCAGTTCTTGTACTCTTAAAAGTTATTTTATTCTCAGAAATATTACTTTTGGCTTATCCAAGTCAAAGGTGTTGTATATAACAAAAAAATTAGGGAGAATTACATTGAAGTCCCACATAAAAAAATTAATTATTACAAGATCTATTGACAACTGAACTAAACTGCATTGACAATTGATTGTGTTGTCAATGTAATTTAGTTCAGTTGTCAATGAACCGTGCAGTAAACAATTTTCTTGTGTGGGATCTAGTTATAATTCTCCTAAAAACATTATGGCCAAGCTAATGTACAAATATTATATTGTTTCAGCACGTAATAGATGGTTAAATCTATGTAATGTACCAATGTAAATGAAAAATTGGAACAAATAAGAAGTATTAGTTATTCATCACAAACATATGCCAAATGCAGGTTTCAGGACACCAAAGGTTTGTCGCCTTAATTGACAAGTTAATCACAAAGATTGGGGTTGATAGAGTTTTTGCTGCATGTGCCATGTGCAATCCATCAGTAACTGAAAGAAGCGAAGAGGTCACATCTTGTGCTTGGCTTGTGGCTGAAATTTTGTGCACATGGAGATGGCCAGGAAGCAGTGCTGTGTCTTCTTTCTTTCCCACACTCAGTGCATATGTCAAGAGAGTTAATTCTTCTCAGGAGAGCCTGTTAGATGAGATATTAAGCATCTTGCTTGATGGTGCTCTTGTTTATGGAGGCAATGGCACTGAGAGTTTTATCAGTGTGTGGCCAGTTCCAAATGATGAAATTGAAGGTATTAAGGAACCATTTTTAAGAGCCCTTTTTTCGTTCCTGTCCACTTTGTTCAAAGAGAACATATGGGGCACAGGGAAGGCTATGAATTTTCTTGAACTACTTTTGAATAAGCTTTATATTGGTGAAGAAGTGAACACAAATTGTCTCAAGATTCTTCCTCTGCTCATAAGAATACTACTAGAATCATTGTGTGGGCATGTGGAGCCTGGTAGAGATGCTCATAACTTTTCTTTGGAAGAAAATTTTCTTCAGGATACTACAAAAGACTGGCTTGAGAGGACTCTAAGGCTCCCATCTTTAGTCACATGGCAAGCTGGAAAAGGTAAATTCCTATCTCTTTAGATCATGTGTCCAGCATAGACCAGACTATTATTGGAGGGATAGGAGTTGAGATGAGCATATTTTTGTGTGCACGAACCAACATGCATATTTTTTTTTTGTTATCTATGTATATTATTCCACATGCACAAGACACTAGTTTGCTTACATGCATTTTGAGTTGATTGTGTTGATTTGTAATAGTGCTAATGGTTCTGTCCATTGGGTGTAAACTTCTTCCTGTCCAGATATCGTGCTAATGAAGCTATTTCTGACTCCTGTAGGTATGGAAGATTGGCTTCAGCTAATTATTGCCTGTTATCCTTTCAGTGCAATAGAAGGTCTGCAAGCATTAAAACCAGGGAGAAGCATTGGCTCTGATGAAAGGAAACTTTTATATGAATTGTTCCAGAAGCAAAGGCGTGTTCCTGGTGGATCAGCAATTATCAATCAGCTTCCAGTGGTGCAGATGTTGCTATCAAAACTAATGCTTGTTTCAGTAGGTTATTGCTGGAAAGAATTTAGTTACGAAGATTGGGACTTTTTGTTGTCTAACCTGAGATCTTGGATTCAAGCAGTAGCTGTTATGATGGAGGATATAGCTGAAAATGTAAATGATGCTCTTGTTGATAGTGCATCTGGAAAGTTGGATGTATTGAATGATAAAATTGCACAAATTATTCTGATTACAGACCCGATGCCCATCAAAATTGCTGAAAATGCTCTTCTATCATTTTTGCTTTGCCACCAGCATTTTAAACTTAAACAAGATGAAGGGAAAGATAATTTTGATACGTTGAAATTTGAAAATTTGGATTCTGTCATGGATCGAGTTTCAGAGGGTATTCTTCGTATATTATTTTGTACTGGCATTTCTGAGTCTGTTGCAAATGCATGTTCCAAAGAAGCTGCTTTAATGGTAGCATCATCTCGGGTTGAATATAAGTTTTTCTGGGAATTGGTAGCTTGTGTTGTCGTCAATTCTTCATCACAGGCTAGAGATAGAGCGGTGAAATCAGTTGATTTTTGGGGATTAAGCAAAGGATCTGTTAGCTCTTTGTATTCTGTGCTTTTCTCTTCCAAACCAATTCCTTTGTTGCAGTTTGCTGCTTATTTTATTCTCTCAAATGAACCTGTTTTAAGCATGGCTATTGTTGAAGATAATGCTTCTAACTCAGACATCAATGCTTCTAGCGACCAGGACTCCAGACAGCTTGATATTTCATTGGAAGAAAAAGTCCACTTGAGAGAAGAAATATCTTGCATGGTTCAAGTGGAAGCTTATGAAGTTTTTGAAACTGAACTACTTGCACCACAAAGAGTAAGGATACTTTATATGTCATCAATGTTTTTCACATAACTGCGCTCAAGCAACTTTCTAAATCTTCAAGGCCTATTTACTTTGTGTTTCTACATCTTTAGCTGTAATCATCTGCTGATATGCCCACCCCCAATACACCTTGTCCAAAAAATTTTGCAGGCAAACCTCTTCCTTTCTTGGTCTTTGTTGATGTCACATCTATGGGCATTGCCTTCATCGTCATCTCTAAGGGAGCGACTGGTCCAATACGTACAAGATTATGCTACTCCCATTGTATTAGATTGCCTTTTTCAGCATATTCCTCTAGAACTTTTCATGGTACAAAGTCTGAAGCAGAAAGATGCAGAGCTCCCTGCTGGTCTAACAGAGGCTGCAAGTGCTGCAACCCGTGCAATCAGAACTGGTTCATTGTTGTTTTCTGTGGAATCTCTTTGGCCAATTGAATCAGTGAAATTTTCTTCACTTGCTGGAGCAATATATGGCTTGATGCTTTGTGTTCTTCCTGCTTATATCCGCGGCTGGTTCAGTGATTTACGTGATCGTAACACATCTTCTGTCATTGAATCCTTCACGAGAACTTACTGCAGCCCTCCTCTTATTGCAAATGAATTATCCCAGGTATGGAGTTCGTTGGCCAAAAAAGTGTGTGTGGGCACGCACTTGCGTGCATGCATGCGTGAAGATTATCTATGTGTAAGATTCCTTAGAGGAATCTTTAATGAGTTTGGCAAACATTTAACCTGAAAATTTTTATTTATTCATAGATCAAAAGGCTTTATCCCAACCAATATTTGTTGATATGAAAATAGAATTCGCAAGAAAGAGTAGAAGAAATTTATGTAAGTTTTGTAATTGAATGGTCTGATCACTTCAGTCATACCCAAGTTATGCCATAGGTAAAGGAAGGATAGTTCTGCAGAGCACTTGTTGAGTTGAGGAAATTCAATTCCAAACTGACAAATGAATTGCATTGTGATGTATGTAAAATAGTAACGAAATAGTTGACTATGGCCGGGACAAACTGGTGCCACAAGCTGCTTGACGATGGCTAACAGGCTGTGTTATTTGCAACGTTAGCACATTTGATGATGGTGATGACTGATGATGGTTAACAAGCTATGTGCTATTTGCAACATAGTACATTTGATGATGGCTAACAGGCTAATTTGATCCATGCTACAACAAATGTAACTCTAGTGGCCATAAAAAAGACCTACTAGTGGGTCTCCATGGCCTTGATAGACTATTTTATCACTTTTTGTTACGTTTGTTGTACAGTGATTCCTTTGTCATGGGGCATCGAATCTCCATCAAGCCTAGAAGGGCATGGTAGAACTATCCATAACATATATATTATCCTTTGCAGGTAGGCTAATAGCCTTGCAACTTTAACAATATCCTGACCAATAAATCTGAGAATGCCAGACTGTAATGCCATGATATTGCCGGATTGTTAAGGAGGGGAATGGAATTAATGGTAGAAACTTAAATGCCTGGCAATTTGTAATTTCCTATTGATGTGTTGTTTTTTTAATGTCTGTGCTTCATTTCATGCTTGGACAGTTGCTGAGAATAAATTACACCTAGTTACGGTGGAGTTGGGTCTGTATTAGCTGGTCAGCATGCATTTATCTATATATGGATGATTTAAGTTCTAATATATCCCTCTTTGCATGCAGATTAAGAAAAAAAAATTCAGCGATGAGAATTTCTCGGTTAGTGTGAGCAAATCAGCGAATGAGGTGGTTGCTACGTATACCAAGGATGAAACAGGAATGGATCTAGTCATCCGGCTTCCTTCATCTTACCCACTTAAGCCTGTAGATGTTGATTGCACCAGGAGCCTAGGGATAAGTGAGGTCAAGCAAAGGAAATGGTTGATGTCAATGATGTTATTTGTTCGAAATCAGGTAATTTGCTTTGAATTCTAGTCCAATTATTTGTGCGCGTGTCGTGTGTAAACATTTTACAGGAGGCTTCTGGTACCTGTGTGGGCAAATGTGGAGAATATTGCACCAACTTATGGTGAGAGGCAAAGATTTTAACTGCAAATAGCTCTTCTCTTGGCAGAAAATCATGCTTGTAGTGAATGACTACTGTTCAATTGATGCTGGGGCCTGTACATGAAGAGGATTGCAGTGAAGTTAAACTGATGCTTTTTCTGATTCTGCAGAATGGAGCTTTAGCGGAGGCTATAGGAATTTGGAAGCGCAACTTTGATAAAGAATTTGAAGGCGTTGAGGAGTGCCCTATCTGTTACAGTGTCATTCACACGACGAACCACTCCCTTCCACGACTTGCCTGCAAGACTTGCAAGCATAAATTTCATTCTGCCTGCCTTTACAAATGGTTTTCAACTTCTCATAAATCATCTTGTCCGCTGTGTCAGTCTCCGTTCTAAGGTCATACAAAAATTTATGAATTCAAACCGATATTGCCAATATTGCTTGCATTGTGGCGAATCTTGAACCCGCTGGAGCTGCCTTAGCAATTAGAACTGCTATTCAAGCTCCACGTTAGAGCTACCGGGGAGTTTTACGCTTTGAAAGCTTCAGAGAAAGCTGGTCGGAAGTTTTGTGGCGATGGTTTTGGTATGCTGTTTTGACGGCTGTATATTTTTTGAATACTCTGCATTTTGTTGAGAAGGCCTAGTTCTGACCCTAGGATGTTGACCGTACAAGATTTGATGTACGTCAGAGAATCTTTTCAGCCCATTGATAAGCAGTTTTGTAATTTTAGCTAGTATCAATCATTATATAATTTATAATTATGATTTCTCTAGAAAGCGAGTGACTTGTGAATGATAATTGGATTTGATATATTCTTTTTTGGGATAATCACATCCAAAGGTTACTCAAGGGTGTTTTCTGGAAACAATGATTAATAACAAGTTTTATTCAATAAACAAATTTATGGTCCCATTTGAACAATTTATTTTGTATTACTCTTTGTATAAATAAGTATTTTGAGTGGTTGTTGAATGTAATTTTTCTTTTATTTTTTTTTTTATCTTGGACTGTATTCTGTTTGTATTAATATTTTTAAATATTTATTTAATTAGTAACAATTAGTAACTGTAATTTGCCATGCTAGTTGAATCATACATAAAAACATTTAAGAAACAACCATGTAAAATACAAATCAAAAGTTTAGGATAAGCTTTGTCTTGACATTCTAATTAGTTTATGAGATACAATGCCTTGCAAGTTACAACGAAATATCTAAACTATTCTTCGTTTGGTACTCACTGATAGTTGTTAACGATTTTGCATTCAATATTTGAAAAGGATAAAGCTTGCATCGGAGCCCAGCCGTAATTGAAGAAACGTTACTGACTTTGACTGCTGGAAATTGACTTCTCCCCAGTACACATCAAGTATTACAAAACCAATTATTAACATAGAAAGTTGGAATGGGCATTGCGTGCATCGAAAGATTTTTCAAATGTTCAAATGCATCAGTCGCCACCTCAATCATAATGATATATTTTGGCACGCCAATCATAATCATATATTTTAGTGCAAATAAATAACTTCCCCACGGTCAATGTCCAAATGCTACATGCATTGAATACCCTAGCGTCGCTCCATTGGCTGCGCCTGACGGAAACAAAGAAGCCAATAGGAATATGAAAACTCATTGAAATTAGGGAAAGTGGCATTAAGGGCTTAAAAAAGTAAAAATTTTATAGATAAGATCTAATAGATTCTAAAATTATTCTGAGGACCTAAAGATCTCATTTGCAATTATGTTTTTTTGGTGAAATGATTAATTTGTCTCTTTCATAACCAGTTGCCAAATGAAAATTGCTGCTTCTTCCTCCGTCCTTCCTCCCTCATCCTTCTCTCTCTTCCTCTTTCAACACTAATACAATAATCAAATTTATTTTCCTTCCTATCATGCTTCTCTATTCCCTCTCTTCTTCTTCCTCCTTCTTCCTTCTTTCTCTTATTTAAAGCTTTTTCGTTCAACAAGTATAAGTGGGCGATTCACTTTTATCCAGATGGGTGTGGAGAAGACGATCAGGCGTTCATCCAATTACATTCTTCTCACGCCAAGTAGCTTCTTGAAATGATTCGCCATAGTGCGGAAAGAATAGACCAAGTGCTGCATCTGCCATTATCAGTTTTTTTTTTTCAAAAAAGGATATAGAGAGAGTTTGAGCCATATCAGTTTTATCTAATCATAATGTACGCGTTCACGTTCATTTAATGAAAACAAATTATTATTTATGGACTTTTTGTTATTTTTGATACATAATTTTTTTGCGACTGATATAAACGTTTTGGTATAATGTTGTTTATGAAATTTATGTTGTTATTTATGGAGTTTACGTTATGCAAACTTTGCAATTAACTTATGTGGATATTTATGTGTATCATATCAACAAACTTGTATTGTAAATATATGGACATTGTGTTGTTAGCAAATGGATACTTTTATGCTATATACGGACTTTTTTCTTCATTAACTTGAGAAACTTTTTCAAATATTCAGTTTAATCACACAAATCATGTGAAATAAATGGACATTGTGTTGTTAATAAATGGACCTTGTCATGTTATATACAGACTTTTTATTATTCATAAACTTAAAAAATTTTTGTTTAAACCTAGCCAACTGATAAACTGGACACACATAGACTTTTAATTTAGAATATATGAAGATTGTGTTGTGCATGGTGAATATTGTGTTGTGCGTTGTTTGCTTGCGCATTTTGTCAAGCCTAACCTACTGATAAAGTAAAATCTTATTGACTTTTAATTGAGAATAAATAAACTTTATATTGTGCATAATAGATATTGTGTTATGCATTATTTGCCTATTTGTGTATTTTGTTAAGCCTAGCCTACTGATAAAGTAGAATCGTATGGACTTTTAGTTGAGAATATATGAACCTTAAGTTGTGCATAGTGGATATTGTGTTACGCATTGTTTGCTTACTTCTACATTTTGTCAAGCCTAACCTACCGATAAAGTAAAATCTTATGGACTTTTAGTTGAGAATAAATGAACCTTATATTGTGCATAGTAGATATTGTGTTATGCATTATTTGCTTATTTATGCATTTTGTTAAGCCTAGCTTACTGATAAAGTAAAATCGTATGGACTTTTAGTTGAGAATATATGAACCTTGTATTGTACATAGTGAATATTCTATTGTGCATTGTTTACTTATTTATATATTTTGTCAAGTCTAGCCTACTGATGAAGTAGAATCTTATAGACTTTTAGTTAAAAATAAATGAACCTTATATTGTGCATAGTAGATATTATGTTATGCATTGTTTGCCTATTTGTGCATTTTATTAAGCCTGACCTATTGATAAAGTAGAATCGTATAGACTTTTAGTTGAGAATATATGAATCTTATGTTGTGCATAGTGGATATTATGTTGTGCATTGTTTGTTTACTTGTGTATTTTGTCAAGCATAGCCTATTGATAAAATATGATCTTATAGACTTTTAGTTGAGAATAAATGAACCTTATATTGTGCATAGTAAATATTGTGTTATGCATTATTTGCCTAACTTTAATATTTTGTTAAGCCTAACATAATGATAAATTGAAATTACATAAATTTTCATATGAGAATATATCACAAACTTTTTTTCTTGCAACCGTCTTTAACTAGCCATCCTCCCGGGAGGCCACGAACAAGGAGGATAGAGTCTTTCAAAATAAGAAGATTTATCATTGTTCAAGATGTGGAAAGGCTAGACACAATCACAAGACATGCAAGAATCCTAACCCAACATGAGAAATGGTTACATTATATTTCTTTAGTGTACACAAGCAACTATAATTATATATACGAAAGCATTTTCAAAATATTTTTTGAGTAAGTGAGAACCACAAATATTTTTTGTTTGTATATGGAAAAGCAACTGTTAGATATTTTAAATATAATGACTAACTTTATATATATATATCAGACTTGAAATATTATGTTAAATTTCATGTGAGTACTTATTTTAATACCTAAGCTAATACCAACATAATATTATTTATATGATGTAATTGTCCTTGATTTTGGAATGCATAAATTTTTTGTTGAGCATGAGTGAATATCATCTTATGCATGATGAATGTTGTGTCATGCATAATCTGCTTAACATCATTTTGTTATAGCTTAAGCTAGTAAAATACTGAAAATGTATGAATTTTTTATTCAACACACGTGGACATCATATTATGTATAGTAAATGTTATGTCGTGCATGATCTGCCTAATCATTTTTACTAAAGTTAAGGGTAGTGAAATACTTAAAATGTATGAACTTTCTGTTGAGATGCATAAACATTGTCTTATACATAATGAATGTTATATCGTGCATGGTCTATCTCGTTATTTTAAGAATTCACGTAAGTTTTGAATTCAAATCAAACAAAGAACAAAATCATCCTTTTGGTTTCAAAAAAATTGACAATAAGAACCTCCAGACTTGCAAAGCAATATCAGATTCATTTAAGCCCAAATTACAATAAAGTCTGTTTTTAAAGCCCTTAATACCATTTTTCCTTAAAATTATTGCTAACTCCAATGAAATTGTAGATCAATTTACATGACAGTACATTGTTATGGCAACCTGCTTCTCACTGAAAAATTTGAGCGGATAACGCAATAAGCAAGTTCTCAAAAAATTGTAAAGCATCAAGATTAAGAGGAAAATGTCGAAATGACATGCTTTGCCCCCCACATTCTTCCGTGTTTTTTGGGGGGTTGGGAGTAATTCTTCTGTTGTCATTCAACGCATGAAAGGAGCCAACCCCCTTATCTCAGATCCATTTCCATTAGACAGGAAATACATCTTTTTCCATTTTTCCTCTGAGAATGCTTCACGACGTATTAGCCTTTGCCTGTCAGAAATGAAAAGGTAACAAATTAAGAATCCCACTGAAACCCATCTGTCAAGCTGTAGAGGTTGGTTGCAGTCAATCGTGAGTCACTTCCACAAAATCAAATCTGCTTCCTAAAACAATCTAGGTAGATTATTGTTGTAACTATAGCCAACAGTTCAACAAGTTACATTAATAGCAGATTCATGTTGGGGAGAAAAAAGAAGCGACTATGGATTTAGTAAACAATGATTCAGTGACAAGTTTAGCAGGTTCATTAAACCACTCAACATACAGGAGAAAGTAAACAACTTTGGTATGTTCATAGATTGATGATTTGATGCAATAGCCTGAATATGGAAAACGCCCAATCTTTGCGAGATACTTTCAAAATAAGAATACCGAACCACCAAAATTAAGCTATGGAAGAGAGTCGGTGAATATCAAATAGGCAAATCATTTGCATTTAATAATTGATCAACTGACTATCAACCCTTGCTCTTGTATCAAATATAAACTAGAAATTGATACTAAGATGACAACACCAATGTTATCAACCTGGCAAAGATAGAGATTTTGTGAACATACCTTAAATAATAATGGCAAACGGCCTCTGCTTCTTTCAGACTGTAACGAGGAAACATAACACGAGCATCTACTGGAACATCTGGCAAATCTTTACGAAGCTTTCCTACTGCAGTTGAATGAGAAAAAGCTCCTACCATCATATCATCATGCATCATTGTCCTAAAAGCCTTCACCTGCAACAGTGACGTGGAAACTGTTGACCGGGGTAATAGCAAGAAAGACGCTTAAAAAAAAAGAAGAAGAAAAGAACACTAGGCTCTGAACGTTAACCCAGTACAATGGATGACCAACATTCCCAAGGAATCGATTTACAACAATACAATAATGCATTAAATGTCATTAATTCCATAAGGAAAAATACATTAAATAAAAGGGAATTGCCAAGTATTACTGATATGATTCTATATTAAAATGTACCAACCATTGTAAGCTCTCTCGCATGTATTGGCCGACAAGAATGGATTGATACTGGCTCCTCATACGCACTGAATGTAAACCAGTTATTATACTGAAGAGAGGTGTCCACAACAATAAGTAAGATGATCAAAATACTGTAGAAACAAATTTTCAAGAACTAAAAACCATTTAACATCAACTCAGTGGAATCAGTCTTACCTGATCAATTGCAATAAGTGCAGGCATATCTTTAACAAGTGATAACTCTTTCCTCAACCGAACCACCACTCCAACAGCAGCATGTGTTTGATCAATTCCAGTCTTTACCAGCTCATAAAAATTTGTACCCTCAGGAATTGCCAGGGAATCCACATCTTTTAACCATCCAACACCAGCACCCTCACCCAGGGGGATTGGATCAAAGATTTGGCATGGTAGCTGCTTCAAGAAGGATTCATTGTACTTCATAAAATCCTGAGAACCATCAGATCCAAAAGAACATTCAAATGACTACATGATTCATTAAGTAGATGATATCAGTTTTAATCATAACATAATATACACTACTATACAATCAAAATCAAAAGAAACAAAAAAAAAATATTGGGATTGACAACCGTGGCAGTATGGCACATGAACTCATATTCTACTTGAAATGCAGAGATAGCAGAAACAGTATTGCAATTCTGTACATCCTTCACTGCAAAAGCCTAATTTACAAAGAAACTTATGGGTGGTGGGCTGGGAGCCCACAAATCCTAGCATGCATACCCAAAGGGCACTGAAATGTGGATGAATGGGTCCGCTTGAACTATCATCAAACATCAGCAATTGAAAACTATCCTAAACAACCCGAGGGCACTTATTAAATTTTTTACCAGCAGTATTCACCTATATAAAACTTACTTTTTTTTAATTTTCAGCCACATGCTGAGCCAGCATCTGAGGAGTACAAATAACTTTGATTAGCAGTAACATACAAATGTTTGTTTTTTAGCGATAAATTAAGCAGGTAAATAAAAAATCAGAAATTTATATTCAATAGGAAATCTTTGGATGATACAATGTACAATATAGTAAGATTTGGATTTTCGCTTTAAAGATAACTCTCATGGGGGCAAGGGTGAAGATGCTTTCACTGAGAATAATTATTTAAACAACCAACATCATGTTAAGTGTTAGCTGTGGCATTTCAACAAGAAAGGTAGAAAAATGACACAGAATAATGAGAGATGATGAGGGTGCATAATATGCTCTTGCAGGGAAACCACTTCTCTCCACTTAGTGAAAAAGCCACTGCAGTTGATAACCACTGAAATAAATTTGATGGTTCAAAATTGATAATTTTTAAAAATACAAAGTAATCTATATGTTAAAATTTGAACAATGGAGGCATAGTGGAGAGAAATGCAGCAGGGAGAAACCAACCCCACTCTTGCAAAGACTTCATCATATTTCGGTTTGAAATTAGATCAATCAAACTATTCATAAGGGATAAGTTCAAAACATCATATTCATTAATTCTGTTTCCTCAAATAAAATAACTGAGTTGAGAATTGATTATTAATTGCTTTAGTTCAATCTCAATGATCTCCAGGTCAAACATGCACACCGGAAAAAAAAAAATCTCAACGTGCTGAATCCATCAGGCAATACATGTTGCTGTATCTGAGTAATATTAAACAACAATAACAAGTCTTATCCCACTAGAAGTGGTCGGCTAGTCATACAAGCAATAAAATATGTGCCTTGAAACGGTTATATCCAGGGATTCTCACTCATAAAAAATACATACAAGCAAAGAGAAATAGAGATGAAAAGCAAAGAAAAATGGAAAAATTATAGTTCCTGCCTTAAGAACATTTGCAGCCTGGACAGGTGTGTCCCATAGACCAGTTTCTGGATGCTT
This sequence comes from Prosopis cineraria, assembly GCF_029017545.1. Taxonomy (NCBI): domain Eukaryota; kingdom Viridiplantae; phylum Streptophyta; class Magnoliopsida; order Fabales; family Fabaceae; genus Prosopis; species Prosopis cineraria. The sequence continues at coordinate 3,012,752 of NW_026555339.1, read as the reverse complement.
ATAGAAAAATCCTCCATGAGTCCATTCACGACCACTGGGAACATAAAATACAAGCCAACCTTCTTCCCGAGCCCACTGGACAAGCATGGCAAGTGCAATGCTCTTGCCACAGCTGACAGGACCATCTAAGACAATTTGCTTTCTAACCTTGGGGCCTGAAAAACTTAAATAGACATAACATTGACTGTGAAAAATGTACAGACCCAGAGGCCTACAAAAAACAAAGTTGCAAAGGCTTTTAAGAATGTGAAACTAAACCAACGTGTAGTGCACCTCTATGATCCAAAACAAAAACAAACAAAAAAAAAATCAAAGCAAAATTAAAGAAGATTGAACAAGGACCACATTTCAATTTATCTTTTCTAGTGATAATAATAAAACAAGGCGTTGGAACATACTGAAGAACTATCCAAATAGAAGGGCATCAAACCTGGTTTTTGAATGAATCATACAATATCTTTGGGTTTTTCTTTTTGTAGATGGAGCCCTCGCCCTTCACATCTACATAGTTTTTTTTTTTAAATTAATTATTTCCAAGAGTCATTATTTTAGAGTTTCAGGAAGTCTTTTGATAGGAGTAGGATTTTGAGTGTATCTTAAAACAGCATTATTCATTATTCAGGAAGGTACAAATAAAGTTTTTCTTTCGGCAAGGTTTTGGGCAGCAAGTATCTGATCAACTCCTTGCAAGGCCTGTTATGGCTAAGGATCTAGGAACTTGTTCTCTTAGGGTTTTAGGTGAATATCTTTTTTTTGTTTTCAAGCTAGCTTCTCTAACTTTTTCTGTATGTGCTGGGTTCTATTGGACAGGTTTCTTGAAGTTCCACATCAGGAAGTGTAGACAATGTGAACAAGAAAGGCATCTAACAATCAAATTTTTGAGATGTAAACAATCATAGGCTCTAATTAACCACAACTATATTTAAACGTATATTATAAGGATAATAGATCATGAATCGCCTTGCAGGTCTGACGGTCATATCAATTTTTTTTTTAATTGAAAAAGTCATTCATTCATAGCAAAAGATTACAAGATCAAAATACATCCACTGGATCATTGCTCTCCCCTTCCTCCTCTTCTCAGATAAACGAAGGAGGAATAACAATTTCATAATAGCGTGACAGGTGAAGGCAATAAACTCAACCACTAGATTGTGAATAATGCATGCCCCCGTAGAACAGGTAATCTGACGGTTTGTGTTAGCAAGTCATGAGACTAATTTCAACGCGTCAAGAGGCATGGGTAAAATTTTCAAGTTTAGGAGAGAGAGAAAGACTATGTAGTCTAAAAGTAGGAGGGAATTTCTTCCAGAGAGCATTAATCAGAGACGCAGTGAAAAGAAAGCATTATGATTTAAATTGCTAAACTCATAACCTAGTCGTGTACAATTTAGAGGGTAAAATTATAACTGGATCCATAAAACATTCGACGCTCTAATCAAAAAGAGATTCAGATAAAAAATACTTGTAAAGACCAGACACACCTTTACCGTTATAGGGCCACATCGGCGGATCAACCACGCGCCTAAAATTATCACGAAGATCCAAAAAGCTATGCCTAACGAGCAAAGCAGTTCGCATAGAATCCTCGAACTCTTTGACCATACCCGAAGGCAATCCCTCCGGCAACACTGCATCCAGACCCTGTCGTCTAAATCACCGCATCCCGCAAACGCAAATTCAAATGAGACAACATTTAATAATGGATACAAGCTAAAGCCTATAGGGACAAATCACACGCAGGAAATAAAAGAAGAGGGCGCTAGAGAGTGTACGTGAACTTGAAGTAGCTGCAAGTGTCTTCACGAGTGAGTTGTGAGAGTGAGGGGGTAGCAGTGAAGAGGGGACGACCATTGGGACCCACATCCAGAGAAGGTTTGTTATCATCGGCTATAAGGAGGTGTTGACGTTCCCGCACATCAAACACGGCGTCGCCGCCACAGGTGGCCCGGGAAGTGTTGGCGACGTTGAGAGATTTATTTGCATCGGGTTTGAATTTATCATGCTTGGCCTTGATGAGGGTAGAGTAGGGGCTCTCAGGAGAAGAACTCAGGGCTGGAATTGCAGTGTCCTTGAGCTCCCATGAACGGGTTCTGGAGCTCGTAGCTGCGGCTCTAACAGCAGACCGCAACATTCTCCTCTGAATTCACAGAGAGACAGAGCTGAGGTTTTGGGCTTTGGCCTTTTGGAATAGGAGCTAGGAATAGGAAGGGTGGAAGCTCTAGAAAATGGAAATGGCGCAGGGATATTATCGTACTTACGTCTTGTCTGATGTTGGGTTTTGGAGGGCCTTTCACTTGGGCTTATGGTTGGACTAGTAGATTTGGGCTTTAAGCATGTTCTCAGCCTCGACATAGAAGGCCCATAATCGATTGATAATCGATGTGACAATAATAAATTATAAAATTTTTTTATCAAAAAAATATATAAAATCTAGCCATAAACAATGGATCAGATTTTTTTTTATTTCACCTTAGAAATGTTTTTATCAGATTTATTTAATATGACGGTATATTATAGGACTTAAACTGAGATCTTAAAATAACCTAATGTAACTCTCTATCAATTAAACAAAAGATTATCTAGGTATATCTCATCATCTCATCTGTACGGAAGCTGCCTCGCAAGTCATAAACAGCAAAGCTCTTTTCAGAGCGCAGACTCTGTGCAACTAATTATTTAATATTTCTTCATATATTTATCACTAGAATTTAAATGATAAAGAATGAATATAATTTTCAAAATAATAAAAATTCTTGTCGCTTTTGTGAATCACATAAGAAGGATTCATCTAAGCGCAATATAGACATATTTAGAGTTGTGCAAAAATCTTTTAATTTTATCCAACCCAATTCAATCTAACATGAAATTATCCTATTCATTCTTTATATAAATCGATCTTTTAGGATTAAAAAAGTTAAAAAGATTAGACTATTTTTTAGAGTTGAATTGCATAAGAGATTGAACATTTAGACCATTTGATATATTTCAGTCCTATTAATTTATTTAATATTATTATAATTAATTTATTTTTGACAAATGCTTCAAATATAATTAACGCTAAGGATAATTGTATGAAGATTTGTTAAGTTTGTTTCTAAATTATTGTTGTAATATAATATTGTTGAAGCTTATTAAGTGTTGTTTTTATTGAAGTTATAAATTTAAATTATTTGAACTGTAATTAAAATTTTTTTCTTGTTGTTGAAAATTATTTTAGATTCGTTATGATTATAAGTGATTTTATTATTTTAATTAAATTTATTAGGTTGAAATGGATTCATAGATGAAAAAGAAAAAAAAAACTAAGTGGGTATTAAACTAATAAGATCATCTCTCAATCTTATGAACCAAGTTCGATTCTATTAATTTTTAGGTTATCGCTAGACAAAACTGACTTATGGGTTGTCTAATCTAATCTTTTTTATTAAAGAGATGAGACTTTCAATTAGGATAAAGTCTAGTGTTATCTAATTTTTTGTACAGCCCTGAACATATTCGTGTGGGCATTAATAAAAACCAGATTCTTTACGGACAAAAATAATGGGGTGGATTTTTACAAATGTAGACACAGTAGTATTCGAGTAGGCATCACTAAAAACCAGATTTTTTACGAAAAAATAATGGGGTGGATTTTTACAAATTTGCGGTTGACAGAAGGTTACGTCTTCACAGTTTTACAGAACTACCGAAAGTGTGGTGCATGTTCTTCATCTCCATTGGAAACATAAAACGAGTGAAAAGGTGTCGAGTCGACTTTGGAAGGAGACGTTTTCTGGAAATATTTGCAAAATATAGAGTAAAATCCGTACAGCGCTTTAGAAAAATTGAAAGCATCGTTAGTAGGCTGTCAAACTGTAAGACCTGATAGAACACACAGACAATCAATTCGATTCTTTTCTGGCTAAAATAAAAAATCGAATGGATTCTAAAACAAACATAAATATATTGCACAACAAAGTGATTTTTGAAATGTTGAAAAATAAAAATAGAAATTGCATACATGATACTGTTCATCTATCGTTGAATGAACACTGCCACAGTTTTTTTTTTTTTTTCAAAATCTGATTTTTGCATAACAAGAGTTTATACGGAACTTATAATAAAAATTTAAAATAATAAATGTGGGACCTAAACTAAAAAATGATTGTAAATATGAAACTCATAAAAAAATAATTTATATGAAATCCAATATTTTTTTTTTATAAATGTAGAAGATCTATCATTGATTGCTTGTATTTTATATATGTATAAGATAATTAATTGTACGTAACATGAGATCCAATATTTTTTTTTTAATGTAGAAGATTTATCATATATTACTTGTATTTTATACATGTATAAGATAATTAATTGTATATGACATACAAATTAAAAAAATAAGTGTGGAACCCACAATAAAAAATGTTTCCAGATATGAGACTAAAAAAAAATGTATGAGATTTAATTTTTTTTTTGCAAATGTAAGATATTTATCATCCGTTGCTTATATTCTATATTTGTATCAGATAATTAATTATATATAACATACAAATTAAAAAAATAAGCGTGGAATCCATAATAAAAAAAGCTTATAAATATAAGACTCGTATTAGGTCCAACAAAATTATGGGACTCATAAAAAAATATGTATGAGATCTTTTTTTTTAAATGTAGGAGATTTGTTATTTGTTGCTTGTATGTTGCATATGTATTGGATAATTAATTGTATATAACATACAAATTTAAAAAATAAGTGTGGAACCCATAGTAAAAGATGCTTGTAAATATGAGACTCATAAAAAATAATATGTATGAGATCTTTTTTCTTGCGAATGTAGGATATTTATTATTTATTGCTTGTATTTTGTATATGTATCAGATAATTAATGACTAAATTATATTTTTAGTCATATAAATTTATATAAAGTTTTAATTTAGTTCTTTAATTTTGTAAAGTATTTTTTTTCCTCCCTTGGCCCTAATATCATCAATTTTAAATGATTATTTTTTATATTAATTATTATTATTATAAAAAAATTAAACTTAATATGTCAACATTTGAAAATATTTTATTAATATTTAAAAGTTTAGTATAAAAATTTATTAAGATAAAACTAATAGAAATAGAATTAAAAGACTAAAAAAATATGTTATAAAGTTATGAAACTGAAACAAAATATTGTATAAAGTTAAAGGATTAAATATATACTTTAACTAACAATTAATTATGTATAACATACAAATTTAAATAATAAATTATAAAATAAAATATTTCATTATTTAAATCAATCAAATTATTCCCATTCATTTTTATATGAGTAAATTTTAATTAATTCATATAGTTTAGAAAATTAATTAATCCTAATAATTATACCTAACATGAAAAAGTTTGGATTAAGATATACTTGTATCCTAGTTTAATGATATTGTCATCTAACGAAGAGTAATTAGGAAAATGTGTCATGAATACTTTTTGAAAATTATTTTTTTGCTTATAAAAAATAATAACAAACCATGTGAAAATTAAATTTTGCTTATATTTAAAAATTGAGGGAAATGTATAGTAAAATTTATTAATGGATTATATATGACATAACTATAGTGATTTTGTGAGATATATCATATTTAGATTCAATGACCAAAACAAATTCTATTACTTAATAAGTGTCACGTGCAGTATGATAACAATGATTTAATGTAATTGGACTGTTGTATGATATTTTATCATATAAAATATCTACTTTTTTATTATAAATGTGGTTGTAGATGTTAAATGTCAAATGTGTAATAAAAATGTAAATTAGGAACTTATAATAAAATAATAAATTTAATTTTTACAAGTTATAAAAATTCAAGTCTACGTCCATTGAAATTTAGGCCTACATGCATAAAATAAATTATAGAATAATTTTTAAAAAATAAATTCTTATATTTATGCATGAGATGTGTTTTTATTTTTTATCATGAACATTAAATTTTAAACTATAATAAGTTGGTGTTCATATATTTAATATCCGTGGGACAATGAATTTTTGAATAAAGTACGTTGTTATTTTTAAAAGGAAAATCTCAAACTTGCTTAATTATTAATTTATTTTCTCAAGTATAATTTTATTAATTTAATTCCTTATGTTTTCTCAAATTGTTACCTCAAGATTTTAGGTTTTAAAACAAAAATTGACCATTAAATTAATCTAATATATAAAGTACGTTGATAATCTAACAAATTACATATGATTAAATAAGAACAAATTTGCTTTCGAGTCAATTCTATTTTATCCTTGATTTATATGGCTATTGATTCAATAATTTTTATCTATATTAGCAAATTTTAACAATATATCACCTCTTCTTTTTGTTTTTTTTTTTTGATGTAAAATAAGAACATGGGAAATAATCCCTGCAGTAAGATTCTAAACTATTAGAAATAAAAACAGGTAGCATTGTGAAAAACACCATATCCATCATCTAGTTCAAAGCTTCCTTTGTCAGTAGATTGACGATTGTATTGGCCTCACAATTACACCACAATAGCACAATGTTCCAGTCTCTTATCATCATCCCTTTTTCAAACAATAAACTCGAAGGATTAAATTATTATTAAGAGAAATTTAAAATACTAAATTATAATTGAAGTAAATTTTATCATCCCTTTTTAAATATGCACTAGATAATAAATTATAAAGTAGAATGAGTTATAATTTATATTGAATGATAGTATTTTTTAATATATTGTTTGTTTGTTTACATTATAATTTCATTTTTAATTTTTAAATTTTAATAACAAAGTGTAAGGCCAATAAATTTTGTTTATAAAATGTTGTTTACGTTTTTAATATATACAAAATAAGTTTGAAAAGGTGAAAAATTATATAGTAAAAATTTGTGTGAATGCAAAAATTATATTCGAAAGAGCTATTTTAAATTATGTTAAACAATTCTCAAATTTAATTTAGTTAGATAATCATATAAAAAATATGTTATTTGTATTTTTTATATGCGCAAGTATAAGAAATTCTTAAATAAAGTAACTAGTTATTTATATTCACAAGTAATAACTTTTTAACGAGAATATGATTTTTAAATTTTAATCTATGTGGAGATCACATAAGCACATGATATCATATTTTAAAATAATTTGTGTAAGAATGAAACAAATTGTTATCTATTTTTAATTGCTAATAAGTATTCTCCTATTGAAAGCAATTCTATTTGAGGTACAATCGAACATTAAATGCAGACACCTCTCCCAATGAGAAATAATTTTTATTCTTCTTTTATTATATATAGCTAATACTAGCATAAAATAAGATGTTCATACAATTCAAAAGAAAAACATTCTAAAACAAGGCATGTGTTTTAATTTTTTTATTATTATATGTTTTATAATTTTAATTTACATGGATATAACAATTTATAGATTAAAATAAATTATTGTCTATATTTAATTATATATGAGATAACAAATTTTATGGAAAAAACAAGTTATTTTTTAATCAAATACGTTGGAGAAATAAAAACATATAGTTAATTTTTATTATTATAATTATTTTTCTATAACCACATATACAATTTTATTTCACACTTTCTATAAACCATTGTTTTTATAAAATTATCAAATTAATATTTACTCATAGTTTAACTTATGATTTGTTTGGATCAAAGACAATGATTGGGAGGTGGGATTTTAAATTTTGGCAACCCCAATTTTAAAAAATGGAGAATTGTAGTTATACAGTTTTTAATTGATTTTTTTATTTTACGTCCCTCAAATAAAATTTTATAACATATTTATTTATTTTTTAAAAAATCTTTTCTTTTTTATCTACTTTAAATAAAAAATGAGGATTAATATTCCCAAGCATCGCAAGCGGATAAAATCTAGCATCAAAGACGCTCCATTCGTTTCCAACATTTAAAAAAGTAGCTTTAAAACCAAGCAGGGGAAACTTTACCAGGTTTCGTTGCTTTCATTCCCATGCCTCCGCAGCTCCGCACTTATTCATTCACAAAACAACGTCCATTTTTCCAGATTATTTCGAAATTCAAACCTGTTGTCCTGTACAACTGGAATTTTGAATATAAGATTTGAATCTATGATTTTCCCGGGCCGAAGATAACTAAGGTTATAATCATCTAGTCTACAAAATAATATAAATACAATCAAAGGTCTTATGACAAGTCTGATGAAGCACAAATACACATGGCATCATCACGCATATATAAAAGATCGTTATTCCAGTTCGTTCTTTCTACTACTTCTTTTTTGTTTACGTGCCAGTGTACGTATTACAAGTTAAACGGCCATATAGAGTCTAGTTGGATCAGATAACAAGCACGAGATCGGGCAACGACCCGTTAACCCTAGCCCGATTCATGCTCTGCCAAAGGCGCGTCTCTTTCCCATTCCCTGAAACGCGAAGCACGACAGTAAGCAGAGTATTGAAGTACTCACGGAATTGAGCAATAATTCCATGCCCGAGTCCCCACACATGCACCCAGTACGCCCCCGCCCCTTCCCATCCTTCTACGATCACGCGCTCACCGACGGTCCTGATTCTCCTGGGTCTGAATTTGAACGCCGTGTGCGTTGACTCCCCGGTCAACATCTTCATCATGTAGTGGCAGTTAGGAAGCCCGTGATACCACCACTCCAAGTTCGGTCCTACCAGCTTCGTAACCTTCTCTCTGTCCCCGTGACGCAGTGCTTTATACAACATCTTCACTGTCTTTCTATTCTTGTTTTCTACCTCCGGCGCCACCGACGTGCTTCCGCATCCCCCCGGCGAGATCTCGTCGCAGGTCATGTATAATAACCCAAAGCCCAATCTAGTGTGAAGAGAGAATGACTGGGTTGTTTAGGTACATACATGTTGAAGAGTTTGATCTCTTTATATAGATTGGTGATAATTAATTAATAGCCTATTGTATTGCGGTTGATCATTAGAAAAAAAAAAGTATAGTTCAGAAATATACCAAAGGCGAGCGAAGCATGATTCTATCCTCAAATAAAGACAAAAACTTTGCCCAAGACCAGAATCTTCTGGTATATTTTAAACGAATAATGGAGCTGTGCGGTATATATTAATGGATCCGAAAGAATTATAGCCGCGTGTGCTGATTTGCTTGATTATATATTGGGGCAAAATGAAAGCAACCAACGGAGGTTTACAAGTGTCGAGTGATCTGGTTCCAATATTAAAATATGCACAAACTCTACTGATCGATTACAACAATATGAGCGCGAATCAACGTTAATTTATACCAGATGGATACATTATATCCATATAGATTCCTGATCTGCTTGGCTCACAGTTTTCTCCCTTGGATTAGTTGAATGTGTTACATATGCTGCTGTCAGATCAATTCAATTATGGCTGTCCTTGAAAGCAACACTGCTACGATATTTTGCATTAATTCGTGTTAAAAAAATGTGTCGTACAAGTAGTCCTTCAAGGTCACCAAGTCATCACGAATAAAAATCAAAACTGGTTGGAAGGGATGTCTCTGGAAAGCAACAGTGTAGCTAACTAAATAGTTTTATGACGACACAACGACGAGCTGTGCACAAACATTTATTGGGGACAGAGGAAAAGTAGATGGGAATATGATATGTATTTACCAGTTGATATTTTGTTGGGGGCGATGGGAGGAATTGTGGATGTAAAATAAACAAGGCCAAATAATGGCAATGGTGAAAGCAACTCTTCAGGGTCCTGCATAAAAAAAATCAGGTACGTAGATAGCTCTTGGCAATCTTGGATGGTTTGGCCGTTTGGGTGAATAAGGCAGCTATATAGGTAACCCTTAGAAAAGGGTGCAATGTGAAAACGTCGCTGGAAATGAAAACGAATATTCGCCTTTCAAAACCTTGGTGGTATGGTGGAATATTCGCCTATGCATGTGCTGGATGGAGAGCATGGGAGAGGAACTTCTCTAATTCTTTTCACTTCTTTCATCTCAACCATTCATATTATTTTTAATTTTAAAAAAATTATTTAATAAAATAATATGAATAGTTGAGATGAAAAAAGCAAAGAAAAATGAAGAGAGAAAAAAATGAAGCTAATATGAAAAATATGAGCTATTTGAAAGGCCATTGAGTATATATGCTACAAGGATCCAAGGTAATAAGCGTCATTATGAGTTAAATTAATTACTTTGAAAAGTTGGACCAGACGAACAAGCTTGGTCCAAATAAATCATGATCTATCGACAGACTTTTCTTGATAAAGATCAAAGAAAGAGGGGCTGAAGTCCATCCGTCAATTTGATTTTGACGAGGAGATGGGAAATTCGTATACATGCCTATTCTTATTTTTATTTTTTTTAGCAAACCATGCATATTCTTAGTTTTGCACTGGAATTCACTTATTTTACACCCAGGAACAACCCAAAAAAAAAAAAAGGAAAGCCGCTTTCATGACGCATTTTTTATTGTGTGTAATTAAAGGAAGATATTTAAGGAGATATGCACATGGTACGTATATTGATTAATTTTGATAAAGCGCACTTAAAACTACGGGATTAGGCCTTTAAAAAAAAAAAAAAGTTTGCTAGTGACTCCTATCTTGACAATGATCCATGAATTGACTATATGCAGAATCTGTAATTCAGAGTTTCTTATCATCAGAATATTTTATTTTTGTTATTTGGCAGCCCATATCAACATATCAATACATTATTAGTATACTACTCACTTTATTTAAAAATAAAAGACATTCTTAGTCAAATATTACAACTAAACAAAATAGTTAATCATCTTTAAAATCAATTAATACTATACTTTCATATTTACATTTATTTAATATAATATTTTATTATAAAATAAATATATAAAGTAATGTATTATTACGATGGGCACTTTTTGAAAAAAGTATAATAATGACAATTTGAAACACTAAAGCTATTTTATATTTTTCAACAACCAACTATTTAAAAAATATGTTATATTTTTAATAAAAGTAATATATTATTGATATATTGTACAAGATACGTAAAAAAATGCTATTTAAAAATCATAAATGATATCAACTTACTCAAGTGAACGTGAGACATGAATAATTATACAAGTATGTCTTATTTTCAAGGTACGTAAAACCGGACCGGTTATTGAACCGGTTATGGCACTGGGTCACAGGTTAGTGGTTCAATTAGGGTTGAACTGGGGGTTGAACCGGTGGCAAACCGGTCATGATTAAAATAATACAATTTAAATAAAAAGACATTAATTATAAAAATATTCAACTAAATTCAACTACTCAAAAGTCTAATAGTAATAAAATACAATATTTTAAATATCTATCATGATTCATTACACTTACAACTCTTCAATCTCAAAAGTCTAGAGAAGAGATGGAAATAGAGTTGGAGAAGAGTCAGAGACTGAACTGGAAAAGAGATGAAGATAGCAAAGACAGAGATAGAGCTGGAGAAGAGATGGAGATAGAGCTAGAGCCTGAAGAAGAGACGGAGACTAAGCTAGAGAAGAGACACTGATTAGGTTAGGGTGAGAGAGGAGAGACACAGATGAAAGGCCGAAATAAATGCTGTCTGAAAATCTGAATTGGACTTAGCGTGCTCTATCTCTAATTTTTTATTTTTTGACTTTAGTTTTACTTTTTTTTTGTTATCTTATTTCTAAATTCAGCACTCTGAAAAATAAAAAATGAAAAAAAAAATTCAAAAAAAATAATCCGGTTAACCCAGTCAACCCACTGAGTTATACTGGGTTGAACCCGGGTTAACCGGGTTACACCGATTTATTTCGTCACCGGTTTAGGAATAAACCCAGACCGGACAAGGGACCGGGTCACTGGTTTTCGGGTTGACCCGGCCGGTCCGGTCCGGGTTTCAATACCATGCTTATTTTATTTTTTTCCATAAAACACATGACATTCTGGGTGTGTTTCATAGAGAGCTAAAGAGACTTTAATGAGACATTTGCAACTTCATAGTGTGCACCAACAACTCTTGTAGAAAAATTAATCACTTTAAAATTGGAAATGAACAAATTCAATATAAAAAATTTGTAACTGTTTTTACAATAATAATGGCACTAAGAATAAAATTAAGTGAAGTTATACACACTAACAAATCTTATGAAAAAAATAACCACTTTAAATAGGCAATGAACAATTATAGTACATATAGAAAATTTATAACTCTTTTTAACATAATAACAATACTAAGAATAAAATAAAATGAAGCTATGCGCACAAATAATTCTAATAAAAAAATTAATCACTTTAAGATAAAAAATGAACAACTTTAGTGTGAAGAATTTAAAACTTTATTTATTATGATAACAACAGTTCAAATAAAAAGACAAGTGATGAAGCTCTGTACACCAACAACTTCTGCAAGAGAAGCATGGAAAATAAATAACTTTAGTATAAAAAATTTATAATTATTTTTATCATAATAATAATATTAAAAATAAAATCAAATGAAGATATGCACACAATTAACTCATATAGAAAAAATAATTACTTCATCATGGGCAATGAATAACTAAAGTATACGAACTTGCAACTCTTTTTACTATAATGACAACACTAAAAAAAATTAAGTAAAGTTACACGCACAAACAACTCTCATAGAAGAAGTAACCACAATCAATATGCAAAATAAACAACCTTAACATGAAAAATTTGTAAATATTTTTAACAGGCTTAAGCTACTTGGAATGATGAGATAATTTTAGTTTGTATTTTAATTTCATTTCATTACCCTTGGTCTGTAGTTAAATTTCAGACTTTAAGAGATTTTCTTTTTAATTATATTTGATCAATGGGTCTACACTGAAACTTTCCACACACACAAAAACATTTAAACTAAATTAAAAATATGATATTTAATTAAATTAAATTTATATTCAAAACTAAAACATCACTCTCTTCTTCGTTCATACACAAAGGTAATCCGTAATCGCCCTGTAGAGACACGCCAGAGTCTGCTTAGTGGCCACTCTCATCATTATCATTACCATGAATGTTCCGTATATTTGTGTCCGTGAGATCGTCCAGTTCTTAATATCCACGCAAATTGCGAAGAACGACGGTGACCTCAACAAAAAAAAAAAAAAAAGGATCTAATGAGTATCTTGAATTCAAATAATCATTTAATAAATGTCTCACATGATATGAGAATGACCATTGGATTGAACAACGATGAGATATTTTTTTTTTTGGCAGGAACGATGGGAGATTTTGTTATACGATAATTAGCAAACATCGATAATTCTTGGAGATGACAATATATATTAGGAGTATTCTAATTGTGAGGTTTGTTTTAATTTTTTTTTAAAAAATGGATCTTAATAATTTTTAAATGTTGATAAAATATGATTGTAAATTTGCAGTTGATATACTTATTGGCTAAATGTATTTAGTTCCATCAGAGTCCGTTTCTAATTAAAAATAAGAGATACCAAGCATGCAATATCTTAAACATTATAATAAATTAATAATATCGTTAACGACTCATCAATAACTGTCGATGACTTTCGACGTAACCATCAATGACCAGACTCAGAGTCCCACGCAGTTCTTAGAAGCGGTGAAGCCACCGTCCACCACAAGGTTATGACCACTAACATTATCTTGACTCGTCACTTGCTAAATAAAGAGCAGCCTCTGCAATGTCCATAGCTTTAAGCGCAGGACCCTTGAGATTAGCCATGGCCTTCACTATCTCCTCCAATTTCTCAACCTCTTCTTCACTGGGCACTCCCTTTGGCTCTGAATCATCCTCTCCTCTCCATCCATTAAGGAGCATGGAGGTCGCCACCCCAAAAGGAGATATACAGTTCACTCTTATCCCATACGTCCCCAGCTCACAAGCCGCGTTCTTGGTCAGCCCAACAATGGCATGTTTCGACGCAGTGTAAGCGTACGGTCCCATCCCACCCATGAACCCGGCTGTGCTCGACGTCGAAATTATGCACCCGCGCCGTGCCGGAACCATCACTCTCGCCGCGTGCTTCATCCCCAGTGCGGTGCCTTTCACGTTGACGCTCATGATGCGGTCGAATTCCTCTGGGTTGAATTCCATGATACTCATCCTGTTTCTTGACTGGCTTCCCAGAATTCCGGCGTTGTTGAATATTATGTCGAGGCGTCCGAAGGTGGAGACAGTGGTGTCCACGAGGCTTCTGACGTCTCCCTCTTTTCCGACATCGCAGTGCACGTAGGTGGCGGAAGGGGATAAAGAGGAGGCGAGTGCGGTGCCGAGTGCGTCCTCGACGTCGGCGATGACCACTCTAGCACCGTGTTTGACGAAGAGTCTCACCGTCGCTTCTCCGATTCCTCTGGCTCCACCTGTTATGATTGCGACTTGTCCCTCCAGCCTGTATAACAGAAACCCATATATCTATGAAACGATAAGCGTTTTTTTCTTAGAAGAAACTATCCATACAGCTATACAAGAGAAGATCAGGCCAGATACTAGGAGCATCTGGCTCCTTCGCTCTATTCGCACGCATGATCCATGTAGTGAGCCTGAAGAACTATATAGTTTGCATAGACATTAATCTCTCACTGAACATATATGTGATCGCAGAAACCGACCAATCTCATGTGATAATTCCTCTAACGACATTGAGGATAATGATAAACGGGTGATGTGTTACTGCGATTTTGAATTAACCATGGAGAGTAAGGTGAAATAGAGATAGCCAAACCTTTTTGGTACGAGGGAATCACCATTCTTTTCTGAAGAGCAGTTTTTGATGAGATTTTTCTCTGGCATGGGAGCAGCAGCGCAGATTTTGAGATGAAAGGGATTTAATTTAATTAGTAATAGTAATGGTGTGGATATGAAGAAGGCACAAGCTTATATGCAATAGCTCAGAGCCTAAACTACACATCCGCGCACACGTGGGCGCACACATGTAACTACAAAAAATAGAGTTAAAAACGTGATTCGTTGGAGCGGATTTCCTAATCCTTTGCGGAGGGGAATTCACGAGGGTGGTGTAGCTCAAAAGTCAAGTCTCCACTATTATACGAATCTCATTAAACATTAACCACTCGAAAGTAATCGTGCCAAATTAAAAGAACAGATCAGTACAAAAGGCTTCATCAGATTTTAATCCTAGACCACACTTTTCTTTTGTATTACTACATTTGCACACTTGCTTGAATTGTTCCTCATGCACTGTTCCTTTTATTTACAGCATAATTCCTTTTTTTTTTTCTTAATTAAAATTGGATATCATTACTAATAAAAGCAACTCACAGCGGAAACGCTAGTAACGGGAAAATAAAGAACAAAAGACAGTCAGTCCTTTATCAGCCACCATTCTGCTTAAAAAGATGGGTTGTTGATCAAGGAGAACAGAATTAGAATCGAAGTTGTGAGAGAACTTGGCAAGGAGGCGGGCATAATTAATCTCCTCCCTATACACACGTTTTGATACCACGTGCTGGTCCTGATGAAGCAAGGATCTTACTTCCTCAGCAATACGGATGGTGGACATCGAACCCTCCTAAAATTAGCCAGCGAAATTGCTTCTGTACAGTCCAAAGAAACACGCTTGCTTAAGTCCACGCAGCCAACAAACCCTCAGCCCATGTACAATAGTACTAATTAACTCAGCAATAGTTGGTGGAACGGAGTTGATTTTTCCACTGAAACCACATATCCACCTTCCCTGCTCTTCTCTCAATAGTCCGTCTCGCAGCCACTGCTTCCATTATTCCATTTCAAGCGTTGCCATGGCTTCATTTCTGTCATTACTCTTGCTCTTGTACCTAGTAAGTAGATCTTTGTCCACGCAAGCACTGAAGAAAGATGTAAGGCCGTTTTGGTTCTCCTGGGATTGATTTGAGCCGAAAGGCCTATTGTATATATGCTTTTATCAAAGTACCCTGCACTTTTCATTTTGACAATTATTTCATACGTTATATTAATATCATTTATCTCATATCATTATCAAAGTAAAGTCCAATTATTTTATACTTGACCGGTTTTTAAAATTTGCACTCATCTCAATATGTTGATATTCATTTGTTAAGGATTGAATTAGGCATGCTACATGCTTCCTATGTATGCTCTCTTTTAAGTGACGTTGCAATTTTTGAACCATTAGATCATTTTGATATTTCAATTTTTGTCGTCCGTTTTTTGACTGTATAATAACTTGCCTCTCGGTTGAGAAAATATCTTCATGCCATCTCATAAATGTGAAACGATCTGATTCTGAAGTATCTTCGCTTCTATTTTTTCTCCTGCCGAATCGAATGAAACTTTAAACAAAATGGGCAAATGCAAATCAAACGTGGTCCTAATAAGAACATGAACATTAAACACGTCTCTGTTTATTCTCGTGCCAAAGAGAATCTTAAATTAAACCCTGTGTATTTTGTGGCTAGTACCCAAAGCAAGCGAGAAAACGAAGCAAACAAATGGAGTTCACTCACCGGGGGCACGCAATAATTATGCTCTTGTTCTTTCTAATCCTTTTGTTAAAAAATAAATTTCTTAAAATGTCAATGAATTCTGACGCAAACATCACAAAAAAAAAAAATTGGACAAGTAAACAAACGCAACTTTTATTCCCTGCAATTTTAACGTGTTTTTGGTTTTTATAATTTTAACATGTTTTGCACAAGTCTTTATATTTTTTCATCGTTTTAAATTCTGTTAGTTTATTCTATTCACAATATCAGATTTTTTATTTTTGAATATATCCACAAGAATGTTAAGGTGGCATTAATAATGTCAAATATGTTGACATATCACTAACGCCTGAAGGGAGACAATGTCTGACACTGACAATGCCCTTTGGCGTCCAAGTAAGTAGCGGGGGTCAAGCATTTTTCCTCCAAATAATGTTCTAACAACGTCTGATTAAGTGGCGTCACTCCACGTATTGCCTTTGTCGCTTAAGATTTGGACTTTTTTTCCCCTTCTATGTTAACAATATTAGTGATTAGTCAAACAAATTCAATTATGTTAATGCTACATTATTGTCCTTCTGACCATATTTAAAAATAAATAGACTAACATTGCATACAGAATTAATTAGAGGAACATGAAATAATAAAAAAAACTACAATAACTTATACCAAGTCACAATGAAATTGTAGGGTTAAGAGTTGTGTTTTATTTAAAAAAAAAATCTATTGTATGTCTATTCATTATGATCATCTTTCACATTTGGGCCAATTCTCCTTGTTTTGAACGCCTCAAGGCATGAGGCTTGCGAAGAAAGAGTAGGCCTAAAATTGAAGCCCAGAAAGTTTGGACGTAAAATTCTAGGGCTCTATTCGATCCAAAATTGAATACCGTCGTATGTGAGCTTGTCGCAGAACTGAGCTTTTTGCCTTGCCCTCATTTCCTCGTTCGAACCGCGGAGATCATGCTTTCAGGGGACATACCTCCTAACCAGACTATATATGTTAAGAATCTCAATGAGAAGGTCAAGAAAGAAGGTTAACTTCCTCACTTTCGTTACTATTAGAATGATTACTGTTTTGATTTTCATGTATTCCGCTATTGTGAATTGTCGCGACTCAAATCTTGTTGGGTCGGATGACTTCTCTATCTTCTTTTGTTTTTCAAATTCTCTTAAAATGAATATCAAGTTCCGAAATAAACCACCCGAAACTACTTGCTGGTTTTTTAAAACTGGACTGAGTCATAAACTCTGGCGTTTGAATTTATAATTTCCTTGCATCGCGAATGAGACGACCGTGGCACTGCTGGTAAAGCACTAATTATGGAAACGTGTTTCAAATATTTACTGTCTTGTGGCCAATGTCCAAGTATGAGGTTTTATTTTGCTTTTAGAATAGTGGACCGGTCTCGTTAAGTTTGTTTGTCTATGGATGATGCTTGGGTTCCATGGTTTAAAAGATGCAATTCGCATGTTTATAACAACTTGTTGGCACTGACAGGTGATTGAAGCACGAACTTATTAGTGGATAATATTTCTATCTCGTGGTGTAATCTCACAGCTTGTAGTCTGGGGTAAACATAAAATGGTCTGGTTGTGTAACAATCTGGAAACATATAATGTGTGACGTCATGAATGGAATCTGATAAGTTGTGTGCCCACTGCCAAAGCCACAGGTCTTGCCTGACAAGTGCCCATGGTTTGTGCTTGAGATATTGACAATATATAGGATGTTCTCTGCTTCTGTTAATTTGTCATGTTAATATTTATGTTTTACTGTGAACCTATGATGGACTTTAGTAATAAATTCTGTTTTGGTATGGAAATAGCAGAGTTAAAGAGATCATTGTATTGCTTATTCTCACAATATGGAAGGATTTTGGATGTTGTTGCTTTAAAGACACCCAAGCTTCGGGACAAGCTCAAGCTTGGGTTGGGTTTGTTTTAGTGAAGTTACAGCTGCCAGTAATGCAGTGCGACAAAATGCAGAACTTCCCATTTTATGACAAGCCAATGGTAATCAATATTTGTCTCATGAGCACTTTATTTGCATTTGCATTCAGCCTTTTATATATATATATATCTTTAGCTTTTATAAGTGCTTGGTCAGGTTATCTTACTCTATCGTTCCAACTACTGTAGGTTTATGTATCTGTCTATTGTGTATCATTTTTATGCAAAAAAATAAAAAAAAAGCATGCATATGAAAACTATTACTTGTTTTGTCTGTCTGGTTTTTGGTCTAAACATCTACCAGGCCTTATGTTCCTATCCAAGAATAGGAAAGATTTGGATGATATACCGTCTGTTTCTTCTCCTTTTCTAACATGTTTCCATGTTATTGTGAGTTCTTTAATTTTTCTACCAGTAAATATTTAAGTATAGTATTTTTTTTGTTTTATGCAGCGAATCCAATATGCCAAAACAAGTCAGATTGCATTGCTAAAGAAGAGGGAAGTTATGTTCCAAGGGAAAAGAAGAAAAACAAGAGGAAAAAGGTGAGCAGTAGCATATTTTTGCTTTCTTTCAAGTCTGAACCTCCTTGTTTTTTGATTGCATAGGCATAGTGTACTTCATGTTATCAATTAGCATTATTGATTAGTAATTAATTATCAAAAAGTGGCAAGCCATCTTACACAGCTGGATCGTAGAATTTATGCATTGCAAGCAACACACAGTAAATCAGGGTTAATACTCTGTCCATGCTTTTTGGAAATGAACTTTGACATCTGTGTTATGCATAATTGAAAAGTTCGTTACTTGCCTTTTACCATCTTTATCTGATCTTCTACAAAAGGCTCAAAGTTAATTACTTGTTATTTGAATTACATGACATTCCATGTTCAGCTGAAAGAAAGCGACGCGCCGAAGAAGCTCAGCAATCTTCTGTGCCTAATGGTACGCATGGTGCAAGTAATGGTGGCCCAACGGTATGTTTCTTACCGTATACCAACCTCCGGTGCTCGCCCTCCTCCCCTCCCCCACACCCCTTTCTCTCTTTTAATATAAATATTTGTTGTTAGTATTTATTTGGTGAATCTCCTTTATTCTTCATTCTTCTGACAAACTTTGAGTCTTGGAGTAATCTGACATGATCGGAATATAACTTGTGAACTAAAATGTATCTGCTTTTTATTTGCAGTCTGCCTTCCGCCATGGATCAGGTGCTCAAGAAGCAGCTGCTCCAAACAATATTTTGTTTATAGAGAATTTGCCTCACGAGACAACCAGCAGGATGCTTGAAATGCTCTTCCAACAATACCCTGGTTTTAAAGAGGTGCGTCTGATTGAGGCAAAGCCAGGTATTGCATTGTAGACTTTGAAGATGAGGTACAGTCCTCCATGGCCATGCAGGCACTTCAAGGCTTCAAAATCACTCCTCAGAAACCCATGGTCATAAATTTTGCTAAAAAGTAGATCATTTTTCAGCTGCTAGTTGTATTTTTCCATCACTTGCCTGTGTGCAAAGGAGCACTTTCTAGTACTTTTGGATACTCTACTCAATATAGATAATTAAGAAAGTAGCTGCAGTAGCGGTAGGTTACGGGAAAGTAAGAAAGCTGCAGGTGGGGCTATGTGTAATTTGAGGATTCGACAAAACTGGCTGGTAGATTGAGAATTTAGATAGTGCTGGTGTAATGTCTGTGCGCGTATGTGTATTCAGAAATTTCATTTACACAATTTCATGTTTGCCTTATCGGTGAGGTTTCAGGAGTCGAATGTTTTCCAATTTGCCGGGTTTTCCCAAAACGGTTTATTTCCCGTACGATTGTTATCAATTCACATGCCAAGATGCTTTAAGCATGAGGGTGGGAATGTGAAGAGATTGAGAGCTCAAACACCAGTAGATGACTCCGAAATGCAGGAGTATGATAAAGAAGTGGTCCTACGAGAGATGATTATTTATTTTCAATTAAATTAAGACATTAAATTTTTTTATAATTTATTCATTCTATAACAAACTTTTGTTAATGATATTATTAGTATATTAAAATTTTCTTACTTTAATTTGATTGAATAAAAATTTATTAAATATATTATTTTATTTGTTGGGTCTAGAATAAGATAAGATAGGAGGAGAAAAAAAATGAAAAGAAAAAAAAAGTATTAAAGAATAATGATAATAGATAAATATCAAAAAAGTAGTAGTGGTAGTAATAATAATAATAAAGAAAAATTAATCTTTTAGTCCTTTAATTTTTAATTCACTTGTAATTCAGTCCTTTAACTATGATTCGCTGTGACTCAATCTTTCAATTATGACTCAGTCTCTCAACTTTTGAATCACTTATAAATTAGTTTTTAAACTTTAGTTAATTTTTTTTCATGTTAGCTTATCTCTCACATCAATGAGCAAGGAAAAAATATTTTAAAATAATATATGAGTATTTTTTTATCCCTCTTATTTGATAAGAAATTTTTTTAAAAAAATTAGAAAATAAGGACTAAGTTATAGGTGAATCAAAGTTGTTGAATGATTGAGTCCCAGCGAGTCATAGTTAAGGGACTGAGTTACAGATGAGTTAAAAGTTGAAGAATTATAAGATTAATGTTCCCTATTAATGATGATGATGATGATGATGATGATTTATAAAGAAAAAGGAGATGGAGAATTTAAAAAGTTAAAAAGTATTTTAAGGTTAAAAAGTAATGATTGATATAATTTAGAGTTCTTTTGAAGAAACTTTAAGGGATTCTAAGATTAAAAATATGTGAAATAAAATGAGTAAAATTTAACAAGAGTAGTTGTAAAGTTAAATATAATTTCTACAAGTATTTTGAATAACTAAAGAATAATAAATGATTAAATATACATTTTATGCAGCTCTAATTCATTGAATTATGTAGAGGTAATCCCACTATAGGAGTTTTTTAAGGGACTCCTTTTGGTTTGACGTTTGAGTTCGTAGGTAGCTATTTTTATAATAGTTATAATGAATTAAACCTTATATGAACATGTCTATTATAACGTATTTGTGAAAACTCAATCTAATGATGATAAAAGGAACTTGGAACCTTAAATAAATTGCTGCTTAGTACAATCATCTAGAATCATTACTTGACTGGAATTATAAGGAATTTAGGACTGGATATGCGATACTAATTGCGACATAAGATGGCTGTGATTGATTGGCATGTGCTAACTCTTGATGGTGATATTGGATTTTGTTTATAATGGCATGCCTAACTACTATGTCATATGCATATATTGGAATACACTATCACAGGGTGATTGTAAGTTAGAGTCGGTAATTTGGGCGAGCGGGCCAGGTTTATTCGGATCGGTCTCAATTCGGGCTAGGCTTAAAGAATCCTACTCTTTTTAAAAAGCCCATATAGTAAAGCCTGACCTTAACACCTTTGAGCTTTGGGCTTATTCGAGCCAGCCCGAATACCCAAAACTTTTTTAAAAATATTTTTTATTTATT
Source organism: Prosopis cineraria (assembly GCF_029017545.1). Lineage (NCBI taxonomy): Eukaryota > Viridiplantae > Streptophyta > Magnoliopsida > Fabales > Fabaceae > Prosopis > Prosopis cineraria. The sequence goes on along the minus strand of NW_026555339.1, from coordinate 2,990,939 downwards.
ATTTTAATTTTAATTTTTTTAAATAATTTTTATTATATTAAAAAATTATTTTTTTTTAAAAGGAATAAAAAAATAATAACTTATTAACTTTTTAGTTAAGTACTTAAGTAGCTCCATTACTATTTTGTTATATTATGTGTAATTTATTCATGAATATTCTTTTACTTGTAAAATGTAAAATGATGTCTTATTTATTTAAATATTTTCCTTTCATGGTTATATAAAAATATTTATATATTTTAATTGAATCATATTATTTTAATTATGATCAAGTTAATCTCAATTCAACTACAGTTAGACCACCAATTTAAAATTATTGTTCTAATTAATTCAAAATTTTTAATAACTATTAGATAAACTGTGCTTTTTGTTTTTAAAATATGAGAGAAATAGCCATCATTATATTATATAAAATAAAATTATTTAATTATAGGCAAAATACTATTTATTTAAATTTTTTCTTTAACCTTTTATATTGTTTAAGTCCTATATATAAAGGATATTTATTTTAATTTATTCTTAATTTTAACTAAGTCTGACGTGAATGATAATCAAATAATTATCTAAAAATATTAGTTTACTTATTATGTTTATTTAATAGTAGAGCCAGAATTTGTACATGCCCAAATTTTTTTTAAAAATTATTTTTAATTTAAAATTAATTATCTTATTTTATAAAAATATAAAATATAATTTTTGGACAAGAAAATGGTGTATATGACTCAATTTTCTAAAAAAAAGATTGAGTCTTAAAGTATAAAAATTAATATTAAAAATATTTTAATTATTATTTTGAGATATTTTAGTTGATTGAAAATTATAAAACTAGGAAAATATAATATTTTTATTTTTTTAAAAATAATTATAGTAATACACTCAAATATATGGTATTTTAAATAAAATGATATAAAAATTAAAAAATAATTTATATTTATTATATTATATATATTATTAAAAATGTATTTTTTCTATTCGGGTATTCGGGACAAGTCCAAACCCGATCGGGCTTGGCCCGAATAGGCCGACCAATAAAAAATATTATTTTATTTGACCTCAGGCTTAAATTTTTAGGCGGGTTCAGGTTGGCCCGTCGGGTTTGCCCAAATTACCGGCTCTATTGTAAGTGATAGGTTAAATTGAGGAAATAAAGTTGAATCATAATCATGCACTCATCCTTACGTGCATGCATCAGGAGGCTTTGAGTTGTATATGATTTACCCCAAGCCCTTCGGCTAAGGTCGGGTCAAGCTTGGTACTATTTGGGCATCCCTTATAGTTGAAAGGGAGAGGTTAAGGCTTGATGTGGAGCAATGGGGCTTTTGGCTGGACATCATCTCATATCACCTGAAATCTTAGAAATAATAAGGAAGAGATGAGGAAGGGAATAGAGGATAATAATAAATCTTTTAACTAACTACTTGTTTCATGAGTTTTTATAATTACTTATTAATGAAATATGATCATGTTATGATTGTTGTTAATAGTTTTAGTTATGTGAACTATGAGATTATGCTTAAATATATTATAGTATGCTTGCACAACTTTGATAGTGAATATGCTAGATTCATCCTTTTCAAGCATGTCAAATTGTATTAATTATAGATTAAAAGGGTAGTGATTTCTTTTGTTTTGCAACATGAGAATCATGTGAAGTGTTTATTTATTAAAATTCACAAGATCGAGTTACCTAACAGCTATGGATACACCGTAACTTTGAAAGGTTATTGAGACTTTGTTTCACCCTTTTTTTATTTTAAATGTTACAGGAACAATGAGTAGAGCCTTAGCTAAGGAACAAATGTAGAGATTTACAACTCTATGAGGAGCATGGCCTAGAGATGGGTCTTGTTTCCATACTTAGGATTCATTTTAATTTATTTTAATTTGACTTTATTGAATTATGAGATTTATTATGAATCATATGTTCTTTTAGCCTCTGGGCCCTAGAGTGAGAGGATTTGACCAGAGGTATGGTTGAATATTTTTCATTTATTTCTTTTTTATTCATCTATTTGACATTTTGTGATCATATAATTGTGGAATATGCTTTGAAGTGATGAACTCTATGACTGATTGTTAGCATGATTAGAGTGGGCAGAGCCTACACTAGGTTGTTGTGATTATTTTTCTTATATCATTGTGTGCTAGATTGTGTGTTGGAAAATTTGCATGCTCCCATATGTTTGAGGTCTATATATTGGTATTAGTTCTTTTCTTTCCTATTATGGTAGATTGAACGAGGGGAGATTCACTCTTTCTTTCCCACTATAGCAAATGTGGACTTGATTGTTAAATATTTGAAAATAATATTTTTAACCTTTTCTACTATGATATCCAATTATTATGTGAAAATATTTTTCTGCCATAATAAGAGCTCCTATTAATTAAGTTGGCTTGCCTAAAATATTATGATAGAGTTAAGGGCAATCATTTTTCTACTATGATAGGCTATAATATCTTTTTTTTTTTAAATCATGGTAGATAAAGTCTTTTATTATCATGATAGGAGATGATTAATTGTTGTCATATGATATGAGTTATGGTGTTTCAACCCATGTAATGATGAGTTGAACATTAACACCCAATTTAAGATTAAACAAGCAAACTCATTTAACTAACTAAAAAAAAGAAATAATAAAATTATACCTATCTATTTCGGGTTCGGTTCATTAAGCTCAACCTACCAAATTAACAAGTTAAATAAGCCAACTCCAATTGGAAACTTGCGTTCACACCCATGAAAAAGAGCGTGTGATATGTTACGGCTTTAGCCCACTCAGCTGATTCTGTACTCACCTTTCTCATTCCCTCACCCTGCTCACCTACTGCGCCTATGAGAGTATGGATTGTCACTTAGAGGATCATGATTCCATGGACACTGGAGAATGATACATAATTCCCTCTTCGTCTCCTTTCATTAAGTCTTTACTTGAAGAACACACAAAAAGTACTCTGCTTTCTCTTACTGGTTGACTATGAATTTTCAACATGCCGCTCTGTTATTTTTTCATATTGGATCCTCTTTAATATTCATCTTCGCTCAACAAAATCTTACAAATTCTTCTGAAAAAAGCTGAGCAAGAACATGGAACAACCACACACAAACACTACAATTTCTTCAATCTCCGAACAGAGGAGATCATTTTGATTATCCTCGACCTTCTCCACGATGACCTATTAGCCACAAAGTCATTTTTTCAGGCCTACAAATCCTTCTACTTCTCTCGAGTTTGCCTACCGTAAATTCATCAAACCATGTTCTTTTAGAGTTTCTTCCCAACACCTTCCGCCGTTACCCATCCATATCACAAATCGATTTCTCTCTCTGTCCTCGCGTGGAAGATGACACACTGAACTCAATCTCCTTGCTTAGAGTTTGTCCTTATGATTAATTGATCTTTCTGGGTCTAAATGGTTCACCTAGAAGGGGCTATCGAATTTGGCTACAAATTGCTTGTGTTTGTTGGATATTAATTTGTCGAATCAGACGGACCTCATGAACTCTTCTCTCAAGGCAATAAGGGAGGCCAATAAATTTAAAGAAATTGTGGTTGTCGAGGTGTAAAATTAATAATGGATAAGGGGGTTGGTTGTTTGGCAGTTAATTGCATAAAATTGAAGTCAATTTGATTAAGGCGGTGTGGGCTCGTCACTGATTATGGGGTTGATTTAATTGCTATAAAATGTAAGGAGATTTGGAGTTTAGATCTCTCTTACTTGCCGGTATCCATCTTTTACTCTGTTTCTCTTTAAGCCTTCGTGGAGTAGCAAGTGAGTGTAAATTAATAATGGATAAGGGGGTTGGTTGTTTGGCAGTTAATTGCATAAAATTGAAGTCAATTTGATTAAGGCGGTGTCATGAACTCTTCTCTCAAGGCAATAAGGGAGGCCAATAATTTAAAGAAATTGTGGTTGTCGAGGTGTAAATTCATAATGGATAAGGGGGTTGGTTGTTTGGCAGTTAATTGCATAAAATTAAAATTGAAGTCAATTTGATTAAGGCGGTGTTGGCTCGTCACTGATTATGGGGTTGATTTAATTGCTATAAAATGTAAGGAGATTTGGAGTTTAGATCTCTCTTACTTGCCGGTATCCATCTTTTACTCTGTTTCTCTTTAAGCCTTCGTGGAGTAGCAAGTGACCTGACTATGCATTTGCATTCATGACTGATTGGCTCAAATGGATTTCACTTGAATGTTAATAGTATAGCTTGACCTAGAAGTTTCCAACTCAGCATATTTTTATTATTTTGTGGGATGCTATAAATTTTCGATATGACCCTAGCAACTGTTAATATAAACTTAGTTGCTCAGGTGTCAGGTTTAGGTAGTGTAGAGTATAGACATTTTGCAACACTGATCAAATTAGTTACTTTAGCATTCGGCATCTTGGACTATAATTTAGTAGAAAAGAGCTTGATATGCTTACTCAGTTATAACTTTGGCTGTTGTAAGAACATGCTATCTTGATGACAAGTACTGGGTCAAAAGGCTGCAACGCTGTACAATCAAATATCATTATTTGTCAAAAGCCTGCGAGTAGTTTAGCGGTGAAAGATTTTGTGTTCCACTTGCTTTTTGGATGAAACAACTAATCATTCGGCCATCTTTCTTGCTTATGACAAAGCATATATGTGTGCAGTTTTTCCTTGCTTTCTTCTTCTTATAAACAACATATACATTTTACAACTTAGTCAACGTTCATTTGGCTGATGCTGCAGATCACAGAAAAATGTCTTGCTTCTATCTTCCAACTTGAACACCTAGAGGATTTAGTTCTGGAGCACTGCCTTGGCATTGATGATGATGGCCTTGTATCCCTTTAAAAAGTTGCCAATCACTGAAGGTACTTTTTTAATTGCCATTAGACTTGGGCAAATTAAAGTTCCCTATGCTATTAGATGCCCCAAGAAACACGACTTGGTGCTAAGTTGTAAAAAAAAGTCCACTTTTCAAAAGAGCCTAAAACTTGTGCAAGACAAAGTCCTTTAATGTTTCTATTTTTTATCTACAGGTGCTTAACTTGTCAAACTGTCAGAATATCAGTCACATTGGCTTATCTGCTCTAACAAAGGGTGTTCAAAACTTGGAAAAGATTATACTATCATACAGCCTCTCTGTGAGCATCTTGGTCCAATAATTATACCTCTCATAATTAATTTAATGTACTTTCCCTTGTGCCATGTTTAATAAACTAAATCTTTCATTTTTCAGTTCACTACTAATCATGCAAAATGTCTCGATGATTCTCCTAGGCTACAATCGGTTAACTTAGATGGTAGTCTTGTTAGATGTTCTGGGATAATGGCCTTTAGTAATTGGCATTCCTCACTCAAAGAACCGAGCTTAAGCAAATACAGATTAGTAACAGAAGAGCGCCTCTCTTTTACTGTGCAAACATACAAAGAACTAAGGATGCTGAACATAACATGTTGTCGCAATATAACTTATACATCAATGGACAGCATAACAAGTTCATGCCTGATGCTTACTTCCCTTGGGATGGAGTCTTGTACCCTCTCCAGAGATGCATTTTTGTTGATTGGAAGGTGCCAGTTCCTGAAGGAAATTAATGTCAGAGATACTGACATTGATGATGAAGGTTTCATTTGACCTTGAATTTACTGACTTTTGTATATTTCATTGAGTAATGATTTATGATGCTTGATTTGTGTAGGACTTGAGTCGATTACAAGATGTTCCAAACTATCTTTTTAAAGATTAGGGATATGTTTGAATGTAACTGATAAAGGACTTGGCTATATTGGAAGCAGCCGCTTAAAGCTTACTTCGCTTGATCTATACAGGTTTCTTAGTGCTCAACTTTAAAAGACATATTATCCCTTTTGAAATGTTGATCAGGGGTGTTTTTCCTGCATTTTTGTTTCACCTCATAAGGAAAACTTTAACTAAAAATTTAATTCTGTTTTGTTTACTTTCACAGGTTCTCAGAATTAATTGATGTGGCCATTACTGCAATTGCTGATGGTTGTCATTCACTTGAAGTCATTAACACTGCTTACAACCCCAATGTGACTGATAATTCATTTCTATCTTTGTCAAAGTGCTTGAAGCTTAGAATACTTGAAATTTGAGGATGCCCTTACATCTCATCCAGGGGACTCTCAACCATTCCTGTTAGATGCAGGCAACTGGCTTTTCTTGACATCGAAAGGTGTAGTAATGTTGATGATGAAAGGATGATTCATCTTACTCAACATTGCCAAAACCTTATTCAGGCAAGTTCCTTCTCCCTTAGTTGTCTTGTCTAAATTTATCAAGTATCACATCAACTCAAGTTTAAGTTGTAAATTTAACGTTAGTGAATAGTTTTATTATAATCTTCAAACAATATCCCTTTCATAAAAGTTTATTTGGTTTTAAATGTGGACAAAATAAAGGCCTACTTGCTTCATTTAATTTTAAAAAGGGCAAGAGTGAGTGGCTGATTTTGAATCCTCAGCCACTTAAATAAAGGCTTTGGTAGGACACTTGATGTTGTGATCTTTTACAAACACAACTATATTTAGAATTAAGTAGCACTCATTAATTTTCTTGTGTTGCAGATAAAATTGTCACACTGCTCAGTGACTGATATGGGGCTTTTAGCTCTCGCTAGCATGAGCTGCTTGAATTACATATCCATTTATCACTTAGAGAGGTTAACTTCAAATGCCCTAGCAGCTTTTCTTATAACATGTCAAAGTCTAATTAGAGTGAAGCTGGACACATCCTTTAAGTTACTACTACCTGAACATGTTCAAGAGTATATGAAAGTTTGGGGTTGTGTGCTTGTTTGGAGAAATAAAGAATCTCAAGCTTTAAGGTATTAACTCACTCATATTCATGTTTACAGGAATATTTTTTTGGGTTAGAGATATAACATTCCATTTATTATTCAAGCGGTCACTAGTTGAAAGCTACAAACGTATTAACAGGTGGGAATAGGTCCAAAAGGATAGGGCAGGATGTTGAGAGGAGTTTTGAAACTCCATAAGGTAAATATGGCATCCTAGTTTTTACTATTCAAAAAAAGTCAACTAAGATGATTTTATGGTTTAAGTCATTAAATATTATTATGCTGACAATGGCTACTCACATGATTTAAATGTTCAAAATTTTCAAGCAATACTATTTTATATCTATTAAAATGAATGGAAGGTGAGGGTTCTGGGAGCACAGTGCTCAGACCCAAAGAAAGCCGTCGATCAAGATATTTTTGTGCTAACTCAATCCAAATAGATTCATTTATTAGGGTTTGCCTTTAATAATTGATTCCATCATACTTTCACCTTGACAACCAATGGGAGATTAAGGTTGTGATTGTTGGGCATGTCTCAACGTAGGATGGAACTAAACAAAGCTTGACATGAGCTCCATCACACGTTTTCGTTACTACTGCTGAAGACTGGTGGTCAACATGGACACGATAATAGGCCTTTAGAATTTTTGACTTTGACTGTTTCAAGAGAACACTCTTTGGAGAAAGTAGGAGGGTCAGTTAAAACTGTTTTTATTTTATTATTCTAAAAACTAATGTTTTATAGAACATATTTTGAAAATAAAAAATAATAAAAATAAGTATTTTTTTTCATTATTTGTTTTATAGAATGATAATCTCAGAATATTTAAAAGTTTTTTTTTCTGTTCTTCAAAATAAAATTTTATTTTTTTATTTTTTAAAATATTTTTTAAAAATATATTATTAAAGAGATTTTTTTATTCTCTTGTTAGAGAAAATAAAAAATTATTTTTAAAACAGGTTTTTAAACGGGCCTGAAGCCTCTCTCTTCTCTCCTCTCTCTCTTATCAATGAATCAAAGATGAGTACTGGCCTACTGGGGAACCTGCTTTCTTACGTCACTCATGGGCGAACCGATGCAAATCTATTGTTTGTGTCACACTCGCACCCTTTGTGGCTACGTCTATTGGGTTCCTTAAATATAACTTGCAATATTTTCAGTTAGTGGCCAAGACTATTGCCTACTGGTACTTTTCCTCACAAACTCGGAATATCGGCACTCGTGGGAGACGAGTTCAATGCTGAAAACACCGTTCCCGACTGGAACTCTTATCTTTTTTTGAAAACAAAAAAATTGTCAAATAATGTCCATACCTTCGTGTATATATCAAAACCAGCATCACTAGGAAGATCAAGAGTTTGGCGTCATTAAAATGTAAACTTAACGGTACATCATCACAAGCTTATTTCTGCAATCAAGCTGATCCTTTGGGGTTCGGGTGATGAGAATATTGAATGAGCTGAATGGGGGGTGGGGGTCAACTTTGGAGCCCATTAGTTCTTCCGCAAAAAAAAAAAAGGTTAATGTAATCCTTATACAAAGAACGTATTCCATGCTCTGAGAAATGCAAATATTGGTCTTTGACCGATTCTTCGGCCAACAACTTCATGGAGGTCACGAGGACCGATCCCGTGTCCCAAATGGCAAGGCCAGGCTATGGACTACCAGCAGCAAATGTGAATTGAATAAATTTGGATCGATATAATGTTATATTTTTTTAAGTACAGGAGAGTAAGCTGAAACTAGCTTAAAAGTTTTTTTCAACAAGATTGATCTATTTTTTCTCTTTTGTGACATGGCTTTTGTGACATGGGTACAGTTCAGCCGAAAGAAACCAATAACACTGAGAAGCATATATTTAATTGATTGATTGATAGGGAATCTAAATTTGTCTAGATTATTAAGAGTATTGATTAGCGAAACGTTTTATTTGGTGGAAGAAGCTTTGATGATGTCATTTAACCACTAAATTGTGGTTATTAGAGAAGCGAGCAAATTGGGCGTCAGTCAAAAGAATATGGGTTCTGTTTTTTTTTTGCATGAAGGAAAAAAACAAAATGAGTTTATGAGTCTGCGTAGGTTGCTTTAAAAAACATTATCTCTCAAAAGCTTAGAACCCTCAAAAAGCGGCCACATGTGTGAATATGCAATCCATCGGGATCTGGATCCTCTCAGCGGCCACCTTCCTCGGCGACTTCGATCAAAAATCTCATCAATACATGTATGATGGCTTTTGAAAAAATGTGTGAATAATTTATTTTTAATTAGTAAAAAAATACATTTTAAAATATTATGTAAGAGTGAAAATAGACATGACCTATATCCAATTTTGACTAAATATATATAACTTATTTATATAAATATGGCTAATTATAAATTTAAATCTAGCATTTTTGTTAAATAGGTTAAGCCAAAATTTAAACAGAACAAATTGTACGTGTTTATAGGCCAGGCTAGATTTATTTAACAAAAAAGGCTGATTAACTTTTTACCCAAAAAAAAGCTAATTGCATTAAAATAAGTAAATAGACAATAAAAAACATATAACTTGGCCTGTCTAAATTTTAACATGGCCTAACAAAATGATCAAACTTAAATTTATAATTAAACATATTTATATAAATAAGATATGTTTGTTTGGCCAAAGTCTAACATATATTTTCATCCTACGTGATTTTTTAAAATATTTTTTATACTGTTTAAAAATAAATTATTCACTTATATTTTTAAAAGCTGTAATTTGATATGTACGTTGACGAGATTTTGATTATTGAATGGAATAAAAGGCTGAGGAATGTGGCGGCTGAGAGGATCCGGTTCCAGTCCATCGTTTCTAGATGTCTGTGAAGTACAATGTAGCTCGCTGGCTTAAGTGCGGCAACATGAGCCTTTATATATAAAATACACGAAATTATAACACTCCCACATCTCAAAAATATAATTTTTAACGATAAGATGTTTAAAAATATAAATTTTTAAAATTTTAATATATAATTTATGAGGCTTTTTTAGAAAAATATTTTCAGAATGTAATTAATAAGATTTCTCAATCAGTACATCCATTAAATATAAATAAATATAAAATTGTGCTCATAAACTCATTGATAGGTATATATTGTGTGAAATTTAATTTATAAAAATGGTAGGACCCAATTTAATAAAAAATAAAAATAAATTTAATTAAAAAAGAAAATAAAAAACTATAAAAAACTAAGCTTTCATATTTTGGAATTTATATGTTGAGTGTAATAATATATGAATGTAGATGAATTTAATTTTAATAATTTATATTTTAAATATATTTAAATTAAATTGTGATCATATTTTATATTTTAATTATTTAATTATATATTTTTAAATATTATTTATTAACATTGGTAAATTCTTACAAGTTTACGATTCAAATCTACATTAATTTGTATCCCCATCATGAGTTTAGTTAAGCTTGAGAGTTTAATAATCTTGCTTTGACTTCTAAAAAATATAATTTTTATAAGTTAGATGTTTAAAAATATAAATTTTTTAAAATTTTTAATACATAATTAATATATAATTTACGAGGCTTTTTCAAAAAAAATATTTTCAGAATGTAATTAATAAGATTTTTCAATCCATAAATTTATTAAATAGAAGTAAATACAAAAAAGATATATATAATCTTATAATAGAGGGAATATTTAATTAAAATCCTCGTCAATTGAGAAATTTAATAAAGAAAATATTAATAAAACAAAATCACTCCGGGAACATAAAATTAAAACAAAGATAGATTGATGCATAGCCTCTCTTGCTTAATATTGAAGCAACGCAAACTCACGAGCAAGTACTGGTCAAAAAAAAAAAAACTTTTTAAAATACAAATGTGTCTTGGATACGCTGGCTTGTCGAAGTATTATCTGAGATCGTCCTCACGAGCTAAAATAATATTATGAATTAAAAAAAAGAATGAAGGAATTATAAAATCTGGTTTTCTGTCAGTTTTATTTAGGAAATAAATGGGAATAAAGAGAACAAAATTGGTTAGTTTCCGTTAGGCGGTCAGACAAAAAATAGTTCAGGGGGAAAAAAATGACAGTAAAAAAGGATAATACAGCAATACAATACACAGTTGGGGCATGACACACAGATAGTTACAACTAATTTGTAGCAAATATTAAATTAAAAGATGTGGATCTTTCGATTTCGATGTATATAGGCGAGAAAGAGAGTTCTCGTACGTGTACGATGTAATTTCGTGATTAGTGCTTCCGTAGGAAGTACGTTCGCGGTGACGAAAACCAGACCCCACAATTTTTTGTTTTTGAATTTTTTCCACTCTGGATAAAGATGCGTTCCGGGAAGTGGGTTGCTTCTGGGGTTAATTTAAACGACGATTGAATTTTTTTTTTCAATAAAAGAAAATATATTATTGAAGAATCACAAAAGGACAAGAGAGGGGTGGATGCAGGGCACACAAGAAGGCGAAACACGCTGAACTGTTGGCGTGTGGATTGGAGAGAAGCCACTTGGAATTATGGGGGAAACCATCGCGAGTTGTTAAATTGTCCATATAGAGTGATTTCAATAATTTACATCTTAATTTAATTGTTATTATTTTCTTGAACATGTGTTTTACCATGTGAGAATCTCGCCAGAATAACAACTTAAATGAGAGGCATGCTGTGAAATACAAGCGTGACATGGGGAACATCCGCGACGCGTTACATGTCCTAATCCAATCCCCAGCAGGAAAATTATGAGATAGCATCGAAGTTTGTGTGGTCCTTGACACATCATACTGTGGTAAGGCTCCATGTACTCGTCTCCTTTCACAAGCAATGCTTGGCCATCCTCCCCCCCCCCCCCACCCCAAAAAAAAGGCAAAAAAAGTCACCTCATTTTGCCCAGTATCTCTCTTTTATAAACTGCTTGTTTCTCTCGATGGAAAAAAAAAACAAAAGAAAAAAAAGAAAAAAAGAACTGTTTGTTTCTCTATCTTTCCTAGATTCCTGCCTAGAAAACAATGCGATCGGCCGAAAGATCTTCACCCTTTCGACATTTTGGAATCTCATGGGCCACCAATTTTATGGTTCCATTTAGTGACATCATTTATCTTCCTGTCCTATCTTTGCGTAAATTAAATTATTCTTTAATAAAGAAATAGCCACATAAATCTGGAGCTGCAGGCACGAGACACGCCAGACATGATCTTAAGCTGCTCCGAACAAGTGTGGCAACTGTCAATCTGTCATCCATACTGTGGCTTCCAACAGCAGAAAAACATGGCATCTTCTCTCGGGCAGCGGCTACAGTTTCGCGATTTAGAAAACAAGACAATACTGTCACAAATCGAGAAAGCAAGACAATACTCTCACAAGAACCCCCCCTCCAAAAAAAAACAAGAAGATCTTGATTTTGTTATTCGTGAATCATCTCTGCCTTTGTTGCTCTCAGCCAGCCACCACCACCCAGTCAAACCCACGAGCTTTGACCGGCATTATTATAATACCAAGACTGTCCACCGTGGCATATTTTCCACGGTCAAACCTTCCCCACCTCTCCGCCTCCTTCCCAGAAAGTGCCTACTTCCCAATAGAAATCAAAGCCTTGCGCCATACGTGACCATCTTCTTCACCTCTTCCTGCTCTTCTTATTAAACCTTCTTTTCTTTATCTGTCTGAAACTTTTCCTCTCCACCCTCTCTGCTTGTCCTTCTCAATTCCTCTCTCTTATGGCATCTTCTTCTGGAAGCCTCGACACCTCTGCTAACTCCCGCTCCACCTTCACTTTCTCTACGCGTTCATTCATGAACACTTCTTTTTCCGACCTTCTCGCTTCTCCGGCCGCCGCCGACATCCCCGCCTCCGCCGTCGATAAGCCTCGCGGATTTTCGGATCGTATAGCAGAGAGGACTGGGTTGGGCATGCCCAAATTCAAGTCGACCCCGCCTCCTTCGCTGCCTCTCTCTCGTCCTGCCATTTCTCCTTCTTCTTACTTCGCCATCCCTCCTGGGATGAGCCCAGCGGAGCTTCTTGACTCGCCTGTTCTCCTCAATGCGTCTAACGTAAGTTTCACGCTCTTTCTTTGGTATTTTTGACTGTTTCGGTGCTCAAAAGATTAGCTCCGTTGAGAAATGAAACAGATATCTGAAGGTCTAGAGCGAGACTTGGTTTACTTTGTAATTTCATTTCTTGCATTTATTTGGATAATCTCTTAAACTGGTATATTAGATTTTGAAACAAGAGGCTTGATCAAAACATGGAAATTTAACCGTGTCAGTCCCTGTTCTAGATTTTTCTTTTTTGGTGATTTAGCACCTCCTGTTATTATAGTTTGCCCTATCGATTGTTTTGTGATTTTTTTCTCTTTCTTTATCCGGTAATTTGACCAGATGATGGAATTGACGCTGTTTGTTTCTTTTTTTTTATTTGTTTTGGTGTTTTTTGAATTCAGATATTGCCATCTCCGACCACTGGAGCATTCTCTGCTCAGGCCTTCAATTGGAAGAGCAGTTCTGGGCAACAGCAGCAAAATATCAAAGAAGAAGACAAGAACTTCTCAAGCTTCTCGTTTCAACCCCAACCCAGGGCTCCTCTTCCATCCACCACAACGTTTCCATCTTCAGCTGCCTCGAATCAAAATGTACGTGATTTATTTCGACGCAGATGCTCATCTGTGTTTTACTTTTTATAATCCTTGATCTCATGACCTTTCATCTATAGCAACAGGCATGGAGTTTTCAGGAAGCCACCAAGCAAGATAACTTCTCTTCAGGAAAGACCATAGTGAAAGCCGAGAACGCTTCAATACAGAGCTATTCCACTGAGATGGTCAGCAATGTCCAGACAAACCATAACAGTGGGTTTCAATCGGATCATAGCAATTACCACCCACAACCTCAGACCTTAAGCAGAAGATCAGATGATGGATACAACTGGAGAAAATATGGGCAGAAGCAAGTGAAAGGAAGCGAGAATCCTAGAAGCTATTACAAATGCACATATCCTAGTTGCCCAACGAAGAAGAAGGTTGAGAGATCTTTGGACGGGCAAATTACAGAGATAGTTTACAAGGGAACACATAACCATCCCAAGCCTCAGGCAACTAGGAGAAACTCATCAAATGCATCTTCTCTCGCCATTATTCCTGCTACAAATTCTGTGACCGCTGAAATGCAAGATCAGTCATTTGCCAGCCATGGTAATGGACAAATGGATTCAGCTGCAACACCAGAGAACTCGTCCATATCGATGGGAGATGATGATTTTGAGCAGACTTCCCAGAGGACTAGATCAGGAGATGAGTTTGATGAAGACGAATCTGATGCCAAAAGATGGTGAGTATTAATCTTATGAATAATTACACCATGACTTTCCTTGTTAGATTAAATTATTTGTGAAATTCACTCCATTACGAGATTAATTTTTCCGTTAACTTTCCAGGAAAATGGAAGGTGAAAATGAGGGTGTATCGGCAGCTGGAAGTAGAACAGTGAGAGAACCCAGAGTTGTAGTCCAGACAACCAGTGACATAGATATTCTAGACGATGGGTACAGATGGAGAAAATACGGGCAAAAAGTAGTGAAGGGAAATCCAAATCCAAGGTAAATTAAAAAGCTTCGCTTTTGCTATTCCTGAAAAATACAAACGTCTAAAAAATCTAACCTTTGGAAACTTGTTCTACTTTAAGTTCGATCAAAAATAGTAGTTTGATAAGCTAATCCATCACTCATGCTAATGCTTATAACAGTACTCAGTCTTTAGCTACATGATGAGTAGAGTAGTGGGCACCGGGTACTATATTCGAATATGCTTTTTTTCTGATTCTCTTGTCTTGGCTGACAAGCTCTGTGTTTACCACACGTGTGGAATTTCCTGTCTGATTGTTGAGTCTAATCGGTGTGAATTGTAGGAGCTACTACAAATGCACACACCCAGGATGTCCAGTGAGGAAGCACGTAGAGAGAGCCTCACACGACCTGAGAGCAGTGATCACAACCTACGAGGGAAAGCATAACCATGATGTCCCTGCGGCCAGAGGGAGCGGCAGCCATTCCGCGAACAGGCCTCCGTTGAACAATTCCACAAACAGCAACGGTGCAATCCCCACAGCCATAAGGCCATCGGCCATCGCACACAACGCCAACAATTCAATGAACAACGGTGGTATTCAGAATTACAGGGCAGCAGCGTCAGGACCAGAAGGTCAATCATCATCGCTTGCCCTAGGGATGATTCAGGGCCCAGGAAGCTTCGGGTTTTCGGGGTTCGGGAATCCGATGGGGTCTTTCATGAACCATAGCAATATTCAGCAGCAACCACAATCGGAGAACGGGTTTTCTTCCAGGGCCAAGGAGGAGCCCAGGGACGACGTGTTTCTGGAATCTTTACTGTGCTGAATTTTAACGAATTGACAGCATGGTGATGGAAGGTTCCGTTAAGTTTTACTTGACCAAAGAAGACAAAAAGGAGGAGATAGATTCCATTTATTGCATTATTTAATTTAAGTTTGTTGTTGTATATTAGCCACAGGATCGACATATACTGCTGTATATTGCCATAATTGTTGTATGTTCGCGCGCGCGGCGTTGGTAAAATTTTTTGATTGTTTTTAGGGAGAGAGCCTCCATGTAATCTTGCGGTTGTCTACTTTTTTTTTTTTTGGTTCTTGATCATGACGAGAAAGGAGGAAATTTTGAGGAAAAAATCAACAAGAGTGTTGTATGTACAAGTAATTGGGCAATAAGATAGAAGATGACAAAGGAGAGGGGGGCTGAGTCAAAGATGGAGGGCAGGGGACAATGTCAACTTTGGGGGGTTCGATTAAATTAACAAGAAAACAAAAGGAAGGGGAGGGAGGTGGGACATGGTAATGGTAATGGTTATGGTGATGATAGCCCACTTGGATGACGCGTGTGTGAATATGGGATAGACACTACAAATAGGCCAGATTCCAAGAATGGGGCTGTGGCCAGTGAACGGGGCGTTTGTCCGTACGACTCGGATTGAGACAGCCTTGCGTTCCTCTCGCCGCCCCTCCCCGTTCCTCTCGCCGCCTATCTGTTTCGTCTTCTTCCAACTATTTATTTCCGTCTTCGAGATTCAATTAAAAACTCTGCTGATGAGTGATGGGTGATTTATATGCATGTTTACTAGTATTGTTTAGACTCCAATGTATACTCTCATCATGGTGAATTTTTAGAATCAACTCGTCTAAATTTTGTTTATTAAAAAAAATTACTCATTCCCTGGCTAAATCTAGCAGTCAGTTAATTAATTCGAGTTAGGAAAATTAAGCAACTTAATTAGTTATAAAAAATGCATTGGGTCCCTTCCGGGACACCCATTCAAATTGAACAAGACAGAAAAAATTAGCATGGCTCCTCTGCAAGGATGGCATGCAAAAATAGAGAAACAAATGTATTGGTTCTTCTTTTATATTGGAGTAACAACATATCTTGTGCATCGTACACTGAAATCTATTTACAGTGACAAACTGGAAAAAGATATAAAAAAATGTGAATGTAATAATAGATATTTTTTTATTGTTCATAAATATTCTTCTACTAAAAGAAATTCTATTTAAGATGGGATTGAATATTAAGTATAATAACTGTTATTAATATTGTATACTGCTTTAATCTTATTTATAGAGTAGAGAGAAGATTTTTTTTATCCTATTTAAAAGTCATCTTATTAAGTTTTTAATACAATTTTTTTAGTTCTCATTAAATATTTGAGAGAGAAAATATATTATTCAATAAAAATAAAATTAAAAAATTTTAAAATAGGGTTAGTAAAATTTATTTTTTTTACATTTTTATAGAATATATTGAAAATAAGTTGTAAATAAAATTATAGAAATATTTAAATGCAAAAGCAGGACAGGCCGTCCAGGCCTCGACTAGCCCATGGATTTGGATCTAGGAGACGAGTAATAGTGATTGAGAGTCCTGTGGCCGATCCTATGTGAACCGACATTGTGATTCATATATTTCGAATAACATTATTTCGTATTAAAGAATATTGACCTGATTTGCATGAGCCGCCTCCTAGTTTTTAATATTCCGTGTTTGCAAGACCTGGGTTCTGTAAACGCCAAGTGGCCAACTCTAAAAAACTTCATCAATACGTGAGTTAACAGCGACAGCAAGACAAATAATAATAGATTAATGAGATAGTTTGATTTATTTTTCAGTATTATAAAATAATAAAATCTACGACAATTTGCGTTGTGTATAGCATAAGTTGTCAATATTATTAGCGATTAGTTATGAGATGCCGTTCAATGGAGTTAGGCAAAGCAATACAATAAGTCAGTAACTCCTTGCAATAGAATATTTATGCTTATTACGGATTTGAAATGAAAGAGCCGCTCCATGATATGCCGGAAAACAACTCCGACGAGATCTGGAGGCAGCTCTAAATTAAATCCTAATAAATACTTCAAAAGGGCAGGCATAAATCCAATGAAAAGGAGCTTTCACTTGATACTTTTCGGCTGAATCTTCGCACTTCACCTTAGAGTACTTTGTTAGCCCAATTCAAGCCCATTGACTGCCGGAAGTGACCTATTTTTGAAGCTGAACTACTTTGTGGCCCAAATCAGAAAGGGCTTCACTGTTGTGCTTGGCTGGAGAGAAAAGTGATATATGTACCTTATTTGGCTATAGAGAAAAAAATAGAAAGAACATAACACGTAACATTCACATATTTTTACCTTTAACTTTTTTTTTTCTAAATATGAAAAGATTTTGTAGAAAACTCCATTTTCAAATTTTCCCCTCAATTTTTAAATTTTTTATTTGCAGCAAAGTTAGATTTTGATTATGGACTTTTGTTAAAGAAACAGTATATTTAATTTTAAAATTAATTAGATAAGTGATAATTCTAAATTTTTAGTTAAGTTTCTTATATTTGGTTGTAGTTTCAAAATTTTAAAATTATTACATACTTAATAATTTAATAAATAAAATTATAAATTGGATAAAATAATTTTTGGTTGGTATTATATAAAATAATTTGTAATTATGTTTTTATTAATCAATAATGTATAAAAAAATTATTATTATTACATATAATGTGTTAAAATATTAAATTTTATTATACATAAATATTTTTATAAATAATAAAGTTATTATTGTATATATAAAAGTAATAAATTTTCTCTCCTTGTTTTTTCTTACTCAGTCAAAGCATGATAAAAAATTACATCCTTTTATTATTATTTTTTTTTTCATTTTTTGGCCTTTATGCTTTTCCGTGCGAGCCAAGCACAAGAAACATAAATCATAGTATCATACTACCAGTAATCAGCTGCGCCGCCATTAGTATGAATCTCCCACGTGTGCCTACATGATTTCCCAATCTTACCCTTAAAACTTGGCTTAATTTCCTATTTCTCCTATCCCGCTCCTGAGCCTGACAGTGACGCCTCCCTTTCTTCTGACATTGCTCAAGCTTTAAGCGAATGATTCATGGAGCCCCTTATAGTAAAGCGCAGCTACTTGAGGAATGTTCTTGTTCGTTCCTTTTTTTTTTTTTTGGGATCTCTCATCTTTTTCGCACGGTTCTCTCACATCATCACTGTGAAAGTCGGATCTTGCGCCTCCTCAATTCTGCTTCTTTCAGCAGCCCGAAAACATGTGTCTGCTCCTCCTCCTCTACTATCTCTAGTAAAGGTGGCAAATTGTCAAGTGAAAAATGGCTCAGTTGAATACAATGCCCTTAAATTCCAGGAATTGGTAGTTGAGGGGTTTCCTATTTGAGTCGACGCTCCCACCAACAAGGATGTCTTGGCTCTGAAAGAAGTTGGTGTCTTTGATTTTGTTAGAATCAGGAAGAAACCGTCTCATCCTTTGATCATTCTTGGAAAGGGACGCCGGCAACCCTTCAATAAGGACACCTTCGATGTCGTGTTTTTTTTTTTTTTTTTTGTAGCAATAGCCTGAAACAGTCAACTCGGTCAACGGAATTTGCTGTTGAGACCTTTAGGATGCTTAAGATCCGTGGGTTCTTTGTCATTCATAAGATGGCAGGTACAAATGATATATATAATTTCAATTATTTTCTTACTCTATTCTATTGCTGCGAATTTATCAGGTCTCGTTAACAGAAACATCTCTAGTGACAATTCAATCACCAGTGCTCCGTTCCAAGCTAGAAGCATCACTTGGTAGAAAATGTAAAACCATTAATATTAAAGGAGCCATTGAAGCCTTGGTCACGCTAAACAGATATATAAGGAACATAATACATTACTTCCATGGTTGACACCAGCTTTAAGGATAGGGGTATGTACATTGATATTGGAGCTAGGAGTTACGGCACTTTGACATATATCTAGAACAGTTTTTTTTTTTTTTTATTCCAGTTGTTATTCACGCTAGGTGTGTATAATAACAATCGGAATAAACAACTATTCTAGATATCTTAATGGCCAAACATTCCAATCTTAAGATTTTTTGTTTATTTCAGTTATTCAAATTAAGTTATTTTTATCATTTTTGCCTTTTTACTCCAACTTCATTTCTATACTGGTGGTAGCACTTTGACAAGATTCATGTCTGTTGTCCAACAGCAATGCTAAACGAGACAAAGTATTAGAATTGGCTTGACAGACTGCAAATGCAAGATCAATTGCGAGTGGATATGCAAGTTCCAGATAAAACTTACCTGGAGTGTGGACTGTGGAGTCATTGGTGGGGTCAATTTTTTAATATTTTGGGAGTATGAACGTGAGATCTCCTTTAATTAACCACACTTAACTCCATAAAGATAGTAATTAAGAGATTAATCCTCAAAGAGTTACCAAAGTTGTAAAATTATAAGAATGAAAAATTCTTAAATAATTAACAATGGGATCTAAAATTTAATATTTTTAATCTCAAACACATTTGAAATGCTCAAATTAAAGTTTGAAAATGTACGGAAGCTTAAAAATCACATGAGACCCAAAACAATGAATTTTTAAAACTCAAAACTGTTTTGTATAGAAAATAACCCATGCGCCATGACTCACTCGCCTCTATGCCATGTGTTGCGGCATGAGGCTTCACGCACCGCGACACATTGCACGAATTTGACAGCAACAGCTGCTATCATTTGACAACAATAGGAGTGAATTTCAAATGCATCTCAAAACTCCATCCGATGTCCGACTGAGATGATTTCATTGTCTATACGAAATTTTCTCCTAACTTTAGCTAATAGCACAGATTTCACACTTAATTTCATTTTCTACAAAAAGTTGGATACCAAAACCTCATTTTACCACTTTTCACATAAAACACACAACTTTGGTGTCTTAATTCAATCTCACATGCAAACATTTACACTGACCATCTGACCATACTTAATGGACTTTAGCGGACATGTGCATCACACCATACACAATAGAAAATACATATTTTTTAAAATCATCACTCAACCCTAAATTTCACAAAACACAAGGGGTGAGAAAATCATTCAAAATATAAATGATCGGGCCAAGGCACATATACATATCCATAAAATGTCAATGTACATCCTGAAATTGCAATAATACCAATCATGTATCCGTAACACATGTCGGACCACAATACTAACAACCATGTGGCTGGATTTAAATACATGATCAAATGCCAATTTTATATCCTCTTGTTACCTCTAATATGAAATTGGTAGCTATCATGTGGCTACATCCCTTCACGGACTAACCCAGCTTTTTACTTGTGAGGAGCTACCTGATCAGGGTTAACTCATTTACTTATGTAATCTAATTTCTCTCAATACTAACAACCATGAAGTGTTATACCCCTAATTTAGTCTCCTTATGAATAGATAGAGACTAGTTATCTTTAAGTCCCTTGTAGAACTAGTGGGACAGTTCTGAATCAACTATGGGATACGAGTTACCTTTTGATTTCAATGATCAGTGCTAAGACAAGTTCTCAATTCCAACGATCACTGTCAATACCACGTGAATTTAAATAAACTACTCCCCTCCCTAGGTGAACTCCCGCTAATGATTATACTATGCACAACTCACATGATTATGCATTCAAATTGATCAATTCTTGTCATATAAACTCATATACTCATTTTCATATGCTTCACGTTATAAATCACAATTTTCACTCACAATAACATGCCAAGATAAATTCATAAATCACAATCGGTTGGCATGTAAAAGGTTTTCATTTATCAAACCATTCATAAGTTTATCATTTACCAAAATTTGCATCCAAAGATTATATCAACAAATAAGCTTCAACATATGAAATTCAATGATTAACTTAATTAATATACAACTATACAAAAATAGATTTTTTTCGGTTACTTTAAACCTTTGAGAGGGCAAAGGTATACCCCTCATAATATCAACTTCTAAAGCTTCTCACAAGTTTAAATGGTGCCAAATTAAACCACACTATAAGCACAATATAAGGATATCATCATTATCCCATTTTATGAGTTTTCCAACATTAATTTCCCCCCACTTTATTCTATCAATCCATAAATTACTATCCATTCATACTCAATGAATTCATTAGGTTTCATTGACTTACATTACTATCAATGAGTCATTAAACTATCATTAATATATATCAAACTCTCCCAATTACCTCATTTACGTTGATTTTCAGACATTAAATGCTTCACTCCACTAACCATATTCAAAATCATTAAAGTAGGGTTTAACCACCTAAAATAACTCCCATTGTATCTATTTTATCTGATGAAATCGGACCTATAACTCCTAGAGATCAAAAATCAACTTCCAACTCACACCCTAACTCAAACTTTCATAAGTGAAGAAGAGGGCATAGATTGCTTACCTTAGGTGTTGGAAAGCTTTAATCTATTCCCAAGGACTGCAATGTTTGTGCCTTAGCAGAGCTTAACCGTGTTTTTCAGGTTTTCTCCTTCCTCTTCTCTGTTTTTTGCACACATAATTGTATCTGATAAATTAGATTTTGACCATGTGCCATGATGCACGCAGCCCTCCACCATAGTGCATGGTATAGAAAGGCCATTTAATTTAAAATTTACCTTTGTGCGTTGCGGTGGATTGACCATACATTGCGACATGTGGCACGGAGGGCATATCTTAACTTTTTCTTCCTATTTACTTTCTCGGGTGGCCAATCATTGATTCGAACTTACTTTTAAGGTTGAAACTACAATAAATTACATCAATTAGACCTATATACACACCTCATTAACTCATTAATCACACTTATTAGAGTAACTAATCATACTTAATTTTCTCGAATGTTACAATAAACTTATGGTTAACGACAATTCCCGTTCAGCAAATTCAAACCCAATACCTAAAATCCCATTAGCAGTGTGTCATAGAAAAATGACATGATGGTAGAATCAATAAGGAGCACACTAGTTTGACTATGGAAACATTGTGAATGGGACACAAACACAAAACAAGCTCATGGCTCTCAATCATCAAATTTCATGTTGAGTAACCCCCCTCTTTTCTTGGTTGATATTTTGTTATCCAAGAAATTAATATGATAAAGTGCTATTACTTATTTGTGGCCCATCATGTAAACTTGGATATCTCAAAATGTTATTCCTTGAATAGAATATCATCTATTTTTGTATAATAAATAGTTATTGAGATTTTTTTTTTGAAAGAAATGATTTAATATATTGAAGCTGTAAGGCGTGATCCTTGAAATCTTTACACCTTTTGAGCGCCGAACATTTAAAACCAGTCCCATTGTTTTTTCCATTAAAAAAATCTTCTATTTTAGAATGGCCAAATATATCTATCCATTATTTTAGCATTTGCCTTATTTTCATTTTCATGCAATCATATCGTAAAAGAAGCCATTACTCGTTGTTCTGTTTCTCTCTCCCTCTCATCCGCCCGTGATTTCTGTATTCTCTCCAAATGAGTCCTCTGACGTTTCCTCTATTCCTCTGCTTCTCGCTCTTTTCGTCACCCAAATGGCTCTCAATGAGTCTCACGCGATTCCCCCCTCCATAGGAGGACGGGTAAAGCTGGTTCAGAATGCAATTCAGGCGGCAACGCAAGCCAACATCAAGTTTGAAGATTCATACATTTGCCACGCCTTCAATCTTCTCAACTCCAAGGGTTTCTTTTTGGGAGATGACCCACTTAACTTCTCTGTCCCTCTCATTTTGATCCAGCTTTCACTCATGTCCATATTCACTGGTTTTTTTCTCTTTCTCCTCAAGCCCTTGGGTCAACCCTATATTATTTCTCAAATTCTTGTAAGCTCGCGGCCTGCTTGTTGTTAGTTTTCATGTTGATGTTAAAATCACTGTTAGGATTTATTTTTGGTCTTCCATTGGTTTTTACGTCTGGTAATTGGAAACCCATCATAGTTGATCAATCTGGGTCCTATAATTTGATTTTCAAGACCCATTGCAGGCTGTATGACCACAGAGTATCTGTTGACATATTCAGTGCAAACACAATATTATCAGAAACAGAAACTAGTAAAACCATAGTAGGGAGCTGCAAAAACAATTCTTCAATTGGAATGAACCGCCTTTTGCTTTTCTAGACGCTAGATAGAGAGGATGAAGCGAATTATAAAAAAAGAGAGAGTTACTATATTTGTAACGACTCTCACAAAATTACTTGGTTCAAGTAATTTTGTGAGAGTTGTTACAAACCAAGTAATTTTGTAAGAGTTGTTACAAATGTCCTTGTAGCCAGAGTGGTAGGTACTCTCAGTATTCTCATTCTTGTAGTTGCTTAAGCACTGGCTAGCGGCTCTATGCACTTGTTAGTTGTTAACAAAATTATAGAAGACTAACTGACTGACATCCACCAAAGTCTTTTATGACCTAGTGTTGTTCTGTTATCTGATATTCTATTTTTAGTTGGAAACATGCAACCTTACTACTTGTAATTGACACAATTATTTTTCATGGTTTACAGTCGATGCCAGTGATTTGTGTCTAATTTCTTCAATGATGTCTGTTCACTAGGGCGGCTTGACTTTAGGACCTTCAATTCTTGGGCGCAACTCAGAATTTGCGAAGAGAGTTTTCCCACCCAAAGGAAAATGTGTGCTTGATACCTTTGCGTTTTTTGGTTTAATGATATTCGTCTTCCTAGTTGGGGTAAAGATAGATCCAACCATCATTTCTAGATCAGGTAAAAGGACCTTGGCCATGGGAGTTTTAGGCTTCATTATTCCTTACACCTTAGCTCAAACGGTTGCCTTTATCGTCGGTCAATATTTTCCATTGGATCATGATATTTCTGAGATGCTTCCTCTTGTGGTGGCAATTGCATCTATGACAGCGTTTCCAGTGATAACTTGTTTTCTTGCCGAACTCCAGATTCTCAATTCAGAGATTGGGCGCTTGGCCTCTTCTTCTTCACTAGTTTGTGATGTTTTCCATTGGTTAGTCATGGCAATGCAGTTTGCCTCAAGATTAGCCCACACAGAGTCAATAGGAGTATGTTTCGAATTTTTCTTTGCAACTGCTCTTCTTATTTCATTCATCATGTTTGTTGTAAGGCCAGCGGCATTATGGGCAATTCAACACACGCCAGAGGGGGAACCTGTTAAGGAAATCTATATTTTTTGGGTTCTTGTGACATTTTTGATCAGTGGATTCATGGGCCAGGTGCTTGGCATACATGCGTATCTTGTGTCTTTCGTGCTAGGTTTGGCTATACCAGACGGGCCGCCGTTAGGAGCTGCACTGGTGGACAAGATTGACTGCTTTGTTTCTGTAGTGTTCCAGCCTATTATTTTTATCGTAAGTGGATTAAGAACAGATGTTTTTGCCATAAAGGAGCTGAGGAATGTGGGTGTAATTCATTTAATAGTTTTTGTTGCCTTCTGTGGGAAGATTGTAGCAGTACTATTGCCTCTTCTTTTGTGTAGAATGCCTTTCCGAGATGCTCTCTCTCTTGGTTTTGTGATGAATTGCAAAGGCATTATTGAACTAGCCTTCTTGATTGACTGGAAATTAGAAAGTGTAAGCCATTTACTTTCGACTCATGCACAATTCACAAAACTTTGTAGGGTTTGTCTTTTGCATGCCAATAACAGGAGTGCTTCTTCGCATTTGCAGACCTTGAGTGAGGAATTTTATGCAATTATGATCGTTTCTGTTGTGCTCGTAACTGGGATTGTATCACCAGCTGTGAAAGTCCTTTATGATCCATCCAGGAGGTTTCTTGCTTATAAAAGGAGGACAATTTTGCATCATAGCAATTATGAACCATTGCGAATTCTTGCTTGCATTCACAAGCCAGATAATGTCTTGGCAATTCTGAACCTCCTTGCTGCTTCCAATCCCACCATGAAAAGCCCAATTGATTTAGCTGTTCTCCACCTTGTTAAGCTTGCAGGTCGTGCATCCTCTCTACTTGTTGCGCACGTGCCGCGTGAAAATCTTTCCCAACATCCAACTGAATCTGATAAAATTTTCAATGCATTTATGAAATTTGAGCATGAGCGTGGAGGCTTGGTTACTCTGCGCTGCTATAAAGGCATCTCCCCATATGAAACAATGCACAATGATGTGTGCTACATGGCACTTGAAAAGAGAGTAACCTTTATAGTCATACCTTTTCAGAAGAAATGGATATATGGTGGTAAACCAGTGTCATCATTTCCCTTCAAGCACCTGACCAAGAATGTTCTAGAGAAAGCTCCTTGCTCAGTTGGAGTCCTTGTGGATCGTGGCAATCAACCAAATTTTTGGTGTGACCATTTTGTCAGGGAACCGTTATATCAAGTAGCCGTGTTCTTCTTTGGAGGAGCAGATGATCGTGAAGCCCTTGCCTTGGCAAGGCGAATGTTGGATCAACCCAATGTGTATATAACTCTGGTTTATTTTTCTTCTTCAACAGAGATTGCTGCTGGTACAGAAAGGAGCAAAATGCTTGATACCCAGACCTTGAGTGACTTTAGGCTCAGCGCCTTCCGGAACCAAAGAATTTCTTACAAGGAAGCGCGAGTAATGGATGGGAGGGATGTGCTTTCCACGGTGGAAGATATAGACAATGTTTATGACCTTGTTATGGTTGGAAGAAGGCATGGAGATTCCAATCTGATGTCTGAACTGAAGAAGTGGAAGGATGGAGAATTGGGAACTGTGGGAGAAATTCTTGCCTCCCTAGACATTGGAGCAAAAACTTCAGTTCTGGTGGTGCAACAGCAAACCAGATTATGGGGACTACGTGACCCCGAGGAATCAACACGGCTGAGAAGAGAGAGAATAGAAACTTCTGGGGTTTGACCACGGTCTTTTTCTTTTCTGTCTTTTGTTTTCGGTCCCCACCTTTTTGTTTTTATTTCCTTTTGCATGTTGCTTAAATTCATTCTAAATACTAAGAAGAGAAATGATAGGTTTATCACGTCCATCATTCCAATTACCATTCCTAGCTTCGTGCCTGTGGGAGAAATCTAAATCTTAATGAATCACTGTAAACCCATCTGCCTAAAAAGAGCGAGACCCTGTAGATGGAGGCTTTCTTTTCTAGGTACAAGATGAAAGGTTTTATTTATTTATTTATTTGAATATGTACGGTGAGGTTCTGCAATAGAAAACACGTGAAGGATTTTCTTTAGAAAGAATCGATTATGCAGTGCTATGCTAAGAGGTGAGAACAAATCTAACTTAATTAATCTGATTTACTACAAATTAATGAGACATGTTTGACACAATGTTAAGATATAAGAAATGAAGTTATATTTGTTGACAATATGGGTCACGAGAATGAAGATATGTTTGTTAAGAAATAAAAAAACTAAAGGCAGATTTGTCCTGAGTTAACCGCGATCGATGAGATATGGCAAATGCATTGCTGCTTCATGCGATCAAAGGAGATATTGGATGTTAAGTCGGGGAGAAAAAGCGAAGCAAGCGGTCTCCAATTAAGGGAGGCAAATATACTAAGGATCTGAACAAGAATTAATGTCGGAATTAGGATGTGAGTGTGTTGGTAAAGTGAAGAAAAGGAAGGGAGCATAATGCAGAGTTACGGATTTTGTAAGAGGATTAGGCACCCCAGCTGAAGACATAAATCTGTTCTTTTCAAGTCGGAGATATTGCATATGCCACCCGCTAAGCAAACCAAAAGCAAGCACAGTTACAGCCATGAAATACGAGGATGCGTCATTGTTAAACCTGCGAAATCAGCTTCAATGGCACGCAGCACCCGGTTTGATAATGCTGCAACTCTACAACAAGGAGTACTCGTCATGGTACGGATAGGAGCTTGGACGGATCATCAGGATCATGGATGACAGCCTGCTTGTTCCTTATTATTATTATTATTATTATTATTATTATTATTATTTTCTAGAGCCAGTTTCCCATTGCCGAGCTATGTGTGCCCAATCCAGGTTAACATTTGAACCTTGATGAGCCTACATATATACTTTAATATTTATGAATCTTCATTAATAATAATAACCTCACGGCATTAGGCCAACACAATTATTTACCCTAGCTAGTTTATTTATTTTGAAGTACAGCTGTATAGGAGTTTCACTCTGACTTTCATTTCATATGTTGCTTGAAATAAAAGTAGTGGTTAGAGAATTCGTTTTAGATCGTAGATTATACTGCTCGAAGTATTTATTATTTTTTAAGCAACTAATTAATTTAAAGCGATAGGTGATGGTGTGAAGATAAGTTTTTATTATTTATTATACAATCCGTCATCTTAATTTATCCTCCAGTTGCAAAAAATATATATATATATATATGATAACTTTATAGATCTCAAAGTAAGGCTGCAAAAGGGCATAGAAATGTTGATGTGTGATATAATGTGCTTGGTCATGTCACAATTATGAGCCTCGATTCCCAAAAAAGATTAGAAGCACTTAGAAGTTGAAGGGAATCACTTTGTCGACGTCTCATAGTTCATGTCATTTAAAAGATGTCTAACCTACTAATATTATTCGATTATTGATAGGCGAGTGAGTAATAAAGGAAAAGAATGAATGGAGGTGACGGGGAAAAAAGAGATAAAATAAATAACATAGATTGATGGATCGAGACATTGCCCTGAAAAAGAATGATTCCCTTTTATATGGTGGACTAATATTTTGCCACCACCAGCAACTTATTAGGTTCTTCCTCATCATGTGAGATTGGGTCTACTCACTTTCATCCTCAACTTCTAATCAATCTACCAGTCGCTCCAAATCTTCAAGGGCAAGCTGCAAAATATTATTCTTTCCCCCCAACATTTCTTTACACTCTAAATTATATTTATAATGGCATAAAAGAAATGTAATCAAAATTGAGATAGAGATAGAGTGAAATCTTTAAAATTAAAGAAAAAACAAGACTTACGTACCATAAATTTCATGCAATAAGAAAGAAAGATGTTTAGCTATAATTGAAATATATGGGTGAAAGAAAATCTGTACAATTGTTTTTGCTGTCTATTTTTGTCCCCATACAAACAAAAGGATAGTGTTGTTTGGTTTCATTTATGTAACGTGAGATTTCTTTAGTTACTTTCATCCAACAAAGTGAATGAGAATGATCCAATGAGAAGGGAGAAAAGAGGGAAACAAAGTGAACGAAGAGAAGGAGAAGATAGAGGGGAAGTGCCCGGTTAAGGCGATGCATGAGAGTGAATTAATGGCGTAATCTTAGCGTCCTGATCTCCTTTCTCCAAACCTCTCCTCGGGATCTCCATTATCTTAACCTTTCTTTTCCTTATATTAATCCTTTCATTAATCTCAACAATCAACATATTATATACATACTCCAAACTCTAACCCAAGCACTCAACTGGTTAATTGCACACAACTGATCAATATAATTATATTGTGGGACGCAGACGACGGAATCCCACGTGAACAAGCTTTTTTTGTATTATTTACAACGCCATATATATTGCCAGCTTGTTCCCATTTATTTTTATCTCTCGCTCGCTATTCCTTCACTTTTTTATTCTTTTTCTGCTCCTTCAATATCACTGTATCCTATTATCCTTTTCTTTAAACTTGGTTACTTACTTTTACATACCTAGTTTAAGAAAAAGTTTCCCCAACTTAACATCATACAGTCATATATTACACTACATATTCAGCATGCATCTGTGGCCTGTGTAGATCTTGTAATTAAGCTATGTTAATCTAAATTTAGATATACATGTAAATTAAAAATAACTGCTATGATTAGCTTCGTTAATATTAAATAATCCCGATTGCCGACGACCTGTAGCCTTTGAATTGACCCAAAAATGTATCAAGATTTAATAGACAAACAAGGGTGGAACATGAAGTGCGCAGGGCGGAGACTCTTAATCCTTAACCTTAACTAAGACATAATCTACGGTTATGCACAGCATTTAATTAATATGTTTTTTCTTACCGAAATTCCCTCCCTTTGTTGCCTTCAATTAATATATACTTTATTTTATTATCTCACGTCCTCGGTCTTATTTTTTACTTTTTGCTGTATGCAATAATTACATCGCGTCTCTCTTTTTATTCGACCATTCTGTTCTCAAACTTGATTATCACCAAAACACTGCGTAAAATGTAGATAAAAGTTTACTTAAGCCTTTTATTAATGTTAGTTCTATATACATATATAGTAATAGTTTATTTACACAAGCAAATATTAATAACCAGATTCCTCGGGTATAGACATATTTGTCCAGCAAGCATGTTCCATTTGATTAGATCGTAAGCTAATGGAACTTAAACTCGGCTTCGTCGTCTGAAGTTATGGGATCTGACATTCAAATTGAACTCCTTCATCATTTGCACCATTTATATATTAACTGGATCAGCCCTAAAGAATTTAAGGTGAACAAATATTTCAAAGTCAAACATTACTTATTAAAAAAAAATCCATGTATACATATGTGCAGATTTTGAAGTGAAACACAGATTTTGAGTTGCCTGTGAAAGTTAATATATATATATATATGTGCTCCGTCTTTACTACAACATGACATACCAAAGATCAAAGACGAACAAAGAGGATGATATTTGATCACATGCATGCAATTTGAAGTTGTGAATCTGCAATTTAAAAGGCAAAATCTTGAATCTCCGGTGGTTCCCCCCCCCCTTAGAACTGAAAAGATAAAAACTTGATCAATTTCAGTTGCATCGTATCAATCGAATAAGCAGCCAAAAACAAAAGAAAATCAAAAGACAAATGAAAATTGACAAGGTAAATTTTTGTTTATCCACAAAACCAAAAACCCACATACATTTCTTTCCAAAAGGGACGCCAAAAAGGGAAAAAAAGAGAGTGCATCATTCTTCGCTCTCTTCCAATAATTGAAACCATTTTTGGTTCCCCAAGAAAGCCAGATTCCGTCACCGGCAAACTCAAACCCCACCCCCTTGGGTGGGAATTAAAAAAAAAAAAAAAGGACTAGCTAGTCCTCGGAGATACTCTCTAAATGAGGCCTCCAGATTCCAGCATGGCCACTCCGGCGATCCCGGCGGGAAGATTTCTTCTCGGAGGAGGCAATATCTGCGGAGAGTGGGAGGCGCGCATCACTTTGGGAGGAGAAATCAGTAGGAGGAGCAGTTTTCTTATGGATGATCTTGGTCTTCTTGGAGGAAGAAGTCTTCTTGTTGTCGGGGACGGAGGAGGAGGGGATCAAGAAGTAGATGCTGCCTCGCTTGAGTTCGGTGTCCGGCGAGAGGACGAGAATCCGGCGAACGACTCCCTGAGAGGTAGGTCTGGTGAGGACGTGATTGGGATTGGCCTTGAGGACTTCATCGGCAGTGATGGGACCGGTGAGTTCTTCAACGAAGCCGTTGAGATGGACTATTCGGATCAAGTCAAGAGCACCGCAGGGAAGAACGCAAGCCAGACAGCACCTTAAGCTGTTACCCATTGGACTGAATGGAATCGATAACGTTTTTGTGGAGAAAGTGATGGAAGAGATAAAGGATATGCGAATTCGAACGGAGAGAAGGTTTGCACTTTGAAGGATGAGGCGTGTTTATATAGCAACAGCCCTACTCTCTAACCTTACAATCATGGTCGTAATTAGTATTAGTTCTTTTGAATTTACCAAAATGCCCTCCCATTATCACATTGGGTGCTTTTCAATTCAATTCATGCCGTTTTGTTTTTTATAATATAATTCTCATTTCTGCTGCTTTTATCTCTCCCTTGAGGACATTATCATCTCTCTTTTCTCAAATGCTCGTGTTTTAAATTGTACGTAGTAATTATTGATAAAAATTTACTAAAACGATGTTATGTGTTAATTTGTTACACATTTCCTTGGCATTTTTGTTTTATAAAATAGAAATTTTGGAATTTTATATATTTTAATTTAATTTTATATACTATTAATTTTGCGCTTGAGATGAAGTAATATCTAGGACCCGCTCAAAGGTGGTGGACCAGGGTTGCTTGAAGTTGTTATATTCAACTTGAAGCCAAGCCGCCTCGCGTGTTGCTTCTCAAAAACAAAAACTCGTGCAACTTTTTTATTATTATTATTATTATTTTGGCCTGAAAACTCAAGTAACTTCATACTCTTACTGTTTCAAATTATAAATTATTTTGAAGATAAAATTATATATATTAATAAAACTTATTAAATATAATTTACACTCATATTTTTTTAAAATAAAAATACAAAATTTTAAAAATATTATTAATTTAATATTTTATTTGTCAAAAAATATTAAGGATGGAGAACATGTGAAAGGAGTAATAGTATAAAAGTATCATTAATAAAAATTTATTTTTCTTAAAGTATCTTATATTTTGAGAGGTTAAATCTCCCTTAAGAGTGTCTTATAATTTAAAATAAAAATAATATAATATAATTCTTTCATCTTAAATTATAAAATACTTTTGAAAAGATTCAATATTTCAAAATATAAGTTTATTTAAAATTATTAAGTTTTATTAAATAAATTTATTTTAATATTATTCTTTCTCTCTTTCTATTTAATTATCATCCCTCTTTCTTTTTAATATATTAAATGACAGATATTTTTAAATATTTATATTTTTATTTTAAAAATAATAAAGTTAGTAAGTATATTTAATGAAATTTACTGATGTGTGAAATTTTGCTTTAAAGTATCATATAATTTGAGACAAAAGAAGTGATATTTTGTTTAATTGATTATATTTTCTTAAAAAATAACAAATGAAATTAGGTTTAATGTAATGTGCTAATTACTCACAAGATGTCAAATAAAACTTTGAATCATGTATCATGAGGAGACATCGAATATGCCTCGAATAAGTTTATCTTTAATAACAAACATATGCACAATCAAAAATAAACTTCGATTGTATCTTTCATTCTAGCGAGAAGCCAAAAAAAAAAAAAAGTAATTGTGTAACACACACACACACACACACACACACATATTATTCTATGCTCCCTCTATTTAATTATTATCATTCAAAAAATAAATTTCATTAATAGTGTTTAATAAGGTTTTCTTATGGGTGAGACAATAAATTAAATAAGTATAAATATGAAAAAATATATAATTTTAAATATTATTAACTAACTTATTGGTAGTGTAAATTAATTAAAAATATCTTATGATATTGAATTGAGGGAGTATTATTATTTCTTTTAAATCACTAAATACGTTAAATATTATAAACGTAGGGGATTTCTTTTCAGCAAGGATAAGTAATATAAAAAATTTTGATTAGATTAGATGAACACATTTACAACGTAATTAGGAATCTAAGTAGAGTATCAATGTTTTTAGAATCAAATTGGATAGTAAAATGAAAAAGCTAACAGTTTACGATTCATTTGATTTAACCGGATTGGACCAATAAACAAACCGGTGATATAATAATTAAATATAAATAATATTAAATGTATATATAAAATATGCACAAGAAAAAATCTACAATATGTTAATAAAATGACATAATATGATTGTAAATTAATAATATTATAAATTATATTTTTATAACTTCTCTAATATAGATGCATCTTGATTAAATTAGATAGGTGTATACTTAAAAATGAACTTCCATCTATAATTGCCAACATCTTAATTAAAAAATTAAGTAGGATTTAATTTTTAATTTCTTTAATTTTTTAATCTTTTTTCATATTATGTTTAAAACCGTCTAATTTTTTAAAAATCGCTCTGGTTTTTAATTCAACTCTATTACAATCTAACTCAATTATGAAAATAATTTTTTAATTCAAACCAAATTGTTAATGACTTTGGTCAACGATTCAACTAATCCAACCATTCGATTCAGTTCGATTTTTGAATTAGTGTAGAGTACTTTGAGTTCATCATTTTCCTGCTCTAACTTCTAACCATAACCATACAGCATATAAATATAATGTACACAGACAGATTAAAATTACTTTAATATAGAAAAGGAAGGAAACAAATCACAAATTCCAATGAACTGATAACTTAGTTTATTATTAATTAAAAATGAATATATATGTTAGATCCAGAGAAATTGCCATTGAAAGTAAATGTGGGGGGTCTGAGCAAGAAGCACATTCATGGTTCATTGACATGATAAAACGGACAAAGAAGGAAAACAAAAGAAAATAATAGGCATTAAATTAATAACCTTTCCCAATTAATATAGTGCACCGCGATTAACAAAGACAAACTCGAAGACGTGAAAACACAGTGAAAACACGCGTCTAAATGTGTCGTGAAGTAGGATACAATTTATAAAATGTTCATAGCAGTCATAATTATTAATGAATACAGTACATAAAATAAATATCAAATAACAACAAGGAATTAATCACTGAACATGATGGCTTCTTGAAGATATATATGCAAGAACCGAAGGAGTAAGACATGGCGAATATTGGCAACCTGATTCTCCTATTTTATGAATTTAGATTCGGTGACTGTATTTAATATAAGTATTCAGTGCCTGTACCACCTGAATTATTAAAATTCATATCAATAGTTATGAATTCATATTTCACTTTAAATTAATAAATGAATGAGTTTATACAAATCATTGATCTAAATTTTAATGGCTCAGATGTATTAAGTACAATCACTGAATTCAAATCTCCCATTTTATATGTTATTAGTCATTGTTAAAGCTCATCCTAATCTTCGCATTTCAATTAAATCTCCTATTATTGTTTGATTGTTGATCAATATATATATGTGCATTTACCTTACAGTGTAAAATTAAATAAATGAAGTCCAATAAATCATTATAAGTTAACATATTTAATTTTCAATCATATTGAACAAGTGCCTATATATTTTAAAAGGAAAATGACAATAAGATCTCCCTAATTATATAAATGATAATCTTCTTAAAATGCCATAATTTCACTAAAGTTCCCAAAGATTTTTGTGCCAATAAATTTTAAAATAAAAAAATTATTTTATCCTTATTGACAAGTTATCATCTCTTGTTCAATTCTTGTCATTTTTTAAATAAAAGTTGTTATTTTTAAACAAAAGTTGCAATTAAGACTTGTTATTTTCAAAACTTATTTTTTAATAACAGAAATTATACTTGATAAGTTATAATTTTTTTATTCAACTCTTACAATTTACACAACAAAAATTATTATTCCATGAGCAAAAGTTGTGATTGAGCTTGTTATTTCAATACAAGAATTACACTTAATAAGTTGTAATTTTTTATTCAAGTCTTGTGATTCACAGAATAAAAGTTATTATTTTTTAAACAAATGTTATAATTAGAATTTATTATTTTTAATAAAAATAAAATAATATTTTCACTTTAAAATTTATTGACACAGAAATCTTCAAGGACTTTAGTGAAATTATGATATTTTAAGAGATTAGATTGTCATTTTTCTTTTAAAACCATATCTAAGAGTTCAATTTGAAATTCACATATTTCTTGCAACTAGAATTTTTTCTGTCATATAATTTTATTTGACTTGATTTAATCAACACTCAAAAAAGTTCAATAATATAAATTAAATTTTAAAAAATATAAGCTATGATATAAATTTTTAACTAAATGTTTAAAGGTATAAAGATAAAATTAAAAATTTGATGAAGTATTAAGAAAATAGTTTTCTCTTAAACTAGTGTTTATTCTGCAGGTGTGTGGTGGAAAAGATTTCTCATTGGACCAGTCTGGCTAGTGACTGAACGTAATTATTGATCCTATTATCATGTTCATCGATGTGGCCCTAAAATATAATTTTTCATGAATAATTGTAAACATTTTTTTAATTTAAATGTGGACCTATTAATTAGGCTAACAGTTTCTTATAATTGTAGGAAACGGGGGCTACAATGATGTGATGTGCCATTTTTGGGGTGAAATTGAATTAGGTGATGGAAGTATTATTCGTGATAGAGATAACTACGTGTGAGTTTGGATGAAAATACGCGTTTGTGAGAAAATACCCCATTATTGTTGGTGTCAAATTCATTCAATTAAAATTAAAAAAAAAAAGAACATGATTTCGAATGATGTATACTATTTTTGTTGTCCCTTTTTCACACCGGAAATTAGGCATTTATGGACGGGTACTAAGTGGCTGGATATTTCAATTATGGACATATAAGAGGCAATGAATGAATTGAACATGATTTTCTGCAGCGGAGTTATTCTATAAGGGTTGTGATATATTATGAGTTCAAGTTCTTTTGTGGTCTAATATATAACTTAATATTTCTATCCATTTATTTAATGTCAGGCCTTATATTATGAGTTATAGTACTTGTTGATTTGTGATATAACTGCGCTCGATCAACATTTCTAGCTGTTTATTTAATGTTAGCCCATATCTGTTCCTTTTATTTTTCTTTGCAATCAGAAAAGCAGAAGACAAATCTACCCACCTCTCCGCACCCCAAACAGATTCATTCATTAAAATAATATCAATGACATGCATGCATACATATATCCTTCTATCTTATACATACATACATATACATATATATATATATATATATATAAGATATATAAACTCAGATTTATCATACAATCTAATCAAGATTATTAAGTTACTAATTCCTATACTTATTAGCATTCTTAAAGTAGTCTCTCCATTTCACTGCTTTATCTATGTGACAGTGGAATATAATATGCAATAAATTAGTTGAGGAAAAATTAATTATTTGATCCCTGTACTTTTAACTTAATTGTAATTTAGTTCCTAAATTTGTGACTCAGTGTAACTCAGTTCTTATAGTTTTAGCTTAATTGCAACTCAATTTATAAATTTTGTCTCTTATAATTTAGTCCCTATAATTTTAATAACTTAAATATTGATCCTTATATTTTTAAAAATAAAATTATAGATATTTAAAATATTTTAAACTTTTAATATTTATAATATTTATAAATATTAAAAGGGTTTAGTAATCTAAAATATTAGCAATAAATTTTAAAATAATTTTAATCTTTATAATTTTATTTTTAAGATATAGGGATCAATATTTAAGTGGTTGAAACTATAGGGACTAAATTTTAAAAATTAAAATTTTAAAACTAAGTTACAACCAAGTCAAAGCTTTAGGAGCTGAATTATAACAAGTCAAAATTTAGAAAGTGAATTACAACTGAGTCAAAACTATAAAGATTTAATTAATTTTTTCATTAATCAATGTACATACATCAAACTATATGAACTTTATCCCTACAGAAAACATTTTTCCATCTTCCCAATGTTATATATACATATATATATATATATATATATTGGTCCTATTATGATGTACTTTAACGACCTTGCTAATATAAAAAGAAAAGAGATAATTAAATTATTAACTTCAGCTAAAAGTGAAATCAATTTTTAATTTTATTTTTATTTAAATAAAATTTTAAATTTTTATTGTATTTTCTCTAGTAATTAATTGCTTTAAACAGGGATAATATTAAAAAAGTAATTGTTATAATAAAAATCATTTATTTCTTCTAAGAATAAATAAATATATATATATATATATATATATTGTTCTTGGGTCGAAGGCGAGAAATAAATTAGTTACATATTATTTAACCAGCATCGAAGGTGTTAAAAATATTCCACATACACGTATGTTAAGAGGTTGTGTCAGGTACTGAAGTGGTGCAACAAAGGGAAGGAAGCTTCGTGGCACTGAGGTTTCCGGCACCGACCATGGCATCAAAAACCTCAGTACGTTAATTGTGTCGTTAACGATAGTGGTGGTTGAGGGAACGCACGAGGCTTAGTCCCATTGATAAGATTCCCAACTATAGTGACCATTTATTAATTATTAACACTAATTAAAAGAGAAGGGCTTTGAGGGCTGTATACTATTAATCCAATATTATTGAGCAACGTGACCTTACTCTGTCTTTGCACTAAAGCCAAGGTGTAAACCCCTTTTAATTATCATGCCTTTAATTATTATTCCTTTCTCCGATCCCTCGCTATTTTATTGCTTCTCAAAACTGCATCATAATCTCTCAATTAACTGTATCAATCATGGGTAATCATCATCATCATCATCGTCATCTCTCTCTACACTTAAGAGAAAACTTAGAATTCAACTCAGCTTATTAATTCTCTGTGTCAAATTCACCCAACAAGGTTTTTCCTATCATATACATACATCAGTAAGATTCTTCGAATCAGTGCTGTATAGTAAATATAGGAATTTTAATTTGTTCTAATAATAACTGACCTGCTTCTTGCATTATTAATTTATTATGACATATCGTCAGCTTAATAGTCACACAAAAATCCATAGGTTGTTTGATATACACGTCAATCAAGTGCATGTTCTTTTACTGATGAAGTTCATGGATCCCTAGAAAACCAGCATCTCCAGGAACAGGAAGAGAGAACAATAATATATATACTTACTATATACTAATATTTGGCATTCATATGTATAGCTGGCAATGCTGGCTCAAAGCATGAAGAGAACTTATTTATTGCCAAATGGCAACAAGAGCCAAATCCAATCGCACTAGCTTTTACCTCTTAATTTAATGAGGTTCAATGTATTCAGAGTGACAAAATACCAAAGTTGACGCGTGACCTTAAAAGACAAGACATTGTGAAGTCCATGAGTACAGATTTGATTCAAAATACAATTGCCAATTTTGCTAACCATTCCAACATGAACGTGGGTAACTGCATTTTTTTTTAAAAGAAAAAAAAAATTATACGTACGTTTGTATACCAACGTGGGGATGTACTGATTAAAGTACTTTATCGTGAATCCGAGTTAGCTTCTTCATTATTAGTTTTCACTTTTCTCATAACTTGAGATTAGATTATCTTACAGCGCGAGGATATAAACCATGAAAACTACGATTTCTTAGTTCGCAAGCATGTTCCGATTCCCATATCCCAACAGATCTTGTGACTGTTTTTTTATGAGAAGTTCATTGTATTAAGTGAAAACAATGTATTTTACAGATTTTTGGCAATACTTACAGCTCTGAACGATCCGCATAGGGACTTACATAAGATAGTAGTTTAAAGGATAGATTTTATTTTGTAATTTTTTTTGATAAAATTCCTTAGTGCGTCTTTGAAAGTGAAAGCACTGATATAATTATTATGTGACGAATTTTTTAACAAAATACGTGATGATGACACTTTCCAACATGTTCATTTGGTATCAATTTAAAGTATCTTTTATATTTTTATTTCAAGCTGATCACTATATTTTGACAAGTCACTTTCTCTTTTTCCTGAGCGTACATTATATAGAAAATTAAAAATTTTGCTCCGGTGTAATCTATTTTAATATGCACCAGAGAATTTACAAAATTTCATACATGAATCTTCAGCAGTTTAGCTCAAAAATTTAAAATGAAGACACATGGATAATTATTTAAACTTCATGATTTTAATTAGAAAAACAAGGAATTACAGTGATCAAACTCTGGTACCATATTAGTTAAAGACCAACTCAAATTAAAAGTTCAAGTTATATTATACATGCAATTTCATTTTTTATCGCAATTTTAATTTTATTTTTTACATTTTAAAGCATAACTATTTTCTCCACACAAGGATTGTTGGCCACATTATTTGTGTAGAAAATTCGGCTTAATGACCAGTCAATTAAACTAAAAGTTAGATACATGAAAAAATAAAGTAATTTTATCGAGAAAAACAAAGGGTAAACTTTTTATAAGAATGAGACGTGAAAAACATGGAGCAACAAATTATAGCAGCATAATTCAATTGATGACCTAAGGCACATAAGGCACTTTCATCCACAACTTTTTGGTGAGATGGCTTTGTAAAGATCAATTAATAATTGACAAGTGTGAAGTATGTATATTCATGTGTATATTCATATATCGGAAGCAGAAGTTACATGGATGATAAGGAAGAACATGAAATTAATGTGGGAAGGGACCCAGAAATGCAATTGGTGAAATGAGGATCACTAAGTGATCAATGAGCAGAACAAGCAAGGCATGATTTCCGGCACCATCCAAATCATGAAATAGTTGGCCCAGATTATTAGGTCACCACCTTATGGCTTTGCTTCCTCAGGGACCCACTCATGTTAAAAACTTGTGTTCCTGAATGCATGGTTTTTGCGTTATGATTTTCTTATGCTTGAATATCATGCACAAGGGCAAATAATGTGAATAGCTAGTTAGATTTTGTGCATTCAGCTTCTGCTGCTTTGTGGTATATGGAACCCGCTTTTTCTTCCATCAAGCTGATGTGTGCATATGTCTAACCTCAATATCCAAACATAGTGGGTTCAAGACGAGCTAGCCTGATTATCGTTGCATGCAATTGAAATTTTTGAAATTGACCTTTGATAGTTTTGTTTCTGGTCCGTTGTATCTATCGATGCATGGGCTTGGTGGGAATTGGCTTGTAAATTTGTACGAAGTGATACAATGGTATGATCTGCATGTACGTTACAGCGACCAGATCAGCATATATCTGAATCAAATGGTATGTATATATGTATGGAAAAGAAAAAAGTCCAAGGCTTCAATAAGGCAAGGCTGGAAAGCGATGGAGTAGTGCTAATTATGTTGCATTTTAACACACAAGGAATAAAAGGTGCAGAATCATATTGAGTGGATCAGACAGAGATCCTATGTGTATAATAATTAGATTACAAAGATCGTTCGGCGCATTTTTCTTAAAGCTCAAAGTGTATAAATGCTTCTTCAACTTTTTGCCACATCTTTTAATTTGATGAGCTGAGTTAGCTGAGTTAGTATAACAGTAGTAGATGAGATTGCACTGCCTTCTCTTTCTGATTATTATTACATACCTCAGATGTTTAGAGACATTGAATGGCACCTTGAAGCCTTTTTGAAAAGTGGTGTTACAGGCAATACATATATGCACATTAACTAGCATATAAACCAGCCATACCCTGACCAATAGGCATTTCCAGGACCTGCAAACTTATGAAATATCCTTATGGGAGATATCCTGGGCACAACTACATCAAATTTGCACAATCTGCTTACTAGTTACTTTATTGTCTCTTCATTTCAGAGATGTAATCTAATGCAACCTAAAAAATTATTTATCCTTTAATTTTCATTTATATCTTATAAAGGAGAACAGTTTGCCACCTCCGACTTACTCTTTACAATTGGATTTTTTGTTTTTTTATTTTGGGGGTGTGGGGAAGGGAAAATTTCATTACTGGATGAAATTACAGAGCGGCAATGCAAACCCAAAAAAACATTAGCATCCCCAGATATTTACATATATTCTTTTCAATTGGACTTTCAATGGCCTAAAATTTTTTTATCATACTGGACCAGTAATAAATGATGTTTTTAATGGTCTGTTTGGTAGGCCTGCAACTTATGGAGCTCTAAATTAGACACTGTACATGTCAGGCTCGTAAAGGCCCTCAAAGCATACCAGATGCATAGGAGAGAGACCACATCTCTATTAATGGCCAGCCCAATTAGGAAATTACACAAGAGTGCCCTCGCAGAATCTCATCTGTGCTTACTGCTTAGCCTATAAGACGACAAGTCAATTCCATTACTGCATTTTTAGGCCATTTGACTTGCAGCTTCTTCTTCTTTCTTGTTTCATTGATTACATAATAAAGCAGTGTTATCCACTCCTGCATACTTAAATTAACAAAAGTTTACACTAAACTCACTATCTAAAACTTTTAACACTAACCCTAGCCACCTCGTGACAGGTTGAAACTAACGCTAGCCACCTCTTGACGGGTTGAAATTATTCATTATTAGATATATATATATATATATATATGAGAATCTCAAGATTAATCAACAGGCTTATCCATCAGTGATTCGGATTTTTTAGTAGATAGATAATCTGCAGTCTGCACGATGCACATACTCTGTAATTACTGTGTCTCTTTTCTTGGTCAACAAATAATACCTGTCTTTAGCTTGGTTTGATAATTGATGATATTGTGTTGCGCGTTTGGTTTTCAGTTTGCTTCTTGTAATACCCATCCTCTAATATTGAAAGCTTGACAGGTAAAACAGAATAATGCTAGCTTTTTATGTTGGCTAAATGATGCTAGGTAAAGCTCACAAAAATTCGATAGGGAGACTCTGTTGAAGCAACAGCATGATCATTATAAATGAGAAGTTCCACAAATTTCCATCATGTCGTTCTCGTTACCTAAAATGGTTAGCTTAGCCTCTATCTCACGTTTTGGTTCCTTAAAGATGGTTCTCTTGCAATTCACAAATTTTATCAGAAAGGAAGTACAACTTTTTGCTTGACATTAATTACTGTCACTAAAGTGAAGCAAATTAAAACCTCGCTTACCGGCTGAGAGAACATTCAGCAATGGCATCCCCCACGACCCACTTCATTGTGGTGCACATCTTCACCATTCTGGTTGCCACAAGCAATGCCTGGAGACCCAAGTTCTCATCCATTCTTGTGTTTGGGGATTCAACAGTCGACCCAGGCAATAACAACTTCCTGGAGACATTGTTTAAGGGAAACCATTCCCCGTATGGCAGAGACTTCCCTGGTCACAGACCCACTGGTAGATTCTCCAATGGAAAACTTGTTACTGACTTCATTGCCTCTCTTCTACAAATCAAGGAGTTCGTCCCTCCTTATCTAGACCCAAATCTATCAGATCTTGAGCTTCTAACCGGAGTCAGCTTTGCCTCTGGCGGATCAGGAATCGATGACTTGACCACGATTTCTTCTGGAGTGGTCCCTGTTTCCAAGCAAATTGAGTACTTCAGAGAATATGTAGAAAGAATTAAGCGCATTGTGGGGAAAGAAGAAAGTCAGAAGGTACTTGGACGCGCTCTTGTTATCATCAGTGCTGGAACTAATGACTTCAGTTTCAATTTTTATGATCTTCCCACAAGAAAATACGAGTTTGATATAAGTGAATACCAAGATTTTCTGCAGAATAGGTTTCAAATCTTCATAAAGGTATTTTCTTCACAAACTTTGAGCAATACCCAGTTCTTTTATGAGTAAACAGAAGAACAAGGTTTGACACTAAAAACTAAATATAACAGATCTTCTTGTGTAAAATTTCAGGAACTTTACAGCCTCGGATGCAGGAAGGTAGCTGTCGTTGGGCTTCCTCCAATCGGTTGCATACCCCTTCAGATAACAACAAAGTTAAAGAATCTAAAGGATCGAAAATGTGTAGAGCAAGAGAACATAGACTCAGAACTCTACAATAAAAAATTGGAAAGGCTATTGCTTCATGCGCAAGCCATGCTTCCAGGAAGCAGAGTTGTTTACGTAGACGTGTATAACCCCTTGATCAACCTCATCAATCAACCTGAAAAATACGGTAAGATGCATCATAATTACACATGCTTAAATCATGTATAAATATATTTGCGAATTAGGCCTCACGGACATTGATCAAACAGGTTTTGAGGTAACGAAGAGAGGGTGTTGTGGAAGTGGCATTTTTGAAGCAGGACCGTTGTGCAACGAGCTCACGCCGGCATGTGAGGAGGCTTCAAAGTATGTATTTTGGGATAGTGTGCATCCAAGTGAAGCAGCGTACAAGTATATTGCAAAATACGTGGAGGAGGAGGTGCTGCCCAAGTTTGTGAATAATAATAGTGATAGCAGCGAATTGTATTTGTGAATCAGGTCCATGCCCTGGCCGCGGTAAGACGAGTCACATACATAAGCTTGTGTTATTTGTGGGTGCCCGATTAAACAACTAGTTTAATTAATTTATTAATTAACTAATAATGGAGATAAATAAATGAATATCATTCCACCATTTTTACAATGCTGCTCCTGCTATGTTATGTTTACGTTTTATTCACAAATGAATTCAAATTACTTAATAATTTAAAGCATTATATGTGAGTAAGTGTAAATTGAAAAAAAATCTTTATCTTCAAGCTTAACAATATTCAAATATGACACAATCAGTGTGTAAATAAAAAAGTATCAGACGTGACACTATAAATCAGATACTAAGAATGTGTCTACTGTCTACTCTTCATCGGCAGAATGGCATGTTTTCATGTAGTGTATCTAAGTTTATTGTTCGTATTGTGCCTAAACATGTGCAGAAAGCTATTGCAAACGAAATTATGAAAAGTTTTCACCTTTCACTAGTCTGGAATGGCGGAGACTCTTTTTTTTTTTTTTTTTCTTTTCCCCTCCTCATGTTAGCACGAGAACTCACATCCATTTGATTTTATGTCAGATAACAGAACCATGGAGCATGAATACAAAATATAAAACTTACAGTAAATAGCATTTATATAAATTATAAACCGTTTAACTTATCCCTCAAATTTGATACAATTATTAGCCTACTTTTTTAATTTTGAAATTGAATGTCGTGTTGAGTAGCGGGACTAATACATATGGGATTGGATTATACTGATTCAGTTAAGGTTTAGAGAATAACAGAATTTGACAGGTCTTTCGTTCTTTTCTCTTGTCCTCGTGTCTTGG
This sequence comes from Prosopis cineraria, assembly GCF_029017545.1. NCBI lineage: Eukaryota > Viridiplantae > Streptophyta > Magnoliopsida > Fabales > Fabaceae > Prosopis > Prosopis cineraria. The sequence continues at coordinate 2,947,350 of NW_026555339.1, read as the reverse complement.
CGCAGCAAGATTTTTTCGGATTTGGACAAATCTGGGCCGATTGAATGATCCTTCGTCATTCTTCGATGCTCATTCATTCATATTCGGATTTTCAGAGGAAGCAAATTCAGAGAATCTTCTTCTTTTCGTCTTGTCTTTCTTTTCTTTTTTTACCTTGTTCTTTTCGTCGCGCGCCCATGTATATGTATCACACATAAAAGCGGGGTAGAATGGAATGCAGGGACAGATGGGCAGCGTTTGGTGTCTTTACTTTTAATAAAGCTCTATATTCTACATGAACGAACTTCTCGAGCTACTCAATTTGACTAGCTTTTGTCTCTTTTTCTACTAAGAAAAGCAGAGATGAGAAACCAAATCTTGTTTGCCGCCAATCAAAAACGAGTTTTAGAAAACTTCTTTGAAAAAATTGTTTAAGTCAAATATCACTCTATTTCTATTTATAAAAAAAATTATTACTTTTTATATATTTTTTATATTAATAAAATTATATATTTTAATAAATATTTATTATATATTTTTTAAATCATCCCTCATAATTTATATTAATAAGTTGATTAATATAAAATATTTTAATTTAATTTTTTATTTTTAAATATAATTATTATAGTTAATTAATTTTTTAATTGTATGATATATTTTCTTTTTTCTTACATATAAAAAACGGACGGAGTAATAGTGAATGCTCACTGCGTGAACCTTCTCTAAACAATTTTCCAGTCTGGAACATTTGAAAGAGAACGCCAATTTGTAATTTAATTTTACAGCAAAATCGACAAGTTCAGATAACTTTCCAAGCCATCATACTTGATTTGATAGGGGAAATGAAGAAAGGAAAGAATTATGCTCAGCAGGAAAGATACAAGTGTACAGATAACAAGAACACAATCCTTGAAGATTAGATTCTGATGAAATCAAAACTTCTAGCACTCTAACTTACACTACCAAATGCATACACACAACATGTAGTAACTTTAGCTTTTACCTTCTCCCCATTGATCCACTACTTCCCTGAAACAAATCGTTCAGTTTTGCTTCAAGTTCCTCCTCCCCATACCTAATATACTTATCAGCTTGCTTCCCCACTTCTGGAAGACTCCGAAACCTTGAAATGAAGTTTACATATGCTGGCATCAATATTTTTTCCAGGGAAATTCTAATCTCTTCCCTTAATTGCTCATCAAACACAAACCATGTAGATTGATTCCTACATATTTCCTCAAACTGCGTGTTGAACAATTTGAGCTTCTCTTTCATAGTCTTTGAAGCAGCATTAGGTCCCCCCAATGAACCATTGTCTACCTTCAACAAGCTCAGAATCTTGTTCCACGAGTTTCTCTGATAGTTTACATGGTATTGTCGGACTTTTGCAGCGTGTTTCCGGATCCAATCATCGCCCAATAGGGTTCCCAGCTCACTATCCTTTGCCTTCTGAACAATGTACCTTCCGTTGTTCATCATGAAAACAGAACACAATGCAGAGTCCTTAAAGATTTTGGACTTGGCTTCGAGATTGCTCTCTAGCAATTCCATAATCCAAGCCATTTGCACAGATAGTGAAGAGGACGAATCGTCAAGCTTGGGGTAATCCTTCAATGGAAGCCCACTGTCTTCGAATACTTGCACCAGTGTCTGCCGGGACCGGCACGCTGCGCGGAGGTAATTCATCACGTAGCGGGTAATTGGATGAAGCCCACCGCCGGGAACAGCCGCTTTTGCCGGGTCACGACGAATTAAATTCTCCAGTTCCATAAAAATTCCTCTGATTGCTTCGCCTAGCCTCTTCCAGATTGTGAGTGCCTCGTTTCTGAGAGATAAACAGTACTGATCGGAGAATAAAGATTCAAATTCTGGAATTAGGTCCCTCAACGTCTCGAAAACGTCTAAAATTCTGAACAATCGCTCCGGAGATCGGCTCCCAATCGCCACGGCATCAGCGAAATTCAGAAGTTGAATAGTTGATCCTCGGCAGACCTCCATAAAAGAGTGATCTGAAGCTGCAGAAAAACCGAAAAAGACGCGATCGCAGAGTCGCCGCTCGCTGGGGAACAGTATCCTGAGAGCCACATTGGAGGCTTTAATCCATCTTTCAATCTCGTCTTCGAGGTCCTGCCACTGCATCTTGTGGACGTCTTCGATGCTTAGCTTCTGTAACCCCAACCTCGAAAAGCTCTCCTCCAAGAATTCTCTGCGGCAGCTGCTATAAACGTGCGAGCACTCCTTCCCAAACCCAGCAACTACCATGCGCTTCGCAATTTCGTGAAGGTCATTGATCGTCGCCGATGGCAGCGCATCAACGACGATGTCATAATCGGCCACAGGTTGCGCAACCGGAATCTGGTCATCCTCACCGTTCCCTACAACGCCTTCAACTTCATGGTCCTCGTCCTCCTCCGAGTCAAACGAAAAGTTCCCAGTCGACTCGCCATTCCCGTACGCTCGAGTCAGGTCAAACGACTCGCCACCATGTTCCATCAGAGTCCTGAACTCGTCCTCGACGCGGAACATAGCCTGCTGGAGTATATCCTCGGCGCGTACCAAGCACGCGCTAACGGTCTTATCCGCCGCCACCGGGCTCCACTCGGCCAAGGTAGCGATTAACTCGTCAATGGCGTCAAGGAAGGCGGCGGAGTCAGCAGAATCAGCCCAGATCGGGTGGTCGGAAGACACGTACTGGGAGATCCGACGGTCAAGAGACTTGAGGGTGTGATCGAGTGCGGCGCAGCCCCTGGGATCATCATGAGCAACTTTGTCGGAAAGATTCTCTCTGGAAAACCTGCCATCGAAGGTGGAGAAGATTTGGAGAATATCATCGGCCATGTTGTTATTATGGCCAAGAGTCTTGGCTATGTGGCGCGCCACAGCCAATAACTTCTCCTCGCCGTTCTCAGCCATTAAGAAAAAGAGGGGAAGCTCAGAGGCCGGGGGTCAAACAGCTCATGGCAGAGCACATGGGAGGAGAGGAGGAGGGTCGTGTATTGAGGATAAAAGAGAAGGGATAGCGGAAAACAGACTCAGCAAAAACGCGGTTTCTGTTGAGAAAATTTAAGGGCTGGGAGTAAAGTCAGAGATAGAGATAGACAGGTAGATAGAGAGAGACGAGGGTGGAGAATGAGAGAATAAAAAGAAAAAAAAAAATGGAAGAAAAAGAGAGACAGGGGTGAGGACAGGAGCCAAGAAAATTCCAAAATCACAGTCAACTCGGCCATAGAAAATGCTCCCGGTAAAGGAAGAATTGCAATAAAAATAGAAAAATACGAGGGTATTTAATATTAATAAGGTTTAAAAATTTTTGAATAAAAGACTGATTTAAAAATAATTTTAAACAAAAAAAAATATTATAATACCCTTACACGTTCTTTTTTAATTGATGAATGATGCTTTGTGAATTAATAAAAGTTATTTTTTAATTGATAAATTTAAGAATATGAAGGAACTTAATTATGAAGAAAGACAATTATAGATCATATTTAATAAGTAAATATTTATTAATTAACAAGTACTCATTTATATTTAATAAGAAATTATTTGCTGATTGATAAATTTAAAATTTGAAAGAACTTAATTATAAGAAAGAACAAGTATAGATCATGTTTTAATAAGTAATCATTTATTAATTAAAAATACCCATTGGCATTTAATAAAAAGTCATTTATTAGTTGACAAATTCAAAAATTTAAAAGAATTTACTTGTGCAAAGGGATAAGTGTAAATCATGTTTCAATAAATAGTCATTCATTAATTAACAAATATTCAATTATATTTAACAAGAAATTATTTTCTTATTAGCAATTTTAAAAGAAAAACAGCAGGGATAGTATATTTTTTTTCCTATCTAAAATTATATTTCCTCATAAAAATACAGTATTGGGTTCATTAAAATATACATAATATCAGGAGACTAGGTTAAAACACACACACACATATATTGACTGTAAGGCACTGCTTGCTGAAGCAGTTTTACAGGTAAAACAAAAGAACTAATTCAACAAAGAAATAAATTTAAAATATTAAAAAAATTAATTTTTTAGTCCTTCAACTTTTAACTTATTCATAACTCAATCCCTCAATTATGACTCGTTGCAACTCAGTCCCTCAATTATAACTCACTGGAATTCAGTCTCTCAACTTTTAATTTACCTATAACTCGATCCTTATTTTTTAATTTTTTTTAAATTTTTTATTAAATAAGAAGGATAAAAAAATACTTATATATTATTTTAAAATATCATCTTCTTATTCATTAATGTGAGATATAAGTTAATATGAAAAAAATTAATAAAGGTTTAGAGACTAATTTATAAGTGATTTAAAAGTTAAAGAATTGAGTCATAGATGAGTTATAATTAAAAGACTGAGTCACCATAATTCATAGTTAAAGATTGAGTTAAAAGTAATTTAAAGGATTAGAAGATTAATTTTTTTAAAAAATATTTCATATATAAGGGCCCAGCCATTTGAAGTAGTTGAAATATTGTAGATGAGCCAGACATGAGTGTTAGAGGCGAGCTAGGGTGCAGTTAAATTTATTGGAAATTGAAAGGGGAAAGTACGATGATTGCAGGGGCAGTTGATGGCAAATTGGACACAAGTGGAACGATGGAATGGCCATGGTATTACACCAAAAACATTTACTTCCCACAATGCTATATAATTTCAAAAGATATTTATATAAATGAGAACCTCATTTTTATCAAATTAAATTTTAATTTTTTTTTCATGAAGTTTGACGTTTTCGTTTTGTACTAAAGTCGATTTGTGTCATATTATTTTCAATGCAATCATATAAAATAAAATATTATTCAAGAATTTTATCTTTTTTTTTATATAAAACATACACTTAATATTTTGAGATTGCCTCACATCAACTTGAAGATAGTAATTTGAGCCAATTTAAATAAGTCTAAAAAATTTAAAAGTACAAAATGTACAAACTAAAAGTCTTGAAGAGGATTTACGAATATTAAATGATAATTTAGATAAATGTTAATTTCATATTTGTGCTAAGTTGATTTTAGTCCACGTTGGTCCAGTTTTCTTATGGCTTATTTTGGCGACCTGATTCAGAGTAAAAAAAAAATTCTCTAAACCCTCAAACTAAATTTTCAAATTTATTCAGAATGACCTGTTAGGTTTAACCTAAGTTATTATCCCTACCTCAACGTGAGGTAGACTCAAAATATGAAGTGCTCTGTGAGGAGGGTAAAAAAAAAGGTCTAAGCAATTTTTTATTTTATTTTGCATAGTTGTATTAAAATTAGTCTAACACAAACTGATTTCAATGCAGTGTCAAGAAAAAAAAAATTGAAACTTGATTTGATAAAAGTCAAGCTCTCATTTTGTAATGTAATGAAAATTATTTTTGAACTTATAACATTTTAGAAATTTTTTCCTTTTTTGTACAGTACCATGGTCAATTTGCCGAATGAAAGAAAATGAGAACGAGTCCATAGACTGGAGAGCTGCAACAACTTTATCTTTTTCAGTTGTGTCGTGCACTCTCTATTTCGCTCTTTGTAATCTCGCCTTGGTGTCTCCTTGTCTTGTTCCCTTGCAGTCTGCTGCAATCCTTTCCATGCAGGTTGCAAGTTGCAACGGTTTCCTCTTGGTGTTTGTCCATCTAAGGAGTTCTCTTCTTTTTCTGTTGAGATAATAACATTCAAGGATCTTATAAAGAAATTATTTGTAAATAAAGACTGATACAAAATTGTTTGTCTACAAATAATTTTACTGAGAGATATTTAGATGTGATTTTCTCTTTTCCTTTTGTTTTGAATGAGTTTGAAAAGACAAAAATGAGGATTTTACGCTTTTAAAACTTTAGTTTTCCATCCACATATCAAAATATACATACAACTCGTAGATACTACAACTTATTTTAATATTCTATGCTAATCCATGATTTTAGTAATTCTTACTATTTACAAACCTTACTTTCTCCCCCCCCCCCCGGCAGCTCTTCAAATTTTATGGAAAAGGTGTATCGTACATAAGAATGCGTCTAATTTTTCAAGAAACGATTGATAGCCTTGGTGCTTGAATATCAATATCAATAAGTATAATAAATGTAAAACTTATAGTAGACAATACTATTTATAAGTCATGAAAAAATAATTTACATTAATTTTGATGGGGTTCATGAAGAAGCATCCATGGTCGTTCTCCAAAAATGACAAAATTCAGATGAGCAAAAATTGTTAAATTTATTTTGATAACCTTAAGAAGTAAGAAACTATTGTCAAAATGAATAATTATAAATGTCTCATATATTGAAACTTAATATTTTTTTTTAATCATTTTTGAAAGGGAGAGAGCACATGAAATTATTTATTGATCCCCAACAATATTTCTACCTTTCGAGAACACGACAAATTATAGATCTTGGAAGCATTTGAATTAGTTTATGAATTGTACTTGAAGGATGATAAATCAAACCCAGCAAGTCGAACCTTAATCGAAGGGGACATTAGTGGCCGAAAAAAATATTAAAGGTTACTTTTATTAAAGGGAAACTCAAGTTGCACCGATCCAATGTCACCTTGCTAATTAACGACACCCAACATATCGACGCCAAAAGCCGATTGATACACTTCAAAAGAGGTGGGTAGTTTGATTAACATGAAAAGTGAATTAATTATCAATCAATATCTCCCTAAATTATTTTACTACGAAAAAATCTCCTTAAATTATCGGTAGAGGCAACCTGGTTCTGGTACAATAACAAGGCCACCGCAATTGCTGGCACTAAAATAATAATGATGAATAGACATTCAAAGAGAAAATTAATAAAGCTCCTTGACGTGGGACTAGTCAGCCTCCTGCCAGTAAGGAAAACTCGTGAACAGGCATTTTCATGATACCAGCTTTTTAACAAAAATATAATTCAAACATAAGTAAGAGAAGAACCCTTGCCAACAAAAAAGCTAGTTTATTGATTGAGAAAACCTACGGGATTTATAAATCTTACTCTACTTTTGAGAAGGCTCCAGATGTCATAACATAGATATTTTAAAAAATATATTGTAAATATTAATCTAAACAATAATAAATTTAAAAATCTTGATCATAATTAAAATATTTAAATTTTAAATTTTTTTCTCAGTCTATAGCTGAAATTTTTACTTATATTTATTTAAATTGAAACTCGTAATTCACTTTTTTAAAATTTTTAAAGGTATTTTTTATTTTTTTTAAAACTTAAATATCATATTTTGGTCAAATTAAATATTATTCGTGTCATATGTTACGCTGGACCTTAAGATTCTGTGCAAGGGATGAAAAGTAGCCATAGTAGGCAGTAGACTTGACGGAAGGCACCCTGCAGATTTAGAATCAGATGGTTCACTTAAATTTGGAATGCAAATTTAATATTTTATAAAACACACTATTAAAATAAAAAATTAATTAATAACAAAAGCAGAAATAATAATTTAATTCTTGTTCATGTGTGCATGAATTATAACAGAAGCCAACATAATCAATTTTATAAACGAATGTAATTTGCGCGCTTTTTCAATCATTTTTTCTACTACTTGGAGCTTGAGAAATCAAACACCCCCAAAACAGATCTGGATCTCAATACGCTGAGAATGAATCTTCATGTCACGTCCAACCCTACACGTATTTTTCAGATTAAACATGCTGATGTCGTTAAGTCTAAGGAAATCAATAAATTTCAATCACCGAATCTTGCTGCCATGTTACCTCAAAGGCTCAAGCACCTCTTACTCTCCAGGCTTAAAGCTGACATAAAGCAAACCAGATCAAAAGATACAAATCTTGAACTTCACTGTATCACAGTTTCTCTTCGTCGCCGCCACCAATGGCCCCTTCTCGTATCTCCTCCTCCGAAAAGCCCACCGCCAGCATTGTGATCGCCACACCAGAAGCCTTTCTCACGCGCCTATCCAGCCACGTCCAGCACGCGTGGGCAGATCGCCGCCCCTGGACCGAACTCATCGATCGGACCGCCATAACCAAGCCATAATCACTGGCCAAGCCGCCTCCTGGATTCGGAAGAACTTGCGCTGCTTCCGCATCAACTAACTCCTCATTCTGGCCTTGGTACTCGCGGCTTCCCTCCTCTCTCTCTCACCCTCTTTCCCTTCTGCTCTTAATCGCCCTGATCGGAGCCTGGCTATTCCTCTACATCCTCCGGCCGCCGGATTAGCAGCTCGTGATTTTTGGCCACCCGTTCACCGATTGCGAGGCTCTGATGGGCCTGAGCCTGGTTACCGTTGTCGTGATTTTGGTGACGAGCGTGTCGTCGCTGCTCGTCTCGGCTTTCGCGTTCGGGGTCGCACCAGCGTGCGCTCACGGGGCTTTTCGCGCCCCCGAGGATCTGTTTGTTGATGAACAAGACAAGTGGCCTTCTGGGCTTTTTTCATTTCTTCGTAACAATGGGCCTGCATCTTCTCCAGGCATCCCCGTGGGCCCAGCTGCGGTTTGATTAATGTATTTTTCTGAATCTTGTTATGGGGGCTTCTGGGAGTGAGTTCCATTCTTTCTATTTTTAGTCCAGAATTTATAGTCAGCTCTTGGAAGCAAGACTTCCTGGAGCCACATACATTATTCTTCTGTAACTTTGTTCAATTCTCATTCCAATTTTTTTATTGCTTATACAAATTTTTTTATTAAAGACAATTCTATTCAAGAGACAGTATCAGATACTCATTATGGACACTTCTCCTAATAAAAATTCAAACCTTAGCTTATCATGTTATGAGGAGCTTATTCTGATATTAAATATAAGACAAGTTTTGAAGTATTTTATAGTTCTTAATATAATATAAGATCATAGTAATTAATTTTTCTTTCAAATTTACCCCACATTTATTTATCATGATTTGAATTCTCAAACAAAATTTATTATGATTATTAATTATAAAAAAACCAAAAATTATATATATTCTTTAACAATATTAAGACTACAAATATAATTACTACTAAGATGCTTAATAAAATGGTTAAGAAAAATGAATAAGCTTACCTTAAAATTTCAATTTCAAATCCTTGTATGTTAAATAAATTCACAGGTGATGCCATGTCATTGAAAGCAAATTAACGAGAACAGATTAAAATTTAAATCCTTTAAAATTTGGAATGTTAAATTTATATGAAGTTTTTTTTAAGAAAAATATTTTCATCAATGTTATTATATTTTATAAAATATAAAATATTCTATCTTTTAAAAAAAATTCATAAAAATTCATCAATCCCAATTTTATATGATTTCAATGCAACGGATTATGGCTGAACCCACACCTCTGGGAACGACAATACTAAATTGCTCGCATAAAGATACCAACCATGATACCTCCGGTGTATATAGAATCATGAACAAAATATTTCATTCATCTTAAATTATAAAATATTTTTAGATAAAATTTTATATACCAATAAATTCTATTAAATACTCCTAACAAACTTATCTTTTTAAAATAAAAATATAAACTTTTAAAAATATTTATTATTTAATATATTAAAAAGAGAAGAAATAAAAATTAATTATAGAAAGAGGAAGAGTAATATTAAAATTAATGTATTTAATGATACATTAATTTACCTGTTTGCACCCAAATTGTGAACATGAGGCCCTGGCCCAACTCAACTTAATTGGTTTTAAAATAATTATATCAAAAAAAGAATACTTATGAAGTTTTAGCTATTAAGTCAAAACCACCACCCATAATGAGTGAATATGATGGAGGAAATGCTTCTTAAATTTAAGGAAAGTGGCAATCATGGGGCTTGGATACCAAGTCAGGATCATCTATAAATAGAGGAGCTCTCTCTCAACAATCATCATCAGCATCAACAAACTATCAGTCTCAGACTCTACGTCTGCTACTTTATTTTTTTTATCATGTAGTTTTAGTCTTTATTTTTCGTTATACAGCTAGCATAGCCCACCACCCTTTTTCTTTAATTAATGCATCTCTACTTTTCTGCATCTACATTAATACTCTTCACTTCACATTATTACATCTGGCTGAACTGTGATAAGGGAGCCTGGGGTTCCCTGCATTTGATTAAAAATCAAGTTCTTTCATTCTTTTAAGACCCCACATCTCTAGCACACCTCGCGACACCACGCCTTAATTGTTTGTTTTTTATGAATAATTTTTGACACGCCTAGTGGGACTCGTGCTTAGGACACACAAGAATCAATATGTTGTTGGAAAAAATAGATCTGAGCCTTACGACTCAGAGAATGTTGCTGCACACGCAAAACGTGAAGTACGAGCTAACGAGAGGCAAAGAGCTCTGCTGCCAACTTTGAAGGAGGGGCTAAGGAATATCTCTACTATGTTGTCTAAATCATCGCAGGAGCAAGCTCCGATCGGCTCACACCTTCATAGAACAAATGGACTCGGGGGCCAATCTCCCAAAGTGTCCTTTGACCAAAAGATCAATAATAAGGATCACCATAACATCTCTCAAAAAATAAATAGCAGGTCTAATTTAATAGCAGGCCCGTTCGGCTACAAGGGCCAAAGCCATTAGGGCTTGGGGCCAATACCAGAGGGGCCGGAGCCACAAGAGTCAAAATCATTAAGGCCGGCACTATCGGGCCTAAGCCATTGAGGCCAGCACCAGAGAGGCTGAAGTCATTAGGGCTGGAGCCATTGAGGCTAGCACTAAAGGGGTCAAAGCCACAAGAGCCCAAGTCATTAGGACCAACACCATCAGGGCCGAAGCTATTAGGGCCAGCACCAAAAAGGTTGAAGCCATTGGGGCCAGTATCAGAGGGGCCGAAGCCATAAAGGCCGAAGTCATTGGGGCCAATACCAGAGGACCCGGAGCCACAAGAGCTGAAGTCATCGGGGCCAACACCATCAGGGCCAGCACCAGAGGGGCCGGAGCCATAAGGGTTGAAGTCATTGGAGCTAACACCATCAGGGTCGAAGCCATTGGGGCCAGCATTAGAGGGACCGGAGTCACAAGGGTTGAAGTCATAGGGACAACAACCAAAGGGCTAGCATCATAGGGGCCATAACCACAGGGGCCGAGCCATAAGTACCGACACCACAGGGGCTAAAATCAGAAAGGCAAGTTTTGTAAAGGCCCTTTTCACGAGAGCTCTCTCTTAGAAAGCTCTTTCCACAGGGGTCTCGCAACAAGTAGATTTTACAGAATCAGTCCTTAAAGTTCAAAAACTCGAAAGGCTAATTCCAAAATCAGCTTTTGAGGTCCTAAACCTTGAGAAACTTGATCCTAAGCTGGACTACATGGTCCTTAATCCTCAATCACAAGAGTGTCCTTTAAGAAAAGTACTAGATCAATCATTAATTAGAATGAGAATGAGCTAGTCCTTCAAGATATATCCATGCAAAATTGGCCTATAAAGACTCTAGCCAATTTGTATGCCGGGGACATTATTTGCACTCAATTTGTGAACATGGAGGCCCTGGCCCAACTCAACTTAACTGGCTTTAAAATAATTATATAAAAAAAGAATACTTATAAAGTCTTAGCTATTAAGTCAAGACCATCACCTATAATGAATGAACATAATGGAGGAAGTGCTTCATAAATTCAAGGAAAGTGGCAATCATGAGGCTTGGGCATCAAGCCAGGATCATTTATAAATAAAGGAGCTCTCTCTCAACAATCATCATTAGAATCAACAAACTACCAGTCTCAAACTCTGCGTCTGTTACTTTATTTTTCTTTTTATCATGTAATTTTAGTCTTTATTTTTGTTGTACGACCGGTATAACCTATCACCATTTTTCTTTAATTAATGCATCTCTACTTTTCTATATTTACATTAGTATTATTCACTTCACATTATCACATCTAGGTGAAATGTGATCAGGAAGCTCAGGGTTTTTGCGTTTGATTAGAAGTCAGGTTCTTCAATTTTTTTGAGACCCCACATCTCTGGCACACATTACGACACCACGCCTTAATTGTTTATTTTTTACTAACACTATTTGAAGTATTTTATATTTTAAAATAATTTTTTTAAAAAATATTTTATAATTTGAGAGGAAGGGGTACCGTAATCTGTTGCTCGGATTTCGCCTTACATTAAAGATTAGAAAACACACTAACAAAAGCCCAAATTTTCAGCATTCGTGACGGTATTACTCATCCATTGCCTTGACTTGTTTCCCTTCCCGATCCATTCAATATTTGGAGAGTAAATAGTCTCCTATAGAAGACGAACTGTACCGTTTCTTTCCCATCATAATGATGACTGACTTTCCAATTTCTGATTCAATGATTTCGTTATAGATAGTTTGCTCCCTTTTTACGATCATAAACTCAAAAAACAATAGACAACGACTAGCCCCTTTCCGAGAAATTTACTTCGGTTACAAAATCTAAAACAAGAACAAGATTGCCACAGTGGGCTCTAGATTTCACCTTGCAATTATAAGCGGAATGTTAAAAGCCAAGTTAACCGGTTTCTGTGGCGATATTATTCATGCATGTCCTTGCTTGACTTTCTTCAAATCTCGGTCAACCCTGCTATTTATTGTTTATAATATTACAACCCATATTATAATATCTCAAATTCCAAAATCTCTCTAGCTCAGTAGGAGCACGATGGCTTCGGCTTCAATTCGAAATTTCCTAATGCAGCCTAAGCTATGGAGGCTTGTGGGTTCCGTGTCGGGTCTTGTTGGGCTGCTCTGTTTTCCTCTGAGTTCGTCTTTCGAACTCTTACTCGGACATCGGAATTTTCATACGATGTCTCTCTATGCTGCGATCAGTGCCATCATCTTGGGCTTCATGCTGTGGGCATACAAGTGGCAACTTCCCAGGAATCTCTTGTTCAAAGCCCATGTGGGTTTCTTAGTTCTGATGTTAACCTCTTTGTTCTCCTTTTTCTCCAATGGAAAACTTGACTCAGACCCATTAAGCTTGATTTCTTGTGTTTCCTTTGCTGTGGCGTCTCTGAGCTTGTCCATACAGATTGACCTTGGCTTTGAAACTGAATTGTTCAACTTTATTCTGGGTTTAGTCATATTTTTACTCATGACGAGGAACCTGTTGCTCGCTTTTATCGGAATGCCCATCTGTTATGTGCTCGTGCTTCTTCATTCTTATATGGATTCCCAGCGTCAATCCCTACTGCATTCTGAGAATGTTAGCATCAATGATCATGTGGCCCTTGGAATCGATGTGGACGAAGCTGGAGCTGGAGCTGACAATAACAGTGAGAATTGCTATTACACCATTGAGGAGAGACTTCAATTTCCGGCTAACATTGAAGATAAACTGAAGGACAAAGTGGCTGCTGGCTTTGCGAATGAGTGCTGTCACGTCTTCATTGGTTGGCGAAGACAGTTATTGAACGACAAGCTTTCGAGAATTCGGATACAGAAGCTGAACCTGGACGAGATCGACAAGGTGCCGTTGAATTTCCTCGAGGACAAGATCAAACGTTGGAACACGATTTCCTACTACGTTCTAAGGACACTACTCCCGGACGAACGGAATCTCTGCAAGCGATTATTCTCCGAATTCCCATATTGTGAGGTTTTCTGTTTCAATGAATTATGTCAAGAACCCATGATTCAATTACTCAACTTCGCGGATGCCATCGCCGCCGGGAAGGGATCGCCAGAGCGATTGTTCAGAATACTCGGCATGTTTGAGATACTGAACCAGTTATTACCGGACTTTGATTCTTTATTCTCCGATCAGTGCTGTGTCTTTCTCAAGGATAGGGCCGTCAAAATCTGGAGAAGGTTCGGGAAGGAAATCAAAGGAGTTTTCGTGGACTTGGAGAATCTTATTTTTCAGGAACAAGAAAAGGTGGTTCCTTCCCATGGTGGGCTTCATCCCTTGACCCACTATATAATGAACTACCTTAGTCTCGCATGTAAATCATGGCGAACCGTTGAACGTGCTTTTAGAGACAGCGAGAATCCTTTGAGAAGTCACTTGGAAATCGGAAACGAAGAGTCGTCGCCTTCTCCATTTTCCCTCCAGGTGAGTCTAATCATGGATTTGTTAGACAAAAGTTTAAAGAAAATATCGGAAAAGTACGAGGACCCTGTTTTACGCTCTCTTTTCATGATAAACAATGTGAGGTACATTGTTCAGAAAGCAAAACGTAGTGAAGTAGGGAGGCTAGCGGGCGAAGATTGGATCAAAGATCGTGTTTCTAGGGTTGGTGATTATATTGTACAGTTCAAGGAGTCATGGGGTGGTAATGTGGTTGAGATGTTCAGAACAGGGTCCGTGAGACCTGAAGCAGAGAAATTGAAGCTGTTTAGTATTCAACTTGAGAGGATATGTGAGGAGCAATCGAAATGGGTTGTGTTCGATGAGCACCTGGGAGAGAGGATCAGAAGTTCCTTGAGGAAAAAATTGCTACCAAAATATGAACATTTCTTGGCTAGATTCGACAATGTTGTTGATAGAGAAAGTGAGGGTGGTCTAATGATGCAGGAAGATATTGTGGCTGGAATCAACAAGCTGTTCAAGGGAAAAGATGAGCTCAAAAACTTGAGGTAATGTAAAGTGCAGGAGCCTTTCAAGGATCTATTTTCGTAGTTCATTCTGGTTGATTTAATCATAATGTACAGGCTGTGAATATAGAATAAGAAAATTTGTCGCAGGAATATTCAACCAGCATGGACCACAGTGAAACCGACAAAGGATGATTCTTACGAATGGACAAAGCGTGGCCAGGAGGCAGCTCTTAATTCTAGACATACCAGGTATTTAACCTCTTCAACCGGTCATGAATCATGATCACTTTATTTAACCCCTTGCAAATGCCGGGGATCAAATTACAAGGAGGGCTTATGCAATGACAGATATCACTACTGGTGCGTGAACAAGTTTACAAGAGGCTGTCAAGCAATTAAAGAGGAGGTACAACAAAAAGGGGAGAAACCAGCAATGCATGAGACTAGATACGTTGGCTTCCACACGTGCAGAATGAATCGCAGCAATGATGAGTCCGACCTTTGAAACGGCAACAATGATAATAATAATGACAATGTTCCCAAGAGAACGGGGATACAGTGCAAAAGCTATCATATAATAGTCTTGCAGGCAAAAGATTTTAAAGTCAACAAAATCGGCGTTGTTAATGTAATGCTGGATACGTTTTTGGAGTGAAGTAGCGCGGCACGTTCAGTATAATTACACGCTTCTATGGGCGAGATAAGATCAGACAGTGCAATTTTTATTAGTTTATGTAAACAAGCTAAACTATCAACCATCCAATTTACAGTAATTTAAAAATTACCATCTGAGATGAGTGAAGAGATAATTTCCAAATCACCATAATCCACCCCATTTCGTCAATTCTATTTAACATATAAAATACTCCGAATATCCTTGTTTACCTCACCACCAACCTATAATATAAGAAAGTTATTGGCGCGGAAGAGCCCATGAACCATAGAATTCAATCCTCTCTCAAAACTCAACTTCAGCTGTCCACTAATCCTGGGCTAATGTTATAGAATAAGTGCAAGGGTAAGGATATGGTGTTGATCAAATAGATTGCTCTACAAACTCAACCATATCGGGGCCACAACGTCATGTGAGTTTTGGGCTAGTGGAGTTGAACATGTCTAATTTACAGCATCAAGTTAAAAAAAAAAAAAAAGTACTACGAGATGCAAGTGGAATAAACACAAGCCTAGGAGCGTAAATATGTGCTTCCTTAGTTTATTGCCATGATTGTGAACCTATTTTGTGACGGTGCACATGAATATGGGGAGGAAAAGAAATTAAATGAAAAGAAATGAAAAGAAAGAAATGCAGAGAAGATTAGAATTCACAGCCACTTTGATCAAGTGCTATCATTCACATATCTACTGGTATCCTCGGCAACTTTTGTCCAGACATCTGCAATTTTCTCAGCATATCCAACCTGATTCACAAAGAAGCACAATTAAGAGGGGGGAAGACATAAATGAAGGGAGCGAAAGATAAAGTTTGACCTAAGAAGCAGAAATTGCAACTTGAAGAAACCAGTTGTAATCCCAACATTGACTATAATACCTAGTTCTCCCACTGTCAAAAGGGCTCGTTATTTAGGTGTAAGTTGCTACATCATCATCTAATAATTTACACTCCAGCTGATACTCTGAATGATTATGGAGACTGCTAAAGAAAGTCTTACTTCTAAATATACACACATATGTATATAAAGGCTTCAGTTCCCGCGCAACCCCAAATAATAAAATATGACAGATTAATCACCAGGCATACCCATACCTGACTAACTACGAAACCTTTCAACATGTTTAAAAAGTCAGCTTTCCTCTCTCTGTCAAGTCTTTCAAGCTCAGTCCTATTGTTTTCCTGCATTAACATCGTCATCAAGCATTCTCTATCATTGATTAAGTAATATACATAAATACACACACACACACACACATGAATTTTTCAGTAAAGGATAAATGAGCAGAGATCTGAGGATGAATTGAGACATTGATTAAATCAATACAAGCAAAATATAGAGTGATATCCACTCTCTCTTTATAAAGCTATCTTCTTTTCATCCCAAAAACCAAGAGAAACTGGTAGATGACACCATTGATAACTAAAAGAGAGAATCACATCCAAAAACCTGGCAAGAAATTTATTTGCAAATAAGGATAAATACAGAATGGATTGTTATTAAAATGAGAACATAGATTGATTTTTCTCAAATGGGACTTATTATTAACCCTCGTCTACAAATAAGTTTCTTGCCAGATCCTTGAATGTGATTCTCCCTAACAAAAATAAGCTTTCAGTATATACTTCTGAGATGAGCCCCCAAGGCATAAATTAAACTAGCTTAGTTAAATTATCAATATGTGAAACAAAGAGACATATCCTATGTTGCAGAAATAAATTGGTTTCACGAAGTAAAAAAGAAAGGAAATGAAACAGAAGAAAATAAGAGTACTAGAGAGGGTAGCAGAAGTTAGATATATTTTTTT
The DNA here is from genome assembly GCF_029017545.1 of Prosopis cineraria. Lineage (NCBI taxonomy): Eukaryota > Viridiplantae > Streptophyta > Magnoliopsida > Fabales > Fabaceae > Prosopis > Prosopis cineraria. The sequence goes on along the minus strand of NW_026555339.1, from coordinate 2,930,440 downwards.
TTTTGGGGGGTCAAACTGAAATGCATTCATAAAATGAAAATTACAAGAAAGAAAAAACAAGAGAACAAATCAATCATCATTCACCTCCTCCTGTCAAGAAAGGTGGGGAATGATCAAACATAGAATATGTTCTCTCAGGTTCATGAGCTTTCCTAGCTAGAGTATTAGCATTACTAATTACATCACGATCTGATTATGTCTTCCACCCAATATTCATCTTGAAGCATCAGATTTCAGAAATAACCCTTATAACATGCTAAAATCCATATGACTAACACATAAGATGCCGTCAGCAAGGCCCAATTAGAATAAAGGGAGCAAAGCATAAAAGAAGTAAAAAATAAGTAACGGAAAAATAATGAATAGAGTTAGGGCATCAATTGAATTTGACATTAGCAGGATAGAATTCATATTAAATGAGAAGTTCATAATGTTTCACGTAAGTAGCTCTCAGATGAACTATCATTTAAGAATGAAAATTATGGCAAACAAAAAGAGATATTTTTGACAAAACGAAGTTGAAAAAACTATTGAGAACAAATTGGTGGGGGCTGGGGGGAAGCTGATGCCTCAAAAGGAGACAGCAGTTTAAACAAGAATGAAGATAGCCAACCCTAAAAAGTTATCCAGCAACAGTGTGTTAACATCATACAAGGATACAAGAAATCTAATCAAGTAAAGATGTTAAAAGAGGAAATTGCTGTAGCCTCCATCAAAGAAGAGATTATAGAAATGAGCATGCACAGCAATCTTATGAATGATGCATTAAATCCCAGCCAACCCAGTTTGGCATTTACAAATTTAATTAGCCAGCCACTTGTTATGAACCCAGACAGATTTCCCTGTTACTTTTTTTCGCCTAAATACCTGGGACTGAATTCTCAACAAACCACCAAATTTACAGATTTGCAAGCAAAGATGGTTAAAAATAACCAAATTGAAGATATTTGTCAAGTTTTCAATACAACAGCTCAAATGCACTTGTATGAGGACCAAGAAATTGCACAAAACATAAATGTGATTGATTGCAAAACAGAGAAACTATGATTAAGGGAGTTCTTTGAACTTGAACGAGCGGACTCTTACACAACCAAACTTGATACCATTTTGGATTACATACTACCCAATATCCAAAATTTCTGGATAATGAAACCAATAACATCATAAAACACTTAAAACCTGCCTTGATCCGCTCATATTCTCTAGTTGCAACATGTTTGGCATCCTCAGTGACTCTTATGGTTTCTTTTAGCTCCTCTAATTTGTTGATCCTTGATTTGTCACCTCCAAAAATTTTTGACGATGCTGCTTCAAGTTTTTCAGCCCTTGACTGCAACGAAGATAGTTCTGATATAAGAGTCTGCACCGTCAATAATGCACTTGAGCGATCTGAGAATGCACTGTGGACAGCCAGCATTAACCCAAGATATTCATGAAGCGTGTCCTGCCAGGCATAAATTAGAAAATCATCATCATATAGAGTGTGTTATCCCAAGATAAAGACATTGTTCTTGGAAAAAAAAATGCCAATCAATGCTTGCTGCCATCAAATATCATATATAATTTGAACGCTGTTACAAGATCCTGCAGTTATTTCGTGGGCCACTGACTTTTTGTGGCATATTAAAAGGAATTCACGAAGTTAAGTGAATACAAACATACAACTTAATGGGAAATGTGAAGTATGAAATTTAGATAAAAATATGTCGTATTATACCAAATGCTTCACTGTTTGAGCATTCAATTCTCGATGGAATCTGCTAGCCTTGACAGCACCCGTAGCCAAACTTTTCATGTCAGCAGCTCTTACTCTCTGACTGTCCAAGACAGACTCTTCATTCTCAAACTTCGTCAATTTAATGAATGCCAGCCCTAATTCTCCCATTGTTTCTCCCATATCTTGCTGAGATTTGACAAGTGCTTCTGCCTGCAAGAAATTTGATGCACAAGAAAAAATTAACGACAACAAATAATCATGCAATGGTATAACAACTGTAAGAAACAAGTTATTAGACAGATAGGCAGAGAGGGAGAAATAAACATGGGTTAGTGAGATTTTTTTCCCCCAACCGTTAGTGAGTTGATAACGTAACTCCTCCAGAAAATAATACCTGTCGAGATGCATTGGTGATTTGCAGCTCAAGCTCTTGGATCTTTTCTTTCTTTTCCAAGAATTCCTTGTCCTCCTCCACCACCGGTGGCTTTGAACTTCCCCAATCATTCACCATGGACTGTTTGAACTCCTTAAACAACCTCATAAAATCTCTTCCCCCTTTCGCTGGCTGCACAACTTCACTGGGTGCAATCACACTTTCGCCCAACAACTGCTTCGGAAGCTTCGCTGCACCATCAAGCACCTTTGACGTTACATCCGTTGTCGTGGGTAGCGGAAGCTTCCCCTGAACCTGCAAGAACACCTTGAATTCATCGCTTTTCTTTATCACAGGGTGTTCTGCCAGTCTGCGCAAGTACTTCTCCAATGCCACCCTCCTTTGCTCCACAAATTCTTGTTTTTGCATCACCTGGCTCTCCATTATACTCTTGTCTGGCCTTGGTGGTATAAAAAACCCTCTAAATGACTCCGCCAACCGATCGGATAGCGTCACTACATCTCTAAACCTTCTCCTGACACTAAATTCTGGTCCGCCAAACTCTGGGATGTTTGTTCTCGTTGTAATCAAATAGGTTACATAAGTATTGCTACCCGGCACAATCGAATTCGAGGTTTCTTGCTCCTTAACTGGGTTGGACACAGTGATTTTCAAATATTCCGAGCTCGAAGACGACGATCTGGAGAAACCCTGAGAACTGTCTGAACTTCGGCTGGAACTATCAGCAACGTTGACATCATTACCGTTATTCTCATTGAAAGGGCTAAAAATTGCATCGCCATACGATGGCGGGTCAATGTAAGAATTATCGGGGGCCTTAGGGTTCCCAAATTCGGTATAATGAAGCGGGGATAGCAGAGGATCGGAGTCTTCTGGGGCCACCGCGATCGACTGTGAGAGAGGATGCTGGGTGTCGGAGATTGTTGACATGGCACTACGGTAATTTGAGTACGATTTGCTGCGTAAAGGATCATCGAGGACAAGATTTTCCATTTCTTCCTTGGAAGCATAAAGATGAGCTTCCTCGATGCCCTGATCCTCAGAGTCCATCATTTTTCTGCTTTAACAATGTCAAAGATAAAAGATAAAAATTCGAATTTTGAACGCCGAATCGAAGCTGCAATAACTTCAATCAATAAATTTGTTCGGCAGGGGTGGAGCTCCAACTGAATGATCCCTTGCGTGGCGTTAGGGTTTCAGAGGGAGTACCACTGTTTCACAGCTGCCAGCGACTGAGGCTGAGGTGCGCCGGGACTGACAGGGTTGGCATATGTGGCTGAAGAAGACGAGTAAACGACGAGGACCCGAGAAGCACGAGGCTTCGGAGGCAAAAACTCGGAGAACAGAGGCCTGTTGAATTGGCAGGAGCTGTGGATTAAGCTAAGACTGTGAGTCATGAATCATGGTCGGCTGCATCTAAGAAAGTTTTGTTGTCCTGTGACTTCTTCATTGAGCGTCAATCTCATCCGCAAATTTCGTTAGGCATTAATCGCACGGTCCACGTTGTACTTCTCCAAAATCTCAGTACTAGATTTGTGAGCTTTTTTTTTTTTTTTTTGGCTAATGATTTGTAAGCTGTTAAAATTCGCTCGTCGGCACTGTAAAATACTCAAAACTAGTATCTAGCATTTCAACTAAGCAGTGTAGTTATTTTTTTGTTTATAAAAACGAGAAAAAAAAACGGTAGTAGCTATTTTGTTGGTCAAATAAAAGTCAGTTTTCCTATTTACATGTCAAGGTAAAATCTTTGGAGAATGACAATTAAATTTTAATTAGATTAATTTATTCAACTTAAGTCTTAAATAATTTTAAAATACCAAATAAATCTCTGAATCTTTAAATGATATTTTGATATATTGAGAAGAGTCTAAAACACTTATGATAATTTGGCTGAAAATTTTTAAATTTTATACTTCATTGTGATAAATTTATAATTTATTTTTAACTTTTAAGTTAAAAAATATTTAAATTATTATTATAATCGTTTCAAAAATTTGCAATTTTATTTTAAAATTTTATAATTTTGATTTAAAAAATTTATAATTTATTTTTTAAATTTTAAAGGAAACAATGATGTCGATATTTAAAGTCAAAAAGCAACAAAATCATCATTTTAATAGTCTAAAAATTTGCAAGTATGGCTCCAAATTTTGCAAATTGAAATTATTGAATTTGCAAGCTTGTTTCCATATTGTAAAGGAAAACTCAAATGTTAATATTTAAAGTTAAAAAATAATGTAATAAAGTTATATTTCAATAGCTTTAATGATTTACAAATTTATCTCTTGATTTTATAATTTTGAATTAATGAATTGACAACTCATTTTTGAAATTTTAATTATATAGTTAACTCAAGGATATTTAAGTCAATTCCTCTATAATTCTATTTGCCAGAAAAAACGTTAGGGATTTTGTTAATATTTAAAAATTGAATGGGACTTAAATTAAATTAATTAATCATTGTGATTTAGTTGTCCTTCTCCTAAAATCTTTTGAGGAGTCTCTTAAAATATTGGTTAATTCATGAAGTAATTCAATGATACTAGAGAAAATACTAGCCAAGAATTATTGAGGCAATTTAATATCAATCAAGAATGAAAAAATTATGAAATATCAATGCAATATCATGGGACTAATTTGAAAGTAAATTTAGACAAGAAAATACTATAATACTCTTATTCGTTAAAAAATTTTGTCAATTAGTAAATGATTTATTATTAAATGCAAATAATTTTTTTATAATTAACGAATGGCTATTTATTAAAATATGATCTACACTTGTTCCTTCCCATAGTTAAATTTTTTTCATATTCATAAACTTATTAATTAACAAACAGCTTCTTATAAATGCAAATGTGAATCAGTACTTACAAATTAATGAATTATTACTTGTTGAAATATGATTTATATTTGTCTCTTCTTACAGCCAAGTTTTTTCAGGTTTTTCAGCTTGTCAATTAGCGAACGGATTATTGTTAATTACTAATGGGTACTTATTGATTAATGAGTGGTTACTTGTCAACTAGGGGAAAAAAGCAGGGGTATTATAATTTTTTAATCTAAAATTATGTTTAAATCATTTCCCTAATCATGAAGCAATATCTCATAATCTTTTTATCTTTATTCAATACTTCCTCCATTTAAAAATATAAGGTATTTTTTGAGAAATTGAATATTTAAAAAATGTAAAGCATTTTTAATTTATGAGGTATAATTATTATCTTTTTTTAAAAAAATATTCCTGTAGATGAATGACTTTATATTTATTGTAGGGTGTTTGATAAGGATATATAAAAAAGATTGAGTTTTTAAAAATAAATAATAATTTTTTATTGAGAGGTGAGATTCGATAAAAAATATCTTATATTTTTAATAAAAAATGTATTAAATACTTTCAGTTGTCATTGAGTGATATCTTCCATGATGTTAATTTAAAATCCTTAACTTATGTCATTTTCTTCACCGCTGATTTATTCGTGTCGTGTTTCAGGTTATCGAATCTATATCTATATTATTACAAATTGTAGGCGGGTGTTCATAGGGAAAAATTTACTTGATTAAATTGTAAATTTAATGTGTTTGACTAACTCTTCTTACTAGTGTTTAAAAAAATTAATGCGCAGGTTCTTCTAATTTTTATTAATATTAAATTATATTCCTATAATTTATAATTAAAAAATAAGTACAATAAATATATAAGTTTAATTACATTTTTCTCCCCTCATTTATCTTTGTTGACTATAATATATTTTTTATAATAATTCATAAACTTTAATATTCGCAATCCTTGTTAAAAATAAATTTATTCTAAAAAAAATATTCGCAATCAAAATTTCTGTCAGATCCAACTAAATATTATTGTCAGATTCAAATGAAAAAAAAATAATAAATATACATTTTCAAGTCAAAATGACAAAATAAATAAATGAAGAATTATTGTAAATTGGTTCGGAATATTTGAGGGAACAGAAAAACTCATATTCTGCCTTATCAAGTTTTTTAAAATTAATGTTATTTCTGAAATATCTATAATGTCATATTTAAAATAAAATATTGATCTCGGACTTAAATCTAACTATGTCGATATTTACTGTTGGTATTCCTATGTTTCTTTGCGTTCCGGCTTTTTCTCTCCTCACTTCATTTTGTTCTGTTATGATTTTTCTTTCGTTTCAAGGCCCAGCTGTGTCTTTCTGGATAGGAATGTTTAATTTGCATTCATTATCCCATTTTTTTTATTATATCAAGATGGATCTCATCCCGAATTCAAAGATAATCAGGGTGGACGGGACGGGATATAAAATTATCCTTAAAACATCTTATTCCGTCCCAAATATTATATAGATATATATTATTTTTAAAAAAGTATACATTAAATATATTAATTATATTACCATAATTTATACTTATATTAATTATTAATTTAGTACTTGCTATTTTTATTTGAAACTAAAAGGTTTTTATATCGATAATTTTAATGATATAGAGTAAGCAATATACGTTAATGTTTTTCTTTACAATATATTAGTTATATTAATATAATTTATTCTTATGTCTACTTATTTAATAACTTTTGTTTGTATCATGTTTCTTACTTTATTTTAAAAAAATTGTTAGCTTAACATATTAACTGAACTGACTTGACGTTACGTCAAGCTTGTATGTTATGATTGTCCTTATAATCTATAAATTGCTTGTAATTATCATTATAACGTGTCATGTCTTATGTATAATTGACTTTAAATTGTAAATTTATCGTTATGATTAATGTAATTCAATAATTATTGTATTTATGACTTCTATTATTTTGATTTTAAAATTAATAAGTTATGTGATTTATATTTTTTATTAATAAATATTATTATTTAATTTTTTATATTATTTGTTTTATCGAGACGGTGGGATGTATTAATTTTCCCCATTTCAATTCCTAACGAGATGAAATAGGAGACAAAAATTCAGTGAATTTTCAGGGTGACATAAGATGTCTTGATCCCATCTCATAAATACCTCCATTTCTGGCCATTTTTATGCTAGCCTTTTCATTTAAAAAATAAAACCAAATTGCCTTTTTAATAAAAAAAATTAAATATATCACTGACACAAAAAAAATGTTCGAGATTTTGGACTTGATAAATTTGTTGGATTCACAGGGCTTGTATCCAGTGAATTCGTGCACCCGAATTCACGAGGCCGCGCCTTCATGCTTGCCTCATGCAAGCATCTTATATTCTACACATTAATGATAAATAACAAATATCGAAATCACTACTATATTAATACGAAACATAAAAGCTAAAGTGTTTTCAACGATTCTAAGTCATAAATAAGTCAGCTGAATACTCTGACAAACACAGTGAGTTTGGGAATGTGACTTGTATTAACACAAATATTATGTACACCCCTAAATTCTATCAAAGCCGCAGATTTTCCTGAACAATGTTGTTGAAATCCGTTTACCCTCTAAGGATTTGCTGCTGTATCACTAGAACAGAAGCAGAACTACTAAAATCTACGGACGCAACATAGTCTCCTATCACTCCTAAATCTTCATTCTCACTCCAATTAGATAACCCACTCACAATCACTGGGTTCATCCCGTGTCTCCTCCCCACAATCCACAGATCATAACTTCCATCGTTCATCCCCTGAACCGCTCCCACCGTCTGCTCCCCGTCCTCCACCACCACCTCCCTGTACTCCACATTTTCGTTCCGTTCATTCTTCACCCAAAACCACGTCATCGTTCCGTCGTCCAACTTCTTCTCCGTCTCCGTCTCCCCTTCGTGGTTAAATGCCAGAAACCTCACCACCGTCACCCTTAAGTCTTCGTTGCCCGCCACCATTCGATCCACGTAGACCAAAGCCTCTCTGCAATCCGCCCCTCCGAGAAACAACACCGCCAGCTTGAATCCTGACCTGCCAAACGAACCGTTAACACTGTTATGTCCTCTGATGAGGCTCCCGAGATTCTCACTCTTGTCGACCAGAATCCCGACGGAGCAAGGAGCATGAGTTAAAACATGGGATATCACGGCTCTTAATCCATCCCCCGATACTATAGCTCCTTCGAGGTTATGAGTGATAGCTCCCCGAGGAAGGGATAAGACGATCAGAGTGGCTTTGTTATCTAAGGCTACCTCACATATATCTTGGTACATGGTTTGCTTGCTTGTGATGGCTGTGAAGAAACGAAGCTTCACAGAGTCGAAGCCTCGGACGCTTTGAAAGTGCGTGAGGGCGTTGATGGTTTGGATGCATTTGTACTTAGGAGGGACTTGTTGTCTGTCGTGGTCGAAAAAAATGGGGTTAGTTCGGCCTAAGAGCTCGATGAGGTGGAGGGCTAAGATGGAGGTTGGATTGCCTGAAGTGGGAGCAGAAAGCTCGAGGAGGTTGATGATGCCACCAATGCTTTCTCTATCGAGGATGGATAGGACGATGACAAGGTCTGTGTTGGGAGGGGTATGTTGGATGGTTCTCCTTTTGTTCACCATATACGGCTTTGAGGGATCGTAGAGGATCATGATCACAGGAGTGAATATTGCAGTTACTGCTATTGTCATTAGTACCAATATCGTGTATCCTGGCGGCTTTATCATCTGCGCATGCATCAATGTAGACACAATCAATTAAAACCTATCGTTTTTTTTACCACTTATACGTATATATCACGAACATATATACTAAGACTCTGACATAAAGAAGCATATAACATATATCAACATTGTGTCGGCAGATGAGCTTATTACCTTTTTGTCCAGCCAATGCATAAACATGATAAGTTCAATCTGGCCTCTTAAGCTCAAGAGGAGACTGAGAGGTAGTCCATCTCTGAAAGGCATTCGCCAATAGATAGTGGTAAACCAAGTAGAGAAAAACTTGGTCAAATACGCGGTTAAAGCCATGCAGAACAACGGATGCAAATAGGACCAGTCAGCAGCAATCATGGCATAAACATCAGTGTTATATCCTATCAAAAGGAACGAGAATGGCATAAAAAACTCAGTCATAAGCGTCTCAGTCTTCTCCAAAATCGTTGTTCCCAGAGGAGGATTAGCCGGAATCACCAGCCCTAGCCATAACGCCCCGGCTCCGATGGATAAGCCCACCAAGTCAGTCATGAACGACGCCATAAAAATCCCCAACAGAATGAAAGTCACGTAAGTCGATTTCACTGCTTCCCCTTCTGGGGTTGTGTCACATATCCACACCATAGCTCTTCTAATAAATACGAAAAAAATAACCACATAAATTACTAGGGAGATCAAGTACCACAAAGTATGCATAGCTCCTGTATCTCCTTGTTTTCCGGCTTCAAACACCACTGCGATAATTATACCCACAAGGTCACCAATTAGACCGGTCGATATAGATGTTCGACCCACTTCGGAGCTTAGAAGGTTGTTCTCTTTGAGGACGATGAATAGCAAAGGACACGACGAGAGTCCCATGTACATGGAAATGCCCCCAAGTGAAGTTATCTTGGCGAGCTCTGTGTCCATGTTCTTTCTCATGATCATTGCCACAGAAAAAGCCGCTATCGAGGGAATGAGTATACTCATCAAAGCTATAGAAATATGCTTTTTCCCAGACTTTTTAATCAGGGTGGTGTCCATCTTCACACCATATACGAAAAGAAAGAACATGAAGCCCATTATCCCAATATTGCTGACCACAAACTCGGCATTTCCCGCGGGGACTATATTCTTTGAGAACCATGTTTTGTGTCTCAGAACTGAGGGTCCCAACAAGATGCCGGCCTTAAAAATATGACAAGTTTTTAATCAAGTATATACACAAGAGATATATATAAAAATATGCAGGAGATAATGAGGATTAGAAGCTTACGTACGATAATCTCGGAGATGATCTTAGGCTGTTTGAGAGGCTTGAGGAGGAAACGAATGAGGCGGGTGAGGATGACGACGACAAAGAACTCGAAGAGTATGAAAGGGAAGGTGTAGGTCAAAGGGTTTTCTCCAAAGAAGATGCCATTAGTTCGACCCTCGGAGACATGACGGCAAATGATGGGAAGCACGGCGGTTTCGTTTATTTGAATATGGCTGGAAATGGACAAATGATGATGATGAGGAGGAGGTGGATGAAGGCGCCACCGCCATTCGTCAAGTGCTTGCGACGGAGGAGGCCGAGGCAAACGGGGTGGGTAAAACCTAGCCATGCATGAGGATTTCACAGGGAGGTGATGGACTTGAGAGAGAGAGAGAGAGAGAGAGAGATGCTATAAAGCAATGCGGTTTAACGTCAAAGTGGGTCTTCGTGGGAGGTGAAATGGGTCTCTGTCAACATTCCTGTGGTTCACCATTTTTCTTTTGTTGTGAGGTGAACATTACACTGAGCATTTCTAATTTTGTTTACACAAATCATTTCACTTGCTATTGTATCTATTTTGTGTTGGTCTGGAAACGGATGGCGATGTTAAAGTTGGGCAATGAAAATTTACGGTCGTGACACAACATAAAAGATGTTAGATATATATATATATATATAGAGTTACAGATATTAGAAAATGACATGTAAATTTATTTCTAATTTGGAGCGTCATTTGGTTTGTTTGTTCTAATACGTACATGTCTCCGCTTGTTGTGAGGATTGTTCGTTCTCTTTTTTGTTGATTTTTATCTTCCCGTAGATCTCGTAGACTTCGTTTATTTCAGTTCATCAACTTCTATTTCGTTTCTCTCTTCCCTTTACCCTTCTTCCTCTTCCCGTCCCCTTCGTTATCCCAGTTCAACTTCACATCCCACATGTCCTGATCGAACCTGTAAACCTTCCCTTTGTCGGGTAGGCATTTGTGCCACTGTAACAACGTGCGACTGGCTCTGGTCCATAATCTTACATCTCTTTTAAAAAAAAAAAAAAAAGGCGCTGCGAAAGGCAAGTTTTGTTGGTAATGAAGTAGCAGCGATTGTTGGTTGAGCATGAACACGATGATGGGTGAGAACAGGGACGAAGGGCTTGAAGGCCCACATAAGAATGAGAGCCCATGAAGATTCTATCAAAACTGTAGGTCCGAAATGAACAGAAGAACCCACAGATAGACATAGAAAATCCAGAGAAGTAGGCCCGAGGGGGTGGGCCCATGAAGAATGAATAAAAATCAGACAGACACAGGGAATTCAATGTAGTGCAGCTGAACTTTAGCCGCCAGGTGTCAGGAATACAGAATTAACACCACAGTCCCACCACCTGCTTCTCCCTAGCTGACTCTTTTATTCTCCATTATTGTTTTATCAAACCATCATTCTTATTCTTCACCAAACTCCATCAATCTCTGATGCCATTAAAAGTTAAAGCAATCCAAAATATAAAATGATTCTGATATATGGTGGAGTGAAAGAGAAGAAGTAATGCGACTGCAAAGCCAATTTCTTGTATATGGTATATTTTTGTGATGGTCCAACTTTCGGGCCGAATTAGAGTAATCACCAAAAATCTCGCTTGCATCGATAATGGACAATGAGAAAGAATGAGTTACTCTGTGTGTGTGTGTGTTTTGAATTATCATCTTTGCCCAGATATATTTAATAATATATAATTCTTAATGCAAATAACATGGGTGGTGAATGCATACAATATAATATATATATATAGAGAGAGAGAGAGAGAGAGTAGACCATAATTCAAAAGCTTAACCCAGAACCAAAAAGGATTTGGGGTTAAGAGCTTCATTCTCTCTTTTTGGTTAATTGGTCTAACACAGTTTGAGCCAGTTGACGGTAGAAATCAATTTAATTCAGACCAGTATAATCATTTTGGTCTGCCATTCTCACTGCTGTTGCAATGCCCTAATTAATTCCTGCACCGGGCTGCTGTGTGTGTGTGTAAGGATATTAAATGTACTCTTTATTTAACAGCTAGCTGAACTATTTATGAAATCGACGTTTCTAAAAGCTATTTAGTTTAAGGAAAAGGGAGAGAGGTGAGGGGAGAGGAGAGGAGATGAGGGAAGGGGAGGGGGCTCCCCCCCAATTTGGGGGGAGGTTTTGGAGGGGAGGGGCCTCCTCCCCAACCAAACATACTCTAAACAAAGAGCAATTGCATTGTACATCAGTTATACTTTACGATGTCCATCACACGAAAGCAAAGGTTGAGTTCATTGTGAAATTAAAGTACACCATGTCCTGAACAATTCAAATTAGGGGCAAACACAGTACTGTGCTGGTTATTCCGGTAGAGCAACAGCACAACCGAGTCCTTTAAAGATAAAAAAATCTGTGCAAATATTTTGCTTTATTCCATTAAAGATATGCAATAATTAACAGTAGAAGCTTGGAGATCTAATACAGTACAGTTGGTTGCTTTGTCTCCATACAGCATAGCACATCCTGTGCCCTAAAGTTGATTCAAACTCCTAAATCTTTGAAACGAGGCCTCAATATTATATTGCCATCCGGCCTCTCATAATGGCCAACCATATCATTTCCACTGCATCTTTAACAGGAAATGGGTAAGTATCATGAAGAGAAAAAGGAAAGGAAGCAAAAGAACAAAGGGAAAAGGGATTGAATTTTGCCAACTCAGGATCATCACTACAACACTGCAGTAAGTGGAATTTTTTTTGGCCCATTTGACATTTAATTACATGTCGCATGTGGTCATTAATTAAAAAAAGAAAGAGAAAACGATATTTAAAGCCTCTCAAGAAAAATTATAGCAGCTAACCTGTTTTATTTTTGAAGAAAATTTAATAAAAATTACAAGTTATGGCCTAATTTAATAAAAAATTACAAGTTATGGCCTAAATTTTAAAGATCTTAATTATAAATTACTATCAACATGATTCACAAAATTTAATAAATTTTTAACTTTATTTTTATTAAACATATATATTTTTTAATAAGTTAATCTTTTTTCCTCTTTTCAATATTCAGAGGATAAAAAAATTCATGTTGAATATTTAATGAGTTCGTCTATAAATAGAGTTCAAAAAAAAAAAAATCTTCTACATTTATACCATGATACACGCTACAGTATTACTTATAAAACACCTTTTAAATATAATTTTTTATAAATATAATTTTTAATTCAAAATATAAAATATTTTATAGCAATTAAACCACATTTTTAATTCTCTTTTCATTTAAATTTTTTTATAATTTTAAAAAATAACTATTATTAAAATGCATAAACCAGTTAAAAATGTCCTGATCGGAGTGCTTTAGATGCTACTCCCCTTCCAAAAAAACAATGCCATACATATAGATAAACTTGTGAAGGTGTGGGAGCATGTGAAAAGGAGAGGGGGAACTTAATTAGGTGTTCTCTTACATAAACATTGCTTTTAATGGGAATTTAATGATGAAGATTACGAGGTAAGTAAATAATAAGAGATGAAAACGACGACACATGTAAGCTGATCCAAGTTGGAAACGAGTCAACATCCACAGTTACAAACCCACCATCAAAACTGATGAAAAAGGCCTGCAAAAGTTGCAGTCAAACAAAACGGAGAAACCCTAGCTCACGGGGTACAGTTTTAACTCAAACATAGCTTCCTTGTCGCTGCAGGAAAACACTTAGGGTTTTGCTTTTCAGATCGAGCTCAGAAAGGGAAAAAGGGCTGTTACATAGGGTCCTGTTTGGATCAGACTTCAGACTCCCCATTAAAAAGCTAACTAACTCGTCAATATGATTCTCAGGAAACATGATTAAAATACAAACAACATACTTTTAGACCTGTCAGTGACTTATGAAAACTCGCATCTTTTGTTCGTGTTAGTCAACCAACTGGTCAAAGCATCAGACCCACAATAATACAAGCTTCGCAAATCAAAACATGCATGGCGAGCTCAGTAGTACAGCTCGCCGTCCTTCTGGATAGGGTGATGGCTGCTTGAGCTCCCTGAAGAATCTTCAAAAGTGAATCTTGTGACCTGAGAAATCCTAGCTAGGGCAACCGAATAAAAAGCCTCGGAAATTCAACATACGGCAACTGAGACCAATTTTATAAGCCAAAAAAATACAAAAGCACAGCTTCTAAATCCTTCATTTTACAACTTTGAACTCTATTATTAAATTTCGTTAAACAATCTCTATTTGTTTTCTTTTTAAAAGGCTAGAGGAAACTAAAGTGCAGGGGGGGAAAAACATAGGAACCTAAAACGATAGAAAAAAGGCAGAAACCTACTGAGGCAAAGTACAGGACCTAAAATTATGTTTTATAAAAAAAAAATCAAATTTTCGGCTGAGTTCAATTATTTGAAGGTTTGTCTTGATGGAAGTAACTGATAAGAAATGGGGCAAAAAAAATCCCCACCGAGATATAGAACATGAGCTCGAGAGCATGAAAAAAGTATATGGCAAAAGCTTTGTCTTTGAAAGCGAGTGTACCTGTATCCGTTAAAGGGGAGTACGGTAAAGGCGTTAAAATTCCTCCCCTCGTTTTACCCCTTGCTCTGTTGAACCAAACAAGAAGAGAAATGGTCGCTACAAGCACCGGTTGAACAGGCTCCACAGTAACAAGACAGAAAAAACTGATACGATAAAGTGACTGAAAACCGTTCACCTTTGTTTTTCAACACAAACCACGCCAAGAAAAATGCCAAATCAAACGAAAACATATGAGAAACACTGTTCATCGACACAAACTATCAAGTCAAAGAAGGTCAATTGATGAAAGAAAGAAAACATACAGGAAGGATCTTAGCTACCCAAAAAAAAATTACTAAACCGTCTTCACATATAGGGTGCCAAGTTCTGAGATAATGCACCTGATGAGAATATATGCAGTGAGAAGAAGCCGTGAAACTCAGGATAGATAGCGCCAAGTACACAGCAGTGAGAAGGATGTTGAATGTCACGGCGCTATCCCTCCTGAGCTTTACAGATTCTCCTTACTCTGATCTGCTCCGGAAGATCATAAAGAGAGACGAGAGAAGAACAAGAGAGGAGGAGGAAGAGGAGAGGATCAGATGGTGAGGAAGGGAAGGGAAGGGGGAAGGGTATTTATAGGAAGAGAAGGTACGTGTGGGAGTTGAGGAATTGACTAATGTATTTCAAAATTTCTGCGCCATGAAAGCAGCAAGCAGCTTAATTAGACTGGGGAAATGTGAGAGGTAGCTAGTTTAGTGTTGATGCCCCTGCTTTATTTTATTTGAGAGTGTGGGTGTGTTACACTGTCAATGTAGGGACGGCCTTCTGTTTTTGTGTTGGATTTCGCTTTTTACTGGAATATTTATATGCTTAAATCCCCAATATTTTAATACATCAGTATGTTTTCTTAACTTGTACGCTGCCGACTACGATTTTCTTCCCGAAACATGGAATACGGTGACGCGGATTAGGGGACTTTGACTGAAACAACCTTATTTTTCAAGGCCGTGGTAACTTTGCCGGTAGGTTATCTTCTCATCGTCTTCCCCCCTCCTCAAATCACTCTCTTTCTGTTTCTCCAGATTTTGGTCAATTTTAGAATTTTTTGTTTAGTGGTTATGGCTTGAAAGCTGTACTTTATATTTCATAATTTAGGGAACCGTTGAAAGAATTTTAATGAGAATTGAATTCACATTGAATTTGGAAAATTATTAATTATTAATATAAATGTATCCCACTATATATACCATTTATAACAAATCAAGCTATTTATAGGCTGACAGCATCACATCCCTCATACCCTATATAGTATTACAATAGGGGTCCTGTTGAAAATTACAACTGGAAGAATTTGTTGAAAATTAGAACTGGAAGAATTTTAAAGAGCTTGGCCAAAAAAAAAAAACCAAGAAGAGGAATTTTTAAGTGTCGAATTTAAAACGAAAAAAGTTAAGTTATCAAAACTAATAAAAAGTACAATTTTGACGAGCAAGGCAGGAACTTTTAACCAGAGGGCCAAGCAATATATATGCGTTTTTACGCTAAGTCGGGTCTGCCTTCCGCGGAAAGTATCTTTGAAACGAGACAATTCGAGGATCTCAAAGGAGTTGCATTGTTTCTGTAAGTGATTTAATTTTTTCGCCATTTCTCTAAATAATTTGATTTAAGTACAAAAAATCATTATTATATTTCTCCAATGCCGCCCCCAACTCCTCAAACCACAGTAATCAATCCATTGGGAAGCTTCAAGAATAAATTTAAAACAGGACATTCACGTGCTTGTTAAAATACCGATGTGTGCGGTATTTTATAAAGAAGCTTAACTTTGATTTTTGATTATAGCGCAAGTTTTTCTTGATAAGTTGGTCTCAAATACTTACAAAGAATAAAACATGTCTCAAAATTTAAAGAGCAATTCTAAATTACCTATAAATAAAATTCTCACAATGAGAACAGTATTTGAATTTCTAATTTATGAGTTATGAATTAAATTATTATTAATTAAGTTAACTTTTATTAGCGATTATTAAGATTATGACTCAATTCTTTATAATTTTTTATAATTATTTTTATATATTATCTTAATATAATTCTATCATATTTATATCTAATACTTTAGAAGATATTTATTATTATCTAAAATAATATTTTTAACTAATAAGAAGCTATATATATATATCTTCTCTTTTCATCTCTCATAGAAAAAAATAATTTTTTCTATAATGAAATTTATCACTTGTTGCCTTAGGGTTTTTGCCAATCATATTAGGAGTTTTTTCACATTAAATTTTTTGTGTGATCTGTTATTATTTTTTAAATTATTTATAATTTTTAATTATTTTATTCTATTTACTTCCATTAATTATTTACGAACCTCTAAATAAGTGGCACCAAAGCTCAGTTCTCAATTGAAAATTTCCTCAATAATTACTATTATAAAGCTAGATATTAGAACTTGATGTCAAGGTTAGTTTTGTTATTTGGGGTAACACCCCATATTTTCACCATATTCTCTCTATTTAAAAATATAAGATATTTTTAATTGAATCTCACCCTCCAATAAAATAATTATCTACTTTCAAACTAACCCTATCTTTCTATATTTATGCCTATTAAATACTCTATAATAAATATAAAGTTATTATTAATAGGAATATTTTTGAAAAAGAAATGATAATGATTACATCTTAAAATATTAAAAATATTTTATATTTTTTAACATCTAACTCCTAAAAAATTGTCTTGCATTTTTTAATGAAGGGGGTATTTTTTTTATTTCAAATGCTCAGAGATGGGTACACTTGTGTAAATAATTCCCTAAAAAATCATTTCCCAAAATGTCCCAAATTGGTGAAAGCCCATGGGCATCAAATATCAAGGAATCTAACAATACTTAAATTCCAAAACTAAAATTGAGATGCTACATTTGGTAAGTTCAGGTTAAAACTATTTTTATTTAAAATAAATTAAAGAAATTTTTAGTTAAAAGTGATAAAAAAATTGATGACTATGTCTAATGAACAGTTTGAAGAGCTAAATAAAAAACTCTTTTGACTATTTAACTATGCCCATCTAAAGAAATTTTAACGAAAGTAATTGATAAGGCTAGCGCTGCCTCATCATGACCAAAGTTGGAATCTCTTTATGTGATGAAAAATTTAGCAAGCAAGCTTCATTTTCAAGAATAGCTATATATCATTCGCATGGCTAAAGCTAAAGGTATTCATATTCAATCTCATCTTGATAAATCTAATTTCATTATTATGGATTTTAAAAACATTGATGTCAAGGTTAAAGGTGAGGATAAAAATGTTTTGTTGGTTGTCTCATCACCTCCCTTTTATAAACATTTTAAAGAAGGTATGCTTTGTGAAAATTTATACACTTCAGCTTTTAAAGATGTAAAATTTAATTTATTGTCTAAATAAAAGTTTGATCTTGAGATTTGTTATAAGGATAGAGGTAAAGGTTTGAATGTGAGGGGGGAAGCGATGAAAGAAGAAGGACAACAAAATGTAGATCTAAGTACAAGAGACATAAATTTAATGATAATAATAAAATATGTAACTATTGCAAGAAGTTAGGTCATGAGAAGCGTGAAAAAGGAGAACAATATAAACAATGTAAAAAAATCATCTATTGTAGTCAGTGTTGCTGGGACGAAGTTAGATAGTGATATTTTATTGTTCGTTTCCTTTGCTGATGAGAGGAATGTAATTAATTGAATTTTTGATTCTGCTTGCACCTTTTTTATATTATGAAGGCTATTAATCATGATATTGTTTTCAAGGGTAATGATAATGAATGTAAGAATATAAAAATTGGTACAGTGCAAATGCAGACTTATAATCACATTGTTAAAACCCCTCCTAATGTTCATTATTAGGTTTAAGCATTGTTTAAGCTTAATCAGTATTCACAGTACTTGATTACCCTTTGGGCTATTTGGCAATTACAAGCATCATTGAATTTGAGTTAAGGAAATTTTTTTGATATTATGACTCAAATCTTTATAATTTTTTGTGATTATTTTTATATATTATTTTAGTATAAATCTATCATATCAATATTTGATTCCTTAAAAGATGTCTGTTGTTATTCAAAATAATATTTTCAGCTAAAAATAAATTATATATGTATATATATATATATATATATATATTCTATCTCTCAATCTCATACACAAGGGACAATTATTATAATTTTTATTTTTTATAATGAAATTCCGAACTCGTTGCTTGTGAATTCTTTATCCCTCACGTAGTGGGTTTTTTTTTTCATTAAATTTTTCGTGTCATCTTTTATTATTTTCACTAACTTATTTATAATTTTTAATTGTTTCATCATGTTTACTTTACTAATTATATGTGTATTTCCTAACAGTGATTGTGATGCAAGTTAGTTCTAAAGAATATTTACGCAACGTACAACCATCGTCAATGGGAATGCCCGAGTCTTGTATAATTGATTTCATGAAAATTTGATAAAGCATAACAAATTAGTGGTTTAATTAGAGAAGGTGATCCGGTGCTCATACTGTATCCTGTTGATTTGAGTTTATCTGTTCAAATATTATTTCTAGTTATGAATCATTTTGCTATTGCAGGGGCGGCAATTTTGAAAACGTCGATCGACTAGTCATCAAGTGGCGCTCCAGGAATAACATCAAGAGACACTCTGTCATTGTGCGCGTATCGATATGTCAATGGAGGTGAGATTGCAATTAGCCCCTTGGTTTCACTAAAGAAGCCCCTGTTAATTGTTAATTAATTAACTAAATAACCGTTTGTGCTGCCTAATCAGCAATTGTCAACGATGTGTCTAATATATATATATATATATATAAAGATACACACATTATCTCCGCGCATTACTTAGAATCTAAGATAAATCCAACCATTTATTATTGATCGTTTATTTGTAAACACCGTGATTTGTTATAAAATATTCCTCTCCTTTCAGCATCACAAAACGCTTTTAATTAATTAATTAATTACACTATCCAATAATTTAGCGTGTGACATTTAAAATCAAGCATTTTTTATATGTTTGTCATTATTTAATAGTGTTTCAATTGAAATTTGATTAACTACATGCTTAATTAAGGATTTTTTATAAAATTTTATTAATTATATCTTGAAAGAATTTGAATTTTTTAAGATGATATTAAACAAAAGTTTTAAAATATTTAATTGATGAAATACATATTACGGACACTGACTGCAATCATTATATACAAGATTTTAAAAGTAAGTTACATGAATGATTTTGTAACTCTTAGACAATATAATACAACTTGCTAGCTGGAGGATTAATACTTTACATTAATGGATTTACCTGAAGTGATACTTGGAGAGCTCATTCGTAACTTCTAAACACGAAAAGCCAGCTAGCACAGTGGCATAGGCATTCGACTGATTTAAAAAACGTATATTTGATTTGTAAATTGATCTGCCGACAAAAAATTGACCACGAATTGTGATCAATATCTCATCACGGCCGGTTATTTAAAAGAAGCGATCGAACTATTCACAGGAACGAAACAGAAGAAAGTTCAAAGTTATGCTTGCCTATGTTGTGCGTGTGTGAATTAAAAAATTTACAATTAAAATTAAAATTCAATTGAGATTGACAAAAATTAGTGAATGTCATGTACCTTATGTTTTAATACTTTTTTTTTAGAAGTTAGTTACAGAAACTGGAATTTATTTAGATTATTTTATTTAAAAATTAATTGAAATGTATAATGATACAAATATACATAATTTTTTTTATTTTTGTGACTAAAAAATGTGAAGTAAATTTATAAATTATAAATTAAATGCTAATTTTAATCCATATTCTCACATCTTATAATTATAATTATGTTTTGATGTTGTAATTTAGAATGTTCAGATTTTAAAAAATTGTTGTAAGTAATATAATATAATATTATAATTAATCATCTCATCTTTTTGAATGTTCTTTTTTCATCCCAAGTTATTGTTGCTGCCCTGCATCCCTCCTCCTCAACTCACACCTCGCCTCTTTCCTAAATCAATTAAGTATTATTTGTAAAATATAAAAACATTAAAAAAAATAAAATTTTAAAATAAAAAATAAAAAAGTTATTGAAAAATATCATTTGTAATTATTGAAAAAGACAAAAGATTTATATATTGCAGATAATGTATATGGTTAAATATATTTAATGATTTTTTTAAATAAGAGCATAGAATAAAGACAATTAAATACAATAAGGAACAAAAAAACATAGAGCAGGAAGACGAACTGCGAGACGAAATGGTAACCAATAAAAGAAAGAAGAAACAACAAAAAAGAAAAAAAAGAAAGAAAGAAAGAAGGAGATGACGTAGAAGCTAACGCTAATGCTGTAAGCTAATTCCTTTAGCTTTTTGTCCATGGAGCTACTGGAGGCAAAAGCTATTTTGAGAATTTTTTAAATCAAGCAAGATTTGGATGAGATTTCTGATTCAAACTGAAGTTTGAAGAGCCAGACTACAATTTTAATTTTATCTAAACAAGCACTAAATGGTTAACCTCTTTTTATAGTATCATACTCTTATCTAAGTTTCTTTTACATATTTATTTCAAACTTTTTATATCCCTGACCTAATATTTCTTTTATTGAATGAGCAGACACACACATCCACCCACATAGCGCAAGCTGTAGAGATGTTTTGGTGCTGATGGGCCAAGAGTCTGTCGACGGAACGAGTTGGGGTGGGGGGATTGCCGTCACGAAGGCAGCAGGTGGAGCAGGGGATTTACTAATAGAGGGGCCCAAAAAATGGTTCAAAGGCAATCATCATCATGAGGTAATTATCTCAATTTAACAGTCGCCAACGTCAATATTTCTCTCCATTTTCCTGCTTTTAATTCCCAGCCGGTCCTCACTTGCATGATGAAGCCCCATTAGGAATGTGTCTCTTTTTATTTCCATTAGATTCTGCTCTCAAATCACCCCAGCCCCATTAGTGCTCTCCTATGTGATCTCTTTTTTCTCTCATTTTCAAGCAATGTCTCGTATTATGGAGGTAGTTGCTTTGTCATTTGGACAATCTTGCTATATCTCTTCACCTTTTTTCCCTCTTTCTTACCCCCAGTTTCTCCTTACCCATCATTGTTTTTTGAATCCCTCCAAGAGCTCGGTCATATTCCTCTCCCTAAAGCTTCATTTCCCACTTTATTATTATTTTTCCCTTCCTTTCTGATCAACCCAGTAATTGATTGTAACCAATATTCTCTTCTCCATTACCCATTGTCGATCGCTGAAGTACATGATATTTTACACGCTTCATCCATCGCCTTCCATGCCTTACGCTTTCTGATTCCAACTTTAAGGTTACTGTACATGAATCAATGGCTTGACGTGGATTATTATATTTTAAATAATGCGCTACATTCTCTATTTGCACTGCTGTCTTTATAAGTATCCGGAACCTTACACATGTTATCACGATTTTGATACACGAATAAGTCATTAGGCACGATTTCGAGTGAGACTTTTTACATAAATCTCTTTTCAAATGTGAATTCATTATTAACTACACAAACAACCTCCGCAATATTAAAGACAACGTCAAAAACAAATAAGCTTGAGCTATAGAGTTATGCGTTAAATTGTCAATTCCAATACTTACTATTTTAAAAATCTTCTCCATTTCGATGGTGCCCCCCATCTTGTCATGTGGTTTTCTTAAAGCCTGTTTGGATATTTCTCTAGATTAATTATGGCGTCAAAAATCATGGTTTTGGGGGGAAAAAAAATCCAAATTCCATCTAATTAATTCACAGTAACATTGACGGTCAAATGTCACTTTCAGCATAAAAGACTGACGTGGCATGCTGACATGGACAACTTCTCTCACTTTCTTGTCATCTCCCTCCCTGTCCGCCCCCTGTTTTTCACTCACCCCTTTCTCCCCCCCCCCTCCGGCGGGCCACGGACGGCGAGATCAAGATCCAAAAGCATTTCCGAGAAATCGCGCTGTTCGGAGACGCATTTTACAGTTGGGGTCTCCATTCTTGCGACAAGGTCAAGATGTAGAAGTATTTCCTGGTCGCAGTTGGGGTCTCCATTCTTGCGCTAATCCACTTGAACAAATTCCTCGAGCAATTTTTTTTTTGGCCAAATCGAAAGCCCAGTTTTTCTCACCACATTTCCTGTCTTCACTGTGCCAAGGAAGGTAGAGGTTGAATAAAAAATTAGGAGGGGTTCCAGGCAAATGCACGATTTGAGATTTTTTTCTTTTTACCCCTTATAGTCCTCGCTTGTCATGTACAAGTACGGCGGCGCCTTTTGGGAATGAAATTCCAAAGATATTTTTATCAATTTTTTTTTATTGCCGCTTAATAACAACAAGGCTTTCTTCGTGTATGCAGAAAAAGAGGGGTGGGGGAATCTAATTTTGACCCTCACTTTCATGAATTTTTTCATGGTTGCCCTTCATGAGTGATGCTCCGGATCACTGCCTCCCATGTCAACTTACAGTTAATTGCCTCAACAAATAACTAACATAGACACAAAAGGATTCGTGCATACCAAACGGTCTTTGTATTTCATTTATGGCACCAAAGGAAAAAAAAAAAGACCTTTGATTTCTATCTACGAATTCATCCCATGTAAACATTGTTTATAGACTGGTAACATTAATCGCAGGGGCTTAATTTTGAATTACGGTCAATTGAATTGAAAATATAATCAGTTAGAAAATGACCAAAATACCCATTATTTTTTTTAAATATGAAGGGACTTGTTAAAACTTTAATTTATCGTATTATTAGTACATACTTGTTAATTAATTAGCAAGATTTATTAATACTTTATGCATATTCAATTTTATTGACTTGTTATAACATGAAGTGGGCTCATTAACATCTTAACATAACTTGTCATTTCAATAATGTGTAATTTATAGGATTAGTCTAAATTAAGTGGTCAAAACGCTTGGTCTCTTATTCAGTTCAATATGAAGAAAGAGTCTAATCTTTTTAGTTTTTTTTTTTGTCATGAAAAATTAATTTTTATCCGAACTAAACAGGATCGAGTTTGTCTCAAGTTGGATTGAGTTGCACTAAATTGATAGACTTTTGTACAGCCCTAGTTCAAAGTAACCTCCATCAGTACTCCTCACATTTTACTCATTTTTTTTGTAACGTTTTATATTATACTCATTTACTCCAATAGCTACAGTAGTTAAATTTTATGGATAAATTTAGCCATATAGTTAATGCTTTCACATTAGCCATATTTCTTAAAAGACCTTGCTGGCTTTTGCCATGATCTTGTTTCTAAAGTGTTTTGCAAAAAAAAAAAAAAAGTCGTGATTGTAAAGCGTGGAATAAAAAGATGACAGAATTTTTCAGTTTTACCTTTCTAATTAAAAAAATATTTACATAGATAACAAAATATCTCATTATTTTCTTTTAATTGATAAGAATATATCTAATAAAATAATATTGGGTTATTTTTAGGAAATAATATAATATAATAATTTTTTAAAATACTTGAAAAATATATCAAAGACTTTATAAATAAAACCTGCAAAGTATATTTTAAACGAAAAAGTATTTTTAAGAGGTACTAGACACTATTAAATAATCTACCACTTCTTCTGTAAATATTTTTTTAAAAGGTTGGATATTAAAAAATTAAAATATTTTTAATATTTTAAAATATAATCGAAGTGTTTTTTTTAAAGTTGCTGATCAATGAGTCATTTTATATTTATAATTAAGTAGAAAATCTTATTAAATAAAAATAGATATAAAAAATAGTATTAGTTCGAGGTTAGTTTCATTTTATGAATTGCAGGAATGGGAAATTGAGGAGAGTGAAGGGAACTCGTTTGGTCGTGATGTAGAAAAGCTTAGGAATCATAAAAGGGTGAATGATGAGGCATTGGAAATCAAGGGATGAAAGATGAGAATGGGAAGTCGGGTGTGGAAGCAAAGCATTGGAGGGTAAGATGAAGTCACGACCAACGGGCAATAATTTAAGCGAAAAAGTAAAAAGAAAAAAGAACCAAGAAAGAGAGGAGGAGGAGGGCAAGAGTGAAATCAGCTTTCCGTGGGGTCAGTGAAGAGGAAGAATAAAGGATCAGATCAGGTTGGTCCACCCTATTCCGGGGGGCACATCTGTCCTCGCAAGCAAAGCCACACGTTGAAATGAAATCACGGATCAATGATCATCGTCAACGAGTGATAGAGCGAGAGGGTGTGGAGGTTGATAGGCATGGGCTACTCCTTGTAGGCTTTTAGAAACAGAGTGGGAGGCTCGAGGCGGATCAGGGTCTCTCTATTCTTTTTTTCCTCTTTTTTTTTATTTTTTTTATCCCATTATTCATTAATTTTTTTATTTAAAAAAATTATTTAATAAAAAATTTAAATGATGAGAACGGAAGAAGTGAAAAAAATAAAGAAAAAAGAGAGTGAAAAGACCTTACTTTTGACTGGAGGCATGAGGCAACCATATCATCGTCCAAAATCTCACTCACCCCCTACCCTACCCACCTCTGCTCTCCTGCCTCTTCCCAGTCCTCCATCGTCACTTTCAATGTATCACTTTAAACAGACCAATTTATCCCCATCATCTCCATTCTTCATCCTCTCTATCACCTCCCCGGTGTAGTTCCTTCTCATTGATACACCCTCTATAACTTTTTCAGACCTGATCCTTAGTTCTTCTGATCTTAATGACTCTGATTAAGAGTAGTGTTGAAATATTATGATGATTTTTCTGATTTTCATGATTCTTGAATGTTTATTAAAAAGAGTATTAAATTGGTGTTGAAGCATTCATATGTGATTTGAAAAAGAAAAATAAGCGTTGAGAAAGTAGTACCATAGGCAAGAAGGGTACAGAGAGCTAGGGAGGAGAGGAGAGGTGAGTGAGATGAGAGTGTGATGGACGGGTGCAACTGCCGAGGAGTCCCTTCCAGTCAGAAAAGTGACGCATCCTTTGACCCCACACCAAAAATAGTTTATTGAAAATACTATTTCTATTAAAAATCAGGGAAAACATATTATTTTATCTCTATACTCGATTCTTATTTTATTATAGATTCATGTAATTTTTTTTTATATTTTGAATTCTTGCATTTTTATTTTTTTATATTTTACGTTTATTCAAACTATGTATACTTTGTTCCCTTTGAAACCTAAAACATCAGATAATGAAAATATAAGAGTTCAAAACACCAAAAAAAAAAAAAAAATATATAGTAAAACAATAACAACTTGTAAGAACTTTTCTTAAAAAATATAAGATAATTTTTATGGATTGAATATTAAAAAATATAAAATATTTTTTTAAGGTCCAATTATGATTTTTTTAAAGTATTTTTATTAAAGAAATTATTTTATATTTATTTTAGGGTAAAACATACTTTTAAAAAAGAGTAAATATAAAAAAATGAATAGTTTAAAAATAAATAATTACTTTATTAAAGTTAATTCTGTTAAAAATACGTTATATTTTTAAATGAAAAAAGTACTCCCTCCATTAAAAAATGTAAGATATGTTTTGAGAGGTTGAATGTCTAAAAATATATATTTTTAGTTTTTTAAAATTTAATCATTATATTTTTTTTCAAAAATACCTCTATTGATAATGATTTTATATTTATTTATAGGTATTTAATAAGGGTAAATATAAAAAAATAAGGTTAATTTAAAAGTAGATAACTATTTTAATGAAAAGTGAACTTCGATTAAAAATGCTTTATATTTTTAAATAGAGAGAGTATCATTGTTGCTTTTATATTCTTAAATTTATTTGATATTACTAGTAAAAAAATTCATTTGATTTTTTTTAAGAATTTCGTTAAGGTCAAATACAAAAAATTTAATTATCGTAAATTTTATTAATAACTAAATTAAAGTCATTGATAATATTAATGGATTTTGTGTTACCAATAATCTTAGTTCAATTATTATTAGATTTTATAATATATATATATATTTTGTGTGAAGCTTGTGTATAATTTTTCCCCTCTCGTTACTTACAAATTTTATCTCTAAATCTTTTTTGGTGAGGATGAAAAACATATGCGTTCATGATTCATACAAACACAGTGTGTGTTTGGAAAACTTTTCCAACCTACGTTGAGGGCTCCCAACCTAAGTTGGGAGGCAAAAAACCTATTGACACATGTTTAGAATAAAAGAGTAGGCTAACGCACGTTGAAGTTAAATGGACATTTTAGGTGGAGCTCATCCAAGCAGCTTTTCACTGAGCATTGGGCAGGGAAGACCACGTTAGGGGCATTAATTGCCTTTTAAAAATTTGTTCTTCCCTTCCTATCCTTATCTTCACGAGAGTTTGTTTATTTTTCAGAGTTCTTCTCTCGTTTTCTTGATTTGTCAGTCTTCAAAAATTCAAAAGCTTTATGGATTCTGTCTTAAGCTGGACCTACTCTTAAGGATTGAAACCTTGCTTGAACTTCTCCTTCAAAACTCAGCACTTATCTTGTTTCTAAGGTTGCTCTAACCTCAATGAGTTTACCTCTGATGAAGAAGCAATAGGAGCCTTTGTGGTGGTAGTCGCAAAGATCAGAGGGAATAATTGTCTATTATTATATTTTAATTATATAATATCTTGTTAGGATATTAGTACAATTATGTATATATATTGTTGGCAATTTATAATAAAAAAGACATTGAACATAATTAGTTTTTATTTTATCAAACAATTAATTAATATTTTAGATTAATTAACTAAATCACTTTATGCCACCTAAATCAAATTACTATACACACACATATTTTGTTGGCAATATTAAAAATTAAGATTTTTGTCAGTGTATTTTTTATTTGTATTCTAATTATTTAAAAATTTATAATTTTAAGTTTAATATTTTTTTAAAAATATCAAATGAGTCACAAAAATATATATAGAAAATTTTATACCTATTTTTGTTATTATACGTTTCAACTAACTTTTAAATTAAATCATCCAAACAAGTTTTAGTTTGTTCAACTGACTTTTTTTAAAAAAATTCAAACATAAATCACGTTAAAGTCACGGACTTTTATCATAATCTCATTTTGTTAACTTCAATTAAATCTTAATTTTAATTATACATTTTTTAATCCAAACACATACATTAATGTCACATTTGAAACCAAAATCTTTTCTAAAAATAGAGGTAGTGTTGCTGCCAACATGATTGACAATTGACTGTCGCTTGCAGTTCTTAGGGTTTCACCCAGTATATAGCTTTTTTATATTTTCAAAGATTTTTTTTTTTTGGCCAGAAGCATGTCTTCAAATATGACTATAAAATTTTAAAGGTGATAAGTGTAATGACATTAAGAAAGAAAGAATAAACAAGGATTAAATCAAAAATCTCAAACATTATTAGATGAACTCTAGGAAGATATAAGATATGACAATCAGGGCATACAAACATAAATATTGGTAGTTATTTCATTCATACAATATTTAACTCATCACAACTTTATTAATTCAGTAACATAATTAGAAAAGTTACATGCATGCATGCGTATGAAAATTAATGAATTAGGAGAAAAAATATAAAAATTAATATCAAAATATGTTAAAAATAGATGACTAGTAATTATATTTATTCTATTATATATCAGCTCTTATCTCTTATATTTGCAGCATACTTAAATATAGATTATCTTTCATACATCAAATATATCAATTAACAATGTGAAAAGTAGGGAGCTTTTGCAGATATAATCTATGTCACAAGACTAAATCAAGTAAACAGTCTAATATTACTAGTTAATTATATTTGTCACTGATATATTATTATATATTAATAATAAATCTTTTGTATATCACCAATAATTTTTTTGTACATCATTATAAATTAGCCATCATTCCTAAATTTTAAAAAAATTGCTCTATATTTTTTGATTGCACATTTTTTTTCCCCATTAGTGGGTTAATTTATTCAAAAATAAAACTACGTAAACAATATAGTGCATCTTGAAAAAAAAAAAATTCAAGGCCTCCTTCATACATGATTTTAACATGATACTTGTCATAGTTTTTATGAATTACTAGCTATTCGAGCAGAAGCGTTTCAGAAAATCTTGACATATCTTTAAAAAATGACCTACTATTGACAAGCCGGCTTGCCCGCCACCGAATACACGTGTCACGCTCGCTTGTATTCCCTTTTATTTTGATTCCACGCAAAGGCTAAATATGAAACGTGTGTTTAGATCCTCGAGTTGAGATCTAGAAATGATTGTGATTTTCAGGATTTGAAATGATAAGGAGGAAAGGAAATCCGGGGAAGGAATTGTCCGTGGAATGGCAAATTAGCAATAACGGAGTCCATTCATTGAAATATTGAATGGTGTCATCTCAGTGGGATCGACGCAGAAATAATGAATGCATTCATCATTTCCTCTTTTGACGACGCAACCAAATCTCTTTCACAAACAGTGGTTCCGTTCCCTCGCCCTCCACATCTTTTCTCCTCCCAATCACGCTTCTCTTTTCATTCTCCTCCCATGATTCCACACTTAATTATTAGTACTCCCTCCTCCTTATACCCACTTTTTTCAATTTTGGATTTTTTATTCTCTTGCTTTCACTTTACAAGATTTGTTTTAAATTTTGAATTGAATATCAATGAAATTAATTAAATATAATTTCAAGTCTTCATTCTCCATGAACTTAAAAAATACCTTCCCTTTAATGACAGATTCATTTGAGATTTCAAATATTTAGAGATAATTTAAAATAAGTTTTTTTAATAAGTATTATTTTTTCTTCATATATCTTATATCATGAGACATGCAATCATTTCAAAAATGATCTCATACAACAAGCGGAAACAATACTTATATCAACACGTTGTTAAATACATTTGATTACAACCAAATCCAGAAACATCTGATTCAAACATTCCTATCTTAAACAAGCATAGTTCTCATTTCTCAATGCTACGCAACACATAAAAAATAACCATAATAAAGTACAGTTCCTTAAATTTTTTTTCCCCACGGGTGTTCATAAGATGAAACCAGACCACGCGGTAGATAACTTTTACCTATGTTGTGCGTGGAAAATAAAACCTACATCTTGTCCAATTCCCTTGCGGAGAAGAGATGGGATATGACTGATGGAGAGATTTTGGTAAAGGACAGAGTGAAACAGAGACCATGAAACGTAAAGAGAGCAAAGGAGACCCGAGTGCTCATTTTGGATCAATCCCTTTCTTTATATGCTCTTTGTTCCAAAATGCCTTGTTATTCATTATTAGTAACATGTACAGTGAAGAATAAACATGTTTTTTTTTTAATGTGTGTATTTAGAAGTATATAATAAGGCACGGGATGAAATCTATATAAGCATATAGGCCTGAATTTTTGTATGTTTCGTGTCTGTCTTTTTTTAACCTGCCCCAACAATTCCTGTCATCTTGACAATCTCTTAGAACCAGGAGGAAACAACTGCACTGCCCTGCTCCACACGACCATTCCCAATTTTTCATCAATGGAAGGGTAAAAAGTACAGTCGTCTTGGGATGGACAAGATATCTCACAGTGAATGTATCGTTTAGTAATATACATCGGGAATGGAAATCTTTTGATGACAAAAATAATCAATCAATTAATTTTAAATACTGTGTGTGTAAACAATATTGAAATAGTAATTTTGTAAGAATTCGTACAGTTTCACTCAATTTAGTTCAAGTGTAATGTAATGATTGAAAACAGAGTCTTTACATGAAAAATACTTATTAAAATGAAGATAACCGGATAAAGAAGCAGAGAACTAGAAAATATAAGGCATGATATGAGACTTGATAAAGGGCGAAATTAGGGAGCCTAAGGGGGAATCAATGAAGGGACTCTACCGACAATAATTAAAAGCATGCACTCCCATTTGTCTGGATGTGGCTACCGCATGGTTCGGCTGATCCGGGTCCCGCGCCCTAACCCCCCCACCCCCCGCTCTGATGTCCTTCCGGGACGCTGGTATCAATCTCCCACATTCCGTTGCTCCGTTTTTTTTTTTTTATTCATCTTAATTTTCCCATCATTTTACTACTGTTGTTTTCTTCTTCTTGTTTTTTTGCCAACTATTACTATTGTTTTCACCCCGGCTTTTTGTCACTGTTATTATTGCGACCATCAAACTTGTCCTCCTTTTAAAATCATATACTGTCCAGAGTCTTTCAGAACTCTTTGGATTTGCGGGCAAAAATATATATATATTCTTTGGATTTTTTCTCCCCAAATGCTAAACGTGTGTCTTGTTGACTTTAAGAGAAAGCATACGTCTTTCTCTCTCTCTCTCTCTCTCTCTATATATATATATATATATCAGTGGATGAAATGTATATGAAGTCATCAAATTTACAATTAATAAATACTGCCTTTTTATTTCCAAAATTTCATGCCATGTATAGACTACATTCGATTAATCTTATATGTGGGTTACCGTATTCTAACACCTGATTTGTGAGAAAAATATATTTTCTATTGTTCAGATGGCAAGAGAAAATGAAAATTAAAATAAAAAAAATGAAGGAGAACAAGATGCTTGAGATCTAATCCCCCCCCACCCCAAAAAGAATTCTTTTTTCAAAACGTAAAGAGGAAAACCGTAATCTCAAGAGAAACGTATCAAATGAAGAAAAAAAGGGCCAAAAAGAAAAAAAAAACGTGGCGTGACTTATGAGGCCTATATTTTGTCAGGACGGGCTTCTCTCCAGAAGCTTCCGCCGTAGGTGGAGAAAATTTAAATGAAAAAATAATAATTAAAAACCTCCTAAAAATATTAATTTAAATAAAAATTATAATATTTTAAAA
The DNA here is from genome assembly GCF_029017545.1 of Prosopis cineraria. Lineage (NCBI taxonomy): Eukaryota > Viridiplantae > Streptophyta > Magnoliopsida > Fabales > Fabaceae > Prosopis > Prosopis cineraria. The sequence goes on along the minus strand of NW_026555339.1, from coordinate 2,899,190 downwards.
ATTTAATTGAGGTGTGATAGCAAATATATTTAACTTTATAAAATTGCCATTAAATATTAAAAAATAACAGCAAATGAGCTTACATTGTGTTTTCTATTCTTCCTTTTAAGTGAAAAAAATCTGCTCTCATGTGTGAAAAATTAGTTAAGTGAATTATCATCTAAGTCATTATCTTTTCCTCTTTTGGTAGCAGGTAATTACATGATTATTTCTTTTACATTTTTTCCTCTATTATGCATCCCAAAAAAATTTGCAATTTCCTCTTCTCTATCTTTAACATTTCCTTCGTCATGCATGTGTAGAAGAATTTTTAGATCTTTGCAAATACCACCTTACATTGTTTCTCTTTTATAACTAAAAAAAATAATCTTCTCGATGATTAATAAATTATATATATAAACACACACAATAAATGATTTTGAAAATGATAATATTAAAAAAATCGAGTTAAAAATAAGAAAGATGTAATATAAATGCTGAATTTTTCTATTTTATAATAAAAAATGTCTTAATGTTGAAAAATGTAACATAGATGCTGAATTGTTATAATTATGGTTGGAATTACAGGAAGAATAGTTGTGAAGTAATAAATTTGTGTGTTGGTCCTAATTGTTACAGGTTTATTTTTTATATGACAAGCATTTCAATAAAAGAAGTATTTTGTTATTTTCATTTTGAAGAACATTTTGTAAAAGATTTATAAGGAAAGATGACCTATAAAAATAAGAGATTAATTTTTAAATTGATTAGAAAAGGCATAAATCATAAAGAACTGTTGAAAGTGATGTCATCAAGGAGAAGAGTTGAAAGCAATGCAATTGATTTGAAATTTATAATAAAATTTTACTATTGAATAGCTTTTTGTATAGACACTCACACTATATTTTTTGTACTTGAAAAGATGATAAGTTATATAAATAAATTTGCAATTTACATTGTTTTTTGGGAAGAAGATTGTAGAAGCACTCCCTTCAGTCCACTGTATAGGTCATCTTCTAAAGGGGAGAAGTTGTCTACTTTATAAGTTATTGGATTGATAGTGATTTTTTTTAAATGAAATGTCTAAACTATTCTTAAAAAGTAAAAGAGAGAGAAACAAAAAAAAATTTATATAGTTTATTTATTTTTTGAGGGTTATGTTTGTAATTGTATAAAATTTTATTTTTTGTACTTTTACTGTATTGATATTAATGAGGTTGATAGAAATGACTTATAAATAAAATTATAGAGAGTACCATTTAGGTAGATGAAATATTTTTTGTGTAAAAAAAGATGCAAATATGGTGTACATATATTAAAATTAGTATAATATAATACTGATATCTATTTCAGGTTTAAATATGTATAAGTGAAAATGTTGTCATTACATAAGACTGTTGAAGTCACTAATCATATCAAATCTGAATTATCCAAATCAATAAGAGGATTTATTAAATTTTTTATAAATGTTATAGTTTTTTTATTTCAATAAATATAAGATAAAAAAATTAACAACATTAAATTTGCACTATTCAAATTCCCTCCATGCACAACGAACGGAGAAGGGGCTTCTTGGATGAGAGGAGCCCAGTCCCGTTTTTCCCTTATGCGTGCTGTCATCATTGTAAAATAAGTGACTTTTTTCTGTTTTGTTTATCGGCCAAATTGCAAGAGGATAAAATACTGTCTCTGTTATTCTCCTTTCCCTGTTATTCGTCTTCATCCGTGAATGTGCGTGATGGCTATAAAAACATTTCTCGGGTCAAACAAAAAATGAGACAAAAAGCACAGAATCATATATCCAAATAATTAAATAAACAATAACCACACGGCTAAATTCAGAGCAGGCGGTGGCAGATTCAAATGGATGCTAATGAAAGCCGAAATATTGAACCAAAAGATGGGCTTGGTACATACAAATTCGTGTTCAAAGTCTCCATTGTCAAGCGGAATTATAACAATCAAGATAACGCCGACAGCAACAGAAAAGTTGCCACGCAGACTAATGACTATGGCAAAGAACAAGTGTTAGATCCAGTCCACACTGTCCTGTCCTGTAACCTTAGACCAAATCTAAAAGGGTCATCCACTTCTGAAGGTCATATCACACAGTAAAGCCTTCACTGTGCGTATGATAATTGAGACGAAGAAGAACAGCAACTAGCTAGGCGCGTACGTGCAGGAACTCAAAAGCAGGTATAGATGGGGGCCATGTAAACACACAGTATACGTACGTCAATTCCATGTTTGAGAACCTCGTTGTGGCGACTGGCAACTAAAAAGCAAGCCCTCTTAATTTGAGAGGCCAGGGCTCTCCCATACTTGTGCCTTCCATGTTTTACTTGTTCTGTGGCAGTTTTAAGTGCTGCTAGATCGCAGCTGGCTCCACTTTTCTGTGTGTCTGAACCCATTTACCTTTTTTTGGTACCTGAAGATATTCAATTATGTGTACGCGAATCTTTTTTCCTCACCTCCCTGTCTTCTCAAAACCCCATAATCATACACCTCTTACCTCACTGCCTAGAGCCATTCAAGTCTCGGCGAATGAAATGTGTTTGCTGAATTAATTAGCATGTGCATCACTAAGCTGTGGCACTAGATTGAAATGATACATATGCAGTACTGCATTATTGAGGACCCTACGGGTAGGTGAGCTGTATAATTGATTTGAGACGAGGGTTTGTGTGTGTGTGTGTGGTCCTAAACATTCTTATGTTTCGCACCATAATCGATCTCTGTACTATACTAATGATATTCTATAGACCGCATCGAGTATATCTTCGGGAGATCAAACCGAACCTTTCGTCTCGTCAAAAGTTATCATTACCGGAACTAATTTACTTTTGTAAGTTACTATAAGAGTCACATCAAATAATGTTGCCATATGTGAATCCGCAGATAATTGATGCAAATGACATACATTTAATCTGATACGATTGCTGATCAAAGATATTGAGATGGTTTTGAGGCAAAGACTGAAGAATCAACAGGACTCGAACCAAAGTTTATCAAACTGGATCCACTCCCTATCTCTCTACAAGTGCATGGTCTATGCAGAACTCGCGACTGTATATATCAAGTGGAGGAACTGGATCGATGCTGGGTTTATTAGTCTTTTATTTATTTTGCCTACTGATTTACTGGACTTGAAAATTATGGGGTCTTTGTTTTGCGTGAAAAGGGAAGAGGAACATATCAGTATGCCAACAGTTCTGCATGAGATATGTATCGTGAAAAGTAGCTTGCTAATGGGAATAATAACGACGGAGCTCTGTAGGAGGTGGAACGAACCAGAATTGTTTGGCTGGGGTGGTTCAAATTCATTTGATGGCATGCGTAGCAGTTTTGTGCTGGCTCTTCACTCTTTTCAAATGCGGGAAGACATGGTTTAGGCATTTTTAATTTTTTCGTTGTGGATTTTCTTTTGGGTCCGACTTGTGATCACATGGCCTGCGTTAAACATTAAAAGGAAAATAAATTGGTTCACAAGGTAACTGCACTCATGATGCGTGATCTTGGCTCTGTTTTTAAACGTGTACATGATGTTTCCAAAGCAGAAATCATAGTATTATTTTCTTTTCTAAATTTTAAACAGAGCCGGGCAGGTCTAGACCTGTTGGGCTTAAGTCCAAAATATGGTTATAATGAAATTGATCATTTTTTCAAGCTTAGCTCTTCATTTTTTTAGATTTAAAGTCATAAGAACCTTTTATTTTAAATTTTTTTAATCATTATCTTTTACATTATAATATTATATATTATTTTTAAATTTAAAATAAGTGATATAAATTATAATTTTAAAATACAAACACACACACATATATATTCTGTTGTTTAAATTTAATTTAAAAATTTAAAATATTTTTTTAGAGGTGAAAAACAAAGCTTAAACAGGCTTCTCAAGCATGTTTTTTAATCCCATTTATACTAAAAAGTTCTTGATTTTCCAAACCCGATATCTTTTAAAATTAAAAAAAAAAAGGACTCAAACGGCTCCAGCTCTACTTTTAAAATAGTCTGCAGAACTTGTTGTATCATTAAGAGAGACTTGTAAAATTTATTGTATCCTTATACTCATTAATCAGTAATTTCACTATTTTTAGAAATAAACTCATAAAATATTTTTTAATCATTTTAGTTTATTTTGGGGAGAAATTAAATATATAATTTTATAGTTTTAACTCGTTGTAATTTAGTGTTTAAATTTTAATTTACTTAAATGTAATTTAACTCTTAATTTTTAACTCATCACAATTCACAACTTAATTTCTCTAATTTTAATAATTTAAAATATTAGTTTGTAAGTTACAAAATAACTTTAGTTTTTATAATTTTATTTTCTAATATACAGGGACCACAATTTTAAATAATTAAAATTATAGAAATTAAATTATAATTGAGTTAAGATAAAATTAAAAAATAAAAATTTAAATATTAAATTACGATCTAGTCAAACTTATGCAGATTAAATGATTATTTTTTTCTTTATTTTATATACCAGACAAGTCCTTGCAGTGACTACTTAAATATCGTCTGGCCCTCAAAACATTTTTTATGCCATTGGCCCATAGAAACATAAATAAAAAAGGTTGTAATTGTTGTCAAGCCTACCACCATTTTCAATTCCTAATTTCCCTTTCCTGTTTCGGCCGTCAAGTCGTAATTTGCTTCTAAAATCTGAACGAGGACATTGTTTTAGACGGTTTTTTTTTAAATTGTGACAGCATGATGATGGGCTTGCAGGTAGTCCAGTCCGTTATTAATCTAAAGAACAATCTGTTACAAACTAATAGATATTGGCCCAACACTTGTGCGTGCACAATCAGTTTTACTGCACGTGAGTTACCTATTAATATAATACAATATAATATTTTTTTTCCCCACTATCTCCTAGTTCTCCTTGGTTTCAGATGAGTTTTATATCCATTCAACATATTTGTTATTCTTTAAATTGTTTTTGACTTTTCTTCAGTCCTTCTTATTCCACCCAAAAAAAAAAGTCTTTCTCATTCCTTTTGAAAGAAAGAATACTTCTCCTGGAATCCTGGGACCGCAAAAAAGGATAAGTATTCAATCACCGTCAAATGAAAAGTTTTAGTATATAGACGATTTTTTTTTTTTGACCTGGAGCATATAGATGATTTAGTTTTAACAAATTGTGTTCATTGGTGATTTTTGTTTATACTGAAAATAACTGTGTTACTCGTATCAAGAGATCAGTTAAGTGTTAATTTAACAAGATTGTGATAGGATAAAGTATGACGTGATTAGAAGCTTAGTCATATTCACCCAAACTATCAACAAGAACAATTTGACTTTTTTTTTTTTAAGTATTTTTATTTTTATTAATATATAATTTAGTCATTCCTTTTTTAAATGGTGAAGTGTACCATTTATTATCTTTTCCAAAGTGTACGTGCTTGATGATAAATTAAAGCATTATTCAGCTTTGAAATTCTTTAACTTTCCTGTAACATCCTTTAAAAAAAAGCCAACATTATCTAAATATTTTCAAATATACAACATTAACTTGATATATTCATATTTTTTCCGGTAAATGATACAATGAAAAATATTTTAAACACATGAAACAACGTTTCCTCGCAATGAGCTTATTTAAGGAGATAAGATAAAACCCTAATCCCCAATTTTCCTAACCCTAAAATTGATTTTTTTCGTGCAACCGAAAACGACAAGGTTCCAAAACCAAATCTCCAGCTACATTCAACACCGTGTCCTACTTGACTTCTGAAAGTTCAATCCTCAAGGAAGGCGAGGAGAGTATCCTTTAATCCGTCATTCGGTTCTCCCGATTCTTGGGATTTCGATTAGGCTTCTCTCTTATGCGATAACTGTTTATTGTTGAAGAGTCCCTTCCATTAAAAATCCATTGCAAACCTGCAATATTCATAGTCTTTCACATCAAGATTTCACAAGAATACAACCTGAAAGGGTCAGTTGCCAGTCACGCTTCTGGATTTGGGGGCAGAATCGGAGTCCAATTTTTCTCCTTTTCTGCCTACAATCCAAAGCCTATTCATGGCCACGGACGTGACGGCCAAATTCCAGAACCCCGATTTTCGGCCAGTTCCGCAGCCGCCAGATTTCCATCCAGAGCTCGCCGAGTCACCTCACGACGGCCTCCATTTTTGGCAGTTCATGATCGCCGGTTCCATTGCCGGCTCCGTCGAGCACATGGCAATGTTCCCCGTCGATACCGTGAAGACCCATATGCAAGCTCTTGGGTCTTGCCCAATTAAGTCCGTCAGCGTTCGTCAAGCCCTTCAATCGATTTTGAAATCTGAGGGTCCATCTGCACTATACCGAGGGATAGGCGCTATGGGTCTTGGTGCTGGACCAGCACACGCTGTGTATTTTTCCGTTTATGAAGTTTGTAAGAAGTACTTCTCCCATGGGGATCCCAAAAACTCCACTGCTCATGCGATTTCTGGTGTCTGCGCTACTGTTGTGAGCGATGCTGTCTTTACGCCCATGGATATGGTGAAGCAGAGATTGCAATTGAGTAATAGTGGTTACAAGGGTGTTTGGGACTGTGTGAAGAGGGTTTTGAGCGAGGAGGGGTTTGGGGCATTTTATGCATCTTATAGGACTACAGTTGTGATGAACGCCCCGTTTACAGCAGTGCATTTTGCAACTTATGAGGCTACAAAAAGAGGCCTCAAGGAAATTTCGCCTCAGAGTGCTGATGATGAACGTTTGGTTGTTCATGCAACTGCTGGAGCTGCTGCTGGTGCATTGGCTGCTGCTCTTACCACACCGCTTGATGTGGTCAAAACTCAATTGCAGTGTCAGGTATAAATTTCTTTTAAACCTAATGCTTGATAGTCTGAACAAGCAATGATTGGACTTGGTTTATTTTTTCGTTTTGTTTTGTTTGATTGGACTTGTTACCTGCCCTTGTCAACCTAAGTTTGTCATAGTTGAGTATAGTCTGATATGCAATGCTCAAGATTTGAACATTGAGCTCGCTATAAAATTTGTGCCTAGAAGGGGGTAAAAGAAGAAAACAACAATATTTTATCCAACTTGAGAACACCAATGCGACCAATATATATATATATATATATGGGATTTTATGACCTGAGACTCGACAACGGAACATATTTCCGAAATCGGTTCCAGTGCCGTTGTCTCTTATGCACCATTTAGGAATAACTATTGTGGTCTTTTTCATAAATTGTAACTCTTAAGAGTAGGGAAGGGTGAGTATAAATCCGTCTAATGTGTTATCCGCTTATAATGTATCTTTTAGTTATAAGCAGCGAATTATATGGGTTGCCAAGAGCGGATAAGGGAAAGGGACGTTTTATTAGCTTCTATTTTGGTAATGTTGGTTCCACCAAAAAAGTAAAAGTTTTTGCATGGTTCTATTCCACGATGCCCTGGTTATAGCATGCCCTCTTTGTATTTCAGAGATGTCTAATCGACAAGAAACTGAAAATCGAGCTGATGAACCAATTCTTTTGACAAAGGGGAATCGCATGAACCAAATTCAAGCTGATGATGTCTGCAGGGGTAGCTCCTTTTATAGAAACATCCGTAAATCCAGTGGCTGATAAGATTTCTCTAGTTATATTTATGTCATCTCCCCTCTTCCTTGGGGGGGGTTTTTGAATTTTTATTAGGAGCCAGAAAGGAAAGGGCTCAGAATGAGATTCGGGTTCATACAATTATGTCATGATTCCTTCATGAGTTTGACCGTGCAGCAACTTCCGTGTTATAAAGTATTCGGTATCCCAGTTATTAGAATGGTAGTAAATGAAACTAAATGAACAGGCCATTATCTCAACAATTTTCTACAAGCCCTAGCCCATTTCTCCCCCCCCCCTTTCTGGGCATGCATTGACCTAAACTCGGCCACTGATGGTGCAGGGTGTTTGCGGATGTGATAGATTCAAGAGTGGTTCAATTGGGGATGTTGTTAAAACTATAGTGAAAAAGGATGGGTACAGAGGGCTCATGCGAGGATGGATTCCTAGGATGCTATTCCATGCTCCTGCGGCTGCAATTTGCTGGTCTACATATGAAGCTGGAAAGGGGTTTTTCCAAGAGTTCAATCAAAGACAGGACAACTGATACTGTCAACTAAATAAAGCAGCTGAAGTATATTTTTCATTGTTCAGCAACCGCCTTTGAGATGAATGTGTTGTAATATCCGTCATTTATTTGCTTATGCGGGAAACATCAGATTTTTTTAGGATAGATTCTATTTTGTCCTAACTTTACACGATTTAAACTTTTGTAATATTATAATATAATTTTCTCTGTCTTCTTTTATCGTTTCTTGTTTTACACGTCTGGCTTTATTTCACGCTCCATTTTACGTGTACAATGAATGAGGTATAACTTCTTGCCAAAGCAGGAGTACGTCCATTAATAAATCCTTATTATTCAGAGCATCAAGAAATTCAAGTTGTTATTTTTCTTGCATCTTCATTTATTTCAGCGTTCATCAGTGGTTCTTTTCCAAATGAAAAATTTGGAAATTTGCCAGTGCCCTGCACTCTCACTTTTTAATTAATTAAATGTGTTCTTCATTTCAATGAAAATAAAATTCAAGTGTTCATAGTACGCCAGCTCTCAACAATTCGGGTCTCCAAGGTTTCTTCTACTTTAGACTTTCAACAAAGAAGAAAAGAAAAATCTATGCTCCAATGAGAGCTTCACTTTAACTCCTGAGTAGAACAAATTCTTCGTCATCCTCAGGGATCAGAAAATCTCACGAACTCACAACCTGCCCAACAATTACAGTGATATCATCTACCTTTCCACCTGTTGCAGTAAAATGATGCGATCAGCTCCATGCAGGGAAAAACTTTTTCTGCTTGTACTTTCTTTTGGCCTGTTCTGCTGGCACTAGTAATATAATTATAGCTGTTGACAACATACCTATAAGCTTCATTCCAAGAATCTTCTTCCAAAATGGAACTTCAATGCCCTGCTAAGTGGTTATTATTAGCAAGACAAAAAAACAGTTTGTCAAAGAAAATTAAAAGGCTGCTCGATATGTTTAAGAATACATAACACATGGTAAAAACGTTTTCTGCATCTTTTAGCTCAGAACAACGTCAACATCCTCTATCTAACAATTTTTTTGAAGACCTATCTTCTAACGTCAAGTTATTTTCGTATGACACATGGAATCTAAAATAAACATGAAGTTCTTCTCTTACCCTGGATCTAGCTTCTATTGAATAGGGGGAATCAAAATTTGAATCCTTTGCATGATTGCTTGCCAAGTTAGCTAATGCCTTTGCTAGCAACAAAATCAGGTTTTAGTTAGAAATAGTCGATTGGTCAATTTAAAATATTTATCTGATCAACAAGGGAAAACACTACCAGCCTCAGAAACATCTGTGCAACTAGCAATAATTGAGACCATTTCGTGGTCAAAAACATTATCAAAGAGCCCATCGGATCCCATGATAATTGTATCTCCTTCGATCAGCTCCACCTTACTCACCTGATGCATCAGTATTGTAAAACAACAAACAAACATGTCTCTGCCGGAAAAAAGCAACATTTTCACTGACATTCATTTGACAGCGAAAAGGAGTGTATGCTTAATATAGTTTTGCAGAAAAAGATTATTCTAGGGAAGCGTCAATTTGACCTCATTGATGATTTGTTGCTACCTGTGCGCAAGAGAAATATTTAGGTTTTTGTTTTCTCTACCTTTCCTCTCTTCGTTGAGGTAACTTTACAACAGGAAAGAAACGTGGGCATAAATTTGAATGATACAATTTTGACTTAAGAAAGTAATACTTCAAGAAGCATAGGTTATAAATCCTGCACATAATTATGGTATAGATGGTTGTTAAATAGTACCACTGCATCAAGGCATGTTTGGCCAGCCATCTGAGAGCTCAGTTGAAATGGACAGTCAAAGTAATGTTCTTGAGGAGATGTGGCAAAGATTACGTGACCTGGGACAAGCACGTTGACAATGTTAAGTGATCAACATCTAGGTAAGAATCCACAAAAAAAAAAAAAAAAAAAAATCCAGTAAAGGAAATCATCCAAGAAGGACAAAAGAAAAGGAAAGAAATGAAAACGTAAAAGGATAGGGAAGATAACGAAGAGAAAATCGCAAAAGACAATGTTGATAACAAGATTAGCACATAGCAATGTAGTCGTTTAGCTCTGGATCTTACCGCTGCGAATAATTCTTAATCCACAATCCCCAACATTGGCAATCTTCAGAGTCCCATTCTTCTCCAGCATAGCAACGATGCTTATCAGAGAAGAAAAAAATGAGGTATATGGTGAGATCATTGAAGATGTGAGTTCATTTCAAAATTGTAAACTGACACTCGTGACGGAGGAGGATTAAGCTTACACAGTAGCTGATCCTATAGAGGAAGTTGCAGCATGTGCTTTCCCTATAAGATTCTGAGGATCATAGTTCACCTGATGGTTCCATCAACAAGTGACATGTTATTTAGTTAAGTGCCGTACATGCATAAGATTTATAAACCTTCTCATTTTTTTCAGTGCATAAATTTACTAGGAAACCAAAACATAATAACTATGATGATCAATTTGTGCTTCCAGGTCATACAACCTCCTCATCCCCAACAAAACTGGAAGCATAAGCCAGAAATTCACGAGGGAATAGTGAGGGATCCACGTCCTCTTCAGCCCAGCTGCAAGTATAATAGGAAAATATTATTATTTTCTGATTAAAAAAAAAAAGATTAACAAACATTGCTATAAAAATAGAATAATTTTTAGCTCATTATAAGCAAATGAAACAGATACCAATCCTATTGAGATAATTCGGCAATTCAATGTAATATAAAATTTCGCCCGGATGCAATATATGTCTTGCTCGGTTTTACAAAAGTTTGAGATACAATTTGGTTTCTTTAGTTTAACGATGATTGATGTCCGTTGAAAATAAGAGATTTGTAAAAAGGACAATTCAGTATCATACCCAGAGACGCCATCAGCAACAGCAATAACTCCCCCATTATAGTCGCTTACAAAGAAAGCATCTTCCCCACCTCTGTCAACCTTAGAAGTTAGAAAGACGATGACTTGAGCAAGTGGCACAGGTTCCAAAAATCAGAATCGATAAATTTATGCACTTAAGGTCATTCAGTACAGGCATGGGACGAATATTAATCAGCATTAAGGAGAAAAGAGGCGTGCCAACAGTATTCACTACCTTCTTTGGATGTGGAATGAGGCAAGTCCCAACAGAAAATGACACCTCTGACCTATAATTTCAGAAATAGAAATCAATTCCCTATTAAAATCATGCTCTGGGGGGAAAACTAAACGTGGATTCCAAAATACCGAGTTGAATTAATTTCGGAATGAGAACAAGAAAGGACCATCTTCCTCCTCCTATTAGTTTCATCTACACGTGAAGGGGTGGCAGATAAGTAATGAAAGAGTGGTTGAATCTGAGACTGAGAAACTGAGGCCCTGAACATGGGAAATGCCATTTTCCCGCTCCCACACCTTGCTCACCCTCACCCTCCTCCCTAGACGCGTGGCTTGAAAATCAACGTCTATCGATTTTTGTGGTGGAGGAGCAGGTGAAATCTCACAGAATATTTTAAGTATACTATATTATTTCAGAGAGCTTTCGACAAGCACCAGTGGTCTAGTGGTAGAATAGTACCCTGCCACGGTACAGACCCGGGTTCGATTCCCGGCTGGTGCAGTTATTTTTACAAAATTAATCTTTTTAATCCTCGAAAATTACATTTAATCGGACTTATCCGAGATCTTTCGATTATGACCATTCATGAACGGACAGGCATAAATTTACCGTTTAAAGTTTTTTCGGGTCCGAAGTTTGTATCAGTCTTCCTCGATAACAATGAACGCTAGCTCAAATCCTTCGACTGCTTTTATCGAAAGTACATCTTGTCGATGATTTCCTTGTTTACGTTTTCGCATAATTATAATTGGAACTCTCTGGATCTTCGATTGTTTTTGTGTATTTAGTCAGATTTTTATGTAGGCAACGCTAGCGATAGCGATTCGGACACAAGTCCCGATGAAGCACCGGAAGACTACCAGCCGATCTCCAACGTCCCCGACGACGAAGATAGAGGCGGCAGTGACGTCAACTCAAACGAAGAGCATAGCTATCACTTCCACCAGCTTCCGAACGGCTACTGCTCTTATGGAACGGTGAATGGGATGTCGTCCCTGGTTCTAAACGATGTCGTGGAGCAAATGAGCGGCGAGGATGAGGAAGAGGAAAGGATGAGAGAAGCGTCGGAGCGGGCGATTCGGAGGGCATTCAGAGAGGATGAGAACCGGAGGAATCAGCCGCTGTCGGCGGAGAACGCCACGAGAGTGAGGGAGGCGATGCGTGGCGTCTCCTTTGGTGGAATTGTTCCCGATTGGGCCGCTCATGTTCCCGAGGATCGCTGGATTGATCAGCTTCGCAGGTCGAGGCAACCACCAAACACTTCAACCCCACTACAGAACTGAACAACAGTACAACACACTCTAGTTAATCATAATATTCTCCATTGATTTCAGCTCTGAATTGTCAAATGTTCGCGCGAATTTGCCTTTGATGGCATGTAGAGTTAAAAAAGTTGCAGATTCTTTGTCTCATTCATTTTTGCTTTGTTTAAATTAAAGTTTGGATAAGTATCATATTTTGGTTTGAGTGTTGATCCTACGAATTTAGTGAAATACTTATTTAGTTACGATGGAGCAGATTAGGCTAGGCACATTGGTACTACTTTCACTGCTTGGAAGTCTTTCCTGGCCAAAATAAAATAAAAGAGAACAATCTTGTTTGTCTAGAAATCTGTATTGGGGTTTGCTTGTGGCTGATATGTCGCAACAGTATCAAATTCAAGTGGAGAGTGCGTGTCCTTTTGCTTCCTCCATTTTGAATCTATGAACCATATCCTCCTTCAATGTTGTTTTGCTGAATAATTGATGGTTCAATTGTTCCCTTCCCTTTAAGATTGACCTTATTCGGGAATGGGATATTATAGTCTAGCTGCAAATTCAGTTCTCAAGGACAAGGAACAGGTCAATCACAAAATTGAAGATTCGTACCACTGTTTTAATATTGAATGTTATCTGGCCTACCTGAATAGAATTATCCATGAAAGTGATAAGAGGAATCCGATAGAGGCTCCAAGCAGGTTCTGCAGACGTTTCCTTGATAAATAGTTGCTTCGACGTATGATCAGGGGCCTCATTTCTCTTCAATTTCAGCAAGTAACAGAGGTGCTGATATTTTGCAGCACAGCATTTCATGGACGGCAGGTCAGTAGTTGTGTGGACTGCTAGAGAAAGGAGGAAAGCGAGTAATCACGAGGCCCATATAAAATATTCTTTAATGGAATTTTGTTCTGGAAAGGAGGGTGGGAATATTTGAGAAATAGAGATGAAGCATGCTTTCTGCTGCTCGCAACAAGAGAAGGCCGTTACTTGGTTCCTTCAACAAGATGCAGTTCATGGAGCAGGTGATCATTAGATGCAGATCTTGTTCTTGGGCCAAATGCATTATGATTTATGAGTTTGTGTCTTCTCATTACAGGAGAGGTTATCATTTCCAGATGGTTGCCACAAGCTGAATTATTGCCACAAGTACAGTAACTTGTCTGTAACAAATCGAAGCATGCTGCTGCCAATCCGAGAATAAATTTTTCATTACAAAATTGACGCCTAACTCTGATTACAAGTTATAACTCCTCTTTGCCAATGAAGAAACTTCTGCCTCTGTCAACTCGATTTAGCACAAGCTGATAATTTCGTTTTAAAAAAATTACTACAGATTTAACCGTGTATTCCTTGCAAGCCACTGAAAGAGAATCCAGGCGTCACTGTCTTCTCAAGCACCAATATTTTCAATGTCAGCACCTTTATCCATTCTCTTGACAATCCCAGCAATGACCTACCAGATATCAGGAGAAAAGATATTGTGAACAATACACTATCATAGTATCATGCTAGTACTTGCCGTCTAAGTTTCTTACCTTTCCATGTCCTAATTCATAACTTTTCTTCAGCCCCTTGGTTAGGAGAGTCTTCACTGTTGTTTCCCATTGAACAGGGGAAGTAACCTGCAAAGCGAAGTCAGGGTGTAATTATTTCAATTTTCCAGTTCACGGTTGGCAGGCACAAGCTATCAGTAGTAGTAAGTATACCTGGCGCGCCAATATCTTCTTTATTGTGTCAGGTTCTGCATGGGGCTTTGCATCGACATTGGAGATGACTGGAATTCTTGGGGTTTTAATCTCTGTAGCTGCCAATGCTGCTTCCAATCTTGACACAGCTGGTTCCATGAAACCAGTGTGAAAAGCACCAGCAACAGCAAGACGCACCTGCAAAATTGAGGAAGTGATGTTATTTCTAAGACGGTAATTAGCAAAAGACAAGTGAGATTGGGGACAAGATTCATACTGTCATTCGAGCCTTGAAAGACTTTGCCTTTGCTTCCACTGCTTCTATTCCTTTTATGCCACCAGAGACAGCATAGTTTCCCTACCAAAATATAAAATAGTCAACATGTGTTAGGTGCTCATCATAAATTTTAAACCATAATCCAGACTAGGTTGATTAAATTTACAAGGCAGGTACATATTAAACTTACAGTGCACAGGTAATTTGCAATTTGAACCCTCTCAGCTTCAGGAACTTCCTGATTAGCTGCATCGCACAATTGCTGGACCTTCTCAGAATCCAGTCCTATCACACTAACCATGGCACTTTCAGCAGCATCAGCAGCTTCCTGAATGAAGGGAAAATATCAAGCATGGAAACAATGAATTTATGCGATCCAGATAGTCTTAAACAAGGAACAGAGGCTGCTTACCTGCATGGCTTCACCCCTCAATTTGACCAGCTTTAGTCCATCTTCAAAGCTTACAAATCAAATAAAACATGGGGTCAACAGCACGTTAGCTAAGAAATGTTGACCATTTTAAAATATTTCAATCATATGGGTACAAAGGCATATCAATTACACAATGCATATATGTAAAATCACACAGGTAAGGACAGGACCAGAAGGTAAATTCTTCTTCCTTCTTCACCAACATTGGCGCTCAGAAGTATCTCACAGTTGGGATCACATACTCATGTATCTATGGAATTCTCCAAATAAGAACACTCCGAACATCAAAATAAGTAGGACCACCACTTAAATCACACAAGTGACATTGCAAAAAAAGGTCCTACAGAGGCAATGTTTATTTCTTTCATATTGTACAGCTTTTATGATAGATGAGATTCTATTACGTACGTATAATTAATTTGGAAACCTCACCTGAAAGCTCCAGCAAATGCCAGAGCAGTATATTCTCCCAGGCTTAAACCACACGTAACATCAACAGAGTCAATAATCTGCTGGCCTCCATCACGTGTACGTAGTAGCTCCACTGCAGCTAGACTTGTGACATAAATAGCTGGCTGAGAAAGTAGAAAATCAGATGGTAAATATTGAGTTATTGAAATTTGAAATAATCATTACAACAAACTGTCACTGCATTAAGAACAAGATGGTGTATTCATATTAGCATATTGATAGACAAGTATCATTAGTTCTAATTAAAGTTTAGATCCCCTCCATCCCCCAATCCCTTCTTAAAACAAATAATAGAAGACCTTAAAATATTCCATTTTGAATTACCATTATTGAGCAAATTTTAATTGGGTGGAACAATGAAACTTCTAAAAGCACAGGATATATCATAGCTTATATTGATAAAAAGCAGAGGCAGAATACCTGGCTAATAACTGTTGAATCTAACTTATCTTTTGGTCCATTGATACATAGATCGAGAAGATCAAACCTGAATCCAGAAGATATGTTATTGAATTCGCAATAGACACCACAACATCAACTTGAGAAATTTTAGTGGATAACTACCCTAATATGTCATTTGCTTTTCTGTACAGTGATGCGGCAGCAGGCACATTTTGAGCTTCTTTTCCCATTCCAACTGCTTGTGCACCCTTCATGCACATCAAAAATATATTTCTTTTAATTAGTATAACCGTGCAAATAACACAGCAATATTTGGACCTTAAACCTATAGTACTTTTTACATTCTACATAAGAAAAATTTTAATAGATGCTAATGAATCAAATATGTTGTCTTCTCTGTTACATGCGTTATTAATTTGAATATAAAAAAAAGGGAAAAAATTGATTGCAATTGCTATGCAGGTGATTGGCTTGAAACCTGAACTAACCCATCGAATTCTAATTATCTGCCAAGGAATTGATGAACTTCTGGTCATTACGTAAAACACCATCTCCTAGTTACAGCAGTGCCCAAAGCCGGGCTCCAAGTTCAATTAAACCGGCTACTGAAAAGTAAGTGTTTATAAACTGATTTACCCTTTTATTATTTCCTTGGTCGGTAGACCTTTCGAATGTGAATTTTGCCCCGGATATAGACAGACAAAACCAGAACATCACAGTGCAGATTTCTCGGCATAAAACATTCAATTTCACATCTTTTCTATATTCCAAAAGAATAATAACAAAAACATTTTCAACAATGACACTTCTATTTTCTGATAAACGCAAAGACTCGAAGTTGCATAAAATGTACCTGGCCAGGGAACAGAAAAGCGGTGCAAGGCTTGTAATCAGAGAACAAAGCATCATCGACAGCCGTCTGAGATCCGACCGATACGCTCGTGAAAACCCTAGATCGATCAGAATGTTTAAAACCAAGACTCGGAATCCCATTTAGGAAGCAGAGGGAATTGTAAGGGAGGGAGGGCTGCGAGCAAGCGGGAGGGGAATGGAGCTTCTTGAGAGAAATCGAGGGAAGAGTGAGGAAAGAAGTCATGTTGGAGATTAAGGGAGGGTGCGAAGGGGATCGAAGAATAATGGAATGGGGAAGCAAAGTGTGCATTAGATGTGTGTGCAGGGGTTACATATAGAGAGAAAATGGTTCAGTCTGAGGTTGAAGAAGGAGTTTTAGCAGAGGCGGAGCTTACGAAGTAGACGTTAGAGATGTCCACAAAACCAAAGAAACCGGCCAACTACCATCGGCTGGATGAATCGACAATCCTCAAATTCAATAATCAATAATTCAACATGTAACCAAAATAATAATCAAGAATTCAATATATTTATCAAATATATATTGATGCACACTCTTCATAACTCGTTGATATTAACAGGGTGACTGTTGAAGCTCCATACAATAATATATAAAAACATAATAATCCTCAATGTAATGAATGAGTCACACGCCTATTATTTGAAATACATATATATATATATATATATATTTGAATTAAAAGAAAACAATCGGATTAGCATTATATATATTTAATGTGATTTCATTTTTTTGGGGGCCAACAATGCACCCAAGATAAAAAGTTCACTGGTGCATTCATGTAAAATAAGGGCATTTTAGGGATTTCAATAGCGAAATATTGCAAGTGCTTTTTAAAGGTGATCAATAGATTTATGACCTTGAAAAGGCTTTTGACCAACTTAATTGGAACTTCATGACTTCTTGTTTGAAAGATCTATGGTTGCTTGTTCATATGGTTTGTTTAATCAAAAATTGTGTACCGTCTACCTCTACACAAGTCTTATGGAATGGCATGAGAACGGATGAGTTTAGTCTTTTAAGGAGAGTATGTCAAGGTGATCCAATTTCCCCATATTTGTTTGTTATTTGTATGGAACGCCTCATCAGCCAGCTTATGGAGGAGCAGAAGTGGAATCCTATATGGATGGAAAGATCAGGTCTCCTTATTTTCATTTGTTTTTTGTTGATGATATATTATTGTTTGCAGAGGCATCTTTGGAATGAGCTCTAATTATTAAAAATTGTCTTCAAACATTCTGTGATTGTTCTGGGATGAAGGTGAATGCAGCCAAAACCAAAATTTTCTTCCCTAGCTATATTCATAATAACAAATGAGAGGAGCTAAGTGAAATGCTAGGCTTCTCCTTGACGGATGATTTGGGTAAATATTCAGAGTTCCTCTTCATAACCATCGAGTTAATAAGCATACTTTGCTCAAGTTATTGATAAAGTTAAGAAACGTCTCTTAAATTGAAAAGCTTCTGCTCTTTTTATGGCGGGTAGAGTGGTGTTGGTGGCTTCTGTTACCTTTGCCATTTTGGGATATGCTATGCAAACATCTATACTTCTAGCTAGTACTTGTGAATTACAAGATATTGTAATAGAGATTTTATTTAGGGTACCACTGCAAAGAATTGGAAAACAGATCTAATCTCGTGGGATCAAGCGTGTACAAATAAGAAGCATGGAGGATTAGGTCTCAAGAAAGCTTGGACTTAAAACTAAGCATTCTTAATGAAGTTAGGATAGAACCCGGTGAAGAAACCAAATGACTGTGGGTTCTAGTTATTCATGAGAAGTACAAATGTGGATTGGATCTTCCTCCAACCATTCAAATGCAACGTCCTGGCTCAAACATCTAGGTAAGAATTAAAAGTGTATAGAAGAAAGTTGAGGAAGGACTGGAGAGATCACATGATAACAGCAATGTACACTGGAAATAGGAGAAACACAATAACTTTATTGTTTGTTCTGCTTATAATTCTCTCAAGAACTAGGTCATGATAGGATATTTAATTGGGAGAAAGTTTGGAAGATTAAAGCTCCACAGAGATGTAAAAACCTCCTTCAACTTTGTCTGCATGACCGTCTGTTAACAAACTAGATAAGATGCTGTAGAAAAATGACCAATGATAGCCTATGTTCTGAGTGTAATAAGGAGCAGGAAAACCTTATTCATGTCTTACAAGACTGCCTTATGGCATACAAACTTTGGTATGAGATGATCAGCCCAAGGCAACGTCAAATGTTCTTTTCTCTTGACACCATATCTTGGCGTTAGTGGAATCTCAACAACTTAGGTAATGAACAATATGATGACTGGAGCTCTTTTTTCACCATCCTGTGTTGGCTTATATGGTGATGTTAGAATATACGTACCTTTAAAGGTAAACAAATGTTCAATGAGTCTATTCAAGCTCAAGCTAAAGCAATTATCCAAAGCTTACGTGTTGTATGCACTGCTAACCATAAGTGAACTGGTATTGGCAATCACCAGATAGAAGTTTGACTATTTGGACACCCCCCCCCCCCAAAAGATTGGATTTTGGTTAACGTGGATGGCTCATTCATCCCAACTAGTTAGTATGGAGGATGTGGAGGTGTTATGCGTGATAGCCAAGAAAATTTCATTTCAAATTTCTTTATGAACTAAGTAGGTACAGACTTTTGAGTACAGAGCTTTAGGAGATTTTCATAGGTATTAAGTTGGCTTTGGGCCTTGGATTTCATAAAGTTGTAGTTGCAAATGATTCTAGTGATGCAGTGGACGTGGTCAAGGGTGGAAACATTGACTTACACCAATTCAAAGGGCTTATTGAAGAAATTCGTGCAACTCTAAAGAGGAATTGGCAAATTTCAATCGTTCATGTTATTCATTTTGCTAACAAAGTAGCAGGTTTCCTTGCACGGAAGGCCTTGGCAACATAGCCTGGATTTCATCAATTTAGTGATCCTTTTATTATCAGGAATCTACTAGCTCTGTTGCTCAAGACTGTTTAAGCATTAGCAATTAATTTTCTGCTCTTTTTGTATAAAAAAAAAAGTGATCAATACACAATAATTACTAGACATGGTAATGCATTCATCAATATACTTTGCGAGACCATGGTTGTAAAATGAGGCCTTAGTTTTACACATTTAAGGATGATATTACTGGTATTTCTCAGGCTATGACACGATACACTCACTGTCCCCCCCCCCCAAAAAAAAAAAAAAAACACACACACTGTAGATCAACCGTAATTATGATAAACCATAATCCTTAAGTTGTGGCAAGTGATTTCTGAGTACAAATACTAAAATTCGTCCAGAAAATTGGGGGATAAATATGAATAGAGAATTAGAGATCAATGATTTAAACCTTATGATTTTTTTTAAAAAGGTCTGTAAATTTATATCAAAAAGACGAAAACACTGGAGAATAGTACGCGCAAAAACCCTTTGAATTGCCAAAGTTGGTGAACTGTGCCAGTCTTTACGAGTTTCTAGCTCTAGGGAAGCAAGAAATGAGTGTGCTCAGCAAATCAACAGCTGATAAATTTACCACTGTTGGAACTACCAGGAGACCAGCACTTCCCGCAGATACACGGTAAGAAATAAAGAATCAAGATTGCATGGAAGAGCAATGACAATCATCATTATCATCATGACCGTTGTTGCATTATCAAATTGAAATGCCTCTGCATTATAATGCTCCACCAAGTTGCATCGGCATGAGGATTAGATTAGTATTAGTGTGACCCAACATGAAGACTGGGATTACGTTGTCCTTACAGGGAGTGGGGAGGAACCTCGAGAATCCGACCACTATGACATTGGATTTCCACAATGCAGAACACAGCCCATCCATAGAACACTAAAAAAATTTTATGGAGTGGCAAAAAATGTTCAAGTCACTTCATAAATTCTTTCTGTTCCTTTTCCAAGTATTACTGACTGAAAATGATGCCGTGCTTCACAGATCACTCTGCTTTAGAAATTTCAACTTTTGCAAACAAGAAGAAGAAGATATTGTAGCAACATTACTTCCATATTTCCAATTTGATACTATGACAGAACAAGCAAGAGGCAAACTGCTTGAAATTTGTCCTACCTGGTCGACAATCATTTGTCTCTAAATATATTCAAGAACCTGAAGTTCGCTGTATGTATCCCTTTTGCTCCTAATAACTCTTGCTTTATTGTCTCTAATTTCCAGAACCTGGGAAAAACAAATTCATATATGAATCCCATGAACTATTACATTAATTCAAATGAGAACTGATTGAAAGAGGCACAAACAGGTATTATTATGGCTCGAAAGCAAGTGACATAATTGACCAAATTTAGACGGTCCCCGTGCATCAAAGGGAGTCACTTCCCATAAGAGATTCAATGCTTTCCTATCATGAAATGGGCATGGTTGCATTTATCAAATATAATATTTAGTAAATAACAATAAGGTGCTTAACATCATTTAGTCACCCATTTGAATGCTTTTAGTGGCTCATAAAGAAGAAACATCGCTCTATGCACTGGCCCACGGCTTATTTATACCTCTGGTCTCGAATTAAGAACTCCACTAGACATTCCAACATCCACACGCCATATGCTACAATTGTATTTACTGCAGAAAGAAAAAGACTTGAGTTCAGCTGCATTAAAATATTCCGAAGTGCAATACTTAGACAGCTATTAAGTTACATATCAAATCTGATACCAAATTATTACTCCACCCAAAGATCTCCACTACTTGAAATTATTTTGAGCAAGGTTAAGAATTATATTGTTTCCTCACCAATTTACACCCATAGTTTGAGGAGTATGCCCAACAACCATGGCCTTAGCATCAAATGCTTGTAGTGTCTCTTCGAGAATCGAATATACCTGAAAATCACCATGTTCAGCGTCAAATTCTGGAGAGATATTTCTGAGTCATTAGAACCCAATGAGTTTCATGACTCCTCTGGGCCCCTTAGAAGCATACATTGGAGGAGACAATGGAATGTAGGTCCATCATTTGAACGTGCAACTTAAACAAATAAATATGCGAGACATTCACTGCAAAATGGAACCAAAAGCAGTAGAGAAAGAATAAGGATCTTTGCACTGATCATGGCATTTGAGCTTGAGGGTGGAAACGATGCATGTTTCTACTAATCCCACTACCTTATCAGATCTTCATATTTATTTGCTGCAAATTAAAACTACCACATTTGTGTACTTGCCTGTTTAGTCTTAAAGTCCACCAAGTCTGATGGATCTCTTGAATATAAACGATTCCAAACAACACTGTCATAGCCTCTAGTGGCTATGAAAGGGACTTTGGGACTGTCATCACTCTCACTCAGACCTTTCATCCAGTCAGATACTTCTTTATTCATCCTCTCCACGCCATATTCAACTACAGGCAAGAGACAGGAGAAGAAAATCACAAAGACAATTATCAAGCATTTCAAATTCAAACAAGAGTGATTTTGCATACTCGAAACAGGATTAGCAGCCATGACATAACAGTTGGCAGTACAGACTCAAGATCAGGATAAGATAAATTAGAACGTCAGAAGAATTTTTACCATGGTGAGGAAGAAGCCCGCCATGACAGAAAACCCAGTCATTGACCTTGAGTACAACAGGATGCCTTGCTAACTCATGTGCCAATGAACCGCCAGGCCTAAAAAGGATTGATCTGGCAATGACTCCTTTTTGCCTCTGTCCTAATTGTTGGAAAACATTATCAGAAAACAACAAAATATCACATTTGAAGCAATATCGTAATGCTCCACTTCCAAATAGTACCAAATGTCACTTTAAGAAGTAACATATGATGTCTAAATGGTACTAGAAGATATTCTTAAAGTTCACTAACTTTTCCATCCATATGCCTTTATTCAGGAGTACAATTTTAATGAGTTCAAAATTGAATTAGTCCTTTGAAGAGTGTTCTGATGATCTGGTTTAGTACAAGTTATCTGTATGGAAAACGAATTCAACATGTGATTTATGTGAAATTCAAATTCTTTCTTCTGTGGGAATGGTGTGAGGCTAAGTCCTTCCAATTTGAATTTATCAAAAACTGAATGCAAGATAGAGAATTATAATACCTTCACTAAATTCCAGGGACCCCAATAATTCCTTGAAATCCTCTGATCTTCTTTCCATCTTTCAGCGACATCTATCCAGCCAGCAAATGTCTCTTCCCAGTCATCATCTGAATCATGCATGTACTCCAGAAAATCATTGCACTCATCAAATCCCCCAGATTCAACATATCTGAAATCCCCTTCCACATTCATAGTCTCATGGTTTCCATTTACCTAAATGAACATTAATCAATGGAAAATCGCTTAAACAAAGATATGCAACAGAAAGAAAAAAGATCAAAATTCTTAAATTTTTTAAATACCTAGTATGCACGTTTCAATGAATCCGAAATACAATTAAAACAAAGTAGGAAAACATGCTGTATAGGGTATGGAATTGTTATCTTGCTCATCTCCTAAGTATTTTTATTTTTTCATGGCACAAACCTGAAACACAGCTCCACCTTTAGCTTTCGCTTGTTTGTCCAATGATCGCAGCAAAGATAAGATGGCAATTTCATCCTCACCTCGGTCTAGTACATCTCCAAGCTGAACCAACACCTATACAGAGAAAAATAAATTGTCACCTGTTAAACTATGCTAACCATAGTGCTAATCTATTTTTAGTTTTTCCTTAAGCATAGAGAAGCAAGAACAATAAAGTTCCCCGTTCTGTACTATCATATGTACATGGTTCACAACACTATTAAGTTGACTTGGCCTTTGGTGGCCAAAAAAAAAGTAATTTTCCATTTTCCAACAATTTTGTTAAAATACAATATCATTGCTTATTCTAACCAAGATTCCAGGTATGCATTTTGAAAAATAAAGGAAGCATACAGTTTCTCCACCAGTCCAGAGGTCTTGACCGTCAGAGCTTAATACACCAGCCATCTCAAGCGCAAATCTAGTTTGCCTAAGATCTCCATGTAGATCTCCGACTATCAAAGAAAACAAACCTCAATGAGACATATTAAAACACAAATGAAATGTTATCAAGATCAAAACTAGGTCAAATTATCAGAAAAGGACGTGCTTGAAGACCATCATCCTAGCAGTGACCATCACATGAAGATGGAAAACCTTACTAAAATGTCAAAATCTAAGTCAACCAATTATCAATCAAATAATTAAATAGTTACAAATTTTGGGTACAATAATCAGCTCACACTTCTAAGGCTACAGAGAGAGGGTGCTTGAGACACATGAAGAAGATTCTGTGAACAAAGAAGTCAGAGCTAGGACAGATCCACACATTAACGTTTTAAGGCGCCAAGGAAACATCAGTAAATCAGTTCTGCTTTTGTCAGAGTTTTAATATAGGTGAATCTATCAAAATGAAAGTTTATGCCAGTTGGTCATATTCCATCACAGGGCAAATGTGCTAAAATCGGGCCACGCATATTACTTTCTTACTTAAAAGCATAATAAGACCTCTGGCACTGACTATGAGAAGCGAAAATAGAAAGGGATAATGCCTCAATGAGGCTTTCACGATGTAACTTACAAAAGTACCAGATTCAACAATGCACACCAAGACTGAACAGTCAGGGAGATAGTGACCCCATACTCAACGAAAGACAAATCCATATACTGATACACACATTTGCACAAACCCAGCTGGAATGGGAAACTGGACAATAAATCATGACTGAGACCACATGGAAGACCGGAAGAAGAAGGAACATAATGTAACAAAGAAACCAGATGAAATAGACAAAAGAACACGACTTCGGAATTGCTAACCATATTGGTTATTGATCACAAAAACAAAGTAGCAGAAACAAGAAAACTCAGAACGAACCAGCCACAATTCGGCGACCAGGAGCAGAGACAAAAGTCGGGGGATTCCCGTAGACAACTATGGGTTTCAAAGCCCCCGCTGGGGTATAGTTGTTACCATCAAGAAGTAAAGAAGAGGAAGAAGCTTCAGTGAGTTTACGAGGATGAGGTGGGGGGACTGGTACGGAGTTTAGACAGAAGGAAGCCATGGGAGAGGCTTGGTTCCATTATTTCGAAGGCATGGAGAAAAAGGAGAGACCTTTTAGATGGCAAACAAAGTCCGTAAAATCGAAACTAGTCCTCAGCCAAGCATTTGGTATCTTTTGTTTGCTAATGTCGCGATGCCATGTATCGTCATTCGTCTAA